>NW_027248984.1:600000-1200000 GCF_019359855.2 Lolium perenne
GGGAGAATGACAAAGATAGAGAATCAGGTATAAATTATGATTACAAATGCATTGAAGCTTTTATGGATACTGATAAATTTCGTAATATGAGTGCTACTTATGGTCTTGATTCTCAAGTTGCTGCAAACCTTTATAAAGCTTTTGCCTCTCATTATGAATTGCCTAAGAAGAATTTTGATAAGTATCATGAACCGTATAAAGATAAAATTGATTCATCTATTAATAAATGTGTTGTAGTTGAAACTGTTGATTGATGTCTACGGGTGCTTCTATTCTTGTAGACAATGTTGGGCCTCCAAGAGCAGAGGTTTGTAGAACAGCAGCAAGTTTCCCTTAAGTGGATCACCCAAGGTTTATCGATCTCAGGGAGGAAGAGGTCAAATATATCCCTCTCATGCAACCCTGCAACCACAAAGCAAGAAGTCTCTTGTGTCCCCAACACACCTAATAGGTGCACTAGTTCGGCGAAGAGATAGTGAAATACAGGTGGTATGAATAAGTATGAGCAGTAGCAACAGCGCCAGAAAAGTGCTTTGCTGTCCAGGACTGGCGTGTGATGGATGGTGGTAATATTGCAGTAAGTAGAGATGCAGTAGAACAGTAAACAAGCAGCGATAGCAGTATTTAGGAACAAGGCCTAGGGATCATACTTTCACTAGTGGACACTCTCAACATTGATCACATAACAGAATAAATAGATAGATGCTAGACTCTACACCCTCTTGTTGGATGATGAACACCACTAACTGTGTAGGATTACACGAACCCTCAATGCCGTAGTTAACAAGCTCCACAATATTCGATGTTCATGTTTAAATAACCTTAGAGTGCATGACAGATCAACATAACCAAACCAAGTACTAACATAGCATGCACACTGTCACCTTCACGCTACGAAAGGAGGCATAGATCACATCAATACCATCATAGCAATAGTTAACTTCATAATCTACAAGAGATCACAATCATAGCCTACGCCAAGTACTAACACGATGCACACACTGTCACCATTACACCGTGCAGGAGGAATAAACTACTTTAATAACATCACTAGAGTAGCACACAGATATATTGTGATACAAAACACATTGCAATCATAAAGAGATATAAATAAGCACTTCACTATGCCATTCATAACAGTGAATAAGTATTCTGTGAAATATAGCCTAAGAGACCCACACGGTGCACACACTGTCACCTTTACACACGTGGGACAAGGAGTCTCCGGAGATCACATAAGTAAAATTCACTTGACTAGCATAATGACATCTAGATTACAAGCATCATCATATGAATCTCAATCATGTAAGGCAGCTCATGAGATTATTGTATTGAAGTACATAGGAGAGAGATTAACCACATAGCTACCGGTACAGCCCCGAGCCTCGATGGAGAACTACTCCCTCCTCATGGGATACAGATGGCGGTGGTGTCGATGGAGAAGCCTTCCGGGGGCACTTCCCCGTCCCGGCGGCGTGCCGGAACAGAGACTCCTGTCCCCCAGATCTTGGCTTCGCGATGGCGGCGGCTCTGGAAGGTTTCTCGTACCGTGGCTTTTCCGTCTCGAGGTTTTAGGTCGAGGACCTTTATATAGGCGAAGAGGCGGCGTCAGAGGGTCGAAGAGGCGGCGAGGAGATAGGGGGGCGCGGGCCATCCCCAGGCCGCGCCGGCCACCCTCCTGGTGGGCCTGTGGCCCAACTCTGGTCCTTCCCGGGTGTTCTGGAAGCTTCGTGGAAAAATAGGATGCTGGGCGTTGATTTCGTCCAATTCCGAGAATATTTTCTTACTAGGATTTCTGAAACCAAAAACAGCAGAAAACAGCAACTGGCCCTTCGGCATCTCGTCAATAGGTTAGTTCCGGAAAACGCATAATAATGACATAAAGTATGCATAAAACATGTAGATATCATCAATAATGTGGCATGGAACATAAGAAATTATCGATACGTCGGAGACGTATCAGCATCCCCAAGCTTAGTTTCTGCTCGTCCCGAGCAGGTAAACGATAACAAAGATAATTTCTGGAGTGACATGCCATCATAACCTTGATCCTACTATTGTAAGCATATGTAGTGAATGCAGCGATCCAAACAATGTAAATGACATGAGTAAACAATTGAATCATATAACAAAGACTTTTCATGAATAGTACTTCAAGACAAGCATCAATAAGTCTTGCATAAGAGTTAACTCATAAAGCAATAATTCATAGTAAAGATATTGAAACAACATAATGGAAGATGAAGTTTCAGCAGTTGCTTTCAACTTGTAACATGTATATCTCATGGATAGTTGTCAATGCAAAGTAATATAACAAGTGCAATATGCAAATATGTAGGAATCAATGCACAGTTCACACAAGTGTTTGCTTCTTGAGATGGAGAGAGATAGGTGAACTGACTCAACATAAAAGTAAAAGAATGGTCCTTCAAAGAGGAAAGCATCGATTGCTGTATTTGTGCTAGAGCTTTGATTTTGAAAACATGTAGAGAGCATTAAAAGTAAAGTTTTGAGAGGTGTTTGTTGTTGTCAACGAATGGTAGCGGGTACTCTAACCCCCTTGCCAGACAAACCTTCAAAGAGCGGCTCCCATTTTATTTTATTTTTGTGTGGCACTCCTTCCAACCTTTCTTTCACAAACCATGGCTAACCGAATCCTCGGGTGCCTGCCAACAATCTCATACCATGAAGGAGTGCCTTTTTATTTTAGTTTTATTATGATGACACTCCTCCCCACCTTTGCTTTCTCAAGCCATGGCTAACCGAATCCTTCGGGTGCCGTCCAACAATCACATACCATGGAGGAGTGTCTATTTTTATTAATTAATTTGGGACTGGGAATCCCATTGCCAGCTCTTTTTGCAAATTATTGGATAAGCGGATGAAGCCGCTAGTCCATTGGTGAAAGTTGCCCAACAAGATTGAAAGATAAACACCACATACTTCCTCATGAGCTATAAAACATTGACACAAATCAGAGGTGATATATTTGAATTGTTTAAAGGTAGCACTCAAGCAATTTACTTTGGAATGGCGGAGAAATACCATGTAGTAGGTAGGTATGGTGGACACAAATGGCATAGTGGTTGGCTCAAGGATTTTGGACGCATGAGAAGTATTCCATCTCGATACAAGGTTTAGGCTAGCAAGGCTTTTTGAAACAAACACAAGGATGAAGCGGTGCAACAAAACTTACATAAAAGACATATTGTAAACATTATAAGACTCTACACCGTCTTCCTTGTTGTTCAAACTCAATACTAGAAATTATCTAGACTTTAGAGAGACCAAATATGCAAACCAAATTTTAGCATGCTCTATGTATTTCTTCATTAATAGGTGCAAAGTATATGATGCAAGAGCTTAAACATGAGCACAACAATTGCCAAGTATCACATTATCCAAGACATTATAGCAATTACTACATGTATCATTTCCCGTTTCCAACCATATAACAGTTAACGAAGCAGATTCAACCTTCGCCATGAACATTAAAAGCTAAGAACACATGTGTTCCTACGAACCAGCGGAGCGTGTCTCTCTCCCACACAAACATTTATTCAAACAAAAACAAAAACAAAAACATACAGACGCTCCAAGTAAAGTACATAAGATGTGACCGAATAAAAATATAGTTTCAAGAGAAGGAACCTGATAATTTGTCGATGAAGAAGGGGATGCCTTGGGCATCCCCAAGCTTAGATGCTTGAGTATTCTTGAAATATGCAGGGATGAACCACCGGGGCATCCCCAAGCTTAGACTTTTCACTCTTCTTGATCGTAGTATATCATCCTCCTCTCTTGACCCTTGAAAACTTCCTCCACACCAAACTCAAAACAACTCATTAGAGGGTTAGTGCATAATCAAAATTCACATGTTCAGATGTGACACAATCATTCTTAACACTTCTGGACATTGCTCAAGGCTACTGGAAGTCAATGGAACAAAGAAATCCATCCCACATAGCAAAAGAAACAATGCGAAATAAAAGGCAGAATCTGTCAAAACAGAACAGTCCGTAAAGACGAATTTTATTGAGGCACCAGACTTGCTCAAATGAAAATGCTCAAATTGAATGAAAGTTGCGTACATATCTGAGGATCACTCACGTAAATTGGCATAATTTTCTGAGTTACCTACAGAGAATTAGGCCCAGATTCGTGACAGCAAAGAAATCTGTTTCTGCGCAGTAATCCAAATCTAGTATGAACCTTACTATCAAAGACTTTACTTGGCACAACAATGCAACAAAACTAAGATAAGGAGAGGTTGCTACAGTAGTAACAACTTCCAAAACACAAATATAAAACAAAGTACTGTAGCAAAATAAACACATGGGTTATCTCCCAAGAAGTGCTTTCTTTATAGCCATTAAGATGGGCTCAACAGTTTTAATGATGCACTCGCAAGAAATAGTATTTGAAGCAAAAGAGAGCATCAAAAGGCAAATTCAAAACAAATTTAAGTCTAACATGCTTCCTATGAAAAGGAATCTTGTAAATAAACAAGTTCATGAAGAGCAAAGTAACAAGCATAGGAAGATAGAACAAGTGTAGCTTCAAAAATTTCAGCACATAGAGAGGTGTTTTAGTAACATGAAAATTTCTACAACCATATTTTCCTCTCTCATAATAACTTTCAGTAGCATCATGAGAGAACTCAACAATATAACTATCACATAAAGCATTCTTATCATGAGTCTCATGCATAAAATTATTACTACTCCCAACATAAGCATAATCAATTTTATTAGTAATAGTGGGAGCAATTTCAACAAAGTAGCTATCATCATATATAGGAGGCATATTGTAATCATAATCAAATTTATCCTCCATAACAGGCGGTACCAAAAGGCTACTATCATTATAATCATCATAAATAGGAGGTAAAGTATCATCAAAGAAAATTTTCTCCTCAATGCTTGGGGGACTGAAAAGATCATGCTCATCAAAACCAGCTTCCCCAAACTTAGAATTTTCCATAGCATTAGCAACAATAGTGTTCAAAGCATTCATATTAATAACATTCCCATTAGCATGCATATAAAGTTCCATGGGTTTTTTAATTCTCTCTTCAAACACATCATGTCCTAATTCAAGATAAAGTTCATAAAGATCTCTCATATTTTTGTTGTTTTCCATTATGCCTAACTAGTGTAAACAAGAAACAAAAAGATGCAATTGCAGGATCTAAAGGAAATAACTTCGAGCACAAACACAATGGCGCCAGAAAAGTACTGTTACCTGGAACCGGAGTATGAGTGCCTTTTACCTTTCCTCCCCGGCAACGGCGCCAGAAAAGTGCTTGGCGCGTAGTTGACGAGGGAGGAAATGGTGTAGCTTTCCTTTGTTCCCCGGCAACGGCGCCAGAAAAGTGCTTGATGTCTACGGGTGCTTCTATTCTTGTAGACAGTGTTGGGCCTCCAAGAGCAGAGGTTTGTAGAACAGCAGCAAGTTTCCCTTAAGTGGATCACCCAAGGTTTATCGATCTCAGGGAGGAAGAGGTCAAAGATATCCCTCTCATGCAACCCTGCAACCACAAAGCAAGAAGTCTCTTGTGTCCCCAACACACCTAATAGGTGCACTAGTTCGGCGAAGAGATAGTGAAATACAGGTGGTATGAATAAGTATGAGCAGTAGCAACAGCGCCAGAAAAGTGCTTTGCTGTCCAGGACTGGCGTGTGATGGATGGTGGTAATATTGCAGTAAGTAGAGATGCAGTAGAACAGTAAACAAGTAGCGATAGCAGTATTTAGGAACAAGGCCTAGGGATCATACTTTCACTAGTGGACACTCTCAACATTGATCACATAATAGAATAAATAGATAGATGCTAGACTCTACACCCTCTTGTTGGATGATGAACACCACTAACTGTGTAGGATTACACGAACCCTCAATGCCGGAGTTAACAAGCTCCACAATATTCGATGTTCATGTTTAAATAACCTTAGAGTGCATGACAGATCAACATAACCAAACCAAGTACTAACATAGCATGCACACTGTCACCTTCACGCTACGAAAGGAGGCATAGATCACATCAATACCATCATAGCAATAGTTAACTTCATAATCTACAAGAGATCACAATCATAGCCTACGCCAAGTACTAACACGATGCACACACTGTCACCATTACACCGTGCAGGAGGAATAAACTACTTTAATAACATCACTAGAGTAGCACACAGATATATTGTGATACAAAACACATTGCAATCATAAAGAGATATAAATAAGCACTTCACTATGCCATTCATAACAGTGAATAAGTATTCTGTGAAATATAGCCTAAGAGACCCACACGGTGCACACACTGTCACCTTTACACACGTGGGACAAGGAGTCTCCGGAGATCACATAAGTAAAATTCACTTGACTAGCATAATGACATCTAGATTACAAGCATCATCATATGAATCTCAATCATGTAAGGCAGCTCATGAGATTATTGTATTGAAGTACATAGGAGAGAGATTAACCACATAGCTACCGGTACAGCCCCGAGCCTCGATGGAGAACTACTCCCTCCTCATGGGATACAGATGGCGGTGGTGTCGATGGAGAAGCCTTCCGGGGGCACTTCCCCGTCCCGGCGGCGTGCCGGAACAGAGAATCCTGTCCCCCAGATCTTGGCTTCGCGATGGCGGCTGCTCTGGAAGGTTTCTCGTACCGTGGCTTTTCCGTCTCGAGGTTTTAGGTCGAGGACCTTTATACAGGCGAAGAGGCGGCGTCAGAGGGTCGAAGAGGCGGCGAGGAGATAGGGGGGCGCGGGCCATCCCCAGGCCGCGCCGGCCACCCTCCTGGTGGGCCTGTGGCCCAACTCTGGTCCTTCCCGGGTGTTCTGGAAGCTTCGTGGAAAAATAGGATGCCGGGCGTTGATTTCGTCCGATTCCGAGAATATTTCCTTACTAGGATTTCTGAAACCAAAAACAGCAGAAAACATCAACTGGCCCTTCGGCATCTCGTCAATAGGTTAGTTCCGGAAAACGCATAATAATGACATAAAGTATGCATAAAACATGTAGATATCATCAATAATGTGGCATGGAAAATAAGAAATTATCGATACGTCGGAGACGTATCATTGATCATGTTATTCCTGAAGCTTATATTGAAAAACTCCTTTCCCTGCTAAAATGAAGGAGTACTCTGTTATAAATAGTGCGGTTCATAAAAGTGAAAAGAAACCTATAGAACCTGAAGAACAAATAAAAGTTGAACCTGCTGTTGCAATAGTTAAAGATCTTGTGACTGAAAATGTGGAGGATGGTCATATTATTTTCTGTGAAGATGCCTCTAATATTGTTTCACATCCTAATAAGTCCAAGCAAGCTAGTGTTCCTATGCTATCTGTTAGAATTGGTGATCATTGTTATTATGGTTTATGTGATATTGGTGCAAGTATTAGTGCTATTCCTTATGAGCTTTACACGGAGATTATGCACGAAATTGGTTCTTGTGAACTTGAAGATATTGATGTGGTTATTCGGCTGGCTAATAGAGAAACTATTTCTCCAATTGGTATTGTTCGAGATGTGGAAGTTCTATGCGGTAAGATTAAATATCCTGCTGACTTTTTGGTACTTGGTTCTGCTGCTAGTAAATATTGTCCTATCATTTTTGGTAGACCTTTTCTAAATACTTGTGGAGCTATTATAGATTGCAAGAAAGAGAAAATTTTGACTAAATTTGCTGGTGAATCTTATGAGTTTAACTTCTCTAAATTTACGAAAAATCCTTATAAAGCTGATTTGCCTAATAATGATTTTAAAGTTGAACAGTGTGCATCTATTGTTCTTGCTCCTAATAATCCTTTGCAGCAACATTTGGAGAATAGTGAGAGTGAAGTTTTTAGGGAAGAAAGAGATGAGCTTGATGAAATTTTCCTTCGTCAACCTATTCTTAAGCATGATTTACCGGTGGAAGATCTGGGTACAACACCGCCACCAAAGGAAGATCCTGTCTTTGATTTAAAACCATTGCCTGATAATCTTAAATATGCTCATATTGATGATAAGAAAATATATCATGTTATTATTAGTTCTAAGCTTTCAGAGTTTGAAGAAGAAAGGCTATTGGAAATATTGAAGAAGCACCGAGGAGCTATTGGCTACACTTTTGATGACTTGAAAGGGATTTCTCCCTCTATTTGCCAACACGCCATTAATATGGAAGATGATGCGAAGCCTGTTGTTGAACCTCAGCGTCGTCTAATTCCTAAGATGAAGGATGTGGTAAGAAATGAGGTATTAAGACTTCTTGAAGCTGGTATTATATATCCTATTGCTGATAGTAGATGGGTTAGTCCTGTGCATTGTGTTCCTAAGAAAGGAGGGATGACTGTTGTGCCTAATGATAATGATGAGCTCATACCTCAAAGAGTAGTTGTAGGGTATAGAATGTGCATTGATTATCGAAAAGTTAATAAGGTTACTAAGAAAGATCATTACCCTTTGCCTTTTATTGATCAAATGTTAGAAAGGTTATCTAAAAATACTCACTTTTGCTTTCTTGATGGTTATTCTGGGTTTTCACAAATTGCTGTTAAAACTAAGGATCAAGAGAAAACCACTTTCACTTGTCCCTATGGAACTTATGCTTATAGACCTATGCCTTTTGGTTTATGTAATGCTCCTGCTACTTTTCAAAGATGCATGTCTGCTATTTTTCATGGCTTTTGCGAGAGTATTGTAGAGGTATTCATGGATGATTTTTCTGTCTATGGGAATTCTTTTGATAATTGCTTGCGGAACCTTGATAAAGTTTTGCAGAGATGTGAAGAAACTAACCTTGTTCTTAATTGGGAGAAATGCCACTTTATGGTTAATGAAGGAATTGTATTGGGACATAAAATTTCCGAGAGAGGTATGGAAGTTGATAGAGCTAAAGTTGAAGCAATTGAGAAGATGCCCTATCCTAGGGATGTTAAAGGTATTCGTAGTGTTCTTGGTCATGCTGGGTTTTATAGGAGGTTTATTAAAGATTTCTCCAAGATTTCAAAGCCTCTTACTAATCTTCTTCAAAAAGATGTACCTTTTGTTTTTGATGATGATTGTAAGGAAGCTTTTGAAACTCTAAAGAAAGCCTTAACAACTGCTCCTATAGTTGAACCTCCTGATTGGAACTTACCATTTGAAATTATGTGTGATGCTAGTGATTTTGCTGTAGGCGCTGTTCTTGGACAGCGAGTAAACAAAAAATTGAATGTTATTCATTATGCTAGTAAAACTCTTGATGCTGCTCAAAGAAATTATGCTACTACTGAAAAGAAATTGTTAACTGTAGTCTTTGCTTGTGATAAGTTTAGATCTTATATTGTTGATTCAAAAGTTACTATACATACTGATCATGCTGCAATCAGATACCTTATGCAAAAGAAAGATGCTAAGCCAAGGCTTATTAGATGGGTACTTCTGTTGCAAGAATTTGATTTACATATTGTAGATAGGAAAGGTGTTGATAATCCTGTTGCTGATAATTTGTCTAGATTGGAAAATATTGCTTATGATCCTGTTCCTGTTAATGATAGTTTCCAAATGAACAATTGGCTGTAATAAAGGTGAGCTCGCGAGACAGTCCTTGGTATGCTGATTATGCTAACTTTATTGTTTCCAAGTACTTGCCTCCAACCTTTTCAGCTCAGCAAAGGAGGAAATTCTTTTATGACTTGAGGCATTATTTCTGGGATGACCCACACTTATATAAAGAAGGAGTGGATGGTATTCTGCGAAGATGTGTTCCCGAATATGAACAACAGGAGATATTGAGTAAATGTCATGGTAGTGCTTATGGAGGACATCACGCCGGAGATAGAACCACGCAAAAGGTTCTACAATCAGGTTTTTATTGGCCGACTCTCTTCAAAGATGCAAGGAAGTTTATTTTATCTTGTGATGAATGTCAAAGGGTTGGTAATATCTCTAGACGCAATGAAATGCCTATGAATTATACTCTTGTTATTGAACTGTTCGATTGTTGGGGATTTGACTTCATGGGACCTTTTCCCTCTTCAGAAGGTAACACTCATATACTTGTTGATGTTGATTATGTTACTAAATGGGTGGAAGCCATACCTACAAAAAGTGCTGATGGTGAGACCTCTTTAAGAATGCTTTTAGATATTATTTTTCCTAGATTTGGAGTTCCTAGATATATTGTGACTGATGGAGGTTCTCATTTTATTCATGGTGGTTTTAGAAAAACTCTTGCTAAATATGGTATTAATCATAGAATTGCTTCCGCTTATCATCCTCAAACTAGTGGGCAAGTAGAACTATCAAATAGAGAGATTAAATCTATCTTGGAAAAGACTGTTAATAAAACTAGAAAGAATTGGGCTAGTAAATTGAAGGATGCACTATGGGCTTATAGAACTGCTTATAAAAATCCCATGGGAATGTCACCTTATAAAATGGTTTATGGAAAAGCTTGTCATTTACCTTTAGAACTAGAGCACAAAGCTTATTGGGCAGTTAGAGAATTAAATAAAGATCCTAAACTTGCCGGTAATAAGAGGTTGCTGCAATTGAGTTCTCTAGATGAATGGAGAAGTGAAGCTTATGAAAATGCTAAACTCTTTAAAGAGAAAGTTAAAAAATTGCATGATAGAAGGATTATCAAAAGAGAATTTAATATTGGGGATAAAGTCCTATTGTATCGGTCTCGTCTCAGATTCTTTCCAGGGAAATTACTCTCGAAGTGGGAAGGACCATATGTTGTTGAGGAGGTGTATCGTTCAGGAGCAATTAAAATTAGCTCTCCCCAAGGCAATGCCACGCAAGTGGTGAATGGACAAAGACTCAAGCATTATATCTCAGGTGATTCTTATAATGTAGATGTTGATATTATTCGAGTGGAAACACCGGAGGCTTTCATCAAAGGACAAATTGATAGTCCGCCAGAACTCGACTTTGAATAGGTAACAGTACTGGTAATAAAAAGTTCACAATTTACTTTCCGAACAATGTTTTTGCTGTTTTTGGAAAATATAAAAAATTAAGAGATCGAAACGGAGTGGAGGAGACGCACGAGGGCGTGCCCTCATAGGCCGGCGCGGGCCCCAGCCAGGCCGCGCCGCCCTATGAGCTGGCCGCCTCGTCGCCTCTTTCCGATTCTGGTTCGACCCGGTACTTTCCTTTTGTCGTGAAAATTCCTGCTATATAATCCCCCGGACCCCTGGAGGTCCGTATATCGTTTTCTCGACGTGTTTTGTTTCGAGCTGTTTCTGCCAGGATTTGCTTCGGATCTAGAGCCATCATGTCTTCGTCGGAAATTCCGAAGGACAGCTCCTGCAAGGACGTTGACAACTTGTACATGGAGGAGCTGAGGATGCACCCCAAGGAGTTGCTGCTCGTTGAGGGAGAACTGCAGATCAAGGATGTCCAGGGTCCTAAAGGAGAAGGAAGCTTCGAAGACAGGATGGAGAAGCTAGAACAAGAGGTCTTCAAATACAAGAAGATGGCTGAATGTGAGGTGGATATCTTCCACAAGATTGTGTCTGAACTCATTGCTGAACACGAGAAGGAAACTGCAAAGCTATGGGGCGACATCCTCTCACTTCACGACACCACCAACAAACTCCAAGCTCAACTCTATGACGTTCAGAATCAGAACTGTGAGTATGAAAACAGGTTTAAACACATAAGCCATGCTGCTAGTTTCAGGATTCCCGAGACCAAGATGTCGTTTGTTGATGGAGAGCCTCTTCCTTGGAAGTCTGATGACGGGAATTCATCACCACCATCGCCGAAGGAGTAATTCATCATCGGTATTGGCATCCCCTTGGTTTGTTCCAAGCTTGGGGGAGTGCCGCGGTATCACATCATCACTATCTTTTACTTTTTACTGTCAAGTAGTGTCATATCATGAGTAGGGAAGTTATCATATAAGATGGGTTGCAGTTTGGAAGTATCTCTCCTTTAGTTGGTTGTCTATGTATCCCTTGGTGTGAGTTATCGTTATGGAATATTAATGAGAAGTCTTATCATTTACATATTGCACATCTTATTTTAGTTTGCAATCTCTATTATATGATTTATCTTGTTGTTAGTATTGGTATCACTTTGGGAGCATTGAATAAATCTATTTGGTTTTGGCAAACTTAGAATTGGTCAATAGCAACAACACTTTGAGGTTTAAGTAGAAAAGAGAAATACATGTAGTTGTTTCATTATCTTTCTTTCTTGTTAGCTCATAGCTTATTATTCTGAAGTTAAAACTGTTTGTGCTTACAAGGAAGATGCATGATTGTTTCTATCACATGTATATTTGTTTGTTTCCCTCGACTCTTATGCTTGCTAATTAACCTTGCTAGCCAAAGACCTGTACTGAGAGGGAATACTTCTCGTGCATCCAAACCGTGACCAAAACCTATGCCATTTGTGTCCACCATATCTACCTGCTACGTGGTATTTCCTGCCATTCCAAGTAAATACTTCGTGTGCTACCTTTAAATAATTCAAAAGTTACTATCTCCTATTTGTGTCAATGTTTTATAGCTCATGAGGAAGTATGTGGTGTTTTATCTTTCAATATTGTTGGGCAACTTTCACCAATGGACTAGTGGCTTCATCCACTTATCCAATAACTTTGCAAAAAGAGCTGGCAATGGGATTTCCAGTCCCAAATTAATTAACCTAAATAGACACTCCTCCATGGTATGTGATTGATGGACGGCAACCGAAGGATTCGGTTAGCCATGGCTTGTGTAAGCAAAGGTTGGGGGGGAGTGTCATTGATACGTCCAATTTGCATCACTATTTTATATCATAATTTGCTGTTATTCATCGATATATTTCATATTTGGACATAATACTTATGTTATTTCATCTATTTTGCATGTTTCATGATTATTGGAGGATCGAGCACTAGAGCCAGGATTCTGCTGGAAAAAGCGCCGTCAGAATGCAATATTTCGGAAGATCAGCAGTTGATGGAAATTATACCAAAAATCCTATTTTTCCAGATGACGAAGTGAGCCAGAAGGGGGAGCTGAGGGGACCCGAGGTGGGCCCACCCCATAGGCCGGCGCGGCCCAAGGCCTGGCCGCGCCGCCCTATGAGGAGGGGGCCCACAGCCCCCTCTCGCCTCCTTTTCTTCGCGTATGCCTTCATCCAAAAAACCTAAGCTCCAGAGGGTACCTCGCGAAGAGTTACAGCCGCCTCTGCGGGGCGGAGAACACCAGAGAGAAAAGAGCTCTCCGGCGGGCTGAGATCCACCGGGGAAATTCCCTCCCGGAGGGGGAAATCGACGTCATCGTCACCGCCATCAAGTTGGACATCATCTCCATCACCATCATCATCATCTTCATCATCATCACCGCCGTCTCCACCGCTGCACATCGTCACCGCTGTAGCAATTTGGGTTTGATCTTGATTGTTTGATAGGGGAAACTCTCCCGGTATTGATTTCTACTTGTTATTGATGCTATTGAGTGAAACCGTTGAACCAAGGTTTATGTTCAGATTGTTATTCATCATCATATCACCTCTGATCATGTTCCATATGATGTCTCGTGAGTAGTTCGTTTAGTTCTTGAGGACATGGGTGAAGTCTAAATGTTAGTAGTGAAGTATGGTTGAGTAATATTCAATGTTATGATATTTAAGTTGTGGTGTTATTCTTCTAGTGGTGTCGTGTGAACGTCGACTACACGACACTTCACCTTTATGGGCCTAGGGGAATGCATCTTGTACTCGTTTGCCAATTGCGGGGTTGCCGGAGTGACAGAAACCTAAGCCCCCGTTGGTACATCGATGCAGGAGGGATAGCAGGATCCCAGAGTTTAAGGTTGTGGTTAGATTTATCTTAATTACTTTCTTGTAGTTGCGGATGCTTGCAAGGGGTATAATCACAAGTATGTATTAGTCCTAGGAAGGGCTGTACATTAGCATAGGTTCACCCACACAACACTTATCAAAACAATGAAGATTAATTAGCCGTATGTAGCGAAAGCACTAGACTAAAATCCCGTGTGTCCTCGAGAACGTTTGGTCATTATAAGTAAACAAACCGGCTGTTCCTTTGTGCTAAAAAGGATTGGGCCACTCGCTGCAATTGTTACTCTCGCACTTTACTTACTCGTACTTTATTCATCTGCTACATCAAAACCCCCTGAATACTTGTCTGTGAGCATTTACAGTGAATCCTTCATCGAAACTGCTTGTCAACACCTTCTGCCCTCGTTGGGATCGACATTCTTACTTATCGAAGATACTACGATACACCCCTATACTTGTGGGTCATCAAGACTCTTTTCTGGCGCCGTTGCCGGGGAGTGAAGCGCTATTGGTAAGTGGAATTGGTAAGGGAAATTTCTACTGTTTGTGCTGATTTTATTTCTCACTTTCGCCATAATTCATTATGGAGAGATCTTCTCTTGAGTTTTTATTTGGAAAATCTGCTACTACTGCAAAGGTAGTGGATGAGGCGCCAGGTGAGGAAGAGATACCATACAAAATACCTATGAAAATTATTGAACGTGTAGTGGATAACCGTTATACAGGTGATGGAACTGTCCACCCTGGAGATCATTTACTGTTCTTGCATGAATTATGCGGTTTATTCAAGTGTGCAGGTATTGCTATGGATGAAGTGAGGAAGAAACTATTCTCTATATCGCTGTCTGGTAAAGCGGCGCATTGGTATAAATTACTGGATAATGGGGATTCTCTTGAATGGAATGATATTGTGCCCCGGTTTTATTCTAAGTTCTATCCTCCAAGTGAAATTCACAAGGATCGGAACCGCATATATAATTTTTTGCCTCATGATGGAGAGAGTATTGCCCAAGCTTGGGGGAGATTGAAGTCTTTAATGCTCAAATGCCCCATTCATGAGCTTCCTGGTAATGTTATTATTGATAATTTCTATGCAAGACTTTCTTTTGAAGACAAGACCTTGCTGGATACTTCTTGTTCTGGATCATTCACGCGCAACAAGGAAGAGTTTAAAAGGGACCTTCTCAATCGGATCCAGGAAAATACTGAAGGATGGGAGAACGACAAAGATAGAGAATCAGGTATAAATTATGATTATAAATGCATTGAAGCTTTTATGGATACTGATAAATTTCGTAATATGAGTGCTACTTATGGTCTCGATTCTCAAGTTGCTGCAAATCTTTATAAAGCTTTTGCCTCTCATTATGAATTGCCTAAGAAGAATTTTGATAAATATCATGAACCGTATAAAGATAAAATTGATTCATCTATTAATAAATGCGTTGTAGTTGAAACTGTTGATCATGTTATTCCTGAAGCTTATATTGAAAAAACTCCTTTCCCTGCTAAAATGAAGGAGTACTCTGTTATAAATAGTGCGGTTCATAAAAGTGAAAAGAAACCTATAGAACCTGAAGAACAAATAAAAGATGAACCTGCTGTTGCAATAGTTAAAGATCTTGTGACTGAAAATGTGGAGGATGGTCATATTATTTTCTGTGAAGATGCTTCTAATATTGTTTCACATCCTAATAAGTCCAAGCAAGCTAGTGTTCATATGCTATCTGTTAGAATTGGTGATCATTGCTATTATGGTTTATGTGATATTGGTGCAAGTATTAGTGCTATTCCTTATGAGCTTTACACGGAGATTATGCACGAAATTGGTTCTTGTGAACTTGAAGATATTGATGTGGTTATTCGGCTGGCTAATAGAGAAACTATTTCTCCAATTGGTATTGTTCGAGATGTGTAAGTTCTATGCGGTAAGATTAAATATCCTGCTGACTTTTTGGTACATGGTTCTGCTGCTAGTAAATATTGTCCTATCATTTTTGGTAGACCTTTTCTAAATACTTGTGGAACTATTATAGATTGCAAGAAAGAGAAAATTTTGACTAAATTTGCTGGTGAATCTTATGAGTTTAACTTCTCTAAATTTACCAAAACTCCTTATAAAGCTGATTTGCCTAATAATGATTTTAAAGTTGAACAATGTGCATCTATTGTTCTTGCTCCTAATAATCCCTTGCAACAACATTTGGAGAATAGTGAGAGTGAAGTTTTTAGGGAAGAAAGAGATGAGCTTGATGAAATTTTTCTTCGCCAACCTATTCTTAAGCATGATTTACCGGTGGAAGATCTGGGTACAACACCGCCACCAAAGGAAGATCCTGTCTTTGATTTAAA
Source organism: Lolium perenne (assembly GCF_019359855.2). Classification (NCBI taxonomy): domain Eukaryota; kingdom Viridiplantae; phylum Streptophyta; class Magnoliopsida; order Poales; family Poaceae; genus Lolium; species Lolium perenne. Next base: position 616,137 of record NW_027248984.1, read on the forward strand.
ACCATTGCCTGATAATCTTAAATATGCTCATATTGATGATAAGAAAATATATCCTATTATTATTAGTTCTAAGATTTCAGAGTTTGAAGAAGAAAGGCTATTGGAAATATTGAAGAAGCACCGAGGAGCTATTGGCTACACTCTTGATGACTTGAAGGGGATTTCTCCCTCTATTTGCCAACACGCCATTAATATGGAAGATGATGCGAAGCCTGTTGTTGAACCTCAGCGTCGTCTAATTCCTAAGATGAAGGATGTGGTAAGAAATGAGGTATTAAGACTTCTTGAAGCTGGTATTATATATCCTATTGCTGATAGTAGATGGGTTAGTCCTGTGCATTGTGTTCCTAAGAAAGGAGGAATGACTGTTGTGCCTAATGATAATGATGAGCTCATACCTCAAAGAGTAGTTGTAGGGTATAGAATGTGCATTGATTATCGAAAAGTTAATAAGGTTACTAAAAAAGATCATTACCCTTTGCCTTTTATTGATCAAATGTTAGAAAGGTTATCTAAAAATACTCATTTTTGTTTTCTTGATGGTTATTCTGGGTTTTCACAAATTGCTGTTAAAACTAAGGATCAAGAGAAAACCACTTTCACTTGTCCCTATGGAACTTATGCTTATAGACGTATGCCTTTTGGTTTATGTAATGCTCCTGCTACTTTTCAAAGATGCATGTCTGCTATTTTTCATGGCTTCTGCGAGAGTATTGTAAAGGTATTCATGGATGATTTTTCTGTCTATGGGAATTCTTTTGATAATTGCTTGCGGAACCTTGATAAAGTTTTGCAGAGATGTGAAGAAACTAACCTTGTTCTTAATTGGGAGAAATGCCACTTTATGGTTAATGAAGGAATTGTATTGGGACATAAAATTTCCGAGAGAGGTATTGAAGTTGATAGAGCTAAAGTGGAAGCAATTGAGAAGATGCCCTATCCTAGGGATGTTAAAGGTATTCATAGTGTTCTTGGTCATGCTGGGTTTTATAGGAGGTTTATTAAAGACTTCTCCAAGATTTCAAAGCCTCTTACTAATCTTCTTCAAAAAGATGTACCTTTTGTTTTTGATGATGATTGTAAGGAAGCTTTTGAAACTCTTAAGAAAGCCTTAACAACTGCTCCTATAGTTGAACCTCCTGATTGGAACTTACCAATTGAAATTATGTGTGATGCTAGTGATTTTGATGTAGGCGCTATTCTTGGACAGCGAGTAAACAAAAAATTGAATATTATTCATTATGCTAGTAAAACTCTGGATGCTGCTCAAAGAAATTATGCTACTACTGAAAAAGAATTGTTAGCTGTAGTCTTTGCTTGTGATAAGTTTAGATCTTATATTTGTTGATTCAAAAGTTACTATTCATACTGATCATGCTGCAATCAGATACCTTATGCAAAAGAAAGATGCTAAGCCAAGGCTTATTAGATGGGTACTTCTGTTGCAAGAATTTGATTTACATATTGTAGATAGGAAAGGTGCTGATAATCCTGTTGCTGATAATTTGTCTAGATTGGAAAATATTGCTTATGATCCTGTTCCTGTTAATGATAGTTTTCCAAATGAACAATTGGCTGTAATAAAGGTGAGCTCGCGAGACAGTCCTTGGTATACTGATTATGCTAACTTTATTGTTTCCAAGTATTTGCCTCCAACCTTTTCAGCTCAGCAAAGGAGGAAATTCTTTTATGACTTGAGGCATTATTTCTGGGATGACCCACACTTATATAAAGAAGGAGTGGATGGTATTCTGCGAAGATGTGTTCCCGAATATGAACAACAAGAGATATTGAGTAAATGTCATGGTAGTGCTTATGGAGGACATTACGCCGGAGATAGAACCGCGCAAAAGGTTCTACAATCAGGTTTTTATTGGCCGACTCTCTTCAAAGATGCAAGGAAGTTTATCTTATCTTGTGATGAATGTCAAAGGGTTGGTAATATCTCTAGACGCAATGAAATGCCTATGAATTATACTCTTGTTATTGAACCGTTCGATTGTTGGGGATTTGACTTCATGGGACCTTTTCCCTCTTCAGAAGGTAACACTCATATACTTGTTGCTGTTGATTATGTTACTAAATGGGTGGAAGCCATACCTACAAAAAGTGCTGATGGTGAGACCTCTTTAAGAATGCTTTTAGATATTATTTTTCCTAGATTTGGAGTTCCTAGATATATTATGACTGATGGAGGTTCTCATTTTATTCATGGTGGTTTTAGAAAAACTCTTGCTAAATATGGTATTAATCATAGAATTGCTTCCGCTTATCATCCTCAAACTAGTGGGCAAGTAGAATTATCAAATAGAGAAATTAAATCTATTTTGGAAAAGACTGTTAATAAAACTAGAAAGAATTGGGCTAGTAAATTTAAGGATGCACTATGGGCTTATAGAACTGCTTATAAAAATCCCATGGGAATGTCACCTTATAAAATGGTTTATGGGAAAGCTTGTCATTTACCTTTAGAACTAGAGCACAAAGCTTATTGGGCAGTTAGAGAATTAAATAAAGATCCTAAACTTGCCGGTAATAAGAGGTTGCTGCAATTGAGTTCTCTAGATGAATGGAGAAGTGAAGCTTATGAAAATGCTAAACTCTTTAAAGAGAAAGTTAAAAAATGGCATGATAGAAGGATTATCAAAAGAGAATTTAATATTGGGGATAAAGTCCTATTGTATCGGTCTCGTCTCGCATTCTTTGTGGAAATTACTCTCGAAATGGGAAGGACCATATGTTGTTGAGGAGGTGTATCGTTCAGGAGCAATTAAAATTAGCTCTCTCCAAGGCAACGCCACACAAGTGGTGAATGGACAAAGACTCAAGCATTATATCTCAGGTGATTCTTATAATGTAGATGTTGATATCATTCGAGTGGAAACACCGGAAGCCTTCATCAAAGGTCAAATTGACAGTCCGCTAGAACTCGACTTTGAATAGGTAACAGTACTGGTAATAAAAAGTTCGCAATTTACTTTCCGAACAATGTTTTTGCTGTTTTTGGAAAATATGAAAAATTACGAGATCGAAACGGAGTGGAGAAGACGCACGAGGGCGTGCCCTCATAGGCCAGCGCGGGCCCCATCCAGGCCGCGCCGCCCTATGAGCTGGCCGCCTCGTCGCCCCTTTCCGACTCTGGTTCGACCTGGTACTTTCCTTTTGTCGTGAAAATTTTTGCTATATAATCCCCCGGACCCCTGGAAGTCCGTATATCGTTTTCTCGAGGTGTTTTGTTTCGAGATGTTTCTGCCAGGATCTGTTTTCAATCTAGGAGCACCATGGCCTCCAACAAAAAGGGCAATGGGCTTTCGGAGGAAGAAGTGAAAAGGGTGTCATCAAAACAAGAGCAACAAGCCGTTGGGAGTAAGCAAATCTTGGTGGGATCTGTTGACACTCGACGTTCTTTTTCTCATAACTTGCAGGGACCCTTACCACCTGCTCTTAGCCTCGACTCTTTCCCCGTGTTGGAAGAAGCTCTACGGACTACCGATGAGTTTTGTGATCAATACCGGGCTCTAAGAAGAGAAGTGGAGATACTCCAGGAGGAGAATTACCGTCTCCGTAGAATGCTGGAATATTACTCGATGCCCATCAAGAGGTCGCCACCGCCAACTTCAGATAACAATGAATCTCTTCGAGTCTTGGTGCAGAATTGCCAAGCCGAGAAACTGAAGCTGAAGGAGATCTGTAAGAAGCGCGGGAGGAGTTCATCACCACCATCGCCGAAGGAGTAATTCATCATCGGTATTGGCATCCCCTTGGTTTGTTCCAAGCTTGGGGGAGTGCCGCGGTATCACATCATCACTACCCTTTTACTTTTTACTGTCAAGTAGTGTCATATCATGAGTAGGGAAGTTATCATATAAGATGGGTTGCAGTTTGGAAGTATCTCTCCTTTAGTTGGTTGTCTATGTATCCCTTGGTGTGAGTTATCGTTATGGAATATTAATGAGAAGTCTTATCATTTACATATTGCACACCTTATTCTAGTTTGCAATCTCTACTATATTGTTGATCTTGTTATTAGTATTGGTATCACTTTGGGAGCATTGAATAAATCTATTTGGTTTTGGCAAACTTAGCATTGGTCAATAGCAACAACACTTTGAGGTTTAAGTAGAAAAGAGGAATACATGTAGTTGTTTCATTGTCTTTCTTTCTTGTTAGCTCATAGCTTATTATTCTGAAGTTAAAACTGTTTGTGCTTACAAGGAAGATGCATGATTATTTCTATCACATGTATATTTGTTTGTTTCCTTCAACTCTTATGCTTGCTAATTAACCTTGCTAGCCAAAGACCTGTACTGAGAGGGAATACTTCTCGTGCATCCAAACCTTAACCCAAACCCATGTCATTTGTGTCCACCATATCTACCTACTACATGATATTTCTTGCCATTCCAAGTAAATACTTCGTGTGCTACCTTTAAATAAATTCAAAATTTACTATCTCTTATTTGTGTCAATGTTTTATAGCTCATGAGGAAGTATGTGGTGTTTTATCTTTCAATCTTGTTGGGCAACTTTCACCAATGGACTAGTGGTTTCATCCGCTTATCCAATAATTTTGCAAAAAGAGCTGGCAATGGGATTCCCAGCCCCAAATTATATAATCTAAATAGACACTCCTCCATGGTATGTGATTGATGGACGGCACCCGAAGGATTCGGTTAGCCATGGCTTGTGTAAGCAAAGGTGGGGAGGAGTGTCACACAAAATAAAACTAAAATAAAAAGGCACTCCTTCATGGTATGAGATTGTTGGCAGGCACCCGAGGATTCGGTTAGCCATGGTTTGTGAAAGAAAGGTTGGAAGGAGTGCCACGCAAAATAAAAATAAAATGGGAGCCGCTCTTTGAAGGTTTGTCTGGCAAGGGGGTTAGAGTACCCGCTACCAGTCGTTGACAACAACAAACACCTCTCAAAATGTTACTTTTATTCTCTTTATATGATTTCAAAACTGAAAAAGCTCTAGCACATGATTTAATCCCCGCTTCCCTCTGCGAAGGGCCTGTATTTTACTTTATGTTGAGTCAGTAAACCTATTTCCCTCCATCTTAAGCAAGCATTTGAGTTGTTGTGATCAAACCACTACATTGTGATTTGTTTCATCATGTCTTTTACTCTTCCTTGTTTAGTACAAGTTTTATCTAAATGAATATAGCTTTGCAAGTTATCAATGATCATGAAGAGATTATTATGATTGAGTATGTAGGTTGTGCCATATAAACTTTAACATGAGAGCGCTGCTCAATGAGATAAGTATAACCTGTTAATTGTTCTCTGACCAAGAACGAAGTTTGCCATCACCAACTATGATTTCTTATGCACCTTTATTTGTGATTACCTTATACTTGTTTCAAGTTGAATTATATGAGGAAGTTGTTTACTAGAATGTCTTGTGTGAACGAATATGATGCTTCTTGTCTGTATTTTATTTATCGACTCTCCACTCTATAAACATGTGGTCCTGTTTACCGAGTTCAGTTTCGCTTCGGGACAAGCGAAGTCTAAGCTTGGGGGGAGTTGATACGTCCAATTTGCATCACTATTTTATATCATAATTTGCTGTTATTCATCGATATATTTCATATTTAGACATAATACTTATGTTATTTCATCTATTTTGCATGTTTCATGATTATTGGAGGATCGAGCACCGGAGCCAGGATTCTGCTGGAAAAAGCGCCGTCAGAATGCAATATTTCGGAAGATCAGAGTTGATGGAAATTATACCAAAAATCCTATTTTTCCAGATGACGAAGTGAGCCAGAAGGGGGAGCTGAGGGGACCCGAGGTGGGCCCACCCCATAGGCCAGGGCGGCCCAAGGCCTAGCCGCGCCGCCCTATGAGGAGGGGGCCCACATCCCCCTCTCGCCTCCTTTTCTTCGCGTATGCCTTCGTCCGGAAAACCTAAGCTCCAGAGGGTACCTCGCGAAGAGTTACAGCCGCCTCTGCGGGGCGGAGAACACCAGAGAGAAAAGAGCTCTCCGGCGGGCTGAGATCCGCCGGGGAAATTCCCTCCCGGAGGGGGAAATCGACGCCATCGTCACCGCCATCAAGTTGGACATCATCTCCATCACCATCATCATCATCTTCATCATCATCACCGCCGTCTCCACCGCTTCACATCGTCACCGCTCTAGCAATTTGGGTTTGATCTTGATTGTTTGATAGGGGAAACTCTCCCGGTATTGATTTCTACTTGTTATTGATGCTATTGAGTGAAACCGTTGAACCAAGGTTTATGTTCAGATTGTTATTCATCATCATATCACCTCTGATCATGTTCCATATGATGTCTCGTGAGTAGTTCGTTTAGTTCTTGAGGACATGGGTGAAGTCTAAATGTTAGTAGTGAAGTATGGTTGAGTAATATTCAATGTTATGATATTTAAGTTGTGGTGTTATTCTTCTAGTGGTGTCGTGTGAACGTCGACTACACGACACTTCACCTTTATGGGCCTAGGGTAATGCATCTTGTACTCGTTTGCCAATTGCGGGGTTGCCGGAGTGACAGAAACCTAAGCCCCCGTTGGTATATCGATGCAGGAGAGATAGCAGGATCTCAGAGTTTAAGGCTGTGGTTAGATTTATCTTAATTACTTTCTTGTAGTTGCGGATGCTTGCAAGGGGTATGATCACAAGTATGTATTAGTCCTAGGAAGGGCATTACATTAGCATAGGTTCACCCACACAACACTTATCAAAACAATGAAGATTAATTAGCAGTATGTAGCGAAAGCACTAGACTAAAATCCCGTGTGTCCTCGAGAACGTTTGGTCATTATAAGTAAACAAACCGGCTTGTCCTTTGTGCTAAAAAGGATTGGGCCACTCGCTGCAATTGTTACTCTCGCACTTTACTTACTCGTACTTTATTCATCTGCTACATCAAAACCCCCTGAATACTTGTCTGTGAGCATTTACAGTGAATCCTTCATCGAAACTGCTTGTCAACACCTTCTGCTCCTCGTTGGGATCGACATTCTTACTTATCGAAGATACTACGATACACCCCCTATACTTGTGGGTCATCAGTCATCATAATAAAACTAAAATAAAAAGGCACTCCTTCATGGTATGAGATTGTTGGCAGACACCCGAGGATTCGGTTAGCCATGGTTTGTGAAAGAAAGGTTGGAAGGAGTGCCACACAAAATAAAAAATAAAATGGGAGCCGCACTTTGAAGGTTTGTCTGGCAAGGGGGTTAGAGTACCCGCTACCAGTCGTTGACAACAACAAACACCTCTCAAAATGTTACTTTCATTCTCTTTATATGATTTCAAAACTGAAAAAGCTCTAGCACATGATTTAATCCCTGCTTCCCTCTGCGAAGGGCCTGTCTTTTACTTTATGTTGAGTCAGTAAACCTATTTCCCTCCATCTTGAGCAAGCATTTGAGTTGTTGTGATCAAACCATTATATTGTGATTTGCTTCATCATGTCTTTTATTCTTCCTTGTTTAGTACAAGCTTTATCTGAATGAATATAGCTTTGCAAGTTATCAATGATGATGAGGAGACTATTATGATTGAGTATGCAAGTTGTGCAATATAAACTTTAACATGAGAGCGTTGCTCGATAGATAAGAATAACCTGTTAATTGTTCTCTGACCAAGAACGAAGTTTGCCATCACCAACTATGATTTCTTATGCACCTTTATTTGTGATTACCTTATACTTGTTTCAAGTTGAATTATATGAGGAAGATGTAGGATAACGTTGCATAGAAAACAAAAAATTTCCTACCGCGAACACGCAATCCAAGCCAAGATGCAATCTAGAAGACGGGAGCAACGAGGGGTTTATCGAGTCTCACCCTTGAAGAGATTCCAAAGCCTACAAGAGGAGGCTCTTGTTGCTGCGGTAGACGTTCACTTGCCGCTTGCAAAAGCGCATAGAAGATCTTGATCACGATCGGTTCCGGCGCCACGAACGGGCAGCACCTCCGTACTCGGTCACACGTTCGGTTGTTGATGAAGATGACATCCACCTCCCCGTTCCAGCGGGCAGCGGAAGTAGTAGCTCCTCTTGAATCCGACAGCACGACGGCGTGGTGTCGGTGGTGGTGGAGAAGTCCAGCGGAGCTTCGCTAAGCGTGCGGGAAGTGGAGGAGCGGGGCGGCTAGGGTTTGGGGAGAGGGGGGCGCCGGCCACTATGGGGTGCGGCCACCTTGGTGGTGTTTGAGGTGGCCGGCCCCCTCCCCCTTGGCCCTCTATATATAGGTGGAACCCCAAGAGTTGGTCTCCAAGTCTTCGAATAAGACCCGAACCAAAAACCTTCCATATGGAGGGGAAACCTAGCCAAGCTAGGACTCCCACTAGAGGTGGGAGTTCCACCTCCCATATGGGGGGGTGGCCGGCCCCCTAAGGGGGAGTCCACTTGGGACTCCTCCCCCACTAGGGTTGGCCGGCCATGGAGGTGGAGTCCCATGTGGACTCCACCTTCCTTGGTGGTTTCTTCCGGACTTTTCTAGAACCTTCTAGAACCTTCCATAGAACCTTCCGCGTCAATTTAATTCACATAAAATGACATCCTATATATGAATCTTATTCTCCGGACCATTCCGGAACTCCTCGTGATGTCCGGGATCTCATCCGGGACTCCGAACAAATATTCAAACTCCATTCCATATTCAAGTACTACCATTTCAACATCCAACTTTAAGTGTGTCACCCTACGGTTCGTGAACTATGCGGACATGGTTGAGTACTCACTCCGACCAATAACCAATAGCGGGATCTGGAGATCCATAATGGCTCCCACATATTCAACGATGACTTTAGTGATCGAATGAACCATTCACATACAATACCAATTCCCTTTGTCACGCGATATTTTACTTGTCCGAGGTATGATCTTCGGTATCACTCTATACCTTGTTCAACCTCGTCTCCTGACAAGTACTCTTTACTCGTACCGTGGTATGTGGTCTCTTATGAACTCATTCATATGCTTGCAAGACATTAGACGACATTCCACCGAGAGGGCCCAGAGTATATCTATCCGTCATCGGGATGGACAAATCCCACTGTTGATCCATATGCCTCAACTCATACTTTCCGGATACTTAATCCCACCTTTATAGCCACCCATTTACGCAGTGGTGTTTGGTGTAATCAAAGTACCTTTCCGGTATAAGTGATTTACATGATCTCATGGTCATAAGGACTAGGTAATTATGTATCGAAAGCTTATAGCAAATAACTTAATGACGAGATCTTATGCTACGCTTAATTGGGTGTGTCCATTACATCATTCATACAATGACATAACCTTGTTATTAATAACATCCAATGTTCATGATTATGAAACTAATCATCCATTAATCAACAAGCTAGTTTAAGAGGCATACTAGGGACTTCTTGTTGTCTACATATCACACATGTACTAATGTTTCGGTTAATACAATTATAGCATGATATATAAACATTTATCATAAACATAAAGATATAAATAATAACCACTTTATTATTGCCTCTAGGGCATATCTCCTTCAGTCTCCCACTTGCACTAGAGTCAATAATCTAGATTACATTGTAATATACCTAACACCCATGGCATTCTGGTGTTGGTTGATGTCTACGGGAGCTTCTATTCTTGTAGACAGTGTTGGGCCTCCAAGAGCAGAGGTTTGTAGAACAACAGCAAGTTTCCCTTAAGTGGATCACCCAAGGTTTATCGATCTCAGGGAGGAAGAGGTCAAAGATATCCCTCTCATGCAACCCTGCAACCACAAAGCAAGAGGTCTCTTGTGTCCCCAACACACCTAATAGGTGCACTAGTTCGGCGAAGAGATAGTGAAATACAGGTGGTATGAATAAGCAGTAGCAACGGCACCAGAAAAGTGCTTTGCCCAGGACAGTAAACAAGCAGTAGTAACGCAGCAGTAGTAACGCAGTAAAACAGTAAACAAGCAGCGATAGCAGTATTTAGGAACAAGGCCTAGGGATTAGACTTTCACTAGTGGACACTCTCAACTTTGATCACATAACAGAATAGATAAATGCATACTCTACACCCTCTTGTTGGATGATGAACACCACTAACTGTGTAGGATTACACGAACCCTCAATGCCGGAGTTAACAAGCTCCACAATATTCAATGTTCATATTTAAATAACCTTAGAGTGTAAGATAGATCAACACAACTAAACCAAGTACTAACGTAGCATGCACACTGTCACCTTCACGCTACGAAAGGAGGCATAGATCACATCAATACCATCATAGCAATAGTTAACTTCATAATCTACAAGAGATCATAAGCATAGCCTACGCCAAGTACTAACACGGATGCACACACTGTCACCATTACACCGTGCAGGAGGAATAAAACTACTTTAATAACATCACTAGAGTAGCATGTAGATATATTGTGATACAAAACACATTGCAATCATAAAGAGATATAAATAAGCACTTCACTATGCCATTCATAACAGTGAATAAGTATTCTGTGAAATATAGCCTAAGAGACCCACACGGTGCACACACTGTCACCTTTACACACGTGGGACAAGGAGTCTCCGGAGATCACATAAGTAAAATTCACTTGACTAGCATAACGACATCTAGATCACAAGCATCATCATATGAATCTCAATCATGTAAGGCAGCTCATGAGATTATTGTATTGAAGTACATAGGAGAGAGATGAACCACATAGCTACCGGTACAGCCCCGAGCCTCGATGGAGAACTACTCCCTCCTCATGGGAGAGAGCAGCGTTGATGAAGATGGCGGTGGTGTCGATGGAGGAGCCTTCCGGGGGCACTTCCCCGTCCCGGCGGCGTGCCGGAACAGAGACTCCTGTCCCCCAGATCTTGGCTTCGCGATGGCGGCGGCTCTGGAAGGTTTCTCGTGCCGTGGCTTTTTCCTATCGAGGTTTTAGGTCGAGGGGCTTCTTATAGGCGAAGAGGCGGCGTCAGGAGGTCAACGAGGCGACGACACTATAGGGGGGCGCGGGCCCCCCCTAGGCCACGCCGGCCTATGGTTTGGTGGGCCTGTGGCCCCCCTCTGACGACTCTCGGGTGTTCTGGATGCTTCCGGGGATTCTAAGATCTTCGGCGTTGATTTCGTCCGATTCCGAGAATATTTCTTTACTAGGATTTCTAAAACCAAAAACAGCAAAAAACAGCAACTGGCCCTTCGGCATCTCGTCAATAGGTTAGTTCCAGAAAATGCATAAATATGACATAAAATGTATATAAAACATGTAGATATTATCAATAATGTGGCATGGAACATAAGAAATTATCGATACGTCGGAGATAAATAGGTGAAGCATCGATTGCTATATTTGTGCTAGAGCTTTGATTTTGAAAACAATGCACAGTTCACACAAGTGTTTGCTTCTTAAGGTGGAGAGAAATAGGTGAACTGACTCAACAATAAAAGTAAAAAAATGGTCCTTCAAAGAGGAAAGCATCGATTGCTATATTTGTGCTAGAGCTTTGATTTTGAAAACAAGAAACAATTTTGTCAACGGTAGTAATAAAGCATATGTATCATGTAAATTATATCTTACAAGTTGCAAGCCTCATGCATAGTATACTAATAGTGCCCGCACCTTGTCCTAATTAGCTTGGATTACCGGGATTATCACAATGCACATGTTTTAACCAAGTGTCACAAAGGGGTACCTCTATGCCGCCTGTACAAAGGTCTAAGGAGAAAGCTCGCATCGGATTTCTGGCTATTGATTATTCTCAACTTAGACATCCATACCGGGACAACATAGACAACAGATAATGGACTCCTCTTTTATGCATAAGCATGTAGCAATAATTAATTTTCTCATTTGAGATTGAGGATATATGTCCAAAACTGAAACTTCCACCATGGATCATGGCTTTAGTTAGCGGCCCAATATTCTTCTCTAACAATATGCATGCTCTAACCATAAGGTGGTAGATCTCCCTTACTTCAGACAAGACGAACATGCATAGCAACTCACATGATATTCAACAAAGAGTAGTTGATGGCGTCCCCAGTGAACATGGTTATCGCACAACAAGCAACTTAATAAGAGATAAAGTGCATAAGTACATATTCAATACCACAATAGTTTTTAGGCTATTTGTCCCATGAGCTATATATTGTAAAGGTAGAGGATAGAAATTTTAAAGGTAGCACTCAAGCAATTTACTTTGGAATGGCGGAGAAATACCATGTAGTAGGTAGGTATGGTGGACTCGAATGGCATAGTGGTTGGCTCAAGGGTTTCGGATGCATGAGAAGTAATCCCTCTCGATACAAGGCTTAGGCTAGCAAGGTTGTTTGAAGCAAACACAAGCATAAACTAGTACATCAAAACTTACATAAAAGACATATTACAAGCATTATAAGACTATACATCGTCTTCCTTGTTGTTCAAACACCTCACTAGAAAATATCTAGACTCTAGAGAAACCACTCATGCAATCCAAATTTTAACAAGCTCTATGTATTTCTTCACTAATAGGTGCAAAGTATATGATGCAAGAGCTTAAACAAGAGCACAACAATTGCCAAGTATCACATTGTTCAAGACATTATACCAATTACCACATGTAGCATTTCCCATTTCCAACCATATAACAATTAACGAAGCAGTTTCAACCTTCGCCATGAATATTAAAAGCTAAGAACACATGTGTTCAAACGAACCAGCGGAGCGTGTCTCTCTCCCACACAAGTATTTATTCAAACAAAAACAAAAACAAGAAACATACAGACGCTCCAAGTAAAGTACATAAGATGTGACCGAATAAAAATATAGTTTCAAGAGAAGGAACCTGATAATTTGTTGATGAAGAAGGGGATGCCTTGGGCATCCCCAAGCTTAGATGCTTGAGTCTTCTTGAAATATGCAGGGATGAACCACCGGGGCATCCCCAAGCTTAGACTTTTCACTCTTCTTGATCGTAGTATATCATCCTCCTCTCTTGACCCTTGAAAACTTCCTTCACACCAAACTCGAAACAAACTCATTAGAGGGTTAGTGCATAATCAAAAACTCACATGTTCAGAGGTGACACAATCATTCTTAACACTTCTGGACATTGCTCAAAGCTACTGGAAGTCAATGGAACAAAGAAATCCATCCCACATAGCAAAAGAAGCAATGCGAAATAAAAGGCAGAATCTGTCAAAACAGAACAGTCCGTAAAGACGAATTTTATTGAGGCACCAGACTTGCTCAAATGAAAATGCTCAAATTGAATGAAAGTTGCGTACATATCTGAGGATCACGCACGTAAATTGGCATAATTTTCTGAGTTACCTACAGATAATTTTGCCCAGATTCGTGACAGCAAAGAAATCTGTTTCTGCGCAGTAATCCAAATCTAGTATGAACCTTACTATCAACGACTTTACTTGGCACAACAAAACACAAAACTAAGATAAGGAGAGGTTGCTACAGTAGTAAACAACTTCCAAGACACAAATATAAAACAAAATTACTGTAGTGAAATAAACACATGGGTTATCTCCCAAGAAGTGCTTTCTTTATAGCCATTAAGATGGGCTCAGCAGTTTTAATGATGCACTCGCAAGAAATAGTATTTGAAGCAAAAGAGAGCATCAAGAGGCAAATTCAAAACATATTTAAGTCTAACATGCTTCCTATGAAAAGGAATCTTGTAAATAAACAAGTTCATGAAGAGCAAATTAACAAGCATAGGAAGATAAAACAAGTGTAGCTTCAAAAAATTCAGCACATAGAGAGGTGTTTTAGTAACATGAAAATTTCTACAACCATATTTTCCTCTCTCATAATAATATTCATTAGCATCATGAGCAAACTCAACAATATAACTATCACATAAAGCATTCTTATCATGAGTCTCATGCATAAAATTATTACTCTCCACATAAGCATAATCAATTTTAGTAGTTGTAGTGGCAGCAAATTTAACAAAGTAGCTATGATCAAATATAGGAGGCATATTGTAATCATAATCAAATTTACTCTCCATAGTAGGTGGCAACAAAAGACTACTATCATTATAATCATCATAAATAGGAGGCAAAGTATCATCAAAGTAAATTTCCTCCTCAATTCTTGGGGGACTAAAAATATCATGCTCATCAAAACCAGCTTCCCCAAGCTTAGAATTTTCCATAGCATTAACAACAATAGTGTTCAAAGCATTCATATTAATAACATTCCCATTAGCATGCATATAAAGTTCCATAGGTTTTTTAATTCTCTCTTCAAACACATCATGTCCTAATTCAAGATAAAGTTCATAAAGATCTCTCATATTTTTGTTGTTTTCCATTATGCCTAACTAGTGTAAACAAGAAACAAAAAGATGCAATTGCAGGATCTAAAGGAAATAGCTTCGAGCACAAACACAATGGCGCCAGAAAAGTACTACCTGGAACCGGAGTATGAGTGCCTTTTACCTTTCCTCCCCGGCAACGGCGCCAGAAAATAGCTTGATGTCTACGGGAGCTTCTATTCTTGTAGACAGTGTTGGGCCTCCAAGAGCAGAGGTTTGTAGAACAGCAGCAAGTTTCCCTTAAGTGGATCACCCAAGGTTTATCGATCTCAGGGAGGAAGAGGTCAAAGATATCCCTCTCATGCAACCCTGCAACCACAAAGCAAGAGGTCTCTTGTGTCCCCAACACACCTAATAGGTGCACTAGTTCGGCGAAGAGATAGTGAAATACAGGTGGTATGAATAAGCAGTAGCAACGGCACCAGAAAAGTGCTTTGCCCAGGACAGTAAACAAGCAGTAGTAACGCAGCAGTAACGCAAAGAAACAAGAAACAAGCAGCGATAGCAGTATTTAGGAACAAGGCCTAGGGATTAGACTTTCACTAGTGGACACTCTCAACTTTGATCACATAACAGAATAGATAAATGCATACTCTACACCCTCTTGTTGGATGATGAACACCACTAACTGTGTAGGATTACACGAACCCTCAATGCCGGAGTTAACAAGCTCCACAATATTCAATGTTCATATTTAAATAACCTTAGAGTGTAAGATAGATCAACACAACTAAACCAAGTACTAACGTAGCATGCACACTGTCACCTTCACGCTACGAAAGGAGGCATAGATCACATCAATACCATCATAGCAATAGTTAACTTCATAATCTACAAGAGATCATAATCATAGCCTACACCAAGTACTAACACGGATGCACACACTATCACCATTACACCGTGCAGGAGGAATAAAACTACTTTAATAACATCACTAGAGTAGCATGTAGATATATTGTGATACAAAACACATTGCAATCATAAAGAGATATAAATAAGCACTTCACTATGCCATTCATAACAGTGAATAAGTATTCTGTGAAATATAGCCTAAGAGACCCACACGGTGCACACACTGTCACCTTTACACACGTGGGACAAGGAGTCTCCGGAGATCACATAAGTAAAATTCACTTGACTAGCATAACGACATCTAGATCACAAGCATCATCATATGAATCTCAATCATGCAAGGCAGCTCATGAGATTATTGTATTGAAGTACATAGGAGAGAGATGAACCACATAGCTACCGGTACAGCCCCGAGCCTCGATGGAGAACTACTCCCTCCTCATGGGAGACAGCAGCGTTGATGAAGATGGCGGTGGTGTCGATGGAGGAGCCTTCCGGGGGCACTTTCCCGTCCCGGCGGCGTGCCGGAACAGAGACTCCTGTCCCCCAGATCTTGGCTTCGCGATGGCGGCGGCTCTGGAAGGTTTCTCGTACCGTGGCTTTTTCCTATCGAGGTTTTAGGTCGAGGGGGTTCTTATAGGCGAAGAGGCGGCGTCAGGAGGTCAACGAGGCGACGACACTATAGGGGGGCGCGGGCCCCCCTAGGCCGCGCCGGCCTATGGTTTGGTGGGCCTGTGGCCCCCCTCTGACGACTCTCGGGTGTTCTGGATGCTTCCGGGGATTCTAAGATCTTCGGCGTTGATTTCGTCCGATTCCGAGAATATTTCTTTACTAGGATTTCTGAAACCAAAAACAGCAGAAAACAACAACTGGCCCTTCGGCATCTCGTCAATAGGTTAGTTCCAGAAAATGCATAAATATGACATAAAATGTATATAAAACATGTAGATATTATCAATAATGTGGCATGGAACATAAGAAATTATCGATACGTCGGAGACGTATCATTGGTCATGCTTTGCCCTAGGGAGAGCTTTAGTCAACGGATCTGCTACATTCAGATCAGTGTGTACTTTGCAAATCTTTACTTCTCCATCTTCGATGTACTCGCGAATCAAGTGGTAACGCAGCTTGATATGCTTCAGTCTCTTGTGTGACCTTGGCTCTTGTGCATTGGCGATGGCACCCATGTTATCACAGTAAATGATTAATGGGTCCAATGCACTAGGAACCACACCGAGCTCTACAATGAACCTCTTCATCCATACCGCTTCTGATGAAGCCTCTGAAGCCGCTATGTACTCTGATTCTGTTGAAGACTTCGCCACCGTGCACTGCTTCGAGCTTGCCCAGCTTACTGCAGCACCATTCAATATAAACACGTACCCAGATTGTGACTTAGAGTCATCAAGATCAGTGTTCCAACTTGCATCGGTGTAACCACTTACAACGAGCTCTTGGTCACCTCCATAACAAAGAAACATATCCTTAGTTCTTTTCAAGTACTTCAGGATATTCTTGACCGCTGTCCAGTGTTCCATTCCTGGATCACTTTGATATCTGCTAGTCAAACTAACAGCATGTGCTATATCCGGTCTAGTACATAGCATGGCATACATGATAGATCCTACTGCCGAGGCATAGGGGATTTTACTCATCCTTTCTCTTTCTTCTCGTAGCCGGTCCTTGAGTCTTACTCAAGACTTTGCCTGGTAACATAGGTAAGAACCCTTTCTTACTTTCGTCCATTCTAAACTTCTTTAGAATCTTGTCCAAATATGTACTCTGTGATAGCCCTATTAGGCGTCTTGATCTATCTCTATAAATCTTGATGCCTAATATATACGATGCTTCACCAAGGTCTTTCATTGAAAAACTATTATTCAAATAACCTTTAACACTGCTTAATAGTTCTATATCATTCCCGATCAACAATATGTCATCTACATATAATATCAGGAATGCTACAGAGCTCCCACTCACTTTCTTGTAAATACAGGCCTCTCCATGACACTGTATAAACCCGAAGTCTTTGATCACCTTATCAAAGCGTCGGTTCCAACTTCTTGATGCTTGCTTCAGTCCATAGATTGAACGCTGAAGTTTGCATACTTTGTCAGCATTTTTAGGATCGACAAAACCTTTGGGTTGTACCATATACAACTCTTCCTCAATGTCTCCATTAAGGAACGCCGTTTTGACATCCATCTGCCAAATCTCATAATCGAAAAATGCAGCTATTGCTAACAAAATCCTCACAGATTTTAGCTTTGCTACAGGTGAGAAAGTCTCATCGTAGTCAACTCCTTGAATTTGTCGGAAACCCTTTGCGACAAGTCGAGCTTTATAGACAGTAATATTACCATCTGCATCTGCTTTTCTCTTGAAGATCCATTTATTCTCGACAGCCTTTCGGCTATCAGGTAAGTCTACCAAAGTCCATACTTTGTTATCATACATGGATCCCATTTCGGATTTCATGGCTTCTTGCCATTTGTTGGAATCTAGGCTCATCATCGCTTCTTCATACGTCGCAGGGTCCTCATCATTGTTATCCACAATCATGACATTTAGACAAGGATCATACCAATCAGGAGTGGTACGTTCCCTTGTCGATCTGCGAGGTTCAGTAGTTTCCTCGTTCGAAGTTTCATGATCATTATCATTAGCTTCCTCTGTTGCCGGTGTAGGTGGTACAGGTACAACTTCCGGTACTGCGGTACTCTGATCAACGAGTATAGATTCATCAATCTCATCGAGTTCTACTTTTCTTCCAGTCACTTCTTTAGTGAGAAATTCTTTCTCAAGAAAGGTTCCGTTCTTAGCAACAAAGATTTTGCCTTCGGATTTGTGATAGAAAGTATACCCTATAGTTTCCTTAGGGTATCCTATGAAGATGAATTTCTCCGCTTTGGGTTCTAGCTTGTCCGGTTGTAACTTCTTTACATAGGCTTCGCAACCCCAAACTTTCAGGAACGACAGCTTAGGTTTCTTATTAAACCATAATTCATACGGTGTCGTTTCTACGGATTTTGATGGTGCTCTATTTAAAGTGAATGCGGCTGTCTCTAATGCATAACTCCAAAATGATAACGGCAAATCAAGCATAGAGACATCATAGAACGAACCATATCTAAGAGAGTTCGATTACGACGTTCGGACACACCGTTACGTTGAGGTGTTCCCGGCGGTGTCAATTGTGAAAGTATTCCGCATTTCTTTAAATGCATGCCAAACTCATAACTCAGATATTCACCTCCACGATCAGATCGTAGAAATTTGATCTTCTTGTTACGTTGATTTTCTACTTCACTTTGGAATTCCTTCAACTTCTCGAAAGTTTCGGATTTATGTTTCATGAAATAGATATACCCATATCTACTCAGATCATCTGTGAAGGTTAGAACATAACGATAACCACAGCGCGATGCTACGCTCATTGGTCCACATACATCGGTATGTATGATTTCCAATAAGTCAGTAGCTCGCTCCATCATACCAGAAAATGGAGTCTTTGTCATTTTTCCCATTAGACATGCTTCGCATCTATCAAGTGACTCAAAGTCAAGTGACTCAAGTAATCCATCGGAATGGAGTTTCTTCATGCGTTTCACTCCAATATGACCAAGACGACAGTGCCACATATAAGTAGAATTATCATTCAATTTAATTCGCTTAGCATCTATGTTATGTATATGTGTATCACTACTATCGAGATCTAACAGAAATAAGCCATTCTTTTGTGGTGCTCGACCATAAAAGATATTATTCATAAAAATAGAACAACTATTATTCTCAGACTTGAATGAATAACCGTCTTGCATTAAACAAGATCCAGATATAATGTTCATGCTCAACGCGGGTACAAAATAACAATTATTTAGGCTTAAAACTAATCCCGAAGGTACATGTAGAGGAAGTGTGCCGACAGTGATCACATCGACTTTGGATCCATTTCCAACGCGCATCGTCACTTCATCTTTCAGTAGTCTTCGTTTATTCTTTAGTTCCTGTTTCGAGTTACAAATATGAGCAACCGAACCAGTATCAAATACCCAGGTACTAGAACGAGAACCAGTGAGATAAACATCTATAACATGTATATCAGATATACCTTCTTTCTTCTTCTTGACAAGGCCGCTCTTCAGATCAGCCAGATACTTGGAGAAATTACGCTTCCAGTGTCCCTTCTCCTTGCAGTAATAGCACTCAGCATCAGGCTTAGGGCCGTTCTTAGGTTTCACAGGAGGCGTGGCAGCTTTCTTGCCACCCTTCTTGAATTTTCCCTTAGACTTGCCCTGTTTCTTGAAACTGGTGGTCTTGTTGACCATCAACACTTGGTGCTCTTTCTTGATCTCAATCTCAGCAGCTTTTAGCATGCCAAAGAGTTCAGGTAACTCCTTGTTCATGTTCTGCATATTGTAGTTCATCACAAAGTTCTTGTAACTTGGTGGCAGTGATTGAAAGACACGATTAATCCCCAGTCTGTTAGGAATCACTATTCCCAAGTCACTGAGTTTCTTCGCATGCCCGGTCATGGCGAGCATGTGCTCACTAACGGAGCTGCCTTCTTCCATCATGCAGCTGAAGAATTGTTTCAATGCTTCATAGCATTCCACGGCCGCATGAGTCTCAAAAATAGCTTTCAGCTCTTTCATCAACTCATGAGGATCGTGGTGCTCAAAACGTTTTTGAAGATCGGATTCCAGACTGCATAGGATGGCACACTGAACTTGAGAGTACCGTATTTTCCGAGTCTCGTAAACAGCTTTTACTTCATCGGTTTCAGTTTCTGCAGGAGGGTCACCTAGCGGTGCATCAAGCACATATTGCAGATTTCCGCCAGAGAGGAAGATCCTCACATGACGGAACCAGTCGGTGAAGTTGCTACCGTTGCTCTTAAGTTTCTCTTTCTCTAGGAACTGATTAAAATTGATTGGGGACGCCATCTCTACAACATATATTTGCAAAAGTTTAGACTAAGTTTATGAAAAATTGAGTTCAAATTTTAATTCAACATAATTAAAAATCTAGGTGAACTCCCACTCAAAACAATATCCCTCGCATTGTCTTAGTGATCACACGAACCAAATCCACCGCACCTATGTCCGATCATCACGAGACAAGGTGTGATTTCAATGGCGAACACTCAAAGTGTTCATCATATCAACCATATGATTCATGCTCTACCTTTCGGTATCACGTGTTCCGAGACCATGTCTGTACATGCTAGGCTCATCAAGGCCACCTTAGTATCCGCATGTGCAAAACTGTCTTGCACCCGTTGTATGCACTTGTTGATTCTATCACACCCGATCATCACGAGATGCTTCGAAACGACAAGTCTTGGCAACGGTGCTACTAAGGATGAACACTTTATTATCTTGAGATTTAGTTATGGATCATCTTATAATGCTACCGTCGCGATCTAAGCAAAATAAGATGCATAAAAGGATTAACATCACATGCAGTTCATATGTGATATGATATGGCCCTTTTGTCTTTGCGCCGTTGATCTTCATCTCCAAAGCACGGACATGATCTCCATCATCTTCGGGCATGATCTCCATCATCATCGGCGTAGCGTCAAGGTCAATGGCGCCGTCTTCATGATTGTCCTCCATGTAGCAACTATTACAACTACTTTGAAATACTACTCAACATGAAATTTAAAGACAACCATAAGGCTCCTGCCGGTTGCCACAATACAATAATGATCATCTCATACATATTCATCATCACATTATGGCCATATCACATCACCAAACCCTGCAAAAACAAGTTAGACGTCTCTAATTTGGTTTGCATATTTTACGTGGTTTAGGGTTTTCGAGAGAGATCTAATCTACCTACGAACATGAACCACAACGTTGATACTAATGTTTTCAATAGAAGAGTAAACTGAATCTTCACTATAGTAGGAGAGACAGACACCCGCAAAGCCTCTTATGCAATATAAGTTGCATGTCGAACGAGGAACAAGTCTCATGAACGCGGTCATGTAAAGTTAGTCCGAGCCGCTTCATCCCACTATGCCACAAAGATGCAAAGTACTCAAACTAAAGATAACAAGAGCATCAACGCCCACAAAACCATTGTGTTCTACTCGTGCAACCATCTATGCATAGACACGTCTCTGATACCACTGTAGGATAATGTTGCATAGAAAACAAAAAATTTCCTACCGCGAACACGCAATCCAAGCCATGATGCAATCTAGAAGACGGTAGCAACGAGGGGTTTATCGAGTCTCACCCTTGAAGAGATTCCAAAGCCTACAAGAGGAGGCTCTTGTTGCTGCGGTATACGTTCACTTGCCGCTTGCAAAAGCGCGTAGAAGATCTTGATCACGATCGGTTCCGGCGCCACGAACGGGCAGCACCTCCGTACTCGGTCACACGTTCGGTTGTTGATGAAGACGACATCCACCTCCCCGTTCCAGCGGGCAGCGGAAGTAGTAGCTCCTCTTGAATCCGACAGCACGACGGCGTGGTGTCGGTGGTGGTGGAGAAGTCCAGCGGAGCTTCGCTAAGCGTGCGGGAAGTGGAGGAGCGGGGCGGCTAGGGTTTGGGGAGAGGGGGGCGCCGGCCACTATGGGGTGCGGCCACCTTGGTGGTGTTTGAGGTGGCCGGCCCCCTCCCCCTTGGCCCTCTATATATAGGTGGAACCCCAAGAGTTGGTCTCCAAGTCTTCGAATAAGACCCGAACCAAAAACCTTCCATATGGAGGGGAAACCTAGCCAAGCTAGGACTCCCACTAGAGGTGGGAGTTCCACCTCCCATATGGGGGGTGGCCGGCCCCCTAAGGGGGAGTCCACTTGGGACTCCTCCCCCACTAGGGTTGGCCGGCCATGGAGGTGGAGTCCCATGTGGACTCCACCTTCCTTGGTGGTTTCTTCTGGACTTTTCTAGAACCTTCTAGAACCTTCCATAGAACCTTCCGCGTCAATTTAATTCACATAAAATGACATCCTATATATGAATCTTATTCTCCGGACCATTCCGGAACTCCTCGTGATGTCCGGGATCTCATCCGGGACTCCGAACAAATATTCGAACTCCATTCCATATTCAAGTACTACCATTTCAACATCCAACTTTAAGTGTGTCACCCTACGGTTCGTGAACTATGCGGACATGGTTGAGTACTCACTCCGACCAATAACCAATAGCGGGATCTGGAGATCCATAATGGCTCCCACATATTCAACGATGACTTTAGTGATCGAATGAACCATTCACATACAATACCAATTCCCTTTGTCACGCGATATTTTACTTGTCCGAGGTTTGATCTTCGGTATCACTCTATACCTTGTTCAACCTCGTCTCCTGACAAGTACTCTTTACTCGTACTGTGGTATGTGGTCTCTTATGAACTCATTCATATGCTTGCAAGACATTAGACGACATTCCACCGAGAGGGCCCAGAGTATATCTATCCGTCATCGGGATGGACAAATCCCACTGTTGATCCATATGCCTCAACTCATACTTTCCGGATACTTAATCCCACCTTTATAGCCACCCATTTATGCAGTGGTGTTTGGTGTAATCAAAGTACCTTTCTGGTATAAGTGATTTACATGATCTCATGGTCATAAGGACTAGGTAATTATGTATCGAAAGCTTATAGCAAATAACTTAATGACAAGATCTTATGCTACGCTTAATTGGGTGTGTCCATTACATCATTCATACAATGACATAACCTTGTTATTAATAACATCCAATGTTCATGATTATGAAACTAATCATCCATTAATCAACAAGCTAGTTTAAGAGGCATACTAGGGACTTCTTGTTGTCTACATATCACACATGTACTAATGTTTCGGTTAATACAATTATAGGATGATATATAAACATTTATCATAAACATAAAGATATAAATAATAACCACTTTATTATTGCCTCTAGGGCATATCTCCTTCAGAAGATGTTTACTAGAATGTCTTGTGTGAATGAATATGATGCTTCTTGTCCGTATTTTATTTATCGACTCTTCACTCCATAAACATGTGGTCCTGTTTACCGAGTTCAGTCTCGCTTGGGGACAAGCGAAGTCTAAGCTTGGGGGGAGTTGATACGTCCAATTTGCATCACTATTTTATATCATAATTTGTTGTTATTCATTGATATATTTCATATTTGGACATAATACTTATGTTATTTCATCTATGTTGCATGTTTCATGATTATTGGAGGATCGAGCACCGGAGGCAGGATTCTGCTGGAAAAAGCGCCGTCAGAATGCAATATTTCGGAAGATCAACAGTTGACGGAAATTATACGAAAAACCTTATTTTTCCAGAAGATGAAGTGAGCCAGAAGGGGGAGCTGAGGGGACCCGAGGTGGGCCCACCTCATAGGCCGGCGCGGCCCAAGGCCTGGCCGCGCCGCCCTATGAGGAGGGGGCCCACAGCCCCCTCTCGCCTCCTTTTCTTCGCGTACGCCTTCGTCCCGAAAACCTAAGCTTCAGAGGGTACCTCGCGAAGAGTTACAGCCGCCTCTGCGAGGCGGAGAACACCAGAGAGAAAAGAGCTCTCCGGCGGGCTGAGATCCGCCGGGGAAATTCCCTCCCGGAGGGGGAAATCGACGCCATCGTCACCGCCATCAAGTTGGACATCATCTCCATCACCATCATCATCATCATCTTATTCATCATCACCGCCGTCTCCACCGCTGCACATCGTCATTGCTGTAGCAATTTGGGTTTGATCTTGATTGTTTGATAGGGGAAACTCTCCCGGTGTTGATTTCTACTTGTTATTGATGCTATTGAGTGAAACCGTTGAACCAAGGTTTATGTCCAGATTGTTATTCATCATCATATCACCTCTGATCATGTTCCATATGATGTCTCGTGAGTAGTTCGTTTAGTTCTTGAGGACATGGGTGAAGTCTAAATGTTAGTAGTGAAGTATGGTTGAGTAATATTCAATGTTATGATATTTAAGTTGTGGTGTTATTCTTCTAGTGGTGTCGTGTGAACGTCGACTACACGACACTTCACCTTTATGGGCCTAGGGGAATGCATCTTGTACTCGTTTGCCAATTGCGGGGTTGCCGGAGTGACAGAAACCTAAACCCCCGTTGGTATATCGATGCAGGAGGGATAGCAGGATCTCAGAGTTTAAGGCTGTGGTTAGATTTATCTTAATTACTTTCTTGTAGTTGTGGATGCTTGCAAGGGGTATAATCACAAGTATGTATTAGTCCTAGGAAGGGCGGTACATTAGCACAGGTTCACCCACACAACACTTATCAAAACAATGAAGATTAATTAGCCGTATGTAGCGAAAGCACTAGACTAAAATCCCGTGTGTCCTCGAGAACGTTTGGTCATTATAAGTAAACAAACCGGCTTGTCCTTTGTGCTAAAAAGGATTGGGCCATGATGCGTGTGGTCAGCACGTCCGTTGGGAACCCCAAGAGGAAGGTGTGATGCGCACAGCGGCAAGTTTCCCTCAGTAAGAAACCAAGGTTTAATCGGACCAGTAGGAGTCAAGAAGCACGTTGAAGGTTGATGGCGGCGAGATGTAGTGCGGCGCAACACCAGTGATTCCGGCGCCAACGTGGAACCTGCACAACACAACCAAGATACTTTGCCCCAACGAAACAGTGAGGTTGTCAATCTCACCGGCTTGCTGTAACAAAGAGTTAACCGTATTGTGTGGAAGATGATTGTTTGCAGAAAACAGTAGAACAAGTATTGGCAAGAGATTGTATTTCAGTAAAGAGAATTGGACCGGGGTCCACAGTTCACTAGAGGTGTCTCTCCCATAAGACGAACAGCATGTTGGGTGAACAAATTACAGTTGGGCAATTGACAAATAAAGAGAGCATGACCATGCACATACATATCATGATGAGTATAGTGAGATTTAATTGGGCATTACGACAAAGTACATAGACCGCCATCCAACTGCATCTATGCCTAAAAAGTCCACCTTCAGGTTATCATCCGAACCCCTTCCAGTATTAAGTTGCAAAGCAACAGACAATTGCATTAAGTATGGTGCGTAATGTAATCAACAACTACATCCTTAGACGTAGCATCAATGTTTTATCCCTAGTGGCAACAGCACAACACAACCTTAGAACTTTCTCACATCGTCCCAGTGTCAATGCAGGCATGAACCCACTATCGAGCATAAGTACTCCCTCTTGGAGTTAAAAGCATCTACTTGGCCAGAGCATCTACTAGTAACGGAGAGCATGCAAGATCATAAACAACACATAAGCATAACTTTGATAATCAACATAACAAGTATTCTCTATTCATCGGATCCCAACAAACGCAACATATAGAATTACAGATAGATGATCTTGATCATGTTAGGCAGCTCACAAGATCCGACAATGATAGCACAATGGGGAGAAGACAACCATCTAGCTACCGCTATGGACCCATAGTCCAGGGGTAGACTACTCACACATCACACCGGAGGCGACCATGGCGGCGTAGAGTCCTCCGGGAGATGATTCCCCTCTCCGGCAGGGTGCCGGAGGTGATCTCCCGGATCCCCCGAGATGGGATCGGCGGCGGCGGCGTCTCCGGGAAGGTTTTCCGTATCGTGGTTCTCGGCACCGGGGGTTTCGTCACGGAGGCTATTTGTAGGCGGAAGGGCAGGTCAAGAGGCGGCACGGGGGCCCCACACCACAGGGCCGCGCGGCCAAGGGGGCCGCGCCGCCCTAGGGTGTGGCCCCTCGTCGCCCCTCTTCGTCTCTCCTTCGGACTTCGGAAGCTTCGTGGAAAAATAGGCCCTCGGGCTTTGATTTCGTCCAATTCCGAGAATATTTCCTTACTAGGATTTCTGAAACCAAAAACAGCAGAAAACAGAATCGGCACTTCGGCATCTTGTTAATAGGTTAGTTCCAGAAAATGCACGAATATGACATAAAGTGTGCATAAAACATGTAGATAACATCAATAATGTGGCATGGAACATAAGAAATTATCGATACGTCGGAGACGTATCAGCATCCCCAAGCTTAGTTCTGCTCGTCCCGAGCAGGTAAAACGATAACACGTATAATTTCTGAGTGACATGCCATCATAATCTTGATCATACTATTTGTAAAGCATATGTAGTGAATGCAGCGATCAAAACAATGTGTATGACATGAGTAAACAAGTGAATCATATAGCAAAGACTTTTCATGAATAGCACTTCAAGACAAGCATCAATAAGTCTTGCATAAGAGTTAACTCATAAAGCAATAATTCAAAGTAGAGATATTGAAGCAACACAAAAGAAGATTAAGTTTCAGCGGTTGCTTTCAACTTGTAACATGTATATCTCATGGATATTGTCAACATAGAGTAATATAATAAGTGCAATAAGCAAGTATGTAGGAATCAATGCATAGTTCACACAAGTGTTTGCTTCTTGAGGTGGAGAGAAATAGGTGAACTGACTCAACATTGAAAGTAAAAGAATGGTCCTCATAGAGGAAAAGCATCGATTGCTATATTTGTGCTAGAGCTTTGATTTTGAAAACATGAAACAATTTTGTCAACGGTAGTAATAAAGCATATGCATCATGTAAATTATATCTTATAAGTTGCAAGCCTCATGCATAGTGTACTAATAGTGCCCGCACCTTGTCCTAATTAGCTTGGACTACCTGGATTATCACCGCAATACATATGCTTTAACCAAGTATCACAAAGGGGTACCTCTATGCCGCCTGTACAAAGGTCTAAGGAGAAAGCTCGCATTTGGATTTCTCGCTATTGATTATTCTCAACTTAGACATCCATACCGGGACAACATAGACAATAGATAATGGACTCCTCTTTTAATGCTTTAAGCATTCAACAACAATTAATTCTTTTCTCATTAGAGATTTGAGGATGTTTGTCCAAAACTGAAACTTCCACCATGGAACATGGCTTCGGTTAGCGGCCCGATGTTCTTCTCTCACAATATGCATGCTCAAACCATTCAACTCAGAGTAGATCGCCCTTACTTCAGACAAGACGAACATGCATAGCAACTCACATGAAATCCAACAATGAGTTGATGGCGTTCCCCAGTAAACATGGTTATCGCACAACAAGCAACTTAATAAGAGATAAAGTGCATAATTACATATTCAATACCACAATAGTTTTTAAGCTATTTGTCCCATGAGCTATATATTGCAAAGGTGAATGATGGAATTTTAAAGGTAGCACTCAAGCAATTTACTTTGGAATGGCGGAAAATACCATGTAGTATAGGTAGGTATGGTGGACACAAATGGCATAGTGGTTGGCTCAAGTATTTTGGATGCATGAGAAGTATTCCCTCTCGATACAATGGTTTAGGCTAGCAAAGCTTATTTGAAACAAACACAAGGATGAACCGGTGCAGCAAAACTCACATAAAAGACATATTGAAAACATTATAAGACTCTACACCATCTTCCTTGTTGTTCAAACCCAATACTAGAAATTATCTAGACCTTAGAGAAACCAAATATGCAAACCAAATTTT
This sequence comes from Lolium perenne, assembly GCF_019359855.2. Classification (NCBI taxonomy): domain Eukaryota; kingdom Viridiplantae; phylum Streptophyta; class Magnoliopsida; order Poales; family Poaceae; genus Lolium; species Lolium perenne. Next base: position 643,755 of record NW_027248984.1, read on the forward strand.
AGCATGCTCTATGTATTTCTTCATTAATGGGTGCAAAGTATATGATGCAAGAGCTTAATCATGAGCACAACAATTGCCAAGTATCACATTACCCAAGACATTTATAGCAATTACTACATGTATCATTTTCCAATTCCAACCATATAACAATTTAACGAAGGAGAAACTTCGCCATGAATACTATGAGTAGAAACCAAGGACATACTTGTCCATATGCTACAGCGGAGCGTGTCTCTCTCCCATAAAGTGAATGCTAGGATCCATTTTATTCAAACAAAACAAAAAACAAAAACAAACCGACGCTCCAAGAAAAAGCACATAAGATGTGATGGAATAAAAATATAGTTTCAGGGGAGGAACCTGATAATGTTGTCGATGAAGAAGGGGATGCCTTGGGCATCCCCAAGCTTAGACGCTTGAGTCTTCTTGATATATGCAGGGGTGAACCACCGGGTGCATCCCCAAGCTTAGAGCTTTCACTCTCCTTGATCATGTTGCATCATACTCCTCTCTTGATCCTTGAAAACTTCCTCCACACCAAACTCGAAACAACTCATTAGAGGGTTAGTGCACATTATAAATTGACATATTCAGAGGTGACACAATCATTCTTAACACTTCTGGACATTGCATAATGCTACTGGACATTAGTGGATCAAAGAAATTCATCCAACATAGCGAAAGAGGCAATGCGAAATAAAAGGCAGAATCTGTCAAAACAGAACAGTTCGTATTGACGAATTTTAAAATGGCACCAGACTTGCTCAAATGAAAATGCTCAAATTGAATGAAAGTTGCGTACGTATCTGAGGATCACACACGTAAATTGGCATAATTTTCTGAGTTACCTACAGGGAGGTGGACCCAGATTCGTGACAGCAAAGAAATCTGTAACTGTGCAGTAATCCAAATCTAGTACTTACTTTTCTATCAACGGCTTAACTTGGCACAACAAAACACAAAACTAAGATAAGGAGAGGTTGCTACAGTAGTAAACAACTTCCAAGACACAAAATAAAAACAAAGTACTGTAGGTAAAAACATGGGTTGTCTCCCATAAGCGCTTTTCTTTAACGCCTTTCAGCTAGGCGCAGAAAGTGTGTATCAAGTATTATCAAGAGATGAAGTGTCAACATCATAATTTGTTCTCATAATAGAATCAAAAGGTACCTTCATTCTCTTTCTAGGGAAGTGTTCCATACCTTTCTTGAGAGGAAATTGATATTTTATATTACCTTCCTTCATATCAATGGTAGCACCAACAGTTCGAAGAAAAGGTCTTCCCAATATAATGGGACAAGATGCATTGCATTCAATATCCAAGACAACAAAATCAACGGGAACCAGGTTATTGTTAACGGTAATGCGAACATTATCAACTTTACCCAAAGGTTTCTTTGTAGAATGATCAGCAAGATTAACACCCAAATAACAATTTTTCAGCGGTGGCAAGTCAAGCATATTATAAATTTTCTTAGGCATAACAGAAATACTTGCACCAAGATCACATAAAGCATTACAATCAAAATCTTTAATCTTCATCTTAATGATGGGCTCCCAACCATCCTCTAGCTTTTTAGGAATAGAGGCTTCACGCTCTAGTTTCTCTTCTCTAGCTTTTATGAGAGCATTTGTAATATGATGCGTGAAAGCCAAATTTATAGCACTAGCATTAGGACTTTTAGCAAGTTTTTGCAAGAACTTTATAACTTCAGAGATGTGGCAATCATCAAAATTCAAACCATTATAATCTAAAGCAATGGGATCATCATCCCCAATGTTGGAAAAAATTTCAGCAGCTTTATCACAGGCAGTTTCAGCAGTTTTAGCAGTTTTAGGCAGTTTTTCGCGCTTTGCATTAGAAGTGGAAACATTGCTAACACCAATTCTTTTATTAGTATGAGTAGAAGGTGCAGCAACATGTGTAGCATTAGCATTACTAGTGGTGGTAATAGTCCAAACTTTAGCTATATTCTTCTCTTTAGCTAGTTTTTCATTTTCTTCTCTATCCCACCTAGCACGCAGTTCAGCCATTAATCTTATATTCTCATTAATTCTAACTTGAATGGCATTTGCTGTAGTAGTAATTTTATTATGATGATTCTCATTAGGCAAAACTTTTGATTTCAAAAGATCAACATCAGCAGCAAGACTATCGACTTTAGAAGCAAGTATATCAATTTTCCCAAGCTTTTCTTCAACAGATTTGTTAAAAGCAGTTTGTGTACTAATAAATTCTTTAAGCATGGCTTCAAGTCCAGGGGTGAATTCCTATTATTGTTGTAAGAATTCCCATAAGAATTACCATAGCCGTTGCCATTATTATAAGGATATGGCCTATAGTTGTTACTAGAATTGTTCCGGTAAGCATTGTTGTTGAAATTATTATTTTTAATGAAGTTTACATCAACATGTTCTTCTTGTGCAACCAATGAAGCTAATGGAACATTATTAGGATCAATATTAGTCCTATCATTCACAAGCATAGACATAATAGCATCAATCTTATCACTCAAGGAAGAGGTTTCTTCGACAGAATTTACCTTCTTACCTTGTGGAGCTCTTTCCGTGTGCCATTCAGAGTAATTGATCATCATATTATCAAGAAGCTTTGTTGCTTCACCAAGAGTGATGGACATAAAGGTACCTCCAGCAGCTGAATCCAATAAATTCCGTGAAGAAAAATTTAGTCCTGCATAGAAGGTTTGGATGATCATCCAAGTAGTCAGTCCATGGGTTGGGCAATTTTTAACCAGAGATTTCATTCTTTCCCAAGCTTGAGCAACATGTTCTGTATCTAATTGTTTAAAATTCATTATGCTACTCCTCAAAGATATAATTTTAGCAGGGGGATAATATCTACCAATAAAAGCATCCTTGCATTTAGTCCATGAATCAATACTATTCTTAGGCAGAGATAGCAACCAATCTTTAGCTCTTCCTCTTAATGAGAAAGGGAACAATTTTAATTTAATAATATCACCATCTACATCTTTATATTTTTGCATTTCACATAGTTCAACAAAATTATTAAGATGGGCAGCAGCATCATCAGAACTAATTCCAGAAAATTGATCTTTCATGACAAGATTCAGTAAAGCAGGTTTAATTTCAAAGAATTCTGCTGTAGTAGCAGGTGGAGCAATAGGTGTGCATAAGAAATCATTATTATTTGTGGTTGTGAAGTCACACAACTTAGTATTTTCAGCGTTGGCCATTTTAGCAACAGTAAATAAAACAAACTAGAAAAAGTAAATGCAAGTAAACTAATTTTTTTGTGTTTTTGATATAGCAAACAAGATAACAAGTAAAGTAAAACTAGCAACTAATTTTTTTGTATTTTGATTTAGTGCAGCAAACAAAATAGTAAATAAAACTAAGCAAGACAAAAACAAAGTAAAGAGATTGAGAAGTGGAGACTCCCCTTGCAGCGTGTCTTGATCTCCCCGGCAACGGCGCCAGAAATTTGCTTGATGCGTGTGGTCAGCATGTCCGTTGGGAACCCCAAGAGGAAGGTGTGATGCGCACAGCGGCAAGTTTCCCTCAGTAAGAAACCAAGGTTTAATCGGACCAGTAGGAGTCAAGAAGCACGTTGAAGGTTGATGGCGGCGAGATGTAGTGCGGCGCAACACCAGTGATTCCGGCGCCAACGTGGAACCTGCACAACACAACCAAGATACTTTGCCCCAACGAAACAGTGAGGTTGTCAATCTCACCGGCTTGCTGTAACAAAGAGTTAACCGTATTGTGTGGAAGATGATTGTTTGCAGAAAACAGTAGAACAAGTATTGCAGTAGATTGTATTTCAGTAAAGAGAATTGGACCGGGGTCCACAGTTCACTAGAGGTGTCTCTCCCATAAGACGAACAACATGTTGGGTGAACAAATTACAGTTGGGCAATTGACAAATAAAGAGAGCATGACCATGCACATACATATCATGATGAGTATAGTGAGATTTAATTGGGCATTACGACAAAGTACATAGACCGCCATCCAACTGCATCTATGCCTAAAAAGTCCACCTTCAGGTTATCATCCGAACCCCTTCCAGTATTAAGTTGCAAAGCAACAGACAATTGCATTAAGTATGGTGCGTAATGTAATCAACAACTACATCCTTAGACGTAGCATCAATGTTTTATCCCTAGTGGCAACAGCACAACACAACCTTAGAACTTTCTCACATCGTCCTGTGTCAATGCAGGCATGAACCCACTATCGAGCATAAGTACTCCCTCTTGGAGTTAAAAGCATCTACTTGGCCAGAGCATCTACTAGTAACGGAGAGCATGCAAGATCATAAACAACACATAAGCATAACTTTGATAATCAACATAACAAGTATTCTCTATTCATCGGATCCCAACAAACGCAACATATAGAATTACAGATAGATGATCTTGATCATGTTAGGCAGCTCACAAGATCCGACAATGATAGCACAATGGGGAGAAGACAACCATCTAGCTACTGCTATGGACCCATAGTCCAGGGGTAGACTACTCACACATCACACCGGAGGCGACCATGGCGGCGTAGAGTCCTCCGGGAGATGATTCCCCTCTCCGGCAGGGTGCCGGAGGCGATCTCCTGGATCCCCCGAGATGGGATCGGCGGCGGCGGCGTCTCTGGAAGGTTTTCCGTATCGTGGTTCTCGGTACTGGGGGTTTCGTCATGGAGGCTATTTGTAGGCGGAAGGGCAGGTCAAGAGGCGGCACGGGGGCCCCACACCACAGGGCCGCGCGGCCAAGGGGGGGGCCGCGCCGCCCTAGGGTGTGGCCCCCTCGTCGCCCCTCTTCGTCTCTCCTTCGGACTTCTGGAAGCTTCGTGGAAAAATAGGCCCCTGGGCTTTGATTTCGTCCAATTCCGAGAATATTTCCTTACTAGGATTTCTGAAACCAAAAACAGCAGAAAACAAAGAATCGGCACTTCGGCATCTTGTTAATAGGTTAGTTCCAGAAAATGCACGAATATGACATAAAGTGTGCATAAAACATGTAGATAACATCAATAATGTGGCATGGAACATAAGAAATTATCGATACGTCGGAGACGTATCAGGCCACTCGCTGCAATTGTTACTCTCGCACTTTACTTACTCGTACTTTATTCATCTCCTACATCAAAACCCCCTGAATACTTGTCTGTGAGCATTTACAGTGAATCCTTCATCGAAACTGCTTGTCAACACCTTCTGCTCCTCGTTGGGATCGACATTCTTACTTATCGAAGATACTACGATACACCCCCTATACTTGTGGGTCATCAGTTGGTGAGTATGTTTTTCAATGGAGCCTCGGTGACAACGATAATCGGATGTTCCAAGAAGTAATGTCGTAACTTTCGTGCTTTCCTCCACACGGCATATGCCAACTTCTGGTGATGAGGATACCGTTGTTTTGCTGGTGTGAGTACTTCGATGAGGTAGTAAACGGGGCGTTGTACGCCATGGACTTTTCCTTCTTCTGCGCGTTCGACGACAAGCACAGTGTTAACGACTTGAATAATTGCGGCTATATAGAGCAGCATTGGCTCCCTGTCCTGTGGAGTCACGAGGACTGGAGAGGTTGACGAAACCTTCTTCAAGTTGTCGAAAGCATCTTGTGCCTCTGCTGTCCACTCAAACTTTTCGGATGTTTTCACCAGCTGATAGAATGGCAAGGCCTTTTCTCCCAATTTTTCAATAAATCTACTAAGAGCTGCTAATCGTCCTGCCAATTGTTGCACCTGCTGTAGACTCTTGGGTGGCTCCATGTCAAGGACAGCTTTAATCTTTACAGGATCAGCTTCTATTCCTCTGGGTGAAATAAAGTACCCGAGTACTTTGCCTTCTGGTACCGCGAAGAAGCATTTCTTTGGGTTCTGCTTGATTTTGTATCTGTCGAGATTTTCAAAAGTTTCTCTCAAGTCATCAATGAGTGTGGCCGCGTTTCTGGTTTTGACGATGATGTCATTGATATATACCTCAATATTTCGGTCAATCTGCTCCCTGAGGCAGGCTTGCGTGCACCGCTGATAGGTTGCACCTGCATTTTATAATCTGAAGGTCATGACGTTGTAACAGTAAACATCATGTGGAGTTATGAACACAGTTATCTCCTGGTCCTCTTTTTTGAGCTTGATCTGATTATATCCTGAATAAGCATCGAGAAAGGAGAGGCGATCACAGCCTGCTATGGAGTCGATGCAAGGAAGCGGGAAATGATCCTTTGGGCAATGCTTGTTGAGGCTTGTGAAGTCGATACACATACGAAGAGCTTTGTATCTTTCGTTGGCACCATGACTGGATTAGCTATCCATTCAGCTTCCTTGAGCTCTCGAATAAAACCAGCTTTGCGGAGCCGATTAACTTCTTCGGCAATAGATTTTCTTTTTGGTTCTGAGAAATGGCGTAACGTTTGCTGTACATGTTTGGCTTTGGGGTCAACATTGAGCGCGTTCTCAGCGAGTTCCCTGGGAATACCTAGCATGTCGGATGGTTCCCATGCAAATATTTCCCAGCGCTCACGGAGGAACTCGATGAGCGCGCTTACCTATGCGGCAATAATATCTGCCGATGTGTTGGCCATTTTCTTTGGATCAGAGGGGTCACTTGATGCTTCTTGGCTTCCTTGGAAACGTCAAACTCGTCGGACTTTGTGTTCCGATTGTCGGTAGGTGGTTGTGTATGATCGGTGACTACGTCAAGTGCATTAAGTTCTTCCCTGACTCCAAACTTGGAAGCGATCTTCTGGAAATCTCTGTCGCAGTTATCGAACAAGAAAAACTTTAGTGAACAGTTATTGCTATCCCATTATTGCCTGGCATCTTCAGCTTCAAATATGCATAATGAGGAACTGCCATGAACTTGGTGAACGCTGGCCTGCCGAGGATAGCGTGGTACAATGATTCCCAATCTACCACCTCGAACTCGAGTTTCTCCTTCCTGAAGTTGCTGGGTGTGCCGAAGACAACATCCAATGAAATTTGACCAAGGGGATAAGCGGGCCGGGTTGGGATGATGCCATGGAAACCAGTGTCAGATTCTTTTAACATATCGACTAACAATCCCATTGCTTTCATTATACTTGCAAACAAAAGGTTTATAACACTGCCTCCATCCATGAATACTTTGCTCATATTGTATCCTCCGATATGTGCTTCAAGGACTAGGGCAGCATGACCGGGCCTTGGAACGGCTGTCGGGTGATCCGCTCTACTGAACAGGATATTTTGATCCGACCAATTGATATAATCGGGTACCGCTGCCATAACTACTTCTGCAAACTTTATCTCCCATGAAAACTTCTTGGCCTCCCTCTTTGAAAAGCTAATCTTGTGAATCATGTTCACTTGCCCTCGAGATGAGGGTAAACTTTGGTATGTATGTAGATATCTTCGTCTGGCACATATTGTTGTTGCTGAGAATAATTGTAAGCCGCTGCCCTTCCTTCAGCTGAACGAGCCTTTGCTTCCGAATCAAACCTTAGCTCTTCACATAGCTTTTGAATATCGACGAACTGCCGACAATCTTTGAGTAGATTTGTATCCTTCTCGATGTTGTCTTTTGGTGCGACGAGATGCTCCGCGGCTGGCAACTAAGGTGCACGGCTGTGATTCTTGCTTAATTGCCCGCTATAACATCCTTTATCACACTGGCGGAGGCGACTCGCAACTCGTTCTTCTGCTTCGCAACGAAGATCCCTTCGCCTCTTCTGTTGCTCCTCTCAGCTACCGAAAATCCTTCGACTGCTCCCATTGATGTTCCTAGGCGAGCCCACTGAGGCTATCAATGGGACAATGATTTCTGGAGCCAAAATCCTTAAGCTTGATGCTATAGAATTTGGAAGTCGAAGGAACCCTCCAGAATCAATGATGAAGTGGACACCGCCGAAGGTTGCATCCATATTGCTACGCAACTCCGAGGGAAATAGATGCGATGCTTCAGCGTGTGGAGTGAACTTGAAGGACCCGCAATGAACCGAATTTCTTGGGCTTGAAGGTGTTGTTGAAGTCAGCACGAACATTGTTGATGTGACCGGAGCTGCCGAAGACATGCCTTGTTCCAACAGGTTTCCCACATACGACGCCAATTGACGAGGGTGCTCCTTGGCAATGTCCACGTTTTGGGGCTTAGGGTTGACAAAATCCTGCAGGCTGACATGAGAAATCGGATACCAAATAGATATGGAGAGAGATTTACCCAGGTTCGGGGCCCTCGATGAGGTAAAACCCTTACTTCCTGCTTGTCTCATCTTGATTATCAAAATTATCGGGTTACAATGGGGTAGCTGAAGGCTAAGACTGAAATCTCGTCGAGAGGCTAAGATTTCTAATGACATAGCTCTAGAATTGCGGTGAATCTGGCTGTGGTGATTGTGTATCCCTCGGTAGACCCTCTCCTGGCCCTTATATTGCAGGCCAGGTCCCAAGAGTTTTGTCTGGGTTCGACTAGTTTACAAAGAGTTCTATGTCTAAACTTTCCTTGTCCTTCGTCTGCTTTCCTTGTTCATCAAGAATCTTTCTTCGGAACCGACATAGCGGCCCACCTTGGATGGTGGATGATCTTCATGGGCCCCTGGTTGGGCCGTAGGAGGTAGCATAATATTGGTTACCCAAAGGGTAATGCCCACATCAGTGGCCGCGCCAGGCATGTCGTGGCCGCCCTATGGCTCCTCTTAGACTCCCTCTGGACTCTGTCTTCGTTACGAAAAAATATTGACTTTGGCTTTTGTTTCGTCCAATTCCGAAAATATTTCCTGTAGAACTTTTCTGAAATACAAAACAGCAGAAAACAGGGAACTGGCACTATGGCATCTTGTTAATAGGTTAGTGCCGAAAAATGTATAAAAGTGCAACGAAGCATGAGCAAAACATATTTTTTTTTGTAAAACAAGCATGGAGCATAAAAAATTATAGATACGTTTGCGACGTATCAGCATCCCCAAGCTTAACTCCTGCTTGTCCTTGAGTAGGTAAGTGATAACAAAATAATTTTTGAGGTGACATGAAGCCAACACAATCTTGATCGAGTATTTTAAAAGCATGGTAAGCTGTAATCAAAGTACTCTAAACATAGGCATGATAGATACAATTCTAACAATAGAACTTAGCAACTATGTTATAACATGAGAAGTAACTCAAACAAAGGATCATGAATAATTGTGCATTGAAAGCAATTGTTTGTTTATGAGCATAGAGAAAACATAGCAAAGTGGTTCTCACCATGTCCTTTATGAATTAGCAAAACATAAATGCTAGGACACCTTTAAAGTACAGAGGGTGACTAGACACAAGTAACTTAAGAACAAGCAATAGCATAATCATGAATCAATTAATAATAATTTTGGGACTATGCACATTGCACTAAGAATGACAACTATGCTCTCTTAATTGGTGTATAAAGCAGAAGATGAAGACTCAACATAAAAGTAAAAGAGAAACTCTTTGTAGAGTAAGCAAGATTAACAAGTTTTATAAACCTTCCAAAAAGTATGGTACTCATTAGCTTTGAGCTCTCATTTCCAATATCAAAAGCATCATGAATGGTTAAAGTTAAGGGAATTCTATTTTCGTGCCCTCGGGTCCTTAGTTGTGCTCAGTTTTCCCCGGCCGCTTAGTTTTTCCTCAGTTTTTCCCAAGCCCTTGTCTGAAACCCTCACAAGAAGCTCGGACGGGAGGAATCCCGTTTAGTTGACCGTTGGTTGCTGCTGGCAAGTGGGGCCGCTGTTGGTGCCCTGCAGTGGACATGTCTCCACTTATCCAGATCATCGTGGGACCCACAACTTGTCCATGTTAGCGCGCCGGACCCACAACTTACCCAGGTGATTGTTGCAAAATGTGAGCCCGAGCCAGCCCCGCGCTCGTGCATGTGCCATTGCTTCCCCTTTCTTTCCCCGCGCCCCGTTGTTCTTCTTCTCTGCCAGCGGCAGCCCTTCTCCGGAAGGCAGGTGATGTCTAGTTTCTCTTCGACCTCCCGTTCTTTAAGGCCGTAGTATGGACCCGTGCCTTTGACAAGATGCCCTAACTGCCCACGTCAGGAGCCTCTGAGGCGGTCTATCTATAAGACGGACGACAATGACAACCATGGATGTGAGGTCCTTGCATGCGAGAGCTTGCCATATAAAGAGGGAGTAAGGTTAGATCTCGCTCCAATTGCTCTATTTTCTCTCGATTTTCTTGTTATTCCCTCGATTTTGGGATTTTGGGTTCACTTTCTTGTTTTCAGATCATGAAGAAATGCAGGTATTTCGAGTGGATCGATGTGCACGTTCAGAGGCTTCAATTGCAGGAATCAATTGGCGCTATTGTTGAGCGCAATTTGGGAGGGGGATTGACTTGTTGTAGAGAATGCGGTGGAGAGAGGAGCCGTTCCAATTATGCCTAATGCTCCCAATGCAGAACTGGTGGAAGTAAAGGGAGAACTGAAGAAAATGAACAAGCTGTTAAGGTAGATGATCGAGTTAAAGAAGCAAGCTAATCTGATGGCTGGTTTTTTTGTTGTATAATTGTGATCAGATTCTTATCATTGCTCATCAAGCGCTAGAAGTTGTTACAAGGGATCCCTTGTTACAAATCCATTATTTTTACATGTACTTGTAGTTGTTTTCAAAGTTAGTGTGTGCATTCACCGAAATTACCAAAAAAAAAAAGTGTTAGGGAATATAGGAATGCTAAAGATAGTTGATAATTGTTAGAGGGGTGACAAATAATACATTCACAAAAATCCCACAAATATGTATGTCTCATGTTTATACCAAAATTATACCACTTTTGGGATGTTTCAAATAACCAAAACTATAGACCAAACTATATTCCCTAAAAGAAAAGGAATGCTAAAGAAAGTTGATAATTGTTAGAGGGGTGATAAATAATCCATTAAATGAAATCCCCCAAATATGTCAAATATCTATGTCTCATGTTTCTACCAAAATTATACCACTTTTGGGCCGTTTCAAATTACCAAAACTATATTACCTAAAATAAAAGGAATGCTAAAGAAAGTTGATAATTGTTAGAGGGGTGATAAATAATCCATTCACCGAAATCCCTCAAATATGTATGCCTCATTGACAAGGTATTAACTTGTCAATGCCTACAAGTTGTAGACTAGGGTTTCGCGGAAAGTAGATGGCAAGTAGATCTCGAAGGTTTCAGCCGAAAAGGTGCTCGACTATGAAAAACTAGGGTGTATGTTGACAAGGATTCGATCCTTTCTTTATCCCACGGCTCCCCTTTATATTGGAGGTGGAGCCGAGGCTTTCGTATCGTAAGATTTTACAATGTTTGGAAGGTTTAGACGAGTCCTTCTCGTATTACAATAAGACTCCCTAATATATCTATTTTCCATATCAATATTTGTTGGGCTTCCGAGCTTCATAGACTTCGGGTCGTGGGCCTTCAGTTATCCCCGGGTACCTTGTTCGGCAGGCCCATCTGGGATGCCTATGTCAGTAGCCCCGAGATTTTGTTTGAATCGTAGAGTCGAGTAAAATCTCCATTGTAAAAACAATCCATAAGTTCTATTAATATTTGTAATAGTTTTGCTCGAAGTATTTATATCTTGTACAGGGATAATGGTAGATGGGACTGGTTCATCTGACGGATCAGGTACCAATTAACCGCTCTTGTGGCAATCCCGCAAAAACCTACTTCAAGGTCAAGTCCCTGGACTCGACCTTGGGATACTGACTTAATTCGACATACGCCGCTTAAGGTCTTACCATATGCCGAATTCCAGTTGAATTTTTATCAAGTACCTAACACGTCTGCGAGGATTTTTATTCGCGTCTGTTGACACAGATAGAGTAGTAGAGCGCATTCGGGTGCGATACCACGCTGCACAGGACGGATCCCGGGGACTTACCTTCGTAAAATATTACGGTATTCAGAGATTTTATTGCGACAAACGCGCTCTGAGAATATATTGTTGAGTGCCTTTTCGGCTGATGGAATGGTACATTTACTCGAGTCATACGATGACATAATATCTTGACTTCCCAATGGGAGTACATAAAGAGTTATGTATAACTCAAAAATGTACGACGGTGTTTATATTTCATTGGGTGTGCAATCAGCGCTCCCGATGGGAGTAGCCCCCGAGGCTACAGCCAAGTGCTTCTACTTGGTTGTAGGCTCAACTTCTATTGTCTTGTCGCTATTTTATTGACCTCCCTTTATTCTTCTTATTTTTCTTTTTCTCTCCAGTATTTTTTTACTTGCTGTTCCCTCTCTTTTTCATTTTATCGGGTGCGCGATCAGCGCTCCCCATGGGAGTAGCCCCCGAGGCTACAACCAAGTGTTTGCACTTGGTTGTAGGCTCAACCTTTTCTATTTTTCACCAACTCTATCTTGTTCTTCGCCACCTTGTCCTCTTACCAGAAGTATAAACAATACTTCTGATAAGAGTAGCCCCCGAGAATATGAGCAAATGCTTGTATTTGATCATAGGCTCCCGAAGCTTCTATGTCGGAACAATCGAGATTTTCATGTCGCTATATTTGATAGAAGCACTCGAAGTTTTCTTTGGAATGACATCAATGCTGACGATAGCCACGATTGCCTTCTTGGGAAACCACGGCTCCTATCACTGCACTGAGACGTGGGCCCGAAATTCTGCACCATCGACACGTTTCACAAGTGGGGGACACACGTCCTCCGTAATTTTCGGCACGCGCGCAATAACTTATGTCCTGTAACTTCAAGCTGAAAAGACCGTTCTGCCCTTGTGGACACGCGTAGGGCTAAAAATGCATCCAACGGCGCGGTAGATCGACTCCTCGCCATAAAGTCACCGCATCTTCTACCTTTTACCCCTTCGCCATGCCGCACATCTTCTTCCTTTCTCTGCTTCCGCCATTGTCGTTTCTCTAAGCTCCTTAAGCCCTAGCTCTCTTTCACCCCGCTGCTCCACAAAAGCGCTCCCTCATTCCGCCGCACACGAAGCTGACGAAGCACATAGCTCCGGGCACCAACGCTCCGATGGAGAAAGCTGAGGTCTCTGGATGGGAGAGATCCAAGATCTCCAACCAGGATCAGAGGATGCTCAAGAAACTTGGCCTGCTGAAGAAGCAGGATTCGTTGATCTTCCCTGGCGACGAGAGCTTCCCACTTCCTCGAATCGGATATCGGGTAACTTTCATTGACCACCTCATTCGCGGCCTCTCCACCCCTATCCATGAATTCCGTCGTGGTCTTCTCTTTGTCTACGGGATCCAGCTACACCAGCTCACCCCGAACTCCATCCTCCACATCTCTATTTTTATTACGTTGTGCGAGTGCTTCCTCGGCACCCATCCTCATTGGGGTCTATGGAAGCGCATTTTCTACCTCCGGCGCAACAACTCCCGCAACGTCGTCTATAATGTGGGCGGAGTTTGCATCTGCATCCGACCCGACGTTGACTATTTTGACGTAAAATTCCCCGACTCTGTCCAAGAATGGGAAAAAGATGGTTGTACATCCAGTACGAAAACTCCTAGGAGTATGGCATCGCTCCATTTGAAGCTGCCGAAGAAATTCTCAGGCGCTGATCTTGGGACGGAGAGGCCACTGTCGAAGAAAAGACGGCTACTGAAGCCCTAATGAAGCGCAGCCATCAGCTCCAGAATACCAACGGAGAGGAACTCTCTGTTGGAGATATGCCCAAGAGGCAATAATAAAAGTGGTTATTATATATCTTTATGTTTATGATAAATGTTTATATACCATGCTATAATTGTATTAACCGAAACATTGATACATGTGTGATATGTAAACAACATAGAGTCCCTAGTATGCCTCTTAACTAGCTTGTTGATTAATAGATGATTAGTTTCATAATCATGAACATTGGATGTTATTAATAACAAGGTTATATCATTATATGAATGATGTAATGGACACACCCAATTAAGCGTAGCATAAGATCACGTCATTAAGTTATTTGCTATAAGCTTTCGATACATAGTTACCTAGTCCTTATGACCATGAGATCATATAAATCACTTATACCGGAAAGGTACTTTGATTACATCAAACGCCACTGGGTAAATGGGTGGTTATAAAGGTGGGATTAAGTATCCGGAAAGTATGAGTTGAGGCATATGGATCAACAGTGGGATTTGTCCATCCCGATGATGGATAGATATACTCTAGGCCCTCTCGGTGGAATGTCGTCTAATGTCTTGCAAGCATATGAATAAGTTCATAAGAGACCACATACCACGGTACGAGTAAAGAGTACTTGTCAGGAGACGAGGTTGAACAAGGTATAGAGTGATACCGATGATCAAACCTCGGACAAGTAAAATATCACGTGACAAAGGGAATTGGTATCGTATGTGAATGGTTCATTCGATCACTAAGTCATTGTTGAATATGTGGGAGCCATTATGGATCTCCAGATCCCGCTATTGGTTATTGGTCGGAGAGAGTTCTCACCCATGTCCACATAGTTCGCGAACCGTAGGGTGACACACTTAAGGTTTGATGTTGTAATAGTAGAACTTGAATATGGAATGGAGTTCGAAGTATTGTTCGAAGTCTCGGATGAGATCCCGGACATCACGAGGAGTTCCGGAATGGTCCGGAGAATAAGATTCATATATAGGAAGTCATTTTATAAGTTTGAAAATGATCCGGTGATTTTATGGAAGTTTCTAGAAAAGTCCGGAAGAAATCACTAAGGAAGGAGGAGTCGCGGAGGGACTCCACCTCCCATGGCCGGCCAACCCTAGAGGGGTGGAGTCCAAGGTGGACTCCACCAAGGGGGCCGGCCACCCCCCCCCCCCTCATGGAAGGGTGGGAGTCCCACTTGAGGTGGGAATCCCACCTTGGGTAGGTTTCCCTACACATGGAAGGTTTTGGGTTGGGGTCTTATTCGAAGACTTGTAGTCCAACACTTGGGGGTTCCACCTTTATAATGAGGAGCAAGGTGAGGGGGCCGGCCACACCAAAGCCATTGTGGCCGCACCCCCTCATAGTGTCCGGTCACCTCCCCCTCTCCCAAACCCTAGCCGCCCCCCTCTCCTCCACCTCTCCCGCAACACTTAGCGAAGCTCCGCCGGAGTTCTCCATCGCCACCGCCACCACGCCGTCGTGCTGCCGGATTCAAGGAGGAGCTACTACTTCCGCTGCCTGCTGGAATGGGGAGAAGGACGTCGTCTTCATCAACACCGAACGTGTGACCGAGTACGGAGGTGCTACTCGATTGTGGCACCGTGATCAAGATCTTCTACGTGCTTTTGCAAGCGGCAAGTGATCGTCTACCGCAGCAACAAGAGCCTACTCTTGTAGGCTTTGGAAATCTTCAAGGGTGAGTCTCGATCATCCCCTCGTTGCTCCCGTCTTCTAGATTGCATCTTGGCTTGGATTGCGTTCTCGCGGTAGGAAATTTTTTGTTTTCTGTGCAACGAATCCCTACAGTGGTATCAGAGCCGTGTCTATGCATAGATGGTTGCACGAGTCGAACAAAATGGTTTTGTGGGCATTGATGCTTATGTTGTCTTTAGTTTGAGTACTTTGCATCTTTGTGGCATAGTGGGATGAAGCGGCTCGGACTAACTTTACATGACCGTGTTCATGAGACTTGTTCCTCGTTCGACATGCAACTTGTATTGCATAAGAGGCTTTGCGGGTGTCTGTCTCTCCTACTATAGTGAAGATTCAATTTACTCTTCTATTGACAACACTAGTATCACCGTTGTGGTTCATGTTCGTAGGTAGATTAGATCTCTCTCGAAAACCCTAAACCACGTAAAATATGCAAACCAAATTAGAGACGTCTAACTTGTTTTTGCAGGGTTTGGTGATGTGATATGGCCATAATGTGATGATGAATATGTATGAGATGATCATTATTGTATTGTGGCAACCGGCAGGAGCCTTATGGTTGTCTTTAAATTTCATGTTGAGTAGTATTTCAAAGTAGTTGTAATAGTTGCTACATGAGGTGAACAACCATGAAGACGGCGCCGTGGACCTTGACGCTACGCCGACGATGATGGAGATCATGCCCGTTGATGATGGAGATCATGTCCGTGCTTTGGAGATGAAGATCAAAGGCGCAAAGACAAAAGGGCCATATCATATCACATATGAACTGCATGTGATGTTAATCCTTTTATGCATCTTATTTTGCTTAGATCGCGACGGTAGCATTATAAGATGATCCCTCTCACTAAAATATCAAGATAATAAAGTGTTCATCCTTAGTAGCACCATTGCCAAGACTTGTCGTTTCGAAGCATCTCGTGATGATCGGGTGTGATAGAATCAACAAGTGCATACAACGGGTGCAAGCCAGTTTTGCACATGCGGATACTAAGGTGGCCTTGACGAGCCTAGCATGTACAAACATGGTCTCGGAACACGTGATACCGAAATGTAGAGCATGAATCATATGATTGATATGATGAACACTTTGAGTGTTCGCCATTGAAATTACATCTTGTCTCGTGATGATCGGACTTAGGTGTGGTGGATGTGGTTCGTGTGATCACTAAGACAATTCGAGGGATATTGTTTTGAGTGGGAGTTCACCTAGATTTTTAATTATGTTGAATTAAAATTTGAACTCAATTTGTCATAAACTTAGTCTAAACTATTGCAAATATATGTTGTAGATATGGCGTCCCCAATCAATTTTAACCAGTTCCTAGAGAAAGAAAAGCTTAAGAGCAACGGTAGCAACTTCACCGACTGGTTCCGTCATGTGAGGATCTTCCTCGCTGGCGGAAATCTGCAATATGTGCTTGATGCACCGCTAGGTGACCCTCCTGCAGAAACTGAAACCGATGAAGTAAAGAATGTTTACGCGACTCGGAAAGCTCGGTACTCTCAAGTTCAGTGTGCCATCCTGTGCAATCTGGAAGCCGATCTTAAAAAACGTTTTGAGCACCACGATCCTCATGAGTTGGTCAATGAGTTGAAAGCTATATTTGAAACTCATGCGGCCGTGGAATGCTATGAAGCATCGAAACACTTCTTCAGCTGCATGATGGAAGAATGCAGCTCCGTTAGTGAGCACATGCTCGTTATGACCGGGCATGCGAAGAAACTCAGTGACTTGGGAATAGTGATTCCTAACAGACTAGGGATTAATCGTGTCCTTCAATCACTGCCACCTAGTTACAAGAATTTGTGATGAACTACAATATGCAGACCATGAATAAAGAGTTACCTGAACTCTTTGGCATGCTAAAAGTTGCTGAGGTTGAGATCAAGAAAGAGCACCAAGTGTTGATGGTCAACAAGACCACCAGTTTCAAGAAACATGGCAAGTCTAAGGGAAAATTCAAGAAGGGTGGCAAGAAAGCTGCCACGCCTCCTATGAAACCTAAGAATGGCCCTAAGCCTGATGCTGAGTGCTATTACTGCAAGGAGAAGGGACAATGGAAGCCTAATTGCTCCAAGTATCTGGCTGATCTGAAGAGCGGCCTTGTCAAGAAGAAGAAAGAAGGTATATCTAATATACATGTTATAGATGTTTATCTCACTGGTTCTCGTACTAGTACCTGGGTATTTGATACTGGTTCGGTTGCTCATATTTGTAACTCGAAACAGGAACTAAAGAATAAACGAACACTACTGAAGGATGAAGTGACGATGCGCGTTGGAAACGGATCCAAAGTCGATGTGATCGCTGTCGGCACACTTCCTCTACATCTACCTTCAGGATTAGTTTTAAGCCTAAATAATTGTTATTTTGTACCCGCGTTGAGCATGAACATTATATCTGGATCTTGTTTAATGCAATACGGTTATTCATTCAAGTCTGAGAATAATGGTTGTTCTATTTTTATGAATAATATCTTTTATGGTCGAGCACCTGACAAGAATGGCTTATTTCTGTTAGATCTCGATAGTAGTGATACACATATACATAACATTGATGCTAAGCGAATTAAATTGAATGATAATTCTACTTATATGTGGCACTGTCGTCTTAGTCATATTGGAGTGAAACACATGAAGAAACTCCATACCGATGGATTACTTGAATCATTTGACTTTGAGTCACTTGATAGATGCGAAGCATGTCTGATGGGAAAATGACTAAGACTCCAGTCTCTGGTATGATGGAGCGAGCTACAGACTTATTGGAAATTATACATACTGATGTGTGCGGACCAATGAGTGTAGCATCGCGCGGTGGTTATCGTTATGTTCTAACCTTCACAGATGATCTGAGTAGATATGGGTATATCTATTTCATGAAACATAAATCCGAAATTTTCGAGAAGTTTAAGGAATTCCAAAGTGAAGTAGAAAATCAACGTAACAAGAAGATTAAATTTCTACGATCTGATCGTGGAGGTGAATATCTGAGTTATGAGTTTGGCATGCATTTAAAGAAATGTGGAATACTTTCACAATTGACACCGTCGGGAACACCTCAACGAAACGGTGTGTCCGAACATCGTAATCGGACTCTCTTAGATATGGTTCGTTCTATGATGTCTCTTACTAATTTGCCGTTATCATTTTGGAGTTATGCATTAGAGACAGCCGCATTCACTTTAAATAGAGCACCATCAAAATCCGTAGAAACGATACCGTATGAATTATGGTTTAATAAGAAACCTTAGCTGTCGTTCCTTAAATTTTGGGGTTGCGAAGCCTATGTAAAGAAGTTACAACCGGACAAGCTAGAACCCAAAGCGGAGAAATGCGTCTTCATAGGATACCCTAAGGAAACTATAGGGTACACTTTCTATCACAGATCCGAAGGCAAAATCTTTGTTGCTAAGAACGGAACCTTTCTTGAGAAAGAATTTCTCACTAAAGAAGTGACTGGAAGAAAAGTAGAACTCGATGAGATTGATGAATCTTTACTCGTTGATCAGAGTAGCGCAGTGCCGGAAGTTGTTCCTGTGCCGCCTGCACTGGCAATAGAGGAAGCTAATGATAATGATCATGAAACTTCGAACGAGGAAGCTACTGAACCTCGCAGATCGACAAGGGAACGTGCCACTCCTGATTGGTATGATCCTTGTCTAAATGTCATGATTGTGGACAACAATGATGAAGACCCTGCGACGTATGAAGAAGCGATGATGAGCCCAGATTCCAACAAATGGCAAGAAGCCATGAAATCCGAAATGGGATCCATGTATGATAATAAAGTGTGGACTTTGGTAGACTTACCTGATAGCTGCAAGGCTGTCGAGAATAAATGGATCTTCAAGAGAAAAACAGATGCTGATGGTAATATTACTGTCTATAAAGCTCGACTTGTCGCAAAGGGTTTCCGACAAATTCAAGGTGTTGACTACGATGAGAATTTCTCACCTGTAGCGAAGCTAAAATCCGTGAGGATTTTGTTAGCAATAGCTGCATTTTTCGATTATGAGATTTGGCAGATGGATGTCAAAACGACGTTCCTTAATGGAGACATTGAGGAAGAGTTGTATATGGTACAACCCAAAGGTTTTGTCGATCCTAAAAATGCTGACAAAGTATGCAAACTTCAGCGTTCAATTTATGGACTGAAGTAAGCATCGAGAAGTTGGAACTGACACTTTGATAAGGTGATCAAAGACTTCGGGTTTATACAGTGTCATGGAGAGGCCTGTATTTACAAGAAAGTGAGTGGGAGCTCTGTAGCATTCCTGATATTATATGTAGATGACATATTATTGATTGGGAATGATATAGAACTATTAAGCAGTGTAAAAGGTTATTTGAATAATAGTTTTTCAATGAAAGACCTTGGTGAAGCATCGTATATATTAGGCATCAAGATTTATAGAGATAGATCAAGATGCCTAATAGGGCTATCACAGAGTACATACCTGGACAAGATTCTAAAGAAGTTTAGAATGGACGAAAGTAAGAAAGGGTTCTTACCTATGTTACCAGGCAAGGTCTTGAGTAAGACTCAAGGACCGGCTACGGCAGAAGAAAGAGAAAGGATGAGTCATACCCCCTATGCCTCGACAGTAGGCTCTATCATGTATGCCATGCTATGTACTAGACCGGATATAGCACATGCTGTTAGTTTGACTAGCAGATATCAAAGTGATCCAGGGATGGAACACTGGACAGCGGTCAAGAATATCCTGAAGTACATGAAAAGAACTAAGGATATGTTTCTTTGTTATGGAGGTGACCAAGAGCTCGTTGTAACCAGTTACACCGATGCAAGTTGGTACACTGATCCTGATGACTCTAAGTCACAGTCTGGGTACGTGTTTATATTGAATGGTGCTACAGTAAGTGATGACCCACAAGTATAGGGGATCGCAACAGTCTTCGAGGGAAGTAAAACCCAATTTATTGATTCGACACAAGGGGAGACAAAGAACACTTGGAAGCCTTAACAGCGGAGTTGTCAATTCAGCTGCACCTGGAAACAGACTTGCTCGCAAGAGTTTATCAGTAGTAACAATTTTATAGCAGTAGCAGTAGTGAAATAACAACAGCAGAGTAACAGAGACAGCAGTAGTGATTTTAGTAAACAGCAGGATTAAAATACTGTAGGCACGGGGACGGATGACGGGCGTTGCATGGATGAGAGAAACTCATGTAACAATCATAGCAGGGCACTTGCAGATAATAATAAAACGGTGTCCAAGTACAAAGCAATCAATAGGCATGTGTTCCATATATAGTCGTGCGTGCTCGCAATGAGAAACTTGCACAACATCTTTTGTCCTACCAGCCGGTGGCAGCCGGGCCTCAAGGGAAACTACTGGATATTAAGGTACTCCTTTTAATAGAGTACCGGAGCAAAGCATTAACACTCCGTGAACACATGTGATCCTCACATCGCTACCATCCCCTCCGGTTGTCCCGATTTCTGTCACTTCGGGGCCATCGGTTCCGGACAGCGACATGTGTATACAACTTATAGGTAAGACCATAAACAATGAATATCATGATGAAACAATAACATGTTCAGATCTGAGATCATGGCACTCGGGCCCTAGTGACAAGCATTAAGCATAACAAGTTGCAACAATATCATCAAAGTACCAATTACGGACACTAGGCACTATGCCCTAACAATCTTATGCTATTACATGACCAATCTCATCCAATCCCTACCATCCCCTTCGGCCTACAGCGGGGGAATTACTCACACATGGATGGGGGAAACATTGCTGGTTGATGTAGAGGCGTTGGCGGTGATGGCGGTGATGATCTCCTCCAATTCCCCGTCCCGGCGGAGTGCCAGAACGGAGACTTCTGGCTCCCGCGACGGAGTTTCACGATGTGGCGGCGTTCTGGAGGGTTTCTGGCGACTTCGACTTCTCCCCTGGCGTTTTTAGGTCGAGGCCGATAAATAGTCCGAAGGAGGGTGTCGGAGGCCGGCCGAGGGGGCCACACCACAGGGCCGCGCGGGCCCCCCTGGGCCGCGCCGCCCTTTGGTGTGGGGCCCTCGGGCCTCCACTCCAATTGCCCTTCTGGCTCCGTTAGTTTCCTGGGAAAATAGGGCCTTCTGCATAAATTCCGAGGTTTTTCCCGAAAGTTGGATTTCTGCACAAAAACGAGACACCAGAGCAGTTCTGCTGAAAACAGAGTTAGTCCGTGTTAGTTGCATCCAAAATACACAAATTAGAGGCAAAACAATAGCAAAAGTGTTCGGGAAAGTAGATACGTTTTGGACGTATCAACTCCCCCCAAGCTTAGCTTATTGCTTGTCCTCAAGCAATTCAGTTAACAACTGAGCGATAAAAGAACTTTCACGAACACATTTGCTCATATGATGTATATATTCTCATGCAATGGCTAATACTTAAACAGTTCATAATGAGACATATGCAAATAAGATCATCTAACAGCTATGTCAATCATGGAGAGGTACCAACAATTAATAAGAAGCATCATGAATCATGTATATAAGCAAGATTGCAATGTTCATAAGAGAGTATGATAAAGTGGTATCTCGCTTGCCTATATTTGATTGGCAAAACATAAATGCCCGGGCACCTCTGGAGTTCATAGAAAGACTAGAAGTAGTGATTGTCAAAAGATAAATGCATCAAAGTTATACCACAATCAATCATATTTTGAGACAAGCATATTATACTAAGAATGACAGTTGTGCTCTCAAGATAGTGCTCAAAGAAATAATGGAGACACAACATAAAAGTAAAAGATTGACCCTTCGCAGAGGGAAGCAGGGATTAACATGCGCTAGAGCTTTTCATTTTTATAAAGACAGGAGTAAAATTATTTTGAGAGGTGTTTGTTGTTGTCAACGAATGGTAATGGGTACACTAACTACCTCGCCAACCGGACTTTCAAGAGCGGCTCCCATGAATTATTGCATATTTATTTGGCACTCCTTCCAACCTTTCTTACACAAACCATGGCTAACCGAATCCTCGGGTGCCTGCCAACAATCTCATACCATGAAGGAGTGCCTTTTTATTTTAGTTTTATTATGACGATGACACTCCCCCCAACCTTTGCTTACACAAGCCATGGCAAACCGAATCCTTCGGGTGCCGTCCAACAATCACAAACCATGGAGGAGTGTCTATTTAAGTTAATTAATTCGGGGCTGGGAATCCCATTGCCAGCTCTTTTTTGCAAAATTATTGGATAAGCGGATGTGCCACTAGTCCATATGAGAGTCCGTCAAAAGTAAATGACAAGGTTGAAAGCTAAACACCACATACTTCCTCATGAGCTATGAAACATAAACACAAATTGAGAAGCATTTTGAAGGTTTTAAAGGTAGCGCATGAGAATTTACTTGGAATGGTTTGAAATGCCATGCATAGGTATTTATGGTGGACACTCTGGAATAACTTGGTTTTCATGTGTTTGGAAGCACGAGCAGCGTTCCCGCTCGGTACAAGTGAAGGCTAGCAATAGACTAGGGAGCGACAAATCAAGAGAGCGAAAGAATCGTCATAATCATGCTTGCGGCAAAATAAATTAACGGAGGCATAAAAGTGATACAAGAACTCTGAAGCAATATAAATCATCGAGGCTTAATTGACTTTTTGTTCAGTCATATGCATGCGTGAGCATGTGCGAAGTCGATATAAATGAATTATTCAGAGGAGGATACCACAATGCCATACTTACTTATGAATAAAACAATGCAAGCAAACATACATGACATGCTACTCATATTAATGAATTGGAGCTAAACATGAGAGATCATGAACTACTAGACTTTCTCAAATAACATATACCTCACATGAACCAACTAAGCATGCTCACATGGATGAGTATATGTACAAAAATGAAAACAAATAGAGTTCATACCAGCCTCTCACCACAATCAGATTGTCGTAGATCATCATTATTGCCTTTTCACTTGTGTAGCTTGGATAATATGAAATGAAAACCACGCTCCAGCCACCGAAGACCATTGAACTCATAAAGAACTTTACAAACCAGAGAAGAACAGCAAATATTTTTGGTGTTTTCAAATTAGAAACAAGAACAAAAAGAAACAAACAAACAAAGTAAAATCTTTTTGGGTTTTCTTATAGCAAACTAGCAATAGCAAATAAAGTGAAACAAATGCAAGAAACCAAAGCAAACAAATGGTGAAGAGAAACAACAGAAATATTTTTGGTCTTTTTGTGTTTTGGGGAAGAAACAAAGCAAAAACAAGAAATAGCAAACTAAAAGAAACACAGAAAAGCGAGATGGCAGAAATCTGCCAAAACCTGACAGCAGTACAGAAATCGATTTTTACAAAAATCTTATGTTGCTCAGATCGAAAAGTGTTCAACTAATGAAAGTTAGATAACAACCTGGGGAACCTGAACAAAAATTTGCAGCTTAAAATGACGTTCTGGCTATTTTTGACAATTTTTACGGTAACATTCCAGAATCTGTTTTCAGGCAGCACTTCCCCAAATATCATCTTCCTCTCATTAGAAAACCACTCAAACGAACAAAACAAGTATGCACAAGTATCCAGCAACCATAATATGCAAAGAATGAGTGATGCCGGTATACCTCCCCCCAAGCTTAGGCTTTTGGCCTAAGTGGAGTTCAATCCCATCGATCCCATGAAGTAGTGTCTCCGTAATATGAAGATGGGTCGTATTCCGGGTATGTGCTAGAAGAAGCACCCGGATATGTGACGGTGTGGTCGTAGGAGGTCCCGACGTCCTCGGAGTCATGTTGCTGGTGGAAGTCTTTTATCTTCAAATGTTCATCCACCTCCTCCTTAGTGCACGACCATGACTGCCTGTCAATACTAAGCAAACCAGGTTGGGGAAGAGGGATTTCCTTCTCCTCCCCGTCAGAAAACAACATTCTATACACCAAATTATCTAAAGTAGAGTCAGTGGTAACAAAATGATGACTCTTCATAGCAGTAATATCGAGTCTCCTAGGGGCCAATGGCACATCATTAGGATCAATAGGCAGATTAAGAAATGTTAAAACACGCAGTGCGATAGTTCCTCCAAAAATAGGCCCCCTGGTAGTCAGGCGGCGAGCAATAAGAGCACCAAGGTGATAAGATGTTTGACCAGTAAGTGCAATGTTCAAGAAAGCAAGATGGTAGCTAGAAATATTACTAGTGTTCTCCCTACCAAGAATGCTAGTAGCAATGTAGTATGCAAAATATTTAATGGCGGGGAGTTGAATGTTCCTTATCTTGCCCCGCTGAATGGTGCGACAATCATCGCCGGTGATCCCTCGGTAGAGCTCCAGCAAGTCCCGGGGGTTGTCATCAATCCTACTTGATGTACCTACAGGGGCAATATCCAAGGCACAACAAAAATCCTTCAATGGCATAGTCACATTATTACCATAGATCCTGAATGCAACCGTTGGCTCATAGTGTTTGTTGTTGAACTGGAAACTCTCGACGAAGATTTTGGTGAGCAAGTAGTATTGCTCCCTTTCATCGCCCATATAAGTGGTTAACCCTGCCCTGTTGACAAGGGTTAAGAAATCCTCCAGTATCCCTGCATTCCTTAGAAAATCATAACATGGAAAAGTAGAAGCATTAGGAGGACCGTTGTCCTCTTCGGGCGCGAAGCTAGGCGCGAGGATGTCTTCATTATATGATCGCCTAATCCGGGTGGCGGCCCTAGAAGGCCTCCCAGTGCTAGTTGTCCCCTTCTTGAACAACTCTCCAAAGCTAAACTTCTTCATAGCTTCTCTGAAATTTTCAACAAATGACATAAAAATTTGGGTTGGTGACATATAATTGAGGGAAACTACCAAAGGAACTTGCTAGAGTACTAATCATGCATCAAAACTAGTTTCTACCACTTAGAACAAGCATGCAAGCTCACTAAACATGTTACCTACAGCAGCAAAATATTCAAGATATACTCAACCAAACAAAATTCTACTTGGATGGGCGGAGGAGTCACATACCGAAGAGCAAATGTGCCAAATTTCAGACAGAAATCTGGGCTGAGCAAAGAGATCGAGAAATCTGGAGCTCTGGAGCAAAAACGCGAGAGAGAGGAACTTGGTGTCGATTTTTTCGGGGGAGAGAAGAGTTTGGGAGGAAGAGATGGCAAAGTGGGGCAGAGGGGGGCCCACACCACATGGTGGCGCGGCCACCTCCTTGGCCGCGCCGGCCTGTGGTCTGGCGCCCTCTGGTGCCCCACAGGTCATCCTCTGGTGCTCCCAGGTGCCTCGTGGAAAAATAGGACCAACGGTATAATTTTTGTGAATTTTTGAAAACTTTGAAAAATGCACATTTCTGGGTATTTAGTTTATTATTACTGGCCAGGAAAAATTCCGAAATCTTCAAATAACTAAAGAACTTTGCAAATTAAAAGTGCTACAGCAACTAGAGCAAGTGGAGGAAGAAAGATATGTTGTTTACCTCCTCTATGCATATAAAAGTATCCGTTAACAAGGTTGATCAAGTCTTGTCACCAAATAAATTTTACATAGCATAAGAAGAAATAAACCTCAAATCAATCATGTTACCTTGAATTGTATTGATATGGATCCAATCACGAGAGTTTGATATTCTTCTTTAGGCTCATATATAGGACAATCAATAGTTCCCACTTTGATAGTTCTCACATTAGAAATAGTATTAACTCCACACGCTTTCTCAATCCTCTTGGGAAAATAAACGGTATGTTCCCTATCATCAACATTGAAAGTAACCTTTCCTTTGTTGCAATCAATAACAGCCCCTGCGGTGTTAAGAAAAGGTCTCCCAAGAATAATAGACATATTATCATCTTCAGGCATTTCCAACACAACAAAATCAGTTAATATCAAGCAGTTAGTAGTAACTTGAACAGGAACATTCTCACATATACCAACAGGAATAGCAGTAGATTTATCAGCCATTTGCAAAGATATATCAGTAGGTATCAACTTATCTAAATAAAGTCTCTTATAAAGAGAAAAAGGCATAACACTAACACCGGCTCCCAAGTCACATAGAGCAGTTTTAACATAATTATTCTTAATAGAACAAGGAATAGTAGGTATACCTGGGTCGCCCAACTTCTTTGGAATTTTGCCATTGAAAGAGTAATTAGCAAGCATAGTGGAAATTTCCTCATTGGGGATTTTCCTTTTGTTAGTAACAATATCTTTCATATACTTTGAATAAGGAGGCAATTTAATAGCATCAGTCAAAGGGATTTGCAAGAATAAAGGTTTCATCCAATCGCAAAATTTATTATAGTGTTCTTCTTCCTTTGATTTTAGTTTCTTAGCAGAAAAGGCATTTGCTTTTGCACCCAAGGTTCTCTTTCATTACCATGTTTCTCAGCAATAAAGTCTTCTTTAGTGTACTTTTTATTTTTAGCATGCTTTTCAGGTTCTTCTTCAACCTCTTCTTTATCAGGAGTATCATTCTTATCATTATCATTATCATTATCATGTTCATTACCACTTTCAGTTTCAGCATCAGAAATAGAAATACTATTAGGATCATTAACAGGTTCAGAAGATTCTACAACATTTTTATGTTTCTTCTTCTTTTTCTTCCTAGAATGAGCACTAGGTTCAATGCGTTGAGAATCTTGTTCAATTCTTTTGGGATGCCCTTCAGGATATAGAGGATCCTGGGTAGAGACACCACCTCTAGTTGTTACTTCATAAGCATGTTTCTCTTTAGAATTATTCCCTAACAAGTCATTTTGCACTTTAGTAAGTTGATCAATTTGAGTTTGAATCATTTGAAAATGTTTAACAAGCATCTTAACATCATTGGAGGTTCTCTCCACAATATCATGCAATTCACTAATAGCTTGAGAATTTTCCATTAAATGATTCTCTACTCTCATATTAAAATTTTCTTGCTTACCAATATAATTATCAAACTCATCTAAGCATTGTGCAGGAGGTTTCGAATACGGAATATCTTCCCTAGTAAAGCGTTGAAGGGAGTTTACCTCAATCATGGATGAAGGGGGAATTATCTCACATACATCTTCAATAGGAGGTAGATTCTTCACATCTTCAGATTTAATACCTTTCTCCTTGAGAGACTTCTTGGCTTCCCTCATATCTTCATCATTCAATTTAATTAAACCCCGCTTCTTCAATATTGGAGTTGGAGTCGGTTCAGGCGTAGTCCATTCATCATGATTCCGGCTTATTTTAGCCAATAATTCTTCTGCGTCGTCTGGAGTTCTTTTCCTGAAAACACAACCAGCACAACTATCCAGGTATGCCCTAGACTCAATGGTTAGTCCACTATAAAATATATCAAGTAAATCATGCTTTTCCAAATCATGCTCAGGCCGAGCTCTAATAAGAGAGCAAAATCTCGACCAAGCCTCAGGCAATTTCTCTTCATCTTCCTGATTAAAGTTATAAATTCTCTGCAAAGCAATATGTTGAGCACTAGCAGGAAAGTATTTGCGGAAGAAAACATCAAGCAATTCTTTCGGACTTCTAATAGAATTTGGTGGCAAATTATTATACCAAGTTTTAGCGTCATCCTTTAATGAGAATGGAAAGATTTTAGCAACAAAGTAAGTACGCATCTTGACATCATCAGAAAACAAGCTACTTAGAGTAGATAGCTCAGTCATGTGTTCAACAGCACTTTCTTTTTCAATACCACAAAAGGGTGTTTTCTCAACAATAGCTATATGAGATAGATCAAGAGAAAAATCATAATCTTTATCCCTAATGTTTATAGGAGATGTGGCAAATTTAGGACCAGGAGACAGTTTATATCTAACAGCATGTTCTGCAAGCAACTTTTTAATTTTTCTTGCATCAGTAGTAGCATTGCATTTTTCAATAAAATCATCATTAAGCTCCACATAATCTTCCTCAGGATCATCACTAAAATAATCAAGTTCAGGTGAACTAACAGGTGTAGTAGCATTAGGAGTTTCAGTATTTTCAATTTGTCTAGACCTAGCAATTGTAGCATCTAGAAAAGATCCCAATGAACCACTATCATCAAGCACAGCAGAAACATTATCAATATTATGAGAGTGTTCAGATTCAGCAGATGTACCCGCATGCGAAGCATGTGGCGGTGAAACATGTTTATCAATCACAGATGGTGAATCAAGTGTAGCGGAGGTATTCAGAATTGTACCTTTTCTTGTAGTGGATGGTAATATGGCGATCTTAGTATCGCGAGGTTTACCCATGATGGAGAATTTGCAGCGAACAATATTAATCCAAGTGAACTTCCAAATAAAGCTATGCTCCCCGGCAACGGCGCCAGAAAATAGTCTTGATGACCCACAAGTATAGGGGATCGCAACAGTCTTCGAGGGAAGTAAAACCCAATTTATTGATTTGACACAAGGGGAGACAAAGAACACTTGGAAGCCTTAACAATGAGTTGTCAATTTAGCTGCACTGGAAACAGACTTGCTCGCAAGAGTTTATCGAGGTAACAGTTTTATAGCAGTAGCAAGAGTGAAATAACAGCAGAAAGTAACGAGACAGCAGTAGTGATTTTAGTAAACAGCAGGATTAAAATACTGTAGGCACGGGGACGGATGACGGGCGTTGCATGGATGAGAGAAACTCATGTAACAATCATAGCAGGGCACTTGCAGATAATAATAAAACGGTGTCCAAGTACAAAGCAATCAATAGGCATGTGTTCCATATATAGTCGTGCGTGCTCGCAATGAGAAACTTGCACAACATCTTTTGTCCTACCAGCCGGTGGCAGCCGGCCTCAAGGGAAACTACTGGATATTAAGGTACTCCTTTTAATAGAGTACCGGAGCAAAGCATTAACACTCCGTGAACACATGTGATCCTCACATCGCTACCATCCCCTCCGGTTGTCCCGATTTCTGTCACTTCGGGGCCATCGGTTCCGGACAGCGACATGTGTATACAACTTATAGGTAAGACCATAAACAATGAATATCATGATGAAACAATAACATGTTCAGATCTGAGATCATGGCACTCGGGCCCTAGTGACAAGCATTAAGCATAACAAGTTGCAACAATATCATCAAAGTACCAATTACGGACACTAGGCACTATGCCCTAACAATCTTATGCTATTACATGACCAATCTCATCCAATCCCTACCATCCCCTTCGGCCTACAGCGGGGGAATTACTCACACATGGATGGGGGAAACATTGCTGGTTGATGTAGAGGCGTTGGCGGTGATGGCGGTGATGATCTCCTCCAATTCCCCGTCCCGGCGGAGTGCCAGAACGGAGACTTCTGGCTCCCGCGACGGAGTTTCGCGATGTGGCGGCGTTCTGGAGGGTTTCTGGCGACTTCGACTTCTCCCCTGGCGTTTTTAGGTCGAGGCCGATAAATAGTCCGAAGGAGGGCGTCGGAGGCCGGCCGAGGGGGCCACACCACAGGGCCGCGCGGGCCCCCCTGGGCCGCGCCGCCCTATGGTGTGGGGCCCTCGGGCCTCCACTTCAATTGCCCTTCTGGCTCCGTTAGTTTCCTGGGAAAATAGGGCCTTCTGCATAAATTCCGAGGTTTTTCCCGAAAGTTGGATTTCTGCACAAAAACGAGACACCAGAGCAGTTCTGCTGAAAACAGTGTTAGTCCGTGTTAGTTGCATCCAAAATACACAAATTAGAGGCAAAACAATAGCAAAAGTGTTCGGGAAAGTAGATACGTTTTGGACGTATCAGTAAGCTGGGCAAGCTTGAAGCAGTGCACAGTGGCGAAGTCTTCAACAGAATCAGAGTACATAGCGGCTTCAGAGGCTTCATCAGAAGCGGTATGGATGAAGAGGTTCATTGTAGAGCTCGGTGTGGTTCCTAGTGCATTGGACCCACTAGTCATCTACTGTGACAACATGGGTGCCATCGCCAATGCACAAGAACCAAGGTCACACAAGAGGTTGAAGCATATCAAGCTGCGTTACCACTCGATTCGCGAGTACATCGAAGATGGAGAAGTGAAGATTTGCAAAGTGCACACTGATCTGAATGTAGCAGATCCGTTGACTAAAGCTCTCCCT
Organism: Lolium perenne; assembly: GCF_019359855.2. Classification (NCBI taxonomy): domain Eukaryota; kingdom Viridiplantae; phylum Streptophyta; class Magnoliopsida; order Poales; family Poaceae; genus Lolium; species Lolium perenne. The sequence goes on from NW_027248984.1 coordinate 674,060, forward strand.
AGGGCAAAGCATGACCAACACCAGAATGCCATGGGTGTTAGGTACCTTACAATGTAATCTAGATTATTGACTCTAGTGCAAGTGGGAGACTGTTGGAGATATGCCCAAGAGGCAATAATAAAAGTGGTTATTATATATCTTTATGTTTATGATAAATGTTTATACACCATGCTATAATTGTATTAACCGAAACATTGATACATGTGTGATATGTAAACAACATAGAGTCCCTAGTATGCCTCTTAACTAGCTTGTTGATTAATAGATGATTGATACGTCCAATTTGCATCACTATTTTATATCATAATTTGCTGTTATTCATTGATATATTTCATATTGGGACACAATACTTATGTTATTTCATCTATTTTGCATGTTTCATCATTATTGGAGGATCAAGCACCGGAGCCAGGATTCTGCTGGAAAAAGCACCGTCAGAACGCAATATTTCGGAAGATCAACTGTGGAAGGAAATTATACCAAAAATCCTATTTTTCAAGATGACGAAGGAAGCCAGAAGGAGGAGCTGAGAAGGCCCAAGGTGGGGCCAGACCACAGGCCGGCGCGGCCCATGGCCTGGCCGCGCCACCTTGTGGTGTGGGGGCCCCACAGCCCCTTTCGCCTCCTTTTCTTTGCGAAACCCTTCGTCCCGAAAACCTAAGCCACAGAGGGTACCTCACGAAGAGCCACAGCCGCCTCTGCTTGGCGGAGAACACCAGAGAGAAAAGAGCTCTCCGGCGGGCAGGAATCCGCCGGGGAAATTCCCTCCCGGAGGGGGAAATCGACGCCATCGTCACCGTCATCGAGCTGGACATCATCTCCATCACCATCATCATCATCTCCACCACCGTCACCATCGTCTCCACCGCTGGACATCGTCATCGCCGTAGCAATTTGGGTTTGATCTTGATTGTTTGATAGGGGAAACTCTCCCGGTATCGATCTCTACTTGTTGTTGATGCTATTGAGTGAAACCATTGAACCAAGTTTATGTTCAGATTGTTATTCATCATCATATCACCTCTGATCATGTTCCATATGATGTCTCGTGAGTAGTTCGTTTAGTTCTTGAGGACATGGGTGAAGTCTAAATGTTAGTAGTGAACTATGGTTGAGTAATATTCAATGGTATGATATTTAAGTTGTGGTGTTATTCTTCTAGTGGTGTCATGTGAACGTCGACTACATGACACTTCACCTTTATGGGCCTAGGGGAATGCATCTTGTACTCGTTTGCCGATTGCGGGGTTGCCGGAGTGACAGAAACCTAAACCCCCGTTGGTATATCGATGCAGGAGGGATAGCAGGATCTCAGAGTTTAAGGTTGTGGTTAGATTTATTCTTAATTACTTTCTTGTAGTTGCGGATGCTTGCAAGGGGTATAATCACAAGTATGTATTAGTCCTAGGAAGGGCGGTACATTAGCATAGGTTCACCCACACAACACTTATCATAACAATGAAGATTATTTAGCCATATGTAGCGAAAGCACTAGACTAAAATCCCGTGTGTCCTCGAGAACGTTTGGTCATTATAAGTAAACAAACCGGCTTGTCCTTTGTGCTAAAAAGGATTGGGCCACTCGCTGCAATTGTTACTCTCGCACTTTACTTACTCGTACTTTATTCAACTGTTACATCAAAACCCCCTGAATACTTGTCTGTGAGCATTTACAGTGAATCCTTCATCGAAACTGCTTGTCAACACCTTCTGCTCCTCGTTGGGATCGACACTCTTACTTATCCAAGATACTACGATACACCCCCTATACTTGTGGGTCATCAAGACTATTTTCTGGTGCCGTTGCCGGGGAGTGAAGCGCTATTGGTAAGTGGAATTGGTAAGGAAAACCTTTACTGTTTGTGCTGATTTTATTTCTGCCTGCTGCTATAAGTCATTATGGAGAGATCTTCTCTTCAATTTCTATTTGGGAAATCTACTACTACTGCAATGGTAGTGGATGAGGCGCCAGGTGAGGAAGTGATACCATATAAAATACCTATGAAAATTATTGAACGTGTTATGGATAACCGCTATGAAGGGGATGGAACTGTCCACCCTGGAGATCATTTATTGTTCTTGCATGAATTATGCGGTTTATTCAAGTGTGCAGGTATTGCTATGGATGAAGTGAGGAAGAAACTATTCTCTATATCGCTGTCTGGTAAGGCGGCGCATTGGTATAAATTACTGGATAATGGGGATTCTCTTGAATGGAATGATATTGTGCCCCGGTTTTATTCTAAGTTCTATCCTCCAAGTGAAATTCACAAGGATCGGAATCGCATATATAATTTTTGGGCTCATGATGGAGAGAGTATTGCCCAAGCTTGGGGGAGATTGAAGTCTTTAATGCTCAAATGCCCCATTCATGAGCTTCCTGGTAATGTTATTATTGATAATTTCTATGCAAGACTTTCTTTTCAAGACAAGACCTTGCTGGATACTTCTTGTTCTGGATCATTTACACGCAACAAAGAAGAGTTTAAAAGGGACCTTCTTGATCGGATCCAAGAAAATACTGAAGGTTGGGAGAACGACAAGGATAGAGAATCGGGTATAATTTATGATTATAAATGCATTGAAGCTTTTATGGATACTGATAAATTTCGTAATATGAGTGCTACATATGGTCATGATTCTCAAGTTGCTGCAAATCTTTATAAAGATTTTGCCTCTCATTATGAATTGCCTAAGAAGAATTTTGATAAGTATCATGAACCGTATAAAGATAAAATTGATTCATCTATTAATAAATGCGTTGTAGTTGAAACTGCTGATCATGTTATTCCTGAAGCTTATATTGAAAAAACTCCTTTCCCTGCTAAAATGAAGGAGTACTCTGTTATAAATAGTGCGGTTCATAAAAGTGAAAAGAAACCTGTAGAACCTGAAGAACAAATAAAAGTTGAACCTGCTGTTGCAATAGTTAAAGATCTTGTGACTGAAAATGTGGAGGATGGTCATATTATTTTCTGTGAAGATGCTTCTAATATTGTTTCACATCCTAATAAACCCAAACAAGTTAGTGTTCCTATGCTATCTGTTAGAATTGGTGATCATTGCTATTATGGTTTATGTGATATTGGTGCAAGTGTTAGTGCTATTCCTTATGAGCTTTACACGGAGATTATGCACGAAATTGATTCTTGTGAACTTGAAGATATTGATGTGGTTATTCAGCTGGCTAATAGAGAAACTATTTCTCCAATTGGTATTGTTCGAGATGTAGAAGTTCTATGTGGTAAGATTAAATATCCTGCTGACTTTTTGGTACTTGGTTCTGCTGCTAGTGATTATTGTCCTATCATTTTTGGTAGACCTTTTCTAAATACTTGTGGAGCTATTATAGATTGCAAGAAAGAGAAAATTTTGACTAAATTTGCTGGTGAATCTTATGAGTTTAACTTCTCTAAATTTACCAAAACTCCTTATAAAGCTGATTTGCCTAGTGATGATTTTAAAATGGAGCAGTGTGCATCTATTGTTCTTGTTCCTAATAATCCTTTGCAGCAACATTTGGAGAATAGCGAGAGTGAAGTTTTTAGGAAAGAAAGAGATGAGCTTGAGGAAATTTTTCTTCGCCAACCTATTCTCAAGCATGATTTACCGGTGGAAGATTTGGGTACAACACCGCCACCAAAGGAAGATCCTGTTTTTGATTTAAAGCCTTTACCTGATAATCTTAAATATGCTCATATTGATGATAAGAAAATATATCCTGTTATTATTAGTTCTAAGCTTTCAGAGATTGAGGAAGAAAGGTTATTGGAAATATTGAAGAAACACCGAGGAGCTATTGGCTACACTGTTGATGATTTGAAGGGGATTTCTCCTTCTATTTGCCAACATGCTATTAATATGGAAGATGATGCAAAGCCTGTTGTTGAACATCAGCGTCGTCTAATTCCGAAGATGAAAGAGGTGGTAAGGAATGAGGTATTAAAATTTCTTGAAGCTGGTATTATATATCCTATTGCTGATAGTAGATGGGTTAGTCCTGTGCATTGCGTTCCCAAGAAAGGAAGAATGACTGTTGTGCCTAATGATAATGATGAGCTCATCCCTCAAAGAGTAGTTGTAGGGTATAGAATGTGCATTGATTTTCGAAAAGTTAATAAAGTTACTAAGAAAGATCATTACCCTTTACCATTTATTGATCAAATGCTAGAAAGATTGTCTAAAAATACTCATTTTTTTTTTCTTGATGGTTATTCTGGGTTTTCACAAATTGCTGTTAAAACTAAAGATCAAGAGAAAACCACTTTTACTTGTCCCTATGGAACTTATGCTTATAGGCGTATGCCTTTTGGTTTATGTAATGCTCCTGCTACTTTTCAAAGATGCATGTCTGCTATTTTTCATGGCTTTTGTGAGAGTATTGTGGAAGTATTCATGGATGATTTTTCCGTCTATGGGAATTCTTTTGATAGTTGCTTGCGAAACCTTGATAAAGTTTTGCAGAGATGTGAAGAAACTAACCTTGTTCTTAATTGGGAGAAATGCCACTTTATGGTTAATGAAGGAATTGTATTGGGACATAAAATTTCTGAGAGAGGTATTGAAGTTGATAGAGCTAAAGTTGAAGCAATTGAGAAGATGCCCTATCCGAGGGATGTTAAAGGTATTCGTAGTGTTCTTGGTCATGCTGGGTTTTATAGGAGATTTATTAAAGATTTCTCCAAGATTTCAAAGCCTCTTACTAATCTTCTTCAAAAAGACGTACCTTTTGTTTTTGATGACGATTGTAAGGAAGCTTTTGAAACTCTTAAGAAAGCCTTAACAACTGCTCCTATAGTTGAACCTCCTGATTAGAACTTACCATTTGAAATTATGTGTGATGCTAGTGATTTTGCTGTAGGCGCTGTTCTTGGACAGCGAGTAGATAAAAAACTGAATGTTATTCATTATGCTAGTAAAACTCTTGATGCTGCTCAAAGAAATTATGCTACAACTGAAAAAGAATTATTAGCTGTAGTCTTTGCTTGTGATCAATTTAGATCTTATATTGTTGATTCAAAAGTTACGATTCATACTGATCATGCTGCAATTAGATACCTTATGACAAAGAAAGATGCTAAGCCGAGGCTTATTAGATGGGTACTTCTTTTGCAAGAATTCGATTTACATATTGTAGATAGGAAAGGTGCTGATAATCCTGTTGCTGATAATTTGTCTAGATTGGAAAATATTGCTTATGATCTTGTTCCTGTTAATGATAGTTTTCCAAATGAACAATTGGCTGTAATAAAGGTGAGCTCGCGAGACAGTCCTTGGTATGCTGATTATGCTAACTTTATTGTTTCCAAGTACTTGCCTCCAACCTTTTCAGCTCAGCAAAGGAGAAAATTCTTTTATGACTTGAGGCATTATTTCTGGGATGACCCACACTTATATAAAGAAGGAGTGGATGGTATTCTGCGAAGGTGTGTTCCCGAATATGAACAACAAGAGATATTGAGTAAATGTCATGGTAGTGCTTATGGAGGACATCACGCCGGAGAAAGAACCGCGCAAAAGGTTCTACAATCAGGTTTTTATTGGCCAACTCTCTTCAAGGATGCGAGAAAGTTTATTTTATCTTGTGATGAATGCCAAAGGGTTGGTAATATCTCCAGACGTAATGAAATGCCTATAAATTATACTCTTGTTATTGAACCATTTGATTGTTGGGGATTTGACTTCATGGGACCTTTTCCGTCTTCAGAAGGTAACACTCATATACTTGTTGCTGTTGATTATGTTACTAAATGGGTGGAAGCCATACCTACAAAAAGTGCTGATGGTGAGACCTCTTTAAGAATGCTTTTAGACATTATTTTTCCTAGATTTGGAGTGCCTAGATATATTATGACTGATGGAGGTTCTCATTTTATTCATGGAGGTTTTAGAAAAACTCTTGCTAGGTATGGTATTAATCATAGAATTGCTTCCGCTTATCATCCTCAAACTAGTGGGCAAGTAGAATTATCAAATAGAGAGATTAAATCTATCTTGCAAAAGACTGTTAATAAAACTAGAAAGAATTGGGCTAGTAAATTGAAGGATGCACTATGGGCTTATAGAACTGCTTATAAAAATCCCATGGGAATGTCACCTTATAAAGTGGTTTATGGGAAAGCTTGTCATTTACCTTTAGAACTAGAGCACAAAGCTTATTGGGCAGTTAGAGAATTAAATAAAGATCCAAAACTTGCCGGTGATAAGAGGTTGTTGCAATTAAGTTCTCTAGATGAATGGAGAAGTGAAGCTTATGAAAATGCTAAACTCTTTAAAGAGAAAGTTAAAAAATGGCATGACAGGAGGATTATCAAAAGAGAATTTAATATTGGGGATAAAGTCCTATTGTATCGGTCTCGTCTCAGATTCTTTGCAGGGAAATTACTCTCGAAATGGGAAGGACCATACGTTGTTGAGGAGGTGTATCGTTCAGGAGCAATTAAAATTAGCTCTCTCCAAGGCAATGCCACGCAAGTGGTGAATGGACAAAGACTCAAGCATTATATCTCAGGTGATTCTTATAATGTTGATGTTGATATTATTCGAGTGGAAACACCGGAGGCTTTCATCAAAGAACAAATTGACAATCCGCCAGAACTCGACTTTGAATAGGTAACAGTACTGGTAATGAAAAGTTCGCAATTTACCTTCCGAACTATATTTTTGCTGTTTTTGGAAAATATGAAAAATTACGAGTTCGAAACGGAGTGGAAAAGACGCACGAGGGCGTGCCACCATAGGCCGGCGCGGCCTGGCCTGGGCCCGCGCCGCCCTATGGTCTGGCCGCCTCGTCGCCCCTTTCCGACTCTGGTTCGATCTGGTACTTTCCTTTTGTCGTGAAATTTTTTGCTATATAATCCCCCGGACCCCTGGAGGCCCGTATATCGTTTTCTCGACGTGTTTTGTTTCAAGCTGTTTCTGCCAGGATTTGCTTCGGATCTAGAGCCATCATGTCTTCGTCGGAAACTCCGAAGGACAGCTCCTGCAAGGATGTTGGCAACTTGTACATGGAGGAGCTGAGGATGCACCCCAAGGAGTTGCTGCTCGTTGAAGGAGAATTGCAGATCAAGGATGTCCAGGGTCCTAAAGGAGAAGGAAGCTTGGAAGACAGGATGGAGAAGCTAGAACAAGAGGTTTTCAAATACAAGAAGATGGCTGAGCGTGAGGTGGATATCTTCCACAGGATTGTGTCTGAACTCATTGCTAAACATGAGAAGGAAACTGCAAAGCTTTGGGGCGACATCCTCTCACTTCACGACACCACCAACAAGCTCCAAGCACAACTCTATGACGTTCAGAATCAGAACTGTGAGTATGAGAATAGGTTTAAATACATAAGCCGTGCTGCTAGTTTCAGGATTCCCGAGACCAAGATGTCGTTTCTTGATGGAGAGCCTCTTCCTTGGAAGTTTGATGACGGGAGTTCATCACCACCATCGCCGCAGGAGTAATTCATCATCGGTATTGGCATCCCCTTGGTTTGTTCCAAGCTTGGGGGAGTGCCGCGGTATCACATCATCACTACCTTTTACTTTTTACTGTCAAGTAGTGTCATATCATGAGTAGGGAAGTTATCATATAAGATGGGTTGCATTTTGGAAGTATCTCTCCTTTAGTTGGTTATCTATGTATCCCTTGGTGTGAGTTATCGTTATGGAATATTAATGAGAAGTCTTATCATTTACATATTGCACATCTTATTTTAGTTTGCAATCTCTATTATATGATTTACCTTGTTGTTAGTATTGGTATCACTTTGGGAGCGTTGAATAAATCTATTTGGTTTTGGCAAACTTAGCATTGGTCAATAGCAACAACACTTTGAGGTTTAAGTAGAAAAGAGAAATACATGTAGTTATTTCATTGTCTTTCTTTCTTGTTAGCTCATAGCTTATTATTCTGAAGTTAAAATTGTTTGTGCTTACAAGGAAGATGCATGATTGTTTCTATCACATGTATATTTGTTTGTTTCCTTCAACTCTTATGCTTGCTAATTAGCCTTGCTAGCCAAAGACTTGTACTGAGAGGGAATACTTCTCGTGCGTCCAAACCTTAGTCCAAACCTATGTCATTTGTGTCCACCATACCTACCTACTACATGGTATTTTCTGCCATTCCAAGTAAATACTTCATGTGCTACCTTTAAACAATTCAAAACTTAGTATCTCTTATTTGTGTCAATGTTTTATAGCTCATGAGGAAGTATGTGGTGTTTTATCTTTCAATCTTGTTGGGCAACTTTCACCAATGGACTAGTGGCTTCATCCGCTTATCCAATAATTTTGCAAAAAGAGCTGGCAATGGGATTCCCAGTCCCAAACTAATTAAACTAATTAGACACTCCTCCATGTTATGTGATTGATGGACGGCACCCGAAGGATTCGGTTAGCCATGGCTTGTGTAAGCAAAGGTTGGGGGGAGTGTCATCATAATAAAACTAAAATAAAAAGGCACTCCTTCATGGTATGAGATTGTTGGCAGGCACCCGAGGATTCGGTTAGCCATGGTTTGTGAAAGAAAGGTTGGAAGGAGTGCCACACAAAATAAAAATAAAATGGGAGCCGCTCTTTGAAGGTTGTCTGGCAAGGGGGTTAGAGTACCCGCTACCAGTCGTTGACAACAACAAACACCTCTCAAAATGTTACTTTTATTATCTCTATATGATTTCAAAACTGAAAAAGCTCTAGCACATGATTTAATCACTGCTTCCCTCTGCGAAGGGCCTGTCTTTTATTTTATGTTGAGTCAGTAAACCTATTTCCCTCTATCTCAAGCAAGCATTTGAGTGGTTGTGATCAAACCATTATATTGTGATTTGCTTTATCATGTCTCTTATTCTTCCTTGTTTAGTACAAGTTTTATCTGAATGAATATAGCTTTGCAAGTTATCAATGATCATGAGGAGACCATTATGATTGAGTATGCAAGTTGTGCCATATAAACTTTAACATGAGAGCGCTGCTCAATGAGATAAGTATAATCTGTTAATTGTTCTCTGACCAAGAACGAAGTTTGCCATCACCAACTATGATTTCTTATGCACCTTTATTTGTGATTACTTTATACTTGTTTCAAGTTGAGTTATATGAGGAAGTTGTTTACTAGAATGTCTTGTGTGAATGAATATGATGCTTCTTGTCCGTATTTTATTTATCGACTCTTCACTCCATAAACATGTGGTCCTGTTTACCGAGTTCAGTTTCGCTTGGGGACAAGCGAAGTCTAAGCTTGGGGGGAGTTGATACGTCCAATTTGCATCACTATTTTATATCATAATTTGCTGTTATTCATTGATATATTTCATATTGGGACACAATACTTATGTTATTTCATCTATTTTGCATGTTTCATCATTATTGGAGGATCAAGCACCGGAGCCAGGATTCTGCTGGAAAAAGCACCGTCGTAACGCAATATTTCGGAAGATCAACTGTGGAAGGAAATTATACCAAAAATCCTATTTTTCAAGATGACGAAGGAAGCGGAAGGAGGAGCTGAGAAGGCCCAAGGTGGGGCTGCACCACAGGCCGGCGCGGCCCATGGCCTGGCCGCGCCACCTTGTGGTGTGGGGGCCCCACAGCCCCTTTCGCCTCCTTTTCTTCGCGAAACCCTTCGTCCCGAAAACCTAAGCCACAGAGGGTACCTCACGAAGAGCCACAGCCGCCTCTGCGGGGCGGAGAACACCAGAGAGAAAAGAGCTCTCCGGCGGGCAGGAATCCGCTGGGGAAATTCCCTCCCGGAGGGGGAAATCGACGCCATCGTCACCGTCATCGAGCTGGACATCATCTCCATCACCATCATCATCATCTCCACCACCGTCACCATCGTCTCCACCGCTGGACATCGTCATCGCCGTAGCAATTTGGGTTTGATCTTGATTGTTTGATAGGGGAAACTCTCCCGGTATCGATCTCTACTTGTTGTTGATGCTATTGAGTGAAACCATTGAACCAAGTTTATGTTCAGATTGTTATTCATCATCATATCACCTCTGATCATGTTCCATATGATGTCTCGTGAGTAGTTCGTTTAGTTCTTGAGGACATGGGTGAAGTCTAAATGTTAGTAGTGAACTATGGTTGAGTAATATTCAATGGTATGATATTTAAGTTGTGGTGTTATTCTTCTAGTGGTGTCATGTGAACGTCGACTACATGACACTTCACCTTTATGGGCCTAGGGGAATGCATCTTGTACTCGTTTGCCGATTGCGGGGTTGCCGGAGTGACAGAAACCTAAACCCCCGTTGGTATATCGATGCAGGAGGGATAGCAGGATCTCAGAGTTTAAGGATGTGGTTAGATTTATTCTTAATTACTTTCTTGTAGTTGCGGATGCTTGCAAGGGGTATAATCACAAGTATGTATTAGTCCTAGGAAGGGCGGTACATTAGCATAGGTTCACCCACACAACACTTATCATAACAATGAAGATTATTTAGCCATATGTAGCGAAAGCACTAGACTAAAATCCCGTGTGTCCTCGAGAACGTTTGGTCATTATAAGTAAACAAACCGGCTTGTCCTTTGTGCTAAAAAGGATTGGGCCACTCGCTGCAATTGTTACTCTCGCACTTTACTTACTCGTACTTTATTCACCTGTTACATCAAAACCCCCTGAATACTTGTCTGTGAGCATTTACAGTGAATCCTTCATCGAAACTGCTTGTCAACACCTTTTGCTCCTCGTTGGGATCGACATTCTTACTTATCGAAGATACTACGATACACCCCCTATACTTGTGGGTCATCAATGATTAGTTTCATAATCATGAACATTGGATGTTATTAATAACAAGGTTATATCATTATATGAATGATGTAATGGACACACCCAATTAAGCGTAGCATAAGATCACGTCATTAAGTTATTTGCTATAAGCTTTCAATACATAGTTACCTAGTCCTTATGACCATGAGATCATATAAATCACTTATACCGGAAAGGTACTTTGATTACATCAAACGCCACTGCGTAAATGGGTGGTTATAAAGGTGGGATTAAGTATCCGGAAAGTATGAGTTGAGGCATATGGATCAACAATGGGATTTGTCCATCCCGATGACGGATAGATATACTCTGGGCCCTCTCGGTGGAATGTCGTCTAATGTCTTGCAAGCATATGAATAAGTTCATAAGAGACCACATACCACGGTACGAGTAAAGAGTACTTGTCAGGAGACGAGGTTGAACAAGGTATAGAGTGATACCGATGATCAAACCTCGGACAAGTAAAATATCGCGTGACAAAGGGAATTGGTATCGTATGTGAATGGTTCATTCGATCACTAAGTCATCGTTGAATATGTGGGAGCCATTATGGATCTCCAGATCCCGCTATTGGTTATTGGTCGGAGAGAGTTCTCACCCATGTCCACATAGTTCGCGAACCGTAGGGTGACACACTTAAGGTTTGATGTTGTAATAGTAGAACTTGAATATGGAATGGAGTTCGAAGTATTGTTCGAAGTCTCGGATGAGATCCCAGACATCACGAGGAGTTCCGGAATGGTCCGGAGAATAAGATTCATATATAGGAAGTCATTTTATAAGTTTGAAAATGATCCGGTGATTTTATGGAAGGTTCTAGAAAAGTCCGGAAGAAATCACTAAGGAAGGAGGAGTCGCGGAGGGACTCCACCTCCCATTGCCGGCCAACCCTAGAGGGGTGGAGTCCACCTTGGACTCCACCAAGGGGGCCGGCCACCCCCCCCCCCCCTCATGGAAGGGTGGGAGTCCCACTTGAGGTGGGAATCCCACCTTGGGTAGGTTTCCCTACACATGGAAGGTTTTGGGTTGGGGTCTTATTCGAAGACTTGTAGTCCAACACTTGGGGGTTCCACCTATATAATGAGGAGCAAGGGGAGGGGGCCGGCCACACCAAAGCCATTGTGGCCGCACCCCCTCATAGTGGCCAGTCACCTCCCCCTCTCCCAAACCCTAGCCGCCCCCCTCTCCTCCACCTCTCCCGCAACGCTTAGCGAAGCTCCGCCAGAGTTCTCCATCGCCACCGCCACCACGCCGTCGTGCTGCCGGATTCAAGGAGGAGCTACTACTTCCGCTGCCCGCTGGAACGGGGAGAAGGACGTCGTCTTCATCAACACCGGGTTCCGGACGTCACCGGGTTGGACACTGGCGTGGCGGCGGCGGTAGGTGCAGGCGGCGGCATAAGATTGGGTGGTCTGGTTCGATTGGAGGATAATGTTTCGGCGCAGGGAAAAGAAGAGAAGGCTGGGTGGCACTCTCGCGTAATAACTACAAATGTCTTGGGCAAAGATATATACCGTTTCTGGTTGGAGGGGGAAAAGCTCGGGAAGCACCTCCCATAGGTGCTTTTTCTAGTGCGTGGGAGGAGGACCTGCTTTGGAAAAAGCCTACCGCACAGCTGATCCCTTTGTTTCGTTTGCCCTATTTATTTTTATGGAAAGCACCTAAAAGCCCAAACAAAGAGGCCCTAAGGACCCGAGGACACGAAAATAGAAATCCCTAAAGTTAATGTGAGGGCAAATATGAGCTATATGCTTCACAAATCACAAGTTGAAAATCTCGTGCCCCTTGAATACGAGTACCTAAACCTCATGCTACTCAACTTAGATCCCAAATAAGTTCTTGTCATTGTAAGTATACATGTATCATCGAGAACCGCCGACGGGGTACCCTCCTGCCCCATGATATGTAAGTACTTTTGTAGGAGCAATCCCATGCCAAAATGACAGGACAAACAGACAATGAGCATCTCATCAATCTTTTTATTACTATGGGTATAGCTTTTTATTGAAAATGATTCATAGAATGGTCACTATGGTTCGCTGTAAATTTCCACCATGAATGATGCATGGCTTAGATTAGGGGCCCAGGCGTTTCTCTAACACATATACAAACTCCATGGACTTACAAGTTTCCATTTTATTTCGCACCGCTAGGCATCCATATACAAAAGAACATGACATCAACTAAATATGAATAAGTCCAATGTTGAAAGCGTTCCCCATGAAAGCATGGTTGTGCTAACTCCCAACTCGCAATTTGTAAACATATAATCTTCATAAGATAGTCACAATGATCAAGTTTATTAAGTGCAAGAAAGTAAATGTGCCATCAAGTTCGTGAGAGCTTTACTAACTAATTTTCTCATGCCAAATTTAATTTGGAAGATAAATAAAAACATGATGAATATATTTAGAATAACAATAATGCTAGTAGGTAGATATGGTGGACACAATTGGCAGACTTTGGTTTTTCGTGGTTGGATGTACGAGTAGAGTTCATACTTAGTACAGGCGGAGGCAAGCAAATACCGAGAGCGACCAACTAAGAGAGCAATAATGGCCATAATCATGCATAGCGACAAAATATTATCAATCAAAACATAAAGTGATATTACAAGTCAAAAACTAATTGATCATAGAGGCTTTAGTTGACTGGTAGTAGTCATAACATGGTATAGCATGTGCCAAGTCAACCCAATAAAACATCAAAGGAGAATACCACAATATTATGCTTTTATGATGGAAACAACACATGATTCTTTCAATAGCACATTATGCACTCTCAGATATCTGAGACAAGTCATGCTACAACGATAAATACTAAGCATATAACAATAATAACATCCAACATGATATGCCAAAGTCTATGCCACAGTCTAGATAAGCTTCCTTTTGCATCACTATAGACATGAAATATTTTACTCGTCTCCAACACCAATCAACTTATTTGAAATAACTCTAAGAGATGAAAAACAATATGAACCAGAGAGCTAATAATACATAAATAAATAATACTAACAAGCTCTGAACATAATTTGAGTGAAAGAACAAGAGCTAAACGCACTACTAGAAAACTAGAACACTCGCAGAACAATAACATCGAAAACTAGAGCATTCTATGCAATTAAAATGGAGCGTGTATCTATCCAAAACAAATATGTTGGGATCCAACTATATGCTACAGAAAACAAAAGAAAACAAAACTAAAAACAAAAATAAAGACGCTCCAAGAACAACACATAGCGTATGAAGCAATAAAAATATAGCGCATAGAGAGATGACCTGTTACTTTGTTGATGAAGATGGGATGCCCACCTCTTGGATATTTATTGGGGTGCAGGGGCATCCTCAAGCTTGAGCTTTTTTCCATTCTTCATCTCATCACATCATTCTTCTCTCCCTACACTTGAAAACTTCCTTCATACAAAACTTCACACAATTCTTTATTAGCTGCATTAGTATAATCAAAATAATAAATCCACTTGGGTTCAGTTCTAACATATATCAAACACCTATTAAAACATTAGCTACTATAGCAACCTCTTAAAAAAGGTCTTTGCTCAAAAGAACACAAAAAGAAAGAGATTAAGAGGCAAATGCAAATAGTGGCAGAAATCTATCAAAACAGAACATCAGGTAAAGATCGATTTTTTCGAAAATCATGTTGCTCATGTAGAAATGTGTTCAACTAACGAAAGTTAGATAATAACCTGGGGCATTTGCACAAAAATTGGCAGCTCAAAATTACGCTCTGGTTGTTTATACAAATTTTTATGGTGACAACACAGAATCTGTTTTCAAGACAGCAACTTCCCTAAATCTTACTTTCTTCCTATTAGAGGATATTCTTGGAACAAAGAAGAAATAAAAATGTTATGGAGAGTTTATTACAGAGGTAATAACTTCTAAGACTCAATAAAAGAAAAAATTACAAAAATAAAACATGGGTTATCTCCCAAGAGTGCTTTTCTTTAACGTCTTTCAGCTTGGCGCAGAAAAAGAGTTGGCATCCAGTATTATCAAGTGAAGAAGCATCAAGGAGAAAATATGAAACACATTTAAGTATAGCCCACTTCATATGCATAGTAACTAGCAGAAGGGCCCGCGCATTTGCGCGGCTAGATAGATTTAAGTCTTCTAGGTCAGGTATTCAAACTCATCCTCGAAAATTCATCACTTATTAGATGAGAAACAATATGATTTTGTAAAATTCTTGCTAAGATTATATACCCGAACTTGTATAATCTTTCAACAAATATGATTTTGTAAAATTTCTTGCTAAGACTATGTACCCGAACTTGTATAATTGACCTACGTGTTCATTGATTCGATCGAATTTATGTCTGGCCATATTCTCATTTGTGTTAGGTCATAAACATGAGGCATGTATATAGTATCTATCTTGCTTTGTCATCTATAGAAATAAAAATTAGTTTATGATCGTCACATTTTAGTAAAATTACATTTTTCCTTTACGCACTCCCACCATGTTTTTTCTGCAGAAATATGCATTTTTCATTTTAATACATGAACCCAAGTATACTAATTCCCTATATAATTTATTTTGAAAATGAGAGGGCAAAACACATTTTAATAGTATTGCATGCATGTGCATGTCACTTCGAACTTTTTGCAAAGGGAATTGGGTGCCAAACTTAAGTCTAGCCAAGTGATTTGATAGAGCTAGCCCAACCAATGCAGATCGCAGTAAACCGGTGGCTCGTCAGACCATATGCTATGTCATGCCTTATATTTGTGTCGTGTGGTCGGTATCGATCCTAAGCACCACATATCTTTCCAACGATGTTCCTTCAGGCTAGATCGATATTACCACAGTCGGACCTGTGGTAGACTCAGAGATCTTGCGTCTTCGTCACTTTGTTGGTGCTAGATCGCCGTTGTCATATCAAACTCTTCAGAGAAGGGTGGAGCTGCTGTTGGACGCTGCTATCTCCAGATTCACTCAACGGATGCTAGACATCTACCCATGAGTCGTTGGCATCTATAATTTCAACTTGGTGCACAATGACAACCTGGAAACCTGATGGTTCAACGCGCTACAGAAGGTTGTCAGTTTGAACAATTTTCTATGTCGAACTGAAAATTTAAACTCAAGGCGGCGCATGTAACCGCAGGTAGTTTGGAAATAATCTAAGCCCGCGGTAGCACACAGTGGGTAGCCATCTATTCAAATCGTTCATCGATTTTTGCTTCTCGCCGGATCAATATCGCCATACAAATAAACTGTCATAGATCCAGGGCTGCTTATATGTTCATCAAGCATGTTGGCGTGAGATCAACATCGTCGAATTCATTGTTGTGAGATTGCAGACCTCGCCCACCGTCATTGAAATCGTCATTGGGAGATTGCCGTCCTCGCCTCGAGCTCATCAGAGGTCTTATGCTGCACCGTTGGAGGGGCGCTAGCAGCAACACCGATCGTTAAAACTCTCGAGAGCTACGATTTCTCCGTCATGCAGAATCAATAGGCTTGAACCTAAATCGTTCATTGATTTTTGCTTCTCGCCGGATCAATATCGCCATACAAATAAACTGTCATAGATCCAGGGCTGCTTATATGTTCATCAAGCATGTTGGCGTGAGATCAACATCGTCGAATTCATTGTTGTGAGATTGCAGACCTCGCCCACCGTCATTGAAATCATCATTGGGAGATTGCCGTCCTCGCCTCGAGCTCATCGGAGGTCTTATGCTGCACCGTTTGAGGGGCGCTGGTAGCAACACCGATCGTTAAACTCCCGAGAGCTACGATTTCTCCGTCATGCAGAATCGATAGGCTTGAACCTGCGCAGTCGACGGACACGATTGTGTCACGATGCCGGCGGCCTTGTTGATGCACGGAGGCAGCGACGACATCCAGGAAATCGAGTCCACGGCGTCTTGCGAAGGCTAATGTTTCCACACGACGGAGGGAGGCGGAGTTGGAGGTACTGGGATCCTGTGGCGGCGTCGGATGGAGCAGAGGTGTGGGGTTGGGTGTTGAGGTGGATGCTTAGTTTCTCGCTCGCGCAAAACCTATACCATATATAGGCTTGAATCGCTGCCAAGGATATACTGTATCTTATTGAAGCAGCATAATCGCAAGGAATTAGTTTCCGTAACCGTGTACAATCAGTTTTTATCTCAACAGATCACATGGATGTCAATAGATGTACAACCAATTTTTATCTCGACAGTTCACGTGCAAGTCCATAGATCCCAACAGTTGAGATCTCGTATGTTTAGATGGATTAATAATCTCCACGTACCGTTTCTTCGTTGTGCTTGAATCGCTGCCAAGGATATATCTTATTGAAGCAGCATAATCGCGTAAGGAATTAGTTTCCGTAACGGTGTACAATCAGTTTTTATCTCAACAGATCACATGGAACTCAATAGATGTACAACCAATTTTTATCTCGACAGTTCACGTGCAAGTCCATAGATCCCAACACTTGAGATCTCGTATGTTTAGATGGATTAATAATCTCCACGTACCGTTTCTTCGTTGTTGTTTTAATTAATTATATTATATAATAGATAGAATATTTGTACTTTACTATTTAAATCTGAACCGTTCCTTGGTTGCTGCTTAATCTAGACCATACATTGTTTGTTGTTTTAATTATATAATTGATCTTGTAAGAAAATAAATCAAAGAAGCACATAGTAACAAGCATGAGTAGGTAAAACAAGAGCAACTTGGGAACTTTTAATATAAAGAGAGGTGTTTTAGTAACATGAAAATTTCAACAACCATATTTTCCTCTCTCATAATAATTTTCAGTAGCATCATGAACAAACTCAACAATATAAATATCACATAAAACATTCTTATCATGAGCCACATGAATAAAATAATTATTACTCTCCATATAAGCATAGTCATTCTTATTAATTGTAGTGGGAGAAAATTCAACAAAATAGCTACCATTATTATTCTCATCACCATAATCATCAGATATAGGAGACATATTGTAATCATAATTAATTTTCTCCTCAATAGTAGGTGGACTGAAAATATCATTTTCATAAAAACTAGCTTCCCCAAGTTTAGACTTTTCCATAGCATTAGCAATAATGGTATTCAAAGAATTCATACTAATATCATTGCCATTAGCATGCAAATAAAGTTCCATAGGTTTTCTAATTTTCTCTTCAAACACTTCATGTCCTAGATCAAAATAAATACTATAAAGCTCTCTAATTTTGTTGTTGTTTTCCATTAAGCCTAACTAGTGAAAAACAAGAAACATCAACATGGGAGGTGAGCATGGAATAAACTAAGCAAAACAATAACAAAGTAAAAAGATTGGAGATGAGAGCCTCCCCTTGTAGAAATCCTCTTTCTCCTCGGTAACAGCACCAGAAAAAGAGCTTGATGAGCGCAGATTGCACACCGTTGGGGGACCCCAAGAGGAAGGTATGATGAGCATAGCAGCAAGTTTTCCCTCAGTAAGAAACCAATGTTTAATCGACCAGTAGGAGAAAGACGTGACTTCTGAATGTGTTGCTGGCTGACTATTGGCATGGCGCACTACCGGCGTCAGCAACAACGCGAAACCTGCACACAACATAACCAAAACACTTTGCCCCAACTTACAGTGATGTTGTCAATCTCACCGGTTTCGCTGAACACAAAGGATTAGACGTATCGAGTGGAAATAAATGTTTGCAGTAATTAAAGAGAACAAAGCTTGCGAAAAGTAAACAGAGCAAGATTGCAGTGGATGAATTTATTAGTGTAAAGGAAAGGACCGGGGTCCACAGTTCACTAGAGGTGTCTCTCCATAAAGATAAATAACATGCTCGGTGAACAAATTACAGATGTGCAATTGACAGAATACCGACCATACATGAAAAGATGATTACTATGAGATTCGTTCAGGCATTATAACATAATACATAGACCGTAATCCAACTGTGTCTATGACTAATAATCCACCTTCCGATTATCGTCTGAACCCCTTCCAGTATTAAGTTGCAACCAACAGATTATCGCATTAAGAAATGTGTGTAAAGTAAACGATAGAATTACCCTCGGATAAAACATTGTTGTTTTCTCCCTAGTAGCAACAACACATCTACAATCTTAGAAGTTATTGTCACTCTTCTAGAAAACTAGAGGCATGAATCTACTATCGAGCATAAATACCCCCTCTTAGAGTCACAAGCATCTACTTGACCAGAGTATCTACTACCAACGGAGAGCATCCAAGATCACAAATAGCATATGACAAGAATGTATAATCGATCTCAACATAGTATTCAATAATCATCGGATCCCAGCAAACACAACATGTAGCATTACATAAGGATGATCTTGATCATGTAGGGCAGCTCACAAGATCTAAACATGAGGCACAAATTGGAGAAGACAACCATCTAGCTACTGCTATAGACCCATAGTCCAGGGATGAACTACTCATGCATCACTTTGGAGGAGGGCATGTCGATGTAGATACCTCCGGCGATGATTTCCTCCTCCGACAGGGTGCCGGGAAGAGCTTCAGAACCCTTCCGAGCTAGGGTCTGAAATGGCGACCGTGACGGAACTTTTCGTGGATGGAAGCTCGGATGTTTAGGTTTTTCCCGAGATCGTGAATAAATAGGCGGAAGGGCGAGGTCGGTGGATCCCTGGGGCCCCCACCACCCCTTGGCGCAAGCCCAGGCTTGGCCGCGCCAAGGGATGGCGTGGACGCCCCTGTGGCTCCTCTTTGACCCCCCTCTGGACTCTTTCTTCGTTACGGAAAAATATTGACTTTGGCTTTTGTTTCGTCCAATTCCGAGAATATTTCCTGTACAACTTTTTTGAAATACAAAACAACAGAAAACAGAGACTGGCACTGTGGCATCTTGTTAATAGGTTAGTGCCGGAAAATGTATAAAAGTGGACCAAAGCATGAGAAAAACATATATTAATTGGTGTAAAACAAGCATGGAGCATCCAAAATTATAGATACATTTGCGACGTATCAATATTCCATATTTTTTTAAATGCACACCAAACTCGTAACTTAAATATTCACCTCCGCGATCAGAACGCAGAAACTTAATCTTCTTGTTACGCTAATTTTCTACTTCACTTTGGAATTCCTTAAACTTCTCAAAATTTTCGGACTTATGTTTCATAAAGTAGATATACCCATATCTACTCAGATCATCAGTGAAAGTAAGAACATAATGATAACCATCGCGCGATGCTACACTCATTGGGCGACACATATCGGTATGTATTATTTCCAATAAGTCTGTACCTTGCTCCATTATGCCAGAGAATGGAGTCTTAGTCATTTTTTCCATTAGACACGCTTCACATCTTTCAAGTGATTCAAGAAGTCCATCGGAATGGAGTTTATTCATGCGCTTCACTCCAATGTGACCAAGACGATAGTGCCACATGTATGTAGAATTATTATTAAATTTTATTCGTTTAGCATCAATAATGTTATGAACATGTGTATCACTACTATCGAGATTCAATAAGAATAAACCATTCATCTCAGGTGCATGACCATAAAAGATATTATTCATATATTGAACAACCATTATTCTCAGAGTTGAATGAATAACGTCTTGCAATAAACAAGATCTAGATATAATGTTCATGGTTAACACATGCTCCAAATAACAATTATTCATATTTAAAACTAATCCTGAAGGTAGATGAAGGGGTAGCGTGCCGACGACGATCACATCAACCTTGGATCCATTTCCAATGCGCATCGTCACCTCATCCCTCGCTAGTCTTCGTTTATTCCGCAGCTCCTGTTTCAAGTTACAAATATGAGCAACCGAACCAGTATCAAATATCCAGGCACTACTAAGATTACTAGTAAGATACACATCAGTAACATGTATATCAAATATACCTTTCTTCTTGATGCTACAACTTTTCAGATCTGCTAGGTACTTGGAGCAGTTCCGCTTCCGGTTCCCATCTCCCTTGCAGTAATATAGCACACAGTATCAGGCTTGGGGGCAGCCTTGGGCTTCTTAGGAGGTGCATCAACTTTCTTGCCGCCCTTCTTGAAGTTGCTATTTTCCTTAGGCTTGCACTGCTTCTTGAAATTGGTGGTCTTATTGACCATCAAAACTTGGTGCTCTTTCTTTATCTCCACTTCAGTAGTTTTCAGCATTGAGTAGAGTTCAGACAACATCTTGTTCATGCACTACATATTGTAGTTCATCACGAAGTTCTTGTAACTAGGTGGCAGTGATTGGAGGACACGATGAATCCCCAACGCATTAGGAATCGTTATTCCCAAATCTTCGAGCTTCTTCGCGTGCCCAGACATTTTGAGCACGTGCTCGCTGATACGTCTCAAACGTATCTATAATTTCTTATGTTCCATGCTAGTTTTATGACAATACCTACATGTTTTACTCACACTTTATAATGATTTTATGCATTTTCCGGAACTAACCTATTAACAAGATGCCGAAGTGCCAGTTCCTGTTTTCTGCTGTTTTTGGTTCCAGAAAGGCTGTTCGGGCAATATTCTCGGAATTCGACGAAACAAAGACCAAACATCATATTTCACCGAGACGGACCAGAACACCGAAGGGGAGCCAGAGAGGAGGCCCAGGGCCCCCAGACCATAGGGCCATGCGGGTGGACCCCTGGCCGCGCCGGCCTATGGGGAGGGAGCCCTGGCGCCCTTCCGACTCCGCCTCTTTGCCTATATAACCCCTCATGACCTAAAAACTCGACACCAATTGACGAAACTCTAGAAAGACTCCAGGGACGCCGCCGCCATCGCGAAACTCCGTTTCGGGGGACAGAAGTCTCTGTTCCGGCACTCCGCCGGGACGGGGAATTGCCCCCGGAGTCATCTCCATCGACACCACCGCCATCTTCATCGCCATTGCTGTCTCCTATGATGAGGAGGGAGTAGTTCTCCCCCGAGGCTGAGGGCTCTACCGGTAGCTATGTGGTTCATCTCTCTTTCCCATGGTGTGATCTTTATGTGATCATGAGCTTTGTATCACTATTAATCTATGTGCTACTCTAGTGATGTTATTAAAGTAGTCTATTCCTTCCCCATGATGTAATGTTGACAGTGTGTGCATCATGTAGTACTTGGCGTAGGTTATGATTGTAATCTCTTGTAGATTATGAAGTTAACTATTACTATGATAGTATTGATGTGATCTATTCCCCCTTTCATAGCTATTGTTGACAGTGTGTATGCTATGTTAGTACTCGATCTAAATTGCAACGGTCTATTATGCACTCTAGAGGTTACTATAATATGAACTCCAGATGTTGTGGAGCTTGTTTACTCCGGCTTGAGGTGTGATTTTATAGCCCTACACAATGAATGGTGTTTGCTATCCAACAAGAGAGTGTAGAGTAGTTTTATTATGTGATCATTGTTGAGAGTGTCCACTAGTGAAAGTAGGATCCCTAGGCCTTGTTTCCAAATATCGAATCTCCGTTTATTTACTGTTCTGCTACATGTTTACTTGCTGCCATATTTATTTCAGATTGTTATTACCACTCATATTCATCCATATCACTTGCATTTCACTATCTCTTCGCCGAACTAGTGCACCTATACATCTGACAAGTGTATTAGGTGTGTTGGGGACACAAGAGACTTCTTGTATCGTAATTGCAGGGTTGCTTGAGAGGGATATCTTTGACCTCTACCTCCCTGAGTTCGATAAACCTTTGGTGATTCACTTAAGGGAAACTTTCTGCTGTTCTACAAACCTCTGCTCTTGGAGGCCCAACACTGTCTACAGGAATAGAAGCCAGCAGTAGACAGCAAGCTATTTTCTGGCGCTGTTGCCGGGGAGGTAAGGTAAAAGGTATTCACATCCTCCGACTACTAAGCTATTTCCTAGCACTGTTGCCGGTGTGTGAGTACGCGAAGCTATTTCCTTTAGATCCTGCAATTGCATCTTTTTGTTTCTTGTTCACTAGTTAGGCATAATGGAAAGCAACTATGAGCTTTTTAAACTATTTCCTGAGTTAAGACATGGATTGTTTGCTGCGAAAATTAAAAAACCTATGGAACCTTATTTGCATGCTAGTAGCAATAATATTAGTATGAACGCTTTGAACACCATTGTTGCTAATGATATGGAAAATTCTAAGCTTGGGGAAGCTGGTTTTGATGAGCATGATATTTTTAGTCCCCCAAGCATTGAGGAGAAAATTTTCTTTGATGATACTTTGCCTCCTATTTATCATGATTATAATGATAGTGGTATTTTGGTGCCACCTACTATGGAGAGTAAATTTTATTATGATTATACTATGCCTCCTACACTTGATGAGAATAATAATGATAGCTACTTTGTTGAATTTGCTCGGACAGAGATTTGGTCCACATGAGCACCAGTGATCTCACTTCAAAAAATAAATTAAAAATTATATTTCTAAGCTTCACAAAAATCTGAAAATAAATTATGATATAGCTGGTATTGTATCCCATAATCATGTAAATTTTCAACTGAAAATAATGTGTATTTTAGGCTGCACAAAAATAACAAATGCATAGATCTGAGTGTAATGATTCAAATCTACAAAAAGAAAACAGATTTTGTCATTTTTGTATAGGTCAAAAAACAAAACATTTGAAATTGAGATTTTGTAGGTTAGTGGGGTACATCATTATGTACTTTTAGAATTTTGGTACATAATTATTTTAAACATATAAATATATTTTTCGAATTTTTTAATACGGTGAGAGCACTGGTGCCCATGTTCCAATATGACTTTTCGAATTTGCTCCCGCTACAATTAATAAGAATGATTATGCTTATGTGGAGAGTAATAATTTTATGCATGAGACTCATGATATGAATGCTTTATGTGATAGTTATATTGTTGAGTTTGCTCATGATACTACTGAAAGTTATTATGAGAGAGGGAAACATGGTTATATGCATCTTAATAATATTAAGTTTCCCCTCTTTATGTTGAGAATCTTGAAGTTACACTTGTTTTGTCTTCCTATGCTTGTCACTTTGTTCTTCATGAATTTATTTGTTTACAAGAATCCTTTTCATAGGAAGTGGGTTAGGCTTAAATTTGTTTTGAATTTGCTTTTTTGATGCTCTCTTTTGCTTCATCTCTTATTTCTTGCGAGTGCATCATTAAAATTGCTGAGCCCATCTTAATGGCTATAAAGAAAGCACTTCTTGGGAGATAACCCATGCGTTTATTTTACTACAGTAAATTTGTTTTATATTTGAGTCTTGGAAGTTATTACTAATGTAGCAACCTCTCCTTATCTTTATTTATTGCATTGTTGTGCCAAGTGAAGTCTCTAATAGAAGGTTGATACTAGATTTGGATTTCTGCACAGAAACAGATTTCTTGCTGTCACGAATTTGGGCAGGGTTCTCTGTAGATAACTCAGAAAAATCTGCCAATTTACGTGAGTGATCCTCAGATATGTACGCAACTTTCATTAGTTTTGAGTTTTCTCATCTGAGCAAGTTTAGTGCCCCAGAAAAATTCGTCTTTACGGACTGTTCTGTTTTGACAGATTCTGCCTCTTATTTCGCATTGCCTCTTTTGCTATGTTGGATGGATTTCTTTGTTCCATTAACTTTCAGAAGCTTTGGGCAATGTCCAGAAGTGTTAAGAATGATTGTGTCACCTCTGAACATGTGAATTTTTGATTATGCACTAACCCTCTAATGAGTTTGTTTTGAGTTTGGTGTGGAGGAAGTTTTCAAGGATGAAGAGAGGAGGATGATACAATATGATCAAGAAGAGTGAAAACTCTAAGCTTGGGGATGCCCCCGTGGTTCATCCCTGCATATTTCAAGAAGACTCAAGTATGTAAGCTTGGGGATGCCCAAGGCATCCCCTTCTTCATCGACAACTTATCAGGTCACCTCTAGTGAAACTATATTTTTATTCCGTCACATCTTATGTACTTTACTTGGAGCGTCTGTGTGCTTTTATTTTCGTTTTGTTATTTTCATTCTCTGAATAAATGCTTGTGTGGGAGAGAGACACGCTCTGCTGGTTCATATGAACACATATGTTCTTAGCTTTATTTTTAATGTTCATGGCGAATGTTGAAACTGCTTCGTTCATTGTTATTTGGTTGGTACAGAAAATGCTACATGTGGTAATTGGTATAATGTCTTGAATAATTTGATACTTGGCAATTGTTGTGCTCATATAGATCATGTTTAAGCTCTTGCATCATATGCTTTGCACCTATTAATGAAGAACTACATAGAGCTTGTTAAAATTTGGTTTGCATGATTGGTCTCTCTAAGGTCTAGATATTTTCCGGTGAGGTGTTTGAACAACAAGGAAGACAATGTATAGTCTTATAATGCTTGCAATATGTTCTTATTTAAGCTTTGTTGTACTGGTTCATACTTGTGTTTGCTTCAAACAACCTTGCTAGCCTAAGCCTTGTATTGAGAGGGATTACTTCTCGTGCATCCAAAATCCTTGAGCCAAAAACTATGCCATTTGTGTCCACCATACCTACCTACCTACATGGTATTTCTCTGCCATTCCAAAGTAAATTGCTTGAGTGCTACCTTTAAAATTCCATTCTTTGTCTTTGCAATATATAGCTCATGGGGAAAATAGCTTAAAAACTATTGTGGTATTGAATATGTACTTATGTATCTTATTTCTTATAAGTTGCTTATTGAGCGGTAACCATGTTTCTGGGGACGCCATCAACTATTACACCTTTGTTGAATATCATGGGAGTTGCTATGCATGTTCGTCTTGTCTGAAGTAAGGGTGATTTATCATGATCAAATGGTTTGAGTATGCATATTGTTAGAGAAGAACATTGGGCCGCTAACTAAAGCCATGAATCATGGTGGAAGTTTCAGTTTGGACATCAATCCTCAATCTCTTATGAGAATATTATCTGTTGTTGAATGCTTATGCATTAAAGAGGAGTCCATTATCTATTTTCTATGTTGTCCCGGTATGGATGTCCTAAGTTGAGATTTATCAAAAACGATAAATCAAATGCGATCTATCTCCTTGGACCTTTGTACAGGCGGCATAGAGGTACCCCTTTGTGACACTTGGTTGAAACATATGCTATGCAATGATAATCCATGTAAATCCAAGCTAATTAGGACAAGGTGCGAGCACTATTGGTATTCTATGCATGAGGCTTGCAACTTATAGGATGTCTTATGCATAACACATATGAATTATTACTACCATTGACAAAATTGTTTCTATGTTTTCAAAATAAAAGCTCTAGCACAAAAATAGTAATCCTGCTTCCCTCTGCAAATGGCCTTTCTTTTACTTTATGTTGAGTCAGTCTACCTACTCCCTTCTATCTTAGAAGCAAACACTTGTGTCAACTGTGTGCATTGATTCCTACATACTTGCTTATTTGCATTCATCATATTACTTTGTGTTGACAATTAGCCATGAGACATACATGTTGAAGTTGAAAGCAACTGCTGAAACTTATATCTTCCTTTGTGTTGCTTCAAAACCTTCTACTAAGAATTTATTGCTCTATGAGATAACTCCTATGCAAGTCTTATTGATGCTTGTCTTGAAAGTACTATTCATGAAAAGTCTTTGCTATATGATTCAGTTGTTTAGTCATTATCTTTACCATTGCTTTGAATCACTTCATTCATCTCATATGCTTTACAATAGTATTGATCAAGATTATGATAGCATGTCACTTCAAAAATTATCCTTGTTATCGTTTACCTACTCGAGGGCGAGTAGGAACTAAGCTTTTGGGGATGCTTGATACGTCTCAAACGTATCTATAATTTCTTATGTTCCATGCTAGTTTTATGACAATACCTACATGTTTTGCTCACACTTTATAATGATTTTATGCATTTTCCGGAACTAACCTATTAACAAGATGCCGAAGTGCCAGTTCCTGTTTTCTACTGTTTTTGGTTCCAGAAAGGCTGTTCGGGCAATATTCTCGGAATTCGACGAAACAAAGACCAAACATCATATTTCACCGAGACGGACCAGAACACCGAAGGGGAGCCGGAGAGGAGGCCCAGGCCCCCAGACCATAGGGCCACGCGGGTGGACCCCTGGACGCGCCGGCCTATGGGGAGGGAGCCCTGGCGCCCTTCCGACTCCGCCTCTTCGCCTATATAACCCCTCGTGAACTAAAAACTCGACACCAATTGACGAAACTCCAGAAAGACTCCAGGGACGCCGCCGCCATCGCGAAACTCCGTTTCGGGGGACAGAAGTCTCTGTTCCGGCACTCCGCCGGGACGGGGAATTGCCCCCGGAGTCATCTCCATCGACACCACCGCCATCTTCATCGCCATTGCTGTCTCCTATGATGAGGAGGGAGTAGTTCTCCCCCGAGGCTGAGGGCTCTACCGGTAGCTATGTGGTTCATCTCTCTCTCCCATGGTGTGATCTTTATGTGATCATGAGCTTTGTATCACTATTAATCTATGTGCTACTCTAGTGATGTTATTAAAGTAGTCTATTCCTCCTCCATGATGTAATGTTGATAGTGTGTGCATCATGTAGTACTTGGCGTAGGTTATGATTGTAATCTCTTGTAGATTATGAAGTTAACTATTACTATGATAGTATTGATGTGATCTATTCCCCCTTTCATAGCTATTGTTGACAGTGTGTATGCTATGTTAGTACTCGATCTAAATTGCAACGGTCTATTATGCACTCTAGAGGTTACTATAATATGAACTCCGGATGTTGTGGAGCTTGTTTACTCCGGCTTGAGGTGTGCTTTTATAGCCCTACACAATGAATGGTGTTTGCTATCCAACAAGAGAGTGTAGAGTAGTTTTATTATGTGATCATTGTTGAGAGTGTCCACTAGTGAAAGTAGGATCCCTAGGCCTTGTTTCCAAATATCGAATCTCCGTTTATTTACTGTTCTGCTACATGTTTACTTGCTGCCATATTTATTTCAGATTGTTATTACCACTCATATTCATCCATATCACTTGCATTTCACAATCTCTTCGCCGAACTAGTGCACCTATACATCTGACAAGTGTATTGGGTGTGTTGGGGACACAAGAGACTTCTTATAGCGTAATTGCAGGGTTGCTTGAGAGGGCTATGTTTGAACTCTACCTCCCTGAGTTCGATAAACCTTGGGTGATTTTAAGGGAAACTTGATGCTGTTCTACAAACCTCTGCTCTTGGAGGCCCAACACTGTCTACAGGAATAGAAGCGTGCGTAGACATCACTCGCTAACGGAGCTGCCCTCTTCCATCTTACAGTTAAAGAACTGCTCAGAGGCTTCATAGGTTTCCACGGCCGCATGAGTTTCAAATATTATTTCGAGCCCAGTGATTATATCATAAGGGTCGTGGTTCTCAAAGCGCTTCTGAAGCTCTGATTCTAAACCGTACAGGATGGCACACTAAACTGGGGAGTATTGATTCTTCCAAGTAAGGTAAACATTTTTTACCTCATCGGGAGCAGTTTCTGTCGGTGCATCGAGCACATAGGTCAGCTGTCCAGCAGTGAGGACAACCCTCATGATACAGAACCAGTCTGTAAAGTTGCTTCCATTGTTTTTCAGCTTTTCTTTCTCTAGGAACAAATTAAAGTTGATGGTAGGGCCGCCATGTGTAAGGGTACATTGCCCCTCTGTGTGGTTTTGGTAATTAATGACAACCCCTATGGACTAATGTTTTCATTGAGATTATATGAAGGAATATTCCATAGGTGCTACTTGTACTCCATGTGTTGGATTCAAGTATGGATGCCATGAAGTGTGTATTGGCATCAAGATCATCGGTATGAAGATATATATGTGATATGATCAACAAGAAGAAACGAAGATGGAGTTCTTATGTGGAACTCAATATTAGCCATGCTCTATCTTATGTGAGTATGAGAAGATACAAGGTTGAGTTGGGCAAGTTCAAGATGAGCATCTTGAGTGGATCACATGCTTGAAGCTTGTCGTCCATTTGGTGATAATGGACATGTGAAGATGTGCATCAATGGGGCTTTCCCATCATAGTGTATGGGGGAGCATTTGTGAGTCTTCACGAAGCAACATTGATCAAGTGAGGCATTCCGGCTTGAGTGAAGCTTGAAGAGTTATCATCAAGATCAAGCGGGATGCGCAAGGCAAAGGTATGGCCTTGCTAGGTTTTCCTTTTACCGGTCTCAAGGTGGATGTTGGGAGACCGGATTATAGGATAGATAGCCGCACTATTAAGAGGGGCTTTCGGTTGGGTAACTTGATCACATCGTCTTAGGGAGCTCAACCCCTTGCATACTTTGCATATCCTTATTGCTTCTTGGTGTTTCTCTATGTGAGGTTCTTGAGCTTGTTGCTAGCTTTACAACAAGCCCAAGTTCATCGAAAACGGAGTTCGCATGCATCTTCTATTGCGTTTTCGAGGTTGGGTGATTTTACCGGTTATTCATGATATAAGGTTCTGTTGACTGCCAAAACCCACCGGCGGGTAGCGACTTGTCAACACTGTAGAGCCGGGAAGAGCCTAGAGCTGCGGCTGGCTGAGACCCCTCCGAGCGACGGCCCGCAATGCTCTTCTGGTCACACGTCCGATGCGAAGTGCAAGGGCGTGCCACCTGACCTATACCTGGTCAGGAAGGTGATGGGGATGCCTCGCTTAGTTTCCTGCATGGCATACACGTAAACATTAAATACGAGCCTCGATCGGCTCTCAGGTTATCCTGTGAATCGGCTCAAAGAGCCGATCCACCCATGATTCGTACGGGGTGCACGAATATATGGTGATCCTGCTTGATCAAGATAAAGCTAATGAGATCTACGACGATTTAGGGTTTTCACCGCATAATCGGATCATCCTACTCCAGGTTGGGCCTCGCGGCCACGCACGGTGATCGTAAGCCGATCCTAAACAAGGCCTAAAAACCAACATGAAGTTGATCCTCGGAACATCCTGTTTAGGACTTGCGAACGCCACCCTACGTGCCGCTGGATCCTCCCCCCCTTTGTAAGGCCTAACTATTGCAGATATTAAACTAATCCTTGTAGAACAAGGAGCAATCGTAACGGATCAGATCTACTAAATAAAGATCAAGCGGGGTGCCGCCCCCACACCTGAGATAGGTATGAGTGCGGCTAGACATGCAAGGGTTGCACTACGTAAGCATGTTATACGAAGAGCTATGCTAACCCTAACACATCTATGATAACTACGTTGCTCGCCATCAAAGACGCTTCAGTACGAGCAACGCATGAACAACGTGGAGCTTGTGCTGCCTAGATCGCGAGATGCGATCTAGGCAGCATGTCGCTTACCTGGTAGAAACCCTCGAGACGAAGGAGTTGGCGATGCGCCGAGATTGGTTTGTTTTGGGTTGAACGTGAGTTGTTGTTTATTCCATAAACCCTAGATACATATTTATAGTCCAGCGGACTTTCTAATTCGGACGTGCACCTAACCGTGCACGAGTAAAACTCTAACTTCTAACTTAAGATACGATCTAATAAATTACAGATAAATGGGCAATCTAGCCCAACTTCGCATATAAGGCCGATCTTCGTATTCTCTCCATATATAACCTTCAAGCTTATCTTGATCGTGGCCCACCTCCGATTTGGTCAAATTCTGGTGATAACACATGCCCCCCTGGTTTTGGAAATAACATTTCCAAAATCATTATGCTTTCCTTCGTCGGGTCATGTTATGATATAGCAGAGTCGTCGCAGCATCCGTCATCATTATGCCTTATCAGCTCTTCTGGAAAACTCGATAGCTCTGCATCACTTCCTTGGAAACTGTAATGGCGTTAAATTTCCGCCAAGCTCCCCATTATTCAATCGTGCCGATCGATTAGCCCTCTTCATCCTCTGATCTGACCACCGACCTTTCTTTCCAATCTATTCCCCCAAGCGAGCCAATGTCGGAGCCCGAGTGGGACTTTAGTGAGGACGATGATGACGACGCAGAGGAAGAAAACTCCAGTCGAGGACTAGAGCAGCGGTGACGAGGAATTCTCCGGAAACAGTGCCGGTGATAGCTACGATGCTGACGACGAGGGCAGCGAGGACTAGTGACATAGCATCAGCAAGATGCGAGCAATCGGCTCTTCTTCTGTTCCTCTTTGAACCATCGGCTCTTCATTGCAACAAACCCTCCTCTGTTAATGAAGAAGTATTCTCCAATCAATTGTTTTGCCGATGGTCAAAGTCACGCAGTCTCCAAAGAGAGCCGATGGCATTGCATCGGTCTCCATTATAAAAATACGAGGAACGTCGACCTAGCCGCCCTTCCAAACGGTAACCTGCGACCCCCATCTGAAAAGGCGAACTCAGATCCCCAAATCGCCGCCTGAGCAGCTCCAACCCACAACCATCTACACAGATCTCGGCCACGCCGCCCCCGGCTCCTTCAACGCATCCCATGGCGGAATCATCCAACACCGATACCACAGCTTCCGGACTGAAGGTAATCCTCAACCCCCTCTCGCTGTTCGACTTGACATGAGATTAATGGCAAACACCTGAATTAATGTTTCGCTCCGCTACTAATTTAGGCTTCAGATATCCTTCTGCCACACCCTTCTCTCGCAAATTCGATGTGCCTCGGTCCTCGTTCTTCTGAGAGTCCTGCCCTGTTAATTTCGTGCGAAGCTAACAGAATCCCCTTTGTGAGCCAAAACCTAGATCTAACTTCCTGGGCCGACTGCCTACGAGCCTGGCCTAATCCTCCTGAAGGTTGGGTGGCATGGTACAATAGAGTATCAAAATCCCACTATGCCACTTGGGAAACCATAGGGATAGCCGATGCCCTGTCATTATCATTATCTCCTCTTGAGAAGAACGAGAACATCTTGAAAACCATCGGCTACTTCTGGTCTGATGCACTGAACTGCTTTATGTTTGGTCATGGCCCTATGACACCAACCCTACTGGATGTGGCCATGATCACAGGGCTAGACATTGCATCCCCCAGCCCTTCTGCATTCAAACTGCCAAAAGTCCCTTTCACTCTCTCCTCCAAAAAAGAGTGTACCAGCTGGGGTGCCTACCTCAATCGTTACATGAAAAACAAAGGCCCCGTGACAGAGAGGGAGCACACAGCCTTTCTGAATTTCTGGTTGGAGCACTTCATATTCTGCGGCCCATCACTTGCTCCCACCAAGAATTACCTCTCCCTGGCTTATGAACTTGCTAAAGGCACCCAACTCGGCCTAGGCAAACTATTTCTTGGAGAGATTTATCGATCCCTCCAACTGATGTCTGTCAAACTGTTCTCTCGAAAGACAGTCAAAACTGGCGGCCCCTGGTGGTTCATTCAGCTGTGGGCCCAACTATACTTCCAAAACCAAATACCAGACTTCCCACCACTGACCACCTGCACCTTTCCGGATGTGAATGGAAAGGAAATTCGATGCACCAGCTACGGCCAAGCCCTATATGGTCTCCCGGGCAGCAGGCTGATCCCCAAGGAAGCAGCAGGGTGGTTTAAGATTTTCTTCCAAGGTCTGGACAACCCCCTGTTCGATCCTTATACTGAATCGGCAAACTTTGAAAACCCCGTCTCTTTCCGATTGGATGACCTTGCCGATGACGCCGGCACACAGCATTTGTACTCCATCATGATTCGCCCTTGCTTCCTCCCTGTTGGCATGAGTACCTCGAACCGGATCACAAAGCCCGGTTATGAGTGCTACCAACCGGTAGTGGCAGCCCGACAGCTTGGTCTCGGACAGGTGCCTCCACACTTCTTCTTACACCATCTGACAGCAAGTAGAGCTGACCTGCCTGACATCATCACTGCCCAAAGGTGTTATACCTTCTTTGATGCTTTGGCCATCCCAATTCCTCACGACCTCCGCTTCTCCTTCACCACCGATGGTTTTGAAACTTGGTGGTCTATGTGGAAGACCCACGTCTTCCGGAAGGCTCTAGGACATTTCTTGAGAGAGCTCGACGCCGAGTATGACATCCCTGCAGACCAGGTACCATCAAGCATTTCCTGTATCCACCTTATGGTGATTATCTGTGACCTAACTCTTTCTCCTGGCAGCAACAAGATGGTCCGGCTCCCACTCAAGCTGACGGTTCCCCTTTCGTATTCCTCCCCCCTGCACCAGTGGTTCTCTTCTGCCAGAACTCGCCACCTCTGAAGAAAGTCATAATGCAGGGTCAGCCGATTTCACCGAAATCGGCTCCCAAGAGTAAAGCATCTTCGGGACCGGTTGCCCCCTGAGCCTCGACTCAGGCGAGGACGGCGGTGAGGAAGGTGGCTGCCGTAAAACCACGAAGCGTAAAGCTCCGGCTCACGAAAGCTTGCGTGTAAGTCGGTTCCGACCCTGCAGACGCTTGTCCGCTTTCAATCATTTGTTTATGATACGCTCGTGTTCTTTCCTACAGCCCTCCACTGAAGGAACCTCCAGCGGAGCTGAAGAAACCAGCCAAGGGGACTCAAGCTCGGGCAATTCCGAGAGGTCCACCACCCAAAGCCAGACGGCTTCACCAGCGCCGGCTCTTAAGGAAAAGTCGATCACTGAACCTCCTGCCCCCCAAGCCCCGAACAGATCGGGGTCACGCACAAAGAAGCGCTGCGTCAAAAGGGCTCGCAAGAACCCACGACCCTCTTCATCAAGCCAGGAGGTCTCAAATGTAATCATCTTCTTGATCATACTTAATGCTTTCCCGTCGTTACGTATAGATCGGCTAATCATTTCCTCTTGCAGGCCGAAGAAACTTCTAGCGGAGACGTTGAGGAGATACAGATGTCGTCCGCCACTCTGGACCTGGCCACCTCGGCGGTGGCGGCTGCCCAAATGGTTAACCCATCTCAGTCCACAGAAAAGCCGATCGTCACTGCATCGGCTGTTCCCCCTTCCTTGGGAGAGGTATGTCTTTCCTCCTTGGCCCCATCAATTCCACCATTGCCTGCTAAACTCACTTTGTTTGCCCTACCAGGGTTGTGATCTCTCGAGCTTGCTTTCGTTCGATCCAGAATCCATCGAACCAACTTCTTCCAAGGCAGGTGGGGAGCCGATCCCTAGTACGGTCCGTGGTCCACTCCAGCGTCTCAAAGATTTGCTTTCTGCCCCAACTGAGACTTTGATTGAAGATTCCGAGGAAGCCAAAGGCATTCTCGAGGATATCCAGCTTCATCTTCCTATGACCCTGCAAGTGAAGCTCTGGCCCGCTGTTACCCTGCCGGTCTTTAAGTCAAGGGTGCAATCGGCTCGCCAAAGGATTGCTCTTCGCCACTCCCAACTTCCGCTGAGGGCCGATATTGCCGAAAAATGTCGACGGCTCAATGAGAAGAAGGCTGCTCTGGACGCCAAGACGGATACTTCTGTCACTCGTGCTGAACTCGAGACCCTGCGCAAGGAGCTGGAGGATCTTGAAGAGAGGGTAAGGGTGACCAAACAGCTCATCCAGGACAAGGAAGCCCTTGTTGCCCGTTCTCAAGACGAAGCAAAAGGCCTCACAGCCGATCTGAAGACCGATCTGGCTGAAATCCGTACCCTGAGCAATCAGCTGGTGACGGGTAAGGACGAGGATGACAAGGCTGAGATTGCTGAGGCGGATCGCGTCCGTATCGACGCCATTCTCGCCCTCGGTGTGTTTCTTCAGTAGGGCCTTCAGAGACAAATGATGTTTCATTGGACTGGATCTTTCTGTACTTGCTACAATTTTTTTTTTACTGGCCGATTTTCCATCGGCTCCCGACATTTTCTTGCCCATGCGTCTGTCTGATAACCATATGCGCCTCCCCCGAGCCGAATCTGACAGGTGACTGCAGATATCGGCTTTGTATTATGTCAATGCGCCATACTCGTACCTCGGCTCC
Source organism: Lolium perenne (assembly GCF_019359855.2). NCBI lineage: Eukaryota > Viridiplantae > Streptophyta > Magnoliopsida > Poales > Poaceae > Lolium > Lolium perenne. The sequence goes on from NW_027248984.1 coordinate 708,593, forward strand.
GTTGGGATTCGTGTAGCCGACGTGGCCGCCGGTCGTTAGATCACCGTTGAAACCAAGCAGACCGTGTAGTGAGAATAATCTTGGCCGACTCGCTGGATCGAAGCGCTCCATGAAGGTTTCGTAATATCCCTCATGTAATCCTGGAGCACTAGGCTCCGTCGGGAGGACGAGCATCGTGTCCGTACCAGCCGATGTTTCGTCATCGGCTTTCCTTTGCTCGATGTCCCACCGGGCGTGCCAGAATGTGTTGACTGCCAAAACCCACCGGCGGGCAGCGACTTGTCAACACTGTAGAGCCGGGAAGAGCCTAGAGCTGCGGCTGGCTGAGACCCCTCCGAGCGACGGCCCGCAATGCTCTTCTGGTCACACGTCCGATGCGAAGTGCAAGGGCGTGCCACCTGACCTATACCTGGTCAGGAAGGTGATGGGGATGCCTCGCTTAGTTTCCTGCATGGCATACACGTAAACATTAAATACGAGCCTCGATCGGCTCTCAGGTTATCCTGTGAATCGGCTCAAAGAGCCGATCCACCCATGATTCGTACGGGGTGCACGAATATATGGTGATCCTGCTTGATCAAGATAAAGCTAATGAGATCTACGACGATTTAGGGTTTTCACCGCATAATCGGATCATCCTACTCCAGGTTGGGCCTCGCGGCCACGAACGGTGATCGTAAGCCGATCCTAAACAAGGCCTAAAAACCAACATGAAGTTGATCCTCGGAACATCCTGTTTAGGACTTGCGAACGCCACCCTACGTGCCGCTGGATCCTCCCCCCCTTTGTAAGGCCTAACTATTGCAGATATTAAACTAATCCTTGTAGAACAAGGAGCAATCGTAACGGATCAGATCTACTAAATAAAGATCAAGCGGGGTGCCGCCCCCACACCTGAGATAGGTATGAGGGCGGCTAGACATGCAAGGGTTGCACTACGTAAGCATGTTATACGAAGAGCTATGCTAACCCTAACACATCTATGATAACTACGTTGCTCGCCATCAAAGACGCTTCAGTACGAGCAACGCATGAACAACGTGGAGCTTGTGCTGCCTAGATCGCGAGATGCGATCTAGGCAGCATGTCGCTTACCTGGTAGAAACCCTCGAGACGAAGGAGTTGGCGATGCGCCGAGATTGGTTTGTTTTGGGTTGAACGTGAGTTGTTGTTTATTCCATAAACCCTAGATACATATTTATAGTCCAGCGGACTTTCTAATTCGGACGTGCACCTAACCGTGCACGAGTAAAACTCTAACTTCTAACTTAAGATACGATCTAATAAATTACAGATAAATGGGCAATCTAGCCCAACTTCGCATATAAGGCCGATCTTCGTATTCTCTCCATATATAACCTTCAAGCTTATCTTGATCGTGGCCCACCTCCGATTTGGTCAAATTCTGGTGATAACAGGTTCTACCCTTTTATATTCATGATAAAATCCCCTCCTACAGTTTCTTGAGTTTGCACTTTCTATTGGATAGCATTTGTTGTTATCTTTCCAACGAAATTAGTTTCATATCAATCGGAGTTCGGGAGCAATAGTTATTAAAGAAAAGGTAAAAGAAGAAAAAGAAAAAGAAAAGAAAAAGAAGGGGATGGCTTCCGGTTGCCGCCCGGCCTGCCGGGCCGCACCGGGCGCCAACCGGACCGGGCGGCCACCAGCCCACGCGCCGGCCAAGCCCAGCAGTCTCCCCGGTCCGACCGGAAGCCGCACCGGGCCGCCTCTCCGCCTTCGGCCCGTCACGCGGCCTGGCGCGCGCCGCGCGGCCTGTGACCGGCCTTGGGCCAGGTCCACGACCGGGCCGCCCTGCTGCTCCTCCGGTCCAGCCAGGATCCGCACTGGGCCGCGTCCACGCGCCAAGGCCCACGCGGCCTGGCCTCTCCCCCGCGCGGCCTGAAGCATTTCGCCGCCTGTGCGCGCCATCTGCCCGCCCGGTTGCTGGGCCGGTCGGACCGGGCAGGCCGCCGGCCTCCCCAGCCCAGGCTCCGGTCAACCGGCCTGGCAGCCGGCCTGGGCACTTTTTTAGCCCGATTTTAATGCGATTTTCACCCTGCTTTTTCCCCAAAGGTTATTTTTCTCCTTAGACTATAAATAGCCCTTCTTCCACCTTGAGCAACAACTTCTTCCCCTTTCTCTCACCTCCATTGTTGCATTTGAAGAAGTTGCTCTCTCCCTTGATTCCTCCAACCATTCTTGCTCATACTTGAGGATTTGAGAGAGGAGATCTAGATCTACACTTCCACCAAACCATTTCTTCTCTAAGTGAGGGAATCTCTTGGGATCTAGATCTTGGAGTCTTTGGTTGACTTTCCCCCTTGTTCTTCCTCTCCAATCTCATCCTAGCATTCGTTGCTTTGGTGGGATTTGAGTGTGAAGGACTTGAACACCTCCGGTGTTCTTGCTTTGCATCATTGCATAGTGTTGAGCTCTCCACCACGATTTGTTCGAGTGAGAGACCGTGAGCTTGTTACTCTTGGAGGGTGACCTCCTAGTTGGCTTGGTTGGTGTCCCGGTGATCTCTTCGTGGAAGATTGTGAAGGGACCCGGGCTTCTCCTTCGTGGAGCTTGTGAAGTGGTTGTGGAGCTTGCCATCTCTGGAGCGGAGGAAAAGCTAACCATAAGGAAAGGGCCATTATCCTTCGTGGGTGTGGTTCGGAGAATAGGGTGAGCCTTCGTGGCGCGGGGAATCCTTCGTGGGACCTCCACTCCTCCAAACGTGACGTACCTTGTTGCAAAGCAAGGGAACACGGGAATACATCCTCGTCTCCGCGTGCCTCGGTTATTTCTATACCCGAGCTCTCTTTCCTTGTGATAGCCATCGTGCTTGAAGTACATATATCTTGCTATCACTTGTGCTACATATATCTTGTGCCTATCTTACTTAGCTCTAGTTGCTATTGTTACACTTAGTTGAGCTTAGCATATTTAGGGTTTGTGCTTGTAAACTAAACGATAGTTTAATTCCGCATTCTTACAAGACAAATCCGCAAGAGTTTGTAATTGCCTATTCACCCCCCCCTCTAGGCGACATCTCGATCTTTCAATTGGTATCAGAGCAAGGTCTCTCCTTGTTTAAGGCTTCACCGCCTTGAGAGTAAAGATGTCGGCTAGTATAGTGCACAATGACACAATTGTCTTTAATGGCACAAATTATCTTTTGTGGAGAAATTGCTTGCTTTGTAATCTTCGGACCTTGTGTCCACATATAGAGCAATTTCTAGATGTCGGTTTTTCTCCTCCGATGGATTCTCAAAATCTATCTTTAGAGGATGAGAAAAACTTACATCTTGAAGCTCAAGTATCTAATGAGCTTTTATTCTCCTTGAGACCCGATTTTCGTAGGTTCTTGATATATATAAAGCGAAAATCATCTCATGAGATGTGGATCAAGCTTAAGGAAATGTTTGGTGGATCCACTTCTCAATTGGTCGGTGGTGACTCCGAGGAGCTCTCTTCCCCTTCACATCATGAAGAGCTCCAAGTTGCTTCCACCTCCGGCCGTGATGATATATCATCTACTTCCACTTCACCAACGTGTTGCAAGACACAAGGTAATGATTTGGTGAGTGGTGAGGGAAATTGCAACGTTGATATTGTGCTCAATAGTGATGACTCTTCATCTCTATCTCATTGCAATGTTTCCTCTTTGGACTTAAACACATCGAGCATTGAAAATAATCTACATGCTTGTGTTGATAGTCCTTGCATATCATGTGTAAATTGCTTACATAGATCTCATGATGATATGCTTGCCTTGTCTTGCTCCCATAATCAAAATGCTTCTATTTCCTCTAGTTGCTTGTTGACTAACAATGTAGAGGAAACCGAACACTCTATGGATCAAGACATGAATTCAAATGAGGATTCAAGAATATCTTCATCTTCATCCTCCGGTATGCACATGTGCCTTATGGCAAATGGATCAAAGGTATCTCCTACTTTGACTCCTAACACGCCCTCTAATGATGATAATGATGAAGAATATAATACCTTGGTGCATAATATGGCAATGGTTTATGCTTCTCTTCGTGGTAATAAAGAAGCTCATGCTAATCTCGAACACTCTATGGATACCTTGTATAAATATAGGGAAACCATAGTGGAGTTGGAGTCCCATGTTGAAAATGGGGAAATGAGATTCACTCTCCTCAAGCATGAGCTAAAAGATGAGAAGCATACTAATTTTATGCTTACACAAAAAATTGAATCCTATGAGCTTGAAAATGAAAAATCTATTGATGATGCTTGTGCTACTAACTCTAATTCTTGTGAAGCATCGACCTTAAAGGAGAATGTTGAGCTAAGGGCTCAATTTGAGTTGCTAACTAGCAATTATAGGGAATTGGAAGAAAGTCATAAAAAGCTCTCAAGCTCTCATGATGATCTTCTAATTTCCTATGATGGGCTAAAGTTAGCTCATGAGGCTAGTATCACTAAGGTAATATCTCTTGAGCCTCATGTGGACATTAGCACAATCTCTACTACAAATGCTATATTGCCATGTGCTAGTCCTTGTAATCCATCTAGTCAAACTAGTGATACACCTTGTGTTGGATTACTCACTTTGCCTTGTTGCTCTAACAATGAAGCTTCTACTTCCTCTAGTACTTGTATTTCTACTAACCATGTAGAGGAAATAAAAGAGCTCGAGGCCCAAGTCCTTTCTTTGAAGAAAGACTTAGAAAAGCGTCATGAAGGGAAATCCGCACTTGACAAGATGCTAAGTGTGCAACAATCCCCCAATGACAAGAGTGGACTTGGATTCAACTCCAATAACAAGAACAAGTCCAAGAGCAAGAGCAACAAGAAGAAGGGCCAAGATAAAGTCAACGATCCGGCCAAGTTGGTTTGCTTCAAGTGCAAGGTTGAAGGGCATCATGTTAGATCATGCCCATTGAAGAAGAAGAAGCACTTGAGTGAGAAACAACAAGGGAAACGGCCACAAGGTCAAGGTCAAGCTCATGCTCGACCTCAAGTTGAAGATAGGCCACTTCCCAAGAAGAATCAAGATAATGTTCCCCAAGAGAAGAAATCAATAAAGAAGAGAAAGGGGAACACTTGCTACTTATGTCGTGAGAAGGGGCACTTTGCTTCTTCTTGCTTAGGTGGTACCTTATCTAACCCTATAATTGTTGATGATGATTATTCTCTAGGGAAGGATAAGGATGGCAATGTGTTTGCCAAGTTTGTTGGAACTCAAAGTGGGTTCAAGAAAAGAACCATTTGGGTTGCCAAGCCTATTGTGACTAACCTCTTAGGACCCAACTTGGTTGGGGACCAACAATCTCAAACTTGATCAATAGGTACAAGTGGAGGTCATTGGATACTTGGCTACTTCATGAAGAATTAAGGGATCTTCATATATTACATTTTTACCAAGCCAAGTCATATGGATTATCATCTATATCTTATATCCAATGTTCCTCTTTGCGGTAACTTATACTTCAACTCGTCATGTTTATTGTAAGTTACTTGCCCCTTTGCATGTTTGGTTTTGTACCAAATATGTGTATGTATGTGTTGTGTCTTACTTGCCTATCTTGTGTATTCAAGTATGTTTGTTTGACTCATCATATACTTGTGTATTGTTTTGAGCCTAATGCATCTTAATGATATCTTATTTGGCTCTCTTTGAAGTGATTAATGGAACATCCCATTTTGGGGGAGTGATATGCTTTGTGCATCTCTCTTTCTTTAAAATGAGTGTACATGAGTACCACCACTTAGTATTGATATTGCAAGATTATCTAGTCACTATGTGGTGTGTCATACTCATGAGAAATTCAAATTCTAAATATCCATTAATCATCTCTAGTTGAATTTTAGTTGCCTCTTATTTAGAAGAAATGTTTTATCACATTATGGGGGAGTAATATGTTTTGTACATATCACAAGCCTAGAAAATGTGAACATATGAGGTTATGCCACTTAGAGTTGATGCTCTTAATTATCTTGTTCCTAGGTGGCATGTTTGCTCAAACAAGCTCCATTCCTAATAAAAATATTTTATTACTCATCTTGTGGGCTCTTGTTTGAATATAAAATTCTTGGTACGGTTTTTCCTCAAATACATATCTCTATATCTTATTTGGGACACCGTTTGCTTCAAGTTATTCTAATCATTGCCGTGCGTGATTGTGTGACTAGTTGAAGTTATCAAGAATCTTCATCCGTGCATAGTGCTTAATTCTATATACTTATCCTATGCCTTTTATTGTGAAGTTGATCCTTACTATCATTATCAATACTCCACCGGAAATTATTTCCAATATACTCATTGTCTTTGACAATTGATAACCTTGTATGTGGTTGAATTTTTGGATCATCTTCACCTTGGATTGTTTCTTACTTCCTTATTTTATTTCCAAGAAATCTTTATAGCTCCCATATGTCTTCCTTGTCCCTTTGAAAAATCTTTTGATAAATCCTCTTGATTCATATCAAGTGTTTGTTTTGGAATACATACCTTTTCTTTACGGTACATTGTGCCATTGTGAAAAGTGAGGGTTTGGTTTATTTGTTCGAACCTTGCTCGGATCTTTAAAAGTTTTGGTGCATGCTTATATGTAATTTGTTTATACTTGTAGCATGCTTGCTTTCTTTCGATCCATTATGTAGGATATACTCCATCAAATCCTAAATGGCTAAGATGTGCATGAAATTCAAATTTCATCTAAATATGCACATGTTTATATGGAGTGTGTCCTATATATTGTGGTTAGTCTAACCATGTTGGACCCAATAAGTTTGGGGACCAAGATGTACTTGAATGATGCTTTAGGTACATTGGAGATGCAATGGAGGCTTGTCTCATCTATAAGGAAGGTGTTGTCACCATATGAGGATTGAAGTCAAGCTAGGATGATCGATGAACTCTTATCTACTACATCAAGCCATTGCCATCTCGGTAACAAGTATCTTATTCATGCACTCTCATATAGCATTCAACCTATTGTAGGTTGTATCTTGGCATGAAATTATTTATTTCGAAAATATTGCGGTTCTTGAAAAATCATTTTTAAAGTAAAACTTCTTATTGTACATTTGAGTAATTTGAGAAGATGCATATGTTGGGAATATATATATACATCATGTTTATGATTCACCTACCCACACATGCCCTCTAGCAATTTATTGCATATCAATTCCTCAAAGAGCTCTTATGTGCAATATTGATGAAATTGCGAAATAAATCCATATTTATGATACTTGTTGCCTTTTCTCAAAACACTCCAACTAGCTCTATTTCCCTTATTGTTAGTTGTGATGTTTTTGAGGCTTAACTTGGTTGAAGTTCATTCATATACCATAAGTGAAAATTGGAGCCATAGGTTATATATGCTTCTTAAGCAAACATCCTTTGGTATGTTTTATGACTTCATCTTGGATATCTTGTCTTATCTATTTTGTTAACCTCTTGTGTGTGCATGTTTCTTTATGGATCACTTTGTCCACTTTAGAAACTCATATACATAAGAGCGTTAATCCATCATCTTGATATCCTTTTTCTTTGCCGACCATCTTTTACCCCTTTTGTTTTTAGTGGGTTGGTAAAGAAAATTTATGAGTGCTTGGTTTATTTATTTTCTTCATGCACTCATATCTCGTAATTGTTGGACTAAAGTTGTTCTTGATAAGCATACTCTCTTTATCTTAGTTGTGTTCTAAATGATATATAGGGAGTGAGGATTCCATGTTTGTGCATATTGTATTCAAATGCAAACATTATAAATTGTGCACGAACCTTGGGGAGCTTTCTTATTTTTAGAGCACTATATCTCTCTTATCATGATATCTTTGTTTGTCCAATTGGATCTTTGATTGCTTGCTTTACTTGTTGAAGCTCATTTCACCATGTTATCTTTATGCAATCTTTGATCCTCAATATAGTTTGACTTCCTTCAAGTATTCATCATTGGATATGTGCACTTGATTCCACTCAAATTATGAGAAGTGCACACTTTGGGGAGGAACTCACATTATATTGGCCTTCTAAATTTTTCACCCATTTTGACAATCGATGCCAATGGGGGAGAAGTTTAGAGGGTTTAAGGGAATGGTTTATACTTAAGTTTGGTTTGTGCTTAAGTGTTTTGCCTCTCATGCATTCCATATTTATATGTCTTGCATGGTTATATATATATAGTGGAAACTATCCCAAAGGTTAATCTTGACAATGTATGCAATGAATTCATGTTCATCACACGTGCATACATTGTGGGGGAGTTTTCTCTATATATATTGGTTCTACTCACATCCATTGCATTTGTTGTAGTTATGTGAGTAGAGCCGGTTTTGATATGGGCTAGTAGCTTTGTGTTACTTGACCATATCAAATACAACCTATTGTATACAACTTATTCTCGGATAAGTTGCGTACTTGTCACTAATATTCATTATATAAACCCTCTTATTGTGGTTGTCATCAATTACCAAAATGGGGGAGATTGTAAGGGTACATTGCCCCTATGTGTGGTTTTGGTAATTAATGACAACCCCTATGGACTAATGTTTTCATTGAGTTTATATGAAGGAATATTCCATAGGTGCTACTTGTACTCCATGTGTTGGATTCAAGTATGGATGCCATGAAGTGTGTATTGGCATCAAGATCATCGGTATGAAGATATATATGTGATATGATCAAGAAGAAGAAACGAAGATGGAGTTCTTATGTGGAACTCAATATTAGCCATGCTCTATCTTATGTGAGTATGAGAAGATACAAGGTTGAGTTGGGCAAGTTCAAGATGAGCATCTTGAGTGGATCACATGCTTGAAGCTTGTCGTCCATTTGGTGATAATGGACATGTGAAGATGTGCATCAATGGGGCTTTCCCATCATAGTGTATGGGGGAGCATTTGTGAGTCTTCACGAAGCAACATTGATCAAGTGAGGCATTCCGGCTTGAGTGAAGCTTGAAGAGTTATCATCAAGATCAAGCGGGATGCGCAAGGCAAAGGTATGGCCTTGCTAGGTTTTCCTTTTACCGGTCTCAAGGTGGATGTTGGGAGACCGGATTATAGGATAGATAGCCGCACTATTAAGAGGGGCTTTCGGTTGGGTAATGATACGACTTCGACGTATCGATAATTTCTTATGTTCCATGCCACATTATTGATGTTATCTACATGTTTTATGCACACTTTATGTCATATTCGTGCATTTTCTGGAACTAACCTATTAACAAGATGCCGAAGTGCCAGTTGCTGTTTTCTGCTGTTTTTGGTTTCAGAAATCCTAGTAACGAAATATTCTCGGAATTGGACGAAATCAACGCCCAGGGTCCTATTTTGCCACGAAGCTTCTAGAAGTCCGAAGAGGAGACGAAGTGGGGCCACGAGGTGGCCACACCCTAGGGCGGCGCGGCCCACCCCTTGGCCGCGCGGCCCTGTGGTGTGGGCCCCTCGTGCCGCCTCCTGACCTGCCCTTCCGCCTACTTAAAGCCTCCGTCGTGAAACCCCCAGTACCGAGAGCCACGATACGGAAAACCTTACAGAGACGCCGCCGCCGCCGATCCCATCTCGGGGGATTCAGGAGATCGCCTCCGGCACCCTGCCGGAGAGGGGAATCATCTCCCGGAGGACTCTATGCCGCCATGGTCGCCTCCGGAGTGATGAGTGAGTAGTCTACCCCTGGACTATGGGTCCATAGCAGTAGCTAGATGGTTGTCTTCTCCCCATTGTGCTTCATTGTCGGATCTTGTGAGCTGCCTAACATGATCAAGATCATCTATCTGTAATTCTATATGTTGCGTTTGTTGGGATCCGATGAATAGAGAATACTTGTTATGTTGATTATCAAAGTTATGTCTATGTGTTGTTTATGATCTTGCATGCTCTCCGTTACTAGTAGATGCTCTGGCCAAGTAGATGCTTGTAACTCCAAGAGGGAGTATTTATGCTCGATAGTGGGTTCATGCCTCCATTGATATCTCGGGACAGGATGTGAAAGTTCTAAGGTTGTGGATGTGCTGTTGCCACTAGGGATAAAACATTAGTGCTATGTTCAAGGATGTAGTTACTGATTACATTACGCGCAATACTTAATGCAATTGTCTGTTGTTAGCAACTTAATACTGGAGGGGGTTCGGATGATAACCTGAAGGTGGACTTTTTAGGCATAGATGCATGCTGGATAGTGGTCTATGTACTTTGTCGTAATGCCCAATTAAATCTCACTATACTCATCATAATATGTATGTGCATGGTCATGCCCTCTTTATTTGTCAATTGCCCAACTGTAATTTGTTCACCCAACATGCTGTTTATCTTATGGGAGAGACACCTCTAGTGAACTGTGGACCCCGGTCCAATTCTCTATACCGAAATACACCCACTGCACATCGTTCTACCGTTTTCTGCAAACAATCATCTTCCACACAATACGGTTAATCCTTTGTTACAGCAAGCCGGTGAGATTGACAACCTCACTTTGTTTCGTTGGGGCAAAGTACTCAGTTGTGTTGTGCAGTTCCACGTTGGCGCCGGAATCTTCGGTGTTGCGCCGCACTACATCCCGCCGCCATCAACCTTCAACGTGCTTCTTGACTCCTACTGGTTCGATTAAACCTTGGTTTCTTCGGGGAAACTTGCCGCTGTGCGCATCACACCTTCCTCTTGGGGTTCCCAACGGACGTGTCAACCGCACGCATCAAGCAAATTTCTCGGGCGCCGTTGCTCGGGAGATCAAGACACGCTGCAAGGGGAGTCTCCACATCCCAATCTCTTTACTTTGTTTTTGTCTTGCTTAGTTTTATTTACTACTTTGTTTGCTGCACTAAATCAAAATACAAAAAAATTAGTTGCTAGTTTTACTTTATTTGCTATCTTTTTTGCTATATCAAAAACACAAAAAAATTAGTTACTTGCATTTACTTTATCTAGTTTGTTTTATTTACTGTTGCTAAAATGGCTACCCCTGAAAATACTAAGTTGTGTGACTTCACAACCACAAATAATAATGATTTCTTATGCACACCTATTGCTCCACCTGCTACTACAGCAGAATTCTTTGAAATTAAACCTGCTTTACTGAATCTTGTTATGCGAGAGCAATTTTCTGGTGTTAGTTATGATGATGCTGCTGCCCATCTTAATAATTTTGTTGAACTATGTGAAATGCAAAAATATAAAGATGTAGATGGTGACATTATAAAATTAAAATTGTTCCCTTTCTCATTAAGAGGAAGAGCTAAAGATTGGTTGCTATCTCTGCCTAAGAATAGCCCAACCCATGGACTGACTACTTGGATGATCATCCAAACCTTCTATGCAGGACTAAATTTTTCTTCACGGAATTTATTGGATTCAGCTGCTGGAGGTACCTTTATGTCCATCACTCTTGGTGAAGCAACAAATCTTCTTGATAATATGATGATCAATTACTCTGAATGGCACACGGAAAGAGCTCCACAAGGTAAGAAGGTAAATTCTGTCGAAGAAACCTCTTCCTTGAGTGATAAGATTGATGCTATTATGTCTATGCTTGTGAATGATAGGACTAATATTGATCCTAATAATGTTCCATTAGCTTCATTGGTTGCACAAGAAGAACATGTTGATGTGAATTTCATTAAAAATAATAATTTCAACAACAATGCTTATCGGAACAATTCTAGTAATAACTATAGGCCATATCCTTATAATAATGGTAACGGTTATGCTAATTCTTATGGGAATTCTTACAATAATAATAGGAGTGTACCCCCTGGACTTGAAGCCATGCTTAAAGAATTTATTAGTACACAAACTGCTTTTAACAAATCTGTTGAAGAAAAGCTTGGAAAAATTGATATACTTGCTTCTAAAGTCGATAGTCTTGCTGCTGATGTAGATCTTTTGAAATCGAAAGTTATGCCTAATAGGGATATTGAAAATAAAATTACTACTACAGCAAATGCCATCCAAGTTAGAATTAATGAGAATATAAGATTGATGGCCGAATTGCGTGCTAGGTGGGATAGAGAAGAAAATGAAAAACTAGCTAAAGAAAAGAATGTAGCTAAAGTTTGGACTATTACCACCACTAGTAATGCTAATGCTACACATGTTGCTGCACCTCCTATTAATAATAAAAGAATTGGTGTTAGCAATGTTTCCACTTCTAATGCAAAGCGCGAGAAACTGCCCGAAACTGCTAAAACTGCTGAAACTGCATGTGATAAAACTGCTGAATTTTTTTCCAACATTAGGGATGATGATCCCATTGCTTTAGATTATAATGGTTTGAATTTTGATGATTGCCACATCTCTGAAGTTATAAAGTTCTTACAAAAACTTGCTAAAAGTCCTAATGCTAGTGTTATAAATTTGGCTTTCACGCAACATATTACAAATGCTCTCATAAAAGCTAGAGAAGAGAAACTAGAGCGCGAAGCCTCTATTCCTAAAAAGCTAGAGGATGGTTGGGAGCCCATCATTAAGATGAAGGTTAAAGATTTTGATTGTAATGCTTTATGTGATCTTGGTGCAAGTATTTCTGTTATGCCTAAGAAAATTTATAATATGCTTGACTTGCCACCGCTGAAAAATTGTTATTTGGATGTTAATCTTGCTGATCATTCTACAAAGAAACCTTTGGGGAAAGTTGATAATGTTCGCATTACCGTTAACAATAACCTTGTCCCCGTTGATTTTGTTGTCTTGGATATTGAATGCAATGCATCTTGTCCCATTATATTGGGAAGACCTTTTCTTCGAACCATTGGTGCTATCATTGATATGAGGGAAGGTAATATTAAATATCAATTTCCTCTTAAGAAAGGTATGGAACACTTCCCTAGAAAGAGAATGAAGTTGCCTTTTGATTCTATTATTAGAATAAATTATGATGTTGACACTTCGTCTCTCGATAATACTTGATACACACTTTCTGCGCCTAGCTGAAAGGCGTTAAAGAAAAGCGCTTATGGGAGACAACCCATGTTTTTACCTACAGTACTTTGTTTTTATTTTGTGTCTTGGAAGTTGTTTACTACTGTAGCAACCTCTCCTTATCTTAGTTTAGTGTTTTGTTGTGCCAAGTAAAGTCGTTGATAGTAAAGTTCATACTAGATTTGGATTACTGCGCAGAAACAGATTTCTTTGCTGTCACGAATCTGGGCTGTTTTCTCTGTAGGTAACTCAGAAAATTATGCCAATTTACGTGAGTGATCCTCAGATATGTACGCAACTTTCATTCAATTTGAGAATTTTCATTTGAGCAAGTCTGGTGCCTCGATAAAATTCGTCAATACGAACTGTTCTGTTTTGACAGATTCTGCCTTTTATTTCGCATTGCCTCTTTTGCTATGTTGGATGAATTTCTTTGATCCATTAATGTCCAGTAGCTTTATGAAATGTCCAGAAGTGTTAAGAATGATTGTGTCACCTCTGAACATGTTAATTTTTATTGTCGCTAACCCTCTAATGAGTTGTTCTAAGTTTGGTGTGGAGGAAGTTTTCAAGGATCAAGAGAGGAGTATGATGCAACATGATCAAGGAGAGTGAAAGCTCTAAGCTTGGGGATGCCCCGGTGGTTCACCCCTGCATATTCTAAGAAGACTCAAGCGTCTAAGCTTGGGGATGCCCAAGGCATCCCCTTCTTCATCGACAACATTATCAGGTTCCTCCCCTGAAACTATATTTTTATTCCATCACATCTTATGTGCTTTGCTTGGAGCGTCTGTTTGTTTTGTTTTTTGTTTTGTTTGAATAAAATGGATCCTAGCATTCACTTTATGGGATAGAGACACGCTCCGCTGTAGCATATGGACAAGTATGTCCTTAGGCTCTACTCATAGTATTCATGGCGAAGTTTCTTCTTCGTTAAATTGTTATATGGTTGGAATTGGAAAATGATACATGTAGTAATTGCTATAAATGTCTTGGGTAATGTGATACTTGGCAATTGTTGTGCTCATGTTTAAGCTCTTGCATCATATACTTTGCACCCATTAATGAAGAAATACATAGAGCATGCTAAAATTTGGTTTGCATATTTGGTTTCTCTAAGGTCTAGATAATTTCTAGTATTGAGTTTGAACAACAAGGAAGACGGTGTAGAGTCTTATAATGTTTACAATATGTCTTTTATGTGAGTTTTGCTGCACCGGTTCATCCTTGTGTTTGTTTCAAATAGCCTTGCTAGCCTAAACCTTGTATCGAGAGGGAATACCTCTCATGCATCCAAAATACTTGAGCCAACCACTATGCCATTTGTGTCCACCATACCTACCTACTACATGGTATTTTCCGCCATTCCAAAGTAAATTGCTTGAGTGCTACCTTTAAAATTCCATCATTCACCTTTGCAATATATAGCTCATGGGACAAATAGCTTAAAAACTATTGTGGTATTGAATATGTAATTATGCACTTTATCTCTTATTAAGTTGCTTGTTGTGCGATAACCATGTTCATTGGGGACGCCATCAACTACTCTTTGTTGAATTTCATGTGAGTTGCTATGCATGTTCGTCTTGTCTGAAGTAAGAGCGATCTACCACCTTATGGTTAAGCATGCATATTGTTAGAGAAGAACATTGGGCCGCTAACTAAAGCCATGATCCATGGTGGAAGTTTCAGTTTTGGACATACATCCTCAATCTCATATGAGAAAATTATTAATTGTTGATTACATGCTTATGCATAAAAGAGGAGTCCATTATCTGTTGTCTATGTTGTCCTGGTATGGATGTCTAAGTTGAGAATAATCAATAGCGAGAAATCCAATGCGAGCTTTCTCCTTAGACCTTTGTACAAAGTGCATAGAGGTACCCCTTTGTGACACTTGGTTAAAACATGTGCATTGTGATGATCCGGTAGTCCAAGCTAATTAGGACAAGGTGCGGGCACTATTAGTATACTATGCATGAGGCTTGCAACTTGTAAGATATAATTTACATGATACATATGCTTTATTACTACCGTTGACAAAGTTGTTTCATGTTTTCAAAATCAAAGCTCTAGCACAAATATAGCAATCGATGCTTTTCCTCTATGGAGGACCATTCTTTTACTTTTATTGTTGAGTCAGTTCACCTATTTCTCTCCACCTCAAGAAGCAAACACTTGTGTGAACTGTGCATTGATTCCTACATACTTGCTTATTGCATTTATTATATTACTCTATGTTGACAATTATCCATGAGATATACATGTTACAAGTTGAAAGCAACCGCTGAAACTTAATCTTCCTATGTGTTGCTTCAATGCTTTTACTTTGAACTATTGCTTTATGAGTTAACTCTTATGCAAGACTTATTGATGCTTGTCTTGAAGTGCTATTCATGAAAAGTCTTTGCTTTATGATTCACTTGTTTACTCATGTCATATACATTGTTTTGATCGCTGCATTCACTACATATGCTTTACAAATAGTATGATCAAGGTTATGATGGCATGTCACTCCAGAAATTATCTGTGTTATCGTTTTACCTGCTCGGGACGAGCAGAACTAAGCTTGGGGATGCTGATACGTCTCCGACGTATCGATAATTTCTTATGTTCCATGCCACATTATTGATGTTATCTACATGTTTTATGCACACTTTATGTCATATTCGTGCATTTTCTGGAACTAACCTATTAACAAGATGCCGAAGTGCCGATTCTTTGTTTTCTCATTGCTTTTGGTTTCAGAAATCCTAGTAACGAAATATTCTCGGAATTGGACGAAATCAACGCCTAGGGTCCTATTTTGCCACGAAGCTTCTAGAAGTCCGAAGAGGAGACGAAGTGGGGCCACGAGGTGGCCACACCCTAGGGCGGCGCGGCCCACCCCTTGGCCGCGCGGCCCTGTGGTGTGGGCCCCTCGTGCCGCCTCCTGACCTGCCCTTCCGCCTACTTAAAGCCTCCGTCGTGAAACCCCCAGTACCGAGAGCCACGATACGGAAAACCTTACAGAGACGCCGCCGCCGCCGATCCCATCTCGGGGGATTCAGGAGATCGCCTCCGGCAACCTGCCGGAGAGGGGAATCATCTCCCGGAGGACTCTATGCCGCCATGGTCGCCTCCGGTGTGTTGTGTGAGTAGTCTACCCCTGGACTATGGGTCCATAGCAGTAGCTAGATGGTTGTCTTCTCCCCATTGTGCTTCATTGTCGGATCTTGTGAGCTGCCTAACATGATCAAGATCATCTATCTGTAATTCTATATGTTGCGTTTGTTGGGATCCGATGAATAGAGAATACTTGTTATGTTGATTATCAAAGTTATGTCTATGTGTTGTTTATGATCTTGCATGCTCTCCGTTACTAGTAGATGCTCTGGCCAAGTAGATGCTTGTAACTCCAAGAGGGAGTATTTATGCTCGATAGTGGGTTCATGCCTCCATTGATATCTCGGGGACAAAGGATGTGAAAGTTCTAAGGTTGTGGATGTCTGTTGCCACTAGGGATAAAACATTAGTGCTATGTTCAAGGATGTAGTTACCGATTACATTACGCGCAATACTTAATGCAATTGTCTCGTTGTTAGCAACTTAATACCGGAGGGGTTCGGATGATAACCTGAAGGTGGACTTTTTAGGCATAGATGCATGCTGGATAGTGGTCTATGTACTTTGTCGTAATGCCCAATTAAATCTCACTATACTCATCATAATATGTATGTGCATGGTCATGCCCTCTTTATTTGTCAATTGCCCAACTGTAATTTGTTCACCCAACATGTTGTTTATCTTATGGGAGAGACACCTCTAGTGAACTGTGGACCCCGGTCCAATTCTCTATACTGAAATACAATCTACTGCAATACTGTTCTACTGTTTTCTGCAAACAATCATCTTCCACACAATACGGTTAATCCTTTGTTACAGCAAGCCGGTGAGATTGACAACCTCACTGTTTCGTTGGGGCAAAGTACTCTGGTTGTGTTGTGCAGGTTCCACGTTGGCGCCGGAATCTCTGGTGTTGCGCCGCACTACATCCCGCCGCCATCAACCTTCAACGTGCTTCTTGACTCCTACTGGTTCGATTAAACCTTGGTTTCTTACTGAGGGAAACTTGCCGCTGTGCGCATCACACCTTCCTCTTGGGGTTCCCAACGGACGTGTCAACTGCACGCATCAAGCAAATTTCTGGCGCCGTTGCCGGGGAGATCAAGACACGCTGCAAGGGGAGTCTCCACATCCCAATCTCTTTACTTTGTTTTTGTCTTGCTTAGTTTTATTTACTACTTTGTTTGCTGCACTAAATCAAAATACAAAAAAATTAGTTGCTAGTTTTACTTTATTTGCTATCTTGTTTGCTATATCAAAAACACAAAAAAATTAGTTACTTGCATTTACTTTATCTAGTTTGCTTTATTTACTGTTGCTAAAATGGCTACCCCTGAAAATACTAAGTTGTGTGACTTCACAACCACAAATAATAATGATTTCTTATGCACACCTATTGCTCCACCTGCTACTACAGCAGAATTCTTTGAAATTAAACCTGCTTTATCAATCTTGTTATGCGAGAGCAATTTTCTGGTGTTAGTTCTGATGATGCTGCTGCCCATCTTAATAATTTTGTTGAACTATGTGAAATGCAAAAATATAAAGATGTAGATGGTGACATTATAAAATTAAAATAGTTCCCTTTCTCATTAAGAGGAAGAGCTAAAGATTGGTTGCTATCTCTGCCTAAGAATAGTATTGATTCATGGACTAAATGCAAGGATGCTTTTATTGGTAGATATTATCCCCCTGCTAAAATTATATCTTTAAGGAGTAGCATAATGAATTTTAAACAATTAGATACTGAACATGTTGCACAAGCATGGGAAAGAATGAAATCTTTGGTTAAAAATTGCCCAACCCATGGACTGACTACTTGGATGATCATCCAAACCTTCTATGCAGGACTAAATTTTTCTTCACGGAATTTATTGGATTCAGCTGCTGGAGGTACCTTTATGTCCATCACTCTTGGTGAAGCAACAAAGCTTCTTGATAATATGATGATCAATTACTCTGAATGGCACACGGAAAGAGCTCCACAAGGTAAGAAGGTAAATTCTGTCGAAGAAACCTCTTCCTTGAGTGATAAGATTGATGCTATTATGTCTATGCTTGTGAATGATAGGACTAATATTGATCCTAATAATGTTCCATTAGCTTCATTGGTTGCACAAGAAGAACATGTTGATGTGAATTTCATTAAAAATAATAATTTCAACAACAATGCTTATCGGAACAATTCTAGTAATAACTATAGGCCATATCCTTATAATAATGGTAACGGTTATGCTAATTCTTATGGGAATTCTTACAATAATAATAGGAGTGTACCCCCTGGACTTGAAGCCATGCTTAAAGAATTTATTAGTACACAAACTGCTTTTAACAAATCTGTTGAAGAAAAGCTTGGGAAAATTGATATACTTGCTTCTAAAGTCGATAGTCTTGCTGCTGATGTAGATCTTTTGAAATCGAAAGTTATGCCTAATAGGGATATTGAAAATAAAATTACTACTACAGCAAATGCCATCCAAGTTAGAATTAATGAGAATATAAGATTGATGGCCGAATTGCGTGCTAGGTGGGATAGAGAAGAAAATGAAAAACTAGCTAAAGAAAAGAATGTAGCTAAAGTTTGGACTATTACAACCACTAGTAATGCTAATGCTACACATGTTGCTGCACCTCCTATTAATAATAAAAGAATTGGTGTTAGCAATGTTTCCACTTCTAATGCAAAGCGCGAGAAACTGCCCGAAACTGCTAAAACTGCTGAAACTGCCTCTGATAAAACTGCTGAAACTGCCTGTCATGCCCTCTTTATTTGTCAATTGCCCAACTGTAATTTGTTCACCCAACATGCTGTTTATCTTATGGGAGAGACACCTCTAGTGAACTGTGGACCCCGGTCCAATTCTCTATACTGAAATACAATCTACTGCAATACTGTTCTCTTGTTTCTGCAAACAATCATCTTCCACACAATACGGTTAATCCTTTGTTACAGCAAGCCGGTGAGATTGACAACCTCACTGTTTCGTTGGGGCAAAGTACTCTGGTTGTGTTGTGCAGGTTCCACGTTGGCGCCGGAATCTCTGGTGTTGCGCCGCACTACATCCCGCCGCCATCAACCTTCAACGTGCTTCTTGACTCCTACTGGTTCGATTAAACCTTGGTTTCTTACTGAGGGAAACTTGCCGCTGTGCGCATCACACCTTCCTCTTGGGGTTCCCAACGGACGTGTCAACTGCACGCATCAGGTAACTTGATCACATCGTCTTAGGGAGCTCAACCCCTTGCATACTTTGCATATCCTTATTGCTTCTTGGTGTTTCTCTATGTGAGGTTCTTGAGCTTGTTGCTAGCTTTACAACAAGCCCAAGTTCATCGAAAATGGAGTTCGCATGCATCTTCTATTGCGTTTTCGAGGTTGGGTGATTTTACCGGTTATTCATGATATAAGGTTCTACCCTTTTATATTCATGATAAAATCCCCTCCTACAGTTTCTTGAGTTTGCACTTTCTATTGGATAGCATTTGTTGTTATCTTTCCAACGAAATTAGTTTCATATCAATCGGAGTTCGGGAGCAATAGTTATTAAAGAAAAGGTAAAAGAAGAAAAAGAAAAAGAAAAGAAAAAGAAGGGGATGGCTGCCGGTTGCCGCCCGGCCTGCCGAGCCGCACGCCGGCCCACCCGGTCCGCACCGGGCGCCAACCGGACCGGGCGGCCACCGGCCCACGCACCGGCCAAGCCCAGCAGTCTCCCGGTCCGACCGGAAGCCGCACCGGGCCGCCTCTCCGCCTTCGGCCCGTCACGCGGCCTGGCGCGCGCCGCGCGGCCTGTGACCGGCCTTGGGCCAGGTCCACGACCGGGTGATGCGTGTGGTTGGCACGTCCGTTGGGAACCCCAAGAGGAAGGTGTGATGCGCACAGCGGCAAGTTTCCCTCAGTAAGAAACCAAGGTTTAATCGGACCAGTAGGAGTCAAGAAGCACGTTGAAGGTTGATGGCGGCGAGATGTAGTGCGGCGCAACACCAAATGATTCCGCGCCAACGTGGAACCCGCACAACACAACCAAAATACTTTGCCCCAACGAAATGTTGAGGTTGTCAATCTCACCGGCTTGCTGTAACAAAGAGTTAACCGTATTGTGTGGAAGATGATTGTTTGCAAAAAATAGTAGAACAAAGTATTGCAGTAGATTGTATTTCAAGTAAGAGAATTGGACCGGGGTCCACAGTTCACTAGAGGTGTCTCTCCCATAAGACGAACAGCATGTTGGGTGAACAAATTACAGTTGGGCAATTGACAAATAAAGAGAGCATGACCATGTACATACATATCATGATGAGTATAGTGAGATTTAATTGGGCATTACGACAAAGTACATAGACCGTCATCCAACTGCATCTATGCCTAAAAAGTCCACCTTCAGGTTATCATCCGAACCCCCTCCAGTATTAAGTTGCTAACAACAGACAATTGCATTAAGTATGGTGCGTAATGTAACTAGTGACTACATCCTTGAACATAGCACTAATGTTTTATCCCTAGTGGCAACAGCACAACACAACCTTAGAACTTTCTCACATCGTCCTGTGTCAATGCAGGCATGAACCCACTATCGAGCATAAATACTCCCTCTTGGAGTTACAAGCATCTACTTGGCCAGAGCATCTACTAGTAACGGAGAGCATGCAAGATCATAAACAACACATAAGCATAACTTTGATAATCAACATAACAAGTATTCTCTATTCATCGGATCCCAACAAACGCAACATATAGAATTACAGATAGATGATCTTGATCATGTTAGGCAGCTCACAAGATCCGACAATGATAGCACAATGGGGAGAAGACAACCATCTAGCTACTGCTATGGACCCATAGTCCAGGGGTAGACTACTCACACATCACACCGGAGGCGACCATGGCGGCGTAGAGTCCTCCGGGAGATGATTCCCCTCTCCGGCAGGGTGCCGGAGGCGATCTCCTGGATCCCCCGAGATGGGATCGGCGGCGGCGGCGTCTCTGGAAGGTTTTCCGGATCGTGGCTCTCGGGACGGGGGTTTCGTCACGAGAGACTTTTTATAGGCGGAAGGGCAGGTCAAGAGGCGGCACGGGGCCCCACACCACAGGCCGGCGCGGCCAAGGGGGGCCGCGCCGCCCTATGGTCCTGGCTCCCGTGGCCCCTCTTCGTCTCTCCTTCGGACTTCCGGAAGCTTCGTGGAAAAATAGGCCCCTGGGCTTTGATTTCGTCCAATTCCGAGAATATTTCCTTACTAGGATTTCTGAAACCAAAACAGCAGAAAACAAAGAATCGGCACTTCGGCATCTTGTTAATAGGTTAGTTCCAGAAAATGCACGAATATGACATAAAGTGTGCATAAAACATGTAGATAACATCAATAATGTGGCATGGAACATAAGAAATTATCGATACGTCGGAGACGTATCAGCATCCCCAAGCTTAGTTCTGCTCATCCCGAGCAGGTAAAACGATAACACAGATAATTTCTGGAGTGACATGCCATCATAAGCTTGATCATACTATTTGTAAAGCATATGTAGTGAATGCAGCGATCGAAACAATGTATATGACATGAGTAAACAAGTGAATCATATAGCAAAGACTTTTCATGAATAGCACTTCAAGACAAGCATCAATAAGTCTTGCATAAGAGTTAACTCATAAAGCAATAATTCAGAGTAAAGGCATTGAAGCAACACAAAAGAAGATTAAGTTTCAGCGGTTGCTTTCAACTTGTAACATGTATATCTCATGGATATTGTCAACATAGAGTAATATAATAAGTGCAATAAGCAAGTATGTAGGAATCAATGCACAGTTCACACAAGTGTTTGCTTCTTGAGGTGGAGAGAGATAGGTGAACTGACTCAACATTGAAAGTAAAAGAATGGTCCTCCATAGAGGAAAAGCATCGATTGCTATATTTGTGCTAGAGCTTTGATTTTGAAAACATGAAACAATTTTGTCAACGGTAGTAATAAAGCATATGCATCATGTAAATTATATCTAATAAGTTGCAAGCCTCATGCATAGCGTACTAATAGTGCCCGCACCTTGTCCTAATTAGCTTGGACTACCGGATCATCACAATGCATTGTTTTTACCAAGTGTCACAAAGGGGTACCTCTATGCCGCCTGTACAAAGGTCTAAGGAGAAAGCTCGCATTGGATTTCTCGCTATTGATTATTCTTCAACTTAGACATCCATACCGGGACAACATAAACAACAGATAATGGACTCCTCTTTTATGCATAAGCATATAACAACAATTAATAATTTTCTCATTTGAGATTTGAGGATTGTTGTCCAAAACTGAAACTTCCACCATGGAACATGGCTTCGGTTAGCGGCCCAATGTTCTTCTCTAACATATGCATGCTTAACCATATGGTGGTAGATCTCTCTTGCTTCAGACAAGACGAACATGCATAGCAACTCACATGAATTTCAACAATGAATAGTTGATGGCGTCCCCAGTAAACATGGTTATCGCACAACAAGCAACTTAATAAGAGATAAAGTGCATAATGACATATTCAATACCACAATAGTTTTTAAGCTATTTGTCCCATGAGCTATATATTGCATAGGTGAATGATGGAATTTTAAAGGTAGCACTCAAGCAATTTACTTTGGAATGGCGGAAAATACCATGTAGTAGGTAGGTATGGTGGACACAAGTGGCATAGTGGTTGGCTCAAGTATTTTGGATGCATGAGAAGTATTCCCTCTCGATACAAGGTTTAGGCTAGCAAGGCTTATTTGAAACAAACACAAGGATGAACCGGTGCAGCAAAACTCACATAAAAGACATATTGAAAACATTATAAGACTCTACACCGTCTTCCTTGTTGTTCAAATTCAATACTAGAAATTATCTAGACCTTAGAGAAACCAAATATGCAAACCAAATTTTAGCATGCTCTATGTATTTCTTCATTAATGGGTGCAAAGCATATGATGCAAGAGCTTAATCATGAGCACAACAATTGCCAAGTATCACATTACCCAAAACATTTATAGCAATTACTACATGTATCATTTTCCAATTCCAACCATATAACAATTTAACGAAGGAGAAACTTCGCCATGAATACTATGAATAGAAACCAAGGACATACTTGTCCATATGCTACAGCGGAGCGTGTCTCTCTCCCATAAAGTGAATGCTAGGATCCATTTTATTCAAACAAAACAAAAACAAAAACAAACCGACGCTCCAAGAAAAAGCACATAAGATGTGATGGAATAAAAATATAGTTTCAGGGGAGGAACCTGATAATGTTGTCGATGAAGAAGGGGATGCCTTGGGCATCCCCAAGCTTAGACGCTTGAGTCTTCTTGATATATGCAGGGGTGAACCACCGGGGCATCCCCAAGCTTAGAGCTTTCACTCTCCTTGATCATGTTGCATCATACTCCTCTCTTGACCCTTGAAAACTTCCTCCACACCAAACTCGAAACAACTCATTAGAGGGTTAGTGCACATTATAAATTGACATATTCAGAGGTGACACAATCATTCTTAACACTTCTGGACATTGCATAATGCTACTGGACATTAATGGATCAAAGAAATTCATCCAACATAGCGAAAGAGGCAATGCGAAATAAAAGGCAGAATCTGTCAAAACAGAACAGTTCGTATTGACGAATTTTAAAATGGCACCAGACTTGCTCAGATGAAAATGTTCAAATTGAATGAAAGTTGCGTACATATCTGAGGATCACACACGTAAATTGGCATAATTTTCTGAGCTACCTACAGGGAGGTGGACCCAGATTCGTGACAGCAAAGAAATCTGGAACTGTGCAGTAATCCAAATCTAGTACTTACTTTTCTATCAACGGCTTAACTTGGCACAACAAAACACAAAACTAAGATAAGGAGAGGTTGCTACAGTAGTAAACAACTTCCAAGACACAAAATAAAAACAAAGTACTGTAGGTAAAAACATGGGTTGTCTCCCATAAGCGCTTTTCTTTAACGCCTTTCAGCTAGGCGCAGAAAGTGTGTATCAAGTATTATCAAGAGATGAAGTGTCAACATCATAATTTGTTCTCATAATAGAATCAAAAGGTACCTTCATTCTCTTTCTAGGGAAGTGTTCCATACCTTTCTTGAGAGGAAATTGATATTTTATATTACCTTCCTTCATATCAATAATAGCACCAACAGTTCGAAGAAAAGGTCTTCCCAATATAATGGGACAAGATGCATTGTATTCAATATCCAAGACAACAAAATCAACGGGAACAAGGTTATTGTTAACGGTAATGCGAACATTATCAACTTTACCCAAAGGTTTCTTTGTAGAATGATCAGCAAGATTAACATCCATATAACAATTTTTCAGCGGTGGCAAGTCAAGCATATTATAAATTTTTTAGGCATAACAGAAATACTTGCACCAAGATCACATAAAGCATTACAATCAAAATCTTTAACCTTCATCTTAATGATGGGCTCCCAACCATCCTCTAGCTTTTTAGGAATAGAGGCTTTACGCTCTAGTTTCTCTTCTCTAGCTTTTATGAGAGCATTTGTAATATGATGCGTGAAAGCCAAATTTATAGCACTAGCATTAGGACTTTTAGCAAGTTTTTGCAAGAACTTTATAACTTCAGAGATGTGGCAATCATCAAAATTCAAACCATTATAATCTAAAGCAATGGGATCATCATCCCCAATGTTGGAAAAAATTTCAGCAGCTTTATCACAAGCGCTTCAATAGCTTTAGCGATTTCAGGCAGTTTTTCGCGCTTTGCATTAGAAGTGGAAACATTGCTAACACCAATTCTTTTATTAGTATGAGTAGGAGGTGCAGCAACATGTGTAGCATTAGCATTACTAGTGGTGGTAATAGTCCAAACTTTAGCTATATTCTTCTCTTTAGCTAGTTTTTCATTTTCTTCTCTATCCCACATAGCACGCAGTTCAGCCATTAATCTTATATTCTCATTAATTCTAACTTGAATGGCATTTGCTGTAGTAGTAATTTTATCATCTAAATCCTCAGGTTTAGCAGCCATTTTATTAATTAAAGAAGATTGTGATGCAGACATGTATGAGATTCGGGTTTCAGCATTAGCAAGTTTAGTTTGCAACCCCGAGATCTCCCTATTCAGATTTTCAAGTTGATTCCCTATATTCTTCAACAAGGTAGATTGCTCATTCATAGTCTTAGTAAACAATTTATTTTGCTCATATTGTGATTGCATAAAGCTCTTGGTGGATCTTTCAATTTCTAGCATCTTTTCTTCATTAGGTGAAGCATATCTACCATAAGAATTACCATTAGCAGGGTATGGCCTAGAATCATTGTGATTATTATTTTTAATGAAATTCACATCAACATATTCTTTTTGAGCAACCAATGAAGCTAACGGAACATTATTAGGATCAATATTAGTCCTATCATTCACAAGCATAGACATAATAGCATCAATCTTATCACTCAAGGAAGAGGTTTCTTTAATTTACCTTCTTACCTTGTGGAGCTCTTTCCGTGTGCCATTCAGAGTAGTTGATCATCATATTATCAAGAAGCTTTGTTGCTTCACCAAGAGTGATGGACATAAAGGTACCTCCGGCAGCTGAATCCAATAAATTCCGTGAAGAAAAATTTAGTCCTGCATAGAAGGTTTGGATGATCATCCAAGTAGTCAGTCCATGGGTTGGGCAATTTTTGACCAAAGATTTCATTCTTTCCCAAGCTTGAGCAACATGTTCAGTATCTAATTGTTTAAAATTCATTATGCTACTCCTCAAAGATATAATTTTAGCAGGGGGATAATATCTACCAATAAAAGCATCCTTGCATTTAGTCCATGAATCAATACTATTCTTAGGCAGAGATAGCAACCAATCTTTAGCTCTTCCTCTTAATGAGAAAGGGAACAATTTTAATTTTATAATGTCACCATCTACATCCTTATACTTTTGCATTTCACATAATTCAACAAAATTATTAAGATGGGCAGCAGCATCATCGTAACTAACACCGAGAAAATTGCTCTCGCATAACAAGATTCAAGAAAGCAGGTTTAATTTCAAAGAATTCTGCTGTAGTAGCAGGTGGAGCAATAGGTGTGCATAAGAAATCATTATTATTTGTGGTTGTGAAGTCACACAACTTAGTATTTTCAGGGTTGGCCATTTTAGCAACAGTAAATAAAGCAAACTAGATAAAGTAAATGCAAGTAAACTAATTTTTTTGTGTTTTTGATATAGCAAACAAGATAGCAAATAAAGTAAAACTAGCCACTAATTTTTTTGTATTTTGATTTAGTGCAGCAAACAAAGTAGTAAATAAAACTAAGCAAGACAAAAACAAAGTAAAGAGATTGAGAAGTGGAGACTCCCCTTGCAGCGTGTCTTGATCTCCCCGGCAACGGCGCCAGAAATTTGCTTGATGCGTGTGGTTGGCACGTCCGTTGGGAACCCCAAGAGGAAGGTGTGATGCGCACAGCGGCAAGTTTCCTCAGTAAGAAACCAAGGTTTAATCGGACCAGTAGGAGTCAAGAAGCACGTTGAAGGTTGATGGCGGCGAGATGTAGTGCGGCGCAACACCAGTGATTCCGGCGCCAACGTGGAACCTGCACAACACAACCAAAATACTTTGCCCCAACGAAACAGTGAGGTTGTCAATCTCACCGGCTTGCTGTAACAAAGAGTTAACCGTATTGTGTGGAAGATGATTGTTTGCAGAAACAGTAGAACAAGATTGCAAGAGATTGTATTTCAAGAAAGAGAATTGGACCGGGTCCACAGCTTACTAGAGGTGTCTCTCCCATAAGACGAACCGCATGTTGGGTGAACACATTACAGTTGGGCAATTGACAAATAAAGAGAGCATGACCATGCACATACATATCATGATGAGTATAGTGAGATTTAATTGGGCATTACGACAAAGTACATAGACCGTCATCCAACTGCATCTATGCCTAAAAAGTCCACCTTCGTGTTATCATCCGAACCCCCTCCGCATTAAGTTGCTAACAACAGACAATCGCATTAAGTATGGTGCGTAATGTAACTAGTGACTACATCCTTGAACATAGCACTAATGTTTTATCCCTAGTGGCAACAAAGCACAACACAACCTTAGAACTTTCTCGCCATCGTCCTGTGTCAATGCAGCATGAACCCACTATCGAGCATAAGTACTCCCTCTTGGAGTTACAAGCATCTACTTGGCCAGAGCATCTACTAGTAACGGAGAGCATGCAAGATCATAAACAACACATAAGCATAACTTTGATAATCAACATAACAAGTATTCTCTATTCATCGGATCCCAACAAACGCAACATATAGAATTACAGATAGATGATCTTGATCATGTTAGGCAGCTCACAAGATCCGACAATGATAGCACAATGGGGAGAAGACAACCATCTAGCTACTGCTATGGACCCATAGTCCAGGGGTAGACTACTCACACATCACACCGGAGGCGACCATGGCGGCGTAGAGTCCTCCGGGAGATGATTCCCCTCTCCGGCAGGGTGCCGGAGGCGATCTCCTGGATCCCCCGAGATGGGATCGGCGGCGGCGGCGTCTCCGGGAAGGTTTTCCGTATCGTGGCTCTCGGTGCATCGGGGGTTTCGTCACGGAGACTTTTTATAGGCGGAAGGGCAGGTCAAGAGGCGGCACGGGGCCCCACACCACAGCCGGCGCGGCCAAGGGGGCCGCGCCGCCCTATGGTCCGGCTCCCCGTGGCCCCTCTTCGTCTCTCCTTCGGACTTCTCGGAAGCTTCGTGGAAAAATAGGCCCCTGGGCTTTGATTTCGTCCAATTCCGAGAATATTTCCTTACTAGGATTTCTGAAACCAAAAACAGCAGAAACAAAGAATCGGCACTTCGGCATCAGGTGAATAGGTGAGTTCCAGAAACTGCACGAATATGACATAAAGTGTGCATAAAACATGTAGATAACATCAATAATGTGGCATGGAACATAAGAAATTATCGATACGTCGGAGACGTATCACCGGGCCGCCCTGCTGCTCCTCCGATCCAGCCAGGATCCGCACTGGGCCGCGTCCACGCGCCAAGGCCCACGCGGCCTGGCCTCTCCCCCGCGCGGCCTGAAGCATTTCGCCGCCTGTGCGCGCCATCTGCCCGCCCCGGTTCTTTGGGCCGGTCGGACCGGGCAGGCCGCCGGCCTCCCCAGCCCAGGCTCCGGTCAACCGGCCTGGCGGCCGGCCTGGCGGCCGGCCTGGGCACTTTTTTAGCCCGATTTTAATGCGATTTTCACCCTGCTTTTTCCCCAACGGTTATTTTTCTCCTTAGACTATAAATAGCCCTTCTTCCACCTTGAGCAACAACTTCTTCCCCTTTCTCTCACCTCCATTGTTGCATTTGAAGAAGTTGCTCTCTCCCTTGATTCCTCCAACCATTCTTGCTCATACTTGAGGATTTGAGAGAGGAGATCTAGATCTACACTTCCACCAAACCATTTCTTCTCTAAGTGAGGGAATCTCTTGGGATCTAGATCTTGGAGTCTTTGGTTGACTTTCCCCCTTGTTATTCCTCTCCAATCTCATCCTAGCATTCGTTGCTTTGGTGGGATTTGAGTGTGAAGGACTTGAACACCTCCGGTGTTCTTGCTTTGCATCATTGCATAGTGTTGAGCTCTCCACCACGATTTGTTCGAGTGAGAGACCGTGAGCTTGTTACTCTTGGAGGGTGACCTCCTAGTTGGCTTGGTTGGTGTCCCGGTGATCTCTTCGTGGAAGATTGTGAAGGGACCCGGGCTTCTCCTTCGTGGAGCTTGTGAAGTGGTTGTGGAGCTTGCCATCTCCGGAGCGGAGGAAAAGCTAACCATAAGGAAAGGGCCATTATCCTTCGTGGGTGTGGTTCGGAGAATAGGGTGAGCCTTCGTGGCGCGAGGAATCCTTCGTGGGACCTCCACTCCTCCAAACGTGACGTACCTTGTTGCAAAGCAAGGGAACACGGGAATACATCCTCGTCTCCGCGTGCCTCGGTTATTTCTATACCCGAGCTCTCTTTCCTTGTGATAGCCATCGTGCTTGAAGTACATATATCTTGCTATCACTTGTGCTACATATATCTTGTGCCTATCTTGCTTAGCTCTAGTTGCTATTGTTACACTTAGTTGAGCTTAGCATATTTAGGGTTTGTGCTTGTAAACTAAACGATAGTTTAATTCCGCATTCTTACAAGACAAATCCGCAAGAGTTTGTAATTGCCTATTCAAACCCCCCCTCTAGGCGACATCTCGATCTTTCACCATGATCTACAAAATATTTGCAAAGAGTTTAGACTAAGTTTATGATAAATTGAGTTCAATTTTAATTCATAAATTAACTAGCTAAACTCCCACTCAAAACAACATCCCTCACGTTGCCTTAGTGATTACACGAACCAAATCCACTACACCAAGTCCAATCTTCATGAGAGAAGATGTAGCTGTGAACAATCAACATGTTCATCATATCATTCATATGACTCAATCTTTACCTTTCGGTATTCCATGTTCTAAGGCCATGTCTATACATGCTAGGCTCTTCAAGTTTAACCTAAGTATTCGCATGTGCAAATCTGGCTTGCACCCGTTGTATGCACACATATAATATATAACACCCGATCATCACGTGATGCTTCAAAACGACGAGTCTTAGAAACGATGCATACTAAGTACGAAAACTTTATTATCTTGATATTTAGTGAGAGGGATCATCTTATAGTGCTTCCATCATGATCTAAGCAATGAAAGATGCATAAAGGATTAATACACATACAATTCATAATATGTGATATGGGATGGCATTTCTTCTTGTGCTTTTGATCTCCATATCCAAAGCACGAACATGATCTCCATCATCACCAGCATGGCATTGATGTCTACGCCCCCTCCTTTTCCTGTAGACAGTGTTGGGCCTCCAAGAGCAGAGGTTTGTAGAACAGCAGCAAGTTTCCCTTAAGTGGATCACCCAAGGTTTATCGAACTCAGGGAGGAAGAGGTCAAAGATATCCCTCTCATGCAACCCTGCAACCACAAAGCAAGAAGTCTCTTGTGTCCCCAACACACCTAATAGGTGCACTAGTTCGGCGAAGAGATAGTGAAATACAGGTGGTATAAATAAGTAGTAGCAACGGCACCAGAAAAGTGCTTTGCCCAGGACAAGAAACAAGCGTAGTAACGCAGCAGTAGTAACGCAAAGAAACAAGAAACAAGCAGCGATAGCAGTATTTAGGAACAAGGCCTAGGGATTAGACTTTCACTAGTGGACACTCTCAACTTTGATCACATAACAGAATAGATAAATGCATACTCTACACTCTCTTGTTGGATGATGAACACCATTGCGTAGGATTACACGAACCCTCAATGCCGGAGTTAACAAGCTCCACAATTCAATGTTCATATTTAAATAACCTTAGAGTGCATGAAAGATCAACACGACTAAACCAAGTACTAACATAGCATGCACACTGTCACCTTCACACTATGTAGGAGGAATAGATCACATCAATACCATCATAGCAATAGTTAACTTCATAATCTACAAGAGATCATAATCATAGCCTACGCCAAGTACTAACACGGATGCACACACTGTCACCATTACACCGTGCAGGAGGGATAAAACTACTTTAATAACATCACTAGAGTAGCACATAGATAAATTGTGATACAAAACACATTGCAAACATAAAGAGATATAAATAAGCACTTCACTATGCCATTCATAACAGTGAATAAGTATTCTGTGAAATATAGCCTAAGAGACCCACACGGTGCACACACTGTCACCTTTACACACGTGGGACAAGGAGTCTCCGGAGATCACATAAGTAAAATTCACTTGACTAGCATAACGACATCTAGATTACAAGCATCATCATATGAATCTCAATCATGTAAGGCAGCTCATGAGATTATTGTATTGAAGTACATAGGAGAGAGATGAACCACATAGCTACCGGTACAGCCCCGAGCCTCGATGGAGAACTACTCCCTCCTCATGGGAGACAGCAGCGTTGATGAAGATGGTGGTGGTGTCGATGGAGGAGCCTTCCGGGGGCACTTCCCCGTCCTGGCGGCGTGCCGGAACAGAGACTCCTGTCCCCCAGATCTTGGCTTCGCGATGGCGGCGGCTCTGGAAGGTTTCTCGTACCGTGGCTTTTCCGTATCGAGGTTTTAGGTCTAGGACCTTTATATAGGCGAAGAGGCGGCGTCAGAAGGTCAACGAGGTGACGACACCATAGGGGGGCGCGGGCCACCCCCAGGCCGCGCCGGCCTATGGTCTGGTGGGCCTGTGGCCCCCCTCTGACGACTCTCAGGTGTTCTGGATGCTTCCGGGCAAAATAGGACCCTGGGCGTTGATTTCGTCCAATTCCGAGAATATTTCCTTACTAGGATTTCTGAAACCAAAAACAGCAGAAAACAGCAACTGGCCCTTCGGCATCTCGTCAATAGGTTAGTTCCGGAAAATGCATAAATATGACATAAAGTATGCATAAAACATGTAGATATCATCAATAATGTGGCATGGAACATAAGAAATTATCGATACGTCGGAGACGTATCAGCATCCCCAAGCTTAGTTCCTGCTCGTCCCGAGCAGGTAAACGATAAACAAAGATAATTTCTAGAGTGACATGCCATCATAAACTTGATCATACTATTGTAAGCATATGTAATGAATGCAGCGATCAAAACAATGTAAATGACATGAGTAAACAACTGAATCATAAAGCAAAGACTTTTCATGAATAGTACTTCAAGACAAGCATCAATAAGTCTTGCATAAGAGTTAACTCATAAAGCAATAATTCAAAGTAAAGGTATTGAAGCAACACAAAGGAAGATGAAGTTTCAGCGGTTGCTTTCAACTTGTAACATGTATATCTCATGGATAGTTGTCAATGCAAAGCAATATAACAAGTGCAATATGCAAGTATGTAGGAATCAATGCACAGTTCACACAAGTGTTTGCTTCTTGAGGTGGAGAGAGATAGGTGAACTGACTCAACATAAAAGTAAAAGAATGGTCCTTCAAAGAGGAAAGCATCGATTGCTATATTTGTGCTAGAGCTTTGGTTTTGAAAACAAGAAACAATTTTGTCAACGGTAGTAATAAAGCATATGTATCATGTAAATTATATCTTACAAGTTGCAAGCCTCATGCATAGTATACTAATAGTGCCCGCACCTTGTCCTAATTAGTTTGGACTACCGGGATTATCGCAATGCACATGTTTTAACCAAGTGTCACAAAGGGGTACCTCTATGCCGCCTGTACAAAGGTCTAAGGAGAAAGCTCGCATTGGATTTCTCGCTATTGATTATTCTCAACTTAGACATCCATACCGGGACAACATAGACAACAGATAATGGACTCCTCTTTTATGCATAAGCATGTAGCAACAATTAATTTTCTCATATGAGATTGAGGATATATGTCCAAAACTGAAACTTCCACCATGGATCATGGCTTTAGTTAGCGGCCCAATGTTCTTCTCTAACAATATGCATGCTCTAACCATAAGGTGGTAGATCGCTCTTACTTCAGACAAGATGAACATGTATAGCAACTCACATGATATTCATCAAAGAGTAGTTGATGGCGTCCCCAGGAACATGGTTATCGCACAACAAGCAACTTAATAAGAGATAAAGTGCATAAGTACATATTCAATACCACAATAGTTTTTAAGCTATTTGTCCCATGAGCTATATATTGTAAAGGTGAAGAATGGAAATTTAAAGGTAGCACTCAAGCAATTTACTTTGGAATGGCGGAGAAATACCATGTAGTAGGTAGGTATGGTGGACACAAATGGCATAGTGGTTGGCTCAAGTATTTGGATGCATGAGAGGTATTCCCTCTCGATACAAGGTTTAGGCTAGCAAGGTTATTTGAAACAAACACAAGGATGAAACGGTGCAGCAAAACTCACATAAAAGACATATTGTAAACATTATAAGACTCTACACCGTCTTCCTTGTTGTTCAAACTCAATACTAGAAATTATCTAGACTTTTAGAGAGACCAATTATGCAAACCAAATTTTAGCATGCTCTATGTATTCTTCACTAATAGGTGCAAAGTATATGATGCAAGAGCTTAAACATGAGCACAACAATTGCCAAGTATCACATTATCCAAGATATTATAGCAATTATTACATGTATCATTTTCCAATTCCAACCATATAACAATTAACGAAGCAGTTTCAACCTTCGCCATGAAAATTAAAAGCTAAGAACACATGTGTTCATACGAACCAGTGGAGCGTGTCTCTCTCCCACACAAGTATTTATTCAAACAAAAACAAAAACAAGAAACATACAGACGCTCCAAGTAAAGTACATAAGATGTGACCGAATAAAAATATAGTTTCAAGAGAAGGAACCTGATAATTTTTCGACGAAGAAGGGGATGCCTTGGGCATCCCCAAGCTTAGATGCTTGAGTCTTCTTGAAATATGCAGGGGTGAACCACCGGGGCATCCCCAAGCTTAGACTTTTCACTCTTCTTGATCACATTGTATCATCCTCCTCTCTTGACCCTTGAAAACTTCCTTCACACCAAACTCAAAACAACTCATTAGAGGGTTAGTGCATAATCAAAAATTCACATGTTCAGAGGTGACACAATCATTCTTAACACTTCTGGACATTGCTCAAAGCTACTGGAAGTCAATGGAACAAAGAAATCCATCCCACATAGCAAAAGAAGCAATGCGAAATAAAAGGCAGAATCTGTCAAAACAGAACAGTCCGTAAAGACGAATTTTATTGAGGCACCAGACTTGCTCAAATGAAAATGCTCAAATTGAATGAAAGTTGCGTACATATCTGAGGATCACTCACGTAAATTGGCATAATTTTCTGAGTTAGCTACAGAGAATTTTGCCCAGATTCGTGACAGCAAAGAAATCTGTTTCTGCGCAGTAATCCAAATCTAGTATGAACTTTACTATCAACGACTTTACTTGGCACAACAAAACACAAAACTAAGATAAGGAGAGGTTGCTACAGTAGTAAACAACTTCCAAGACACAAATATAAAACAAAATTACTATAGTGAAATAAACACATGGGTTATCTCCCAAGAAGTGCTTTCTTTATAGCCATTAAGATGGGCTCAGCAGTTTTAATGATGCACTCACAAGAAATAGTATTTGAAGCAAAAGAGAGCATCAAGAGGCAAATTCAAAACATATTTAAGTCTAACATGCTTCCTATGAAAAGGAATCTTGTAAATAAACAAGTTCAAGAAGCATAATGCAACAAGCATAGAAAGATAAAACAAGTGCAGCTTCAAGATTTTTAGCATATAGAGAGGTGTTTTAGTAACATGAAAATTTGTACAACCATATTTTCCTCTCTCATAATAACTTTCAGTAGTGTCATGAGCAAACTCAACAATATAACTATCACATAAAGCATTCTTATCATGAGTCTCATGCATAAAATTATTACTCTCCACATAGGCATAGTCAATTTTATTAGTGATAGTGGGAGCAAATTCAACAAGGTAGCTATCATTATTATTCTCATCAAGTGTAGGAGGCATAGTATAATCATAATCAAATTTATCCTCCATAACAGGTGGCACCAAAAGACTACTATCATTATAATTATCATAAATAGGAGGCAAAGTATCATCAAAGTAAATTTTCTCCTCCACGCCCGGGGGACTAAAAAGATCATGCTCATCAAAGCCAGCTTCCCCAAGCTTAGAATTTTCCATAGCATTAGCAACAATAGTGTTCAAAGCATTCATATTAATAACATTCCCATTAGCATGCATATAAAGTTCCATGGGTTTTTTTAATTCTCTCTTCAAACACATCATGTCCTAATTCAAGATAAAGTTCATAAAGATCTCTCATATTTTTGTTGTTTTCCATTATGCCTAACTAGTGTAAACAAGAAACAAAAAGTTGCAATTGCAGGATCTAAAGGAAATAGCTTCGAGTACTTACAACGGCGCCGGAAAATAGCTTAGTAGCCGAGATCCGGAGTGTGAGTACCTTTTACCTTTCCTCCCCGGCAACGGCGCCAGAAAATAGCTTGATGTCTACACCCCCTCCTTTTCCTGTAGACAGTGTTGGGCCTCCAAGAGCAGAGGTTTGTAGAACAGCAGCAAGTTTCCCTTAAGTGGATCACCCAAGGTTTATCGAACTCAGGGAGGGAGAGGTCAAAGATATCCCTCTCATGCAACCCTGCAACCACAAAGCAAGAAGTCTCTTGTGTCCCCAACACACCTAATAGGTGCACTAGTTCGGCGAAGATAGTGAAATACAGGTGGTATAAATAAGTAGTAGCAACGGCACCGTAAAAGTGCTTTGCCCAGGACGATAAACAAGCGTAGTAACGCAAATAGAGTAACGCAAAGAAACAAGAAACAAGCAGCGATAGCAGTATTTAGGAACAAGGCCTAGGGATTAGACTTTCACTAGTGGACACTCTCAACTTTGATCACATAACAGAATAGATAAATGCATACTCTACACTCTCTTGTTGGATGATGAACACCATTGCGTAGGATTACACGAACCCTCAATGCCGGAGTTAACAAGCTCCACAATTCAATGTTCATATTTAAATAACCTTAGAGTGCATGAAAGATCAACACGACTAAACCAAGTACTAACATAGCATGCACACTGTCACCTTCACACTATGTAGGAGGAATAGATCACATCAATACCATCATAGCAATAGTTAACTTCATAATCTACAAGAGATCATAATCATAGCCTACGCCAAGTACTAACACGGATGCACACACTGTCACCATTACACCGTGCAGGAGGGATAAAACTACTTTAATAACATCACTAGAGTAGCACATAGATAAATTGTGATACAAAACACATTGCAAACATAAAGAGATATAAATAAGCACTTCACTATGCCATTCATAACAGTGAATAAGTATTCTGTGAAATATAGCCTAAGAGACCCACACGGTGCACACACTGTCACCTTTACACACGTGGGACAAGGAGTCTCCGGAGATCACATAAGTAAAATTCACTTGACTAGCATAACGACATCTAGATTACAAGCATCATCATATGAATCTCAATCATGTAAGGCAGCTCATGAGATTATTGTATTGAAGTACATAGGAGAGAGATGAACCACATAGCTACCGGTACAGCCCCGAGCCTCGATGGAGAACTACTCCCTCCTCATGGGAGACAGCAGCGTTGATGAAGATGGTGGTGGTGTCGATGGAGGAGCCTTCCGGGGGCACTTCCCCGTCCCGGCGGCGTGCCGGAACAGAGACTCCTGTCCCCCAGATCTTGGCTTCGCGATGGCGGCGGCTCTGGAAGGTTTCTCGTACCGTGGCTTTTCCGTATCGAGGTTTTAGGTCTAGGACCTTTATATAGGCGAAGAGGCGGCGTCAGAAGGTCAACGAGGCGATGACACCATAGGGGGGCGCGGGCCACCCCCAGGCCGCGCCGGCCTATGGTCTGGTGGGCCTGTGGCCCCCCTCTGACGACTCTCGGGTGTTCTGGATGCTTCCGGGCAAAATAGGACCCTGGGCGTTGATTTCGTCCAATTCCGAGAATATTTCCTTACTAGGATTTCTGAAACCAAAAACAGCAGAAAACAACAACTGGCCCTTCGGCATCTCGTCAATAGGTTAGTTCCGGAAAACGCATAAATATGACATAAAGTATGCATAAAACATGTAGATATCATCAATAATGTGGCATGGAACATAAGAAATTATCGATACGTCGGAGACGTATCAGGCATCAAGGTCAATGTCCCTGCTTCATGGTTGTCCATCACTAATAGCGACTATACCAACTACTTGGAATAAAGCTATTACATGATGAATAGAAACGCATGTGTTAACAAATTTAAAGACAGCCATTAAGCTCCTGCTGGTTGCCATAATACAATAATGATCATCTCACACATCAAATATAATCATAATCTCATCATGGCCATATCACATCACATGCCCCTGCAACAACAAGTTAGACGCCTCTTATTTTCTTTGCATGTTTTACGTGGCTTGGGGCTTTCGAATAAGAACTGTTCTTACCTACAAACAAGAACCACAACGCTAATACAAGTGTTGTCAAGTGCAGATTATAAATTGGATTTTAACTACGGTGGGAGAGACAGACACCCGCTGAGCCACATACTTATGCAATACAAGTTGCATGTCAAGCGTGGAGCAAGTATCATGTGCGCGGACATGTAAGGTTAGCCCGGGCCGCTTCAT
Source organism: Lolium perenne (assembly GCF_019359855.2). Classification (NCBI taxonomy): domain Eukaryota; kingdom Viridiplantae; phylum Streptophyta; class Magnoliopsida; order Poales; family Poaceae; genus Lolium; species Lolium perenne. The sequence goes on from NW_027248984.1 coordinate 745,804, forward strand.
CCCACCATCCCGCAAGATGCAAAGTTCACGAGCATCAATGCCCAAAAATCAAGAGCATCAACGCCCACAAATCCATTGTGTTCTATCCGGCCAACAGATCTATGCATAGACATGGCTCTCATACCACTATAGGGTTCGTTGCATGGAAAACAAAAAATTCTACCGCAAAGACGAATAAATCCAAGATCCAATCTATGGAAAAGCCAAGATCTAATTTATGAGATATGTGCAACGAGATAGATGAGAACTAACCCTCGAAGATCCAAATACTTAACGAGATCTGATCTCGTGGTTGATGAATACGATCCTTCTGGTGCTGCGATCCGGCAGCACTTCCGTACTCGGTCACACGTACGGAGTCGATGAAGACCTTCCTCTCCTCGCTCCAGTGGGCAGTGGAGGTAGTAGATCCCCTCGGAATCCTAGCAACACGGCGGCATGGTGGTGGAGGAGAATTCCTGCACGTCTTCATCTAAGCCAGAGCAGGAAGAAGCGGGAGGGAGGATCGATAGGTGGCGGCTAGGGTTAGGGTGAAGGGAAAGTGGCCGGCCACACCTCCCCTCTTTATATAGTGGGAGGTGGGGGTCGGCCAGGGTTTCCACCTTGGCCCTCTACCCTCCTAGGATCGGCGAATTGGGAGGGGGGAATTTCCTTCCCCCAAGTCTTCCCCCCTAATTTTTAGGGATATGATCTTATCCCTCTGGGATTCGATCTTATCTCCTGGGGGGCTAGCCGGCTGGGCCTCTTGTATCTGCTGCAGCTGGCCCATGAGGCCCCCACAGCATGCGCTCAGCCCATGTGGCCCTATCGGGGTGGTGGGTCCACCGGTGGCCCTCTAGAACCTTCTACAAGCTCCGATCAAAACACCAAAACTTTTCCCAAACCCCGAAAGATGACTTCCATTATATGAATATTATTCTCCAGACCATTCCGGACCTCCTCGTGATGTCCTGGATCCTATCCAAGACTCCGAACAATATTCGGTCTCCATCTCATATTCCATATCTAATTAAACAACATCGAACCTTAAGTGTGTCACCCTATGGTTCACGAACTATGCAGCCATAATTGAGACACCTCTCCGATCAATAAAAAATAGCGGACCAAGAGATCCATAATGGCTCCCACATATTCAACGATGACTTCGTGATCGAAAAAACCATTAACATACGATACCGATTCCCTTTGTCGCGCGATACTTTACTTATCCGAGGTTCGATGATCCGTATCTCCATACCTAGTTCAACCTCGTTACCAATAAGTGCTCTTTACTCGTAACGTGATATGAAATCCCTTGTGACCCAGTCACATGCTTGCAAGCTAATTGGATGACATTCCACCGAGAGGGCCCAGAGTATATCTATCTGTCATTTGGATGGACAAATCCCACTCTTGATCCATGCGCTTCAACACATACTTTCCGAATACTTAACGCCACCTTTATAACCACCCAATTACGAAGTGGTGTTTGATGTCATCAAAGCATCCATCCGGTGAAGTTGATTAACACGATCTCATGGTCGAAGGATTACGCAACTATGTATTTGAAAGCTCGTAGCAAGACGAACTCAATGACTTGATCTTATGCTATGCTTACTATGGATGTGTGTCTATCACATCATTCTCCTAATGATATGATATTATTATTAACAACATCCAATGTCCATGATCAGGAAACCATGATCATCTATTAATCTACAAGCTAGTTTAACAAGAGGTTTACTAGGGACTCTTTTATGTTTGCAAAATACACAAGTATTAATGTTTCCGGTTAATACAATTATAGCATGGGATGCAACATTTATCACAAACACAAAGATATAATAATAACCATTTTATTATTGCCTCTTGGGATATCTCCAACACTTGGGTGAATCTTTACAACGTTAATGTGCATCTTTTAACATGGGAATATTGTGTTGAGTGCAAATAGGATTTTTTCATTCTTTCACTAATGGGAAAAGGCTTATAGCTACAACTGCTCCGCATGGTGTGAAAATGAAAGTCTGCCGGTGATAAGCTAAACTACTGACGGGCTTTCCTTAGTGGAGTTTTAAACCCTAGATCTTCTTTTTGGGGGTCCTTGTTTTTGAAGGCCATCTCGGTTCTAGACCTTGTTGTGACTAGTTCGTGATGTTGTTGGGAGCATCTGTCCTTTGTGGAGCTTCCCCCAACCTTGTGTGAATGCTAGCCACCTAGACCGGCCTTGCTTAGTCGAGAAGGTAGGTACACCTTTGTGGTGTGCCTATGAGGAACAAGGTGCCGCCTTTGTGGCGGTTGACACCTTCGTGGTGCCACACCTCCTCAACGTAGACATACCTCTTTTTGTGGAGGGAACTACGTGTGGCACCCCCGGGATCAGGGTTAGACAAATACCAGATCTTCGTCTGACATAAGCCTAACCTAGAGCTCGAGAGACTACAGTGAGAGAATCGGTAACACAACAGTGACTCTACGACTCAAAAAGGTAATACAAGCTCATAACAGAGCAAAGAACCAAAGTATTACAAGCAGAGGTCACTGACCTGACATTACATCAATCAACGGAAGCGAAGTTATGCTATTAGACATAGCAAGATAGCAAAAGGCCTAAGAGGCCAGGAGCATAACGGCGATGTCCCAACCCATAGATTCCAGGATGCCACCTGGGAACCCCAAGCTACTCGTCGATGTCGACTAGAAACCACCATCTGTTGGAGCGACTTCTTCTGAAACAAAAGCATGCAAAGCTGAGTACAGGGACTCAGCAAGACTTAGTACAACCTTTTAGCAAAGCGGGTATGCGGGCTTTCTGTGGAGCTTCTTTTGCGTAAAGCCAGTTTTCCTTTAATAAACAAGAGGGAGAAGAAGCTCGGCTACTCAGAACCTTTAAAAGGGGATAAGAGAGCGACATCTCTATCTCTATTGATCATCATATTGTATCCACCAATCTTCATCATCTCGAACCACTATCCTCGGATCACCCCCTCAACACCCGGAGAAGGTATCCGTAACACACATTGATTGCCAAGTTTTACGATTAGGTTAAAGTTCTCTATGATCTCCACGTCCTTTCCTAAGTCGTCCGTAACCGTGGACACGGCTTTTCGAAAAGATTCATAACCCTGCAGGGGTGCACAACTTTACCCACACGTTCCAACCGACTCTTAATGCCAGCATCATTAGCTCTCTTCCTTGGAAAGCCGGCAGAGGGTGGTCGACCACGACCTTTACCTTGCTGTCGCCGAGACCATGAGTCACGCGCTAAGGATTGTTCCGCCGTAATGGGTCAAGTCCCGAAGTCGGTCCTTAACGATGTGAGGCGAGGTGGGTTTCCCCAGGGACTCTAACCCCAGCCACCACGGCCACGCTTACCTACCTGTATGCTATGCACCTTTTCACAAACATTTTCGATGCATATGTCCAAATAATGCGCAAACTATGTGACTCATGGAATCTACTAGGCAAGTTAGTGAGTCGAGAGGGTACCATAATAGGGCCTCGTGTGGTTGTACGCTCAGTCTTGGTTCAAGAGGCGAGAACTCGGTTCCTAGGGTCGGCAGAAACGAAACAACCCACCACATCCCAATGTGGCCTCTCGTCTGAGCCTTTAATCATGTTTAACAACATTTCTATACTTACCACGTCAACCTGTCATACTAGATTCATTTCATTGTAGGGCTCCAGTCCGAAGACCGGAGTAGCAGCATAACAAACTAAGCATGGCTAAGCATAAAGAGATAAAGGCTCTTCCGATGCACACATGCCAAACCTAGTTATGCTAGGAGCAGTGGATCATGGATTTGAGGCTACAAGGGTGAAACATGTAATAGATAGGATAACTCTACCTATCGATAAAAGACAGTTGAATCGCATGCAATATGAAGTAACCAGAATGAAAGCATTTGTAAAACTTAGATGAACCAGGCTAGGGCTTGCCTTTGTCCCTGACAAACCGAAGTGTATCTTCGATAATCTTGTACTTGATTTGTTCGTTGGAGGATAGGAATTGATCATCGGTGTTGTTGATCTTCATCGTCTCATACTCGTGCTCTATCGATCGCGAAGAAGAAAATACTAGAAAGAGAGAAATAACAATCAACACATGGCATCGATGCAATGCGCATACAAGTATGAATGGTATGTCATATTAATGGAATTGAATAAACCCTAGGTGCATCGTCAACTTAAAAGGGGTTCCGGCATCGGACCCCGACATATGAGAGGGGTTCTTTTAGGGTTTCACTATTTTTGCAAGTTTAAATGTTGCAATGATGTATGAAATGCTCATAAACAGGTAGGGTTTATTTTTCTGAACATTTCGGTATATTATACATCTTTTTCTGAATTAATACGAAAAAGATATGAATTATACAAGGTTTAATAAAATTCTAGAATTTCTGAAAAATGTTAAATATCTGACAGGGGGTCCACTGTCAGGGTTTTATTAATTTCTAAAACATTTACGAAAAGATTAAATATTTGACGGACGGGGCCCACCTGTCAGGATTTTCTATTTACAGAAAAAATAGAGAAATAAAAGAAAAAAATACGGGCGGCCCCACCGTGGTCAACCGCCAGGGTCAACCGACGGTGGCCGGCGCCGGCGACGCACAGAGGCGGCGCTAGAGCGCGTGGGGGCACGCGCAAATAGGCGCGTTCGACGCGCCAGACGACGTGGAACCAAGTGGGGGCGGCGCCGCTCGCGGATGGTCACCGGAGCGACCACGGCGGCGATGGCCGGCGGCAGAGCTCACGGGCGCTCGTCGGCCGAGCGCTACAGAGGCGGAGCGAGAGAGAGGAGGGGCGCGTTAGCACCGTGAGCTCACCACGGACGCGAGGGGCTTGGTGGCGAGGCCGGAGGAGGAAGAAATCGGGGAGGAGGAGAGCACCACACGGCTCAGGAGCTCACCGCAAGCACGGGAGGCTTGACGGCGAGGCGAGGGGAGGCCGGAGTCGCCGGCGGGAGGCGGTGGCCGGCGGCTCAGGCTCCGGCCGATTTGGCCGATTCCGGCCCCGTCGGCGTGCGCTGGCTAGCGGAGGAGGAAGGGGGCGTCGAGGCGGAGCTGTTGGTGTCGGCGGCTTGGCGTGGGGAGGTCGGCAACGGCGGCGACGACGAGGTCTGGCCAGGGCTAGGGTTTGCCGTGGCTCACAGAGAGAGAGGGAGAGGAAGGAGGGCGCCAGGGGGAGGAGATAGGGACGAGGGAGGAGGGAGGACGAGGGCGTCCTCATCCATCGCGAGGCCAAGCAGGAGGTGGCCGCCCGGTGCTCCTGCGCCGGACACGCAGATGTCTGTGCGTCTGCAGGAAGAAGACAAGCAGATTTTGCAAGGAGCCCCCTAGCCTTTGGGGGTTTTCCTGGAAACTTTAAAAGAGCCCATAAAAACAACTCGATTTGCTATTTTGAACTCTTTTGCAAACCCAAAAACACTCTGGACTTTATAGAAAAATTTAGTGGCCCTTCTAATTATATATGAGGGTCCAACTATTTGGTTTGAAACATTTTGAGAGGATTTTAAATAGGGGGGAGTTTGCACCCATTAGGGTTTCCACTTTATTTTAAAATGCAAATTTTTCTTAATGCATTCTAAATGATGCATGAATGCACAAACAACTTCCTAATTAGGGTTTGCTAAACAGAGATGTTACATTACGACAAACATATTGCATCTCATCCCCGCTCGTTACTCCGGTCCTACTGCTTCCATTTACATTTGCTTTATTTTTTGTGTTTCTTTTACTCATGCTTGCATAGCATCACTGCCGGAGCTATGTGCAAGTCAGAGGGGGCCACCGCCCCCCCAGACTTTGCATTATTTCTGAAGAAAAAAAATTTAGGGACCTAAATGAGAAGAAAATAGAGCCATTTGCCCCCCAAACTTTGCATACTATCTGTTGTGCCCCCCCCCCCCCCCCAAATTCTGGGCTAGCTCCGCCACTGCATAGCATATATGTTCTTTTAAGCCAACATATCTCGTGTGGACCCGTATGGCATCTATGTGCCATAAGTTCAATTTTGTACACATATATTCTTGTACGTAACACTTCTTATCTTCTAATCTCAAACGTTAAAATTAATATCACCCGTTTATATTTCCTTAGCATATGTGGATTAACCTGATGCCTCGAAAAACACCCTTATTTTACTTTTAGTATATAATAGATTGGTATATAATAGACAATAAATTCTAAGAGCCGATAATTAGAGGAAAACAATTTTCCACTACCACCGGCAAGTTGGTCAACTTTAAACTTAAATGCAACTTATATTTTCTCCACAATATACAATATCTATCGGATTGATATTACAGCTGCACTTAGAATTGGGTGCACGAGGACCCAGTGTAGCCAAAAAGCACTTCTTCCCCTTTTACTTCGGATCAGAATGAAAGAGAGAGAGAAAATCAGAAAAGGGTGTTGCCAAAAAATCAACAATTCTTGGAAACCTGTGGGAATTGTGAATGCGAAAGGGTTTGTGAAGACCAGAGATCGCCTATTAAGTGTGAAGATGTAGCATAGTGATTGCGCATGACTATGTGTCTAGATCAATTAGGTATTGGTTGGTTCTTGTCAGTGGACTTTTTTTTTCCAAGTAAAAGTGATTTTATATTAAGCAATAGGACTTACAACTAGGTCTTGGTCGAGAAACGGAGACAAAACCTCCGGCCCTGCGCCAAACCAGATAACCGTGCGCAATTCTGTCCTCGCAAAGTTTGCAAGACAATGACTAGCCCTATTTTGAGAGCGGTCCACTTTTACAAAAGAAATATATATCTATCACCATGTCAGTGGACTTGGCAGGCTTAGGACATCGAGTCTCCTCTAACAAGGACATAGGATATTGTCTACTACCTGAAATATAGTTATCACCGTTTACGATTCTATATCCTCACTCTTTACTCTACTGTAATCCACTATTTGCGATTTTATCTTTGTAAAACCGATTTGCTAAAAAATCCAACTTTTCTCAAACATTTGCAATCACATATTCACCCCCTCAAGTCGACATAGGTTAGTCTTCCAGAGATGACCTTGTAAGGTGACATTTTAGAAGAAGGTGGGCTCCTGCATTGCTTGTGAAAATACTTACAATATCATGTGTGGTGGTTGCAGCATGCCCGTTCATCGAGTCACAAAGCCTCGTTGACGATGGTGTTTTTTTTTTTGATCTTGCAATGGTGGAGGCTCGGCGTCTCTTCCTGTGTTCATCTTGGCGGCGCTGGAGTTGGGCGGTTGCCGCTAACTACAGTGGTTGCAGGAAATCCTAAGGATCGTTTTGTATTTCTCGATATTTTCGGATTTTATCTGCAAATTTAGGATAATCATTTTATCCTGGTTTATCTACTTGATTTTCAATTAATGAAATATGTAGTTGCTCTAAAAAAAGAGATTATTAAAGGAAAACAATTTTCCACTACCTACCCGCAAGGTTGAGTTTTTTTTTGAACACAGAGAGGGGTCTAGAAGACCCCAGAGAACATCCATTAAACGTGGCAGGTACAGGATTTCACAGAGAGCGCCTTATACATCACTCGCACGAAGAACCTATAATTTGAAAAAAGGGGCTCGCACTTTACAAAAAACACCCTACAAAGATGAACTAAAAAGCAATCAGAGACAAGGGTGCCTCCGCCACCAACCACCGGCGTCCTCCAGGCGTCACCGCTAAGGAACGAGAGCAAGAAGCTCGAAGGCTCCCTACCGGCGCAAATCTCCTGCCAACGGCCGTCGTCAAGCCACCGGGGACGAAACCACTTGGTCGCCAGACGCCGTCGAGCCTCCGCCGCAGAAGAGAGAGATGCCTCCACGATGGAGGTTGAGTTCGGGCCGCCATATTGGCCAAAGATCATAGCGCCAATCCTAGATGCTATGTGTTCCGCTCGGAGGATCAACGATCCATAGCACCCTGCAGGCAAGGGCTGCAGCAGATCCATCTGGGCAACCGCTGAGCCGTCAGAGTCCTCACCACCACCATGGCAGAGTAGGACAAACGGCGTCAAGGGGCTACACGAGATGGAGCAGCAACAGCAAGAGAGACTGGCTTCCACCCCTAGATCCAAAATCGGCCCACTCTTCTCCAGCAGCTCCTCGCCTCCACGGTCGGCCAGGGAGGAAGAAAGAAGAAACCTGGCTGCAGATGGACTTTGCTCTCCCTCGCCACTATGGCCGGTCAAGAGCTCGCCAGTCTTGCAGCAAAAACTAGGAAGAAGAGAACCAGCAGCCACCACTTTATTGATGAAGACGGTGGTGCTGCTTCCCCCGCCAAGCTCCGACCAGGGGAGCATCAGCACGAGCAGCAGCAGCCCTAAGAACGCCATGGATCTGGGGCCGAGATCCAGAGCGTCCGCCTTCTCTACGGGCAGACCGCCCAACACGCCGGCAGAGGCCGGAAAACCACCAGAAACCTACATATCTAAACCTAAACTACTCCGGCGCCAAACCTAAGCCAACTCCGGGCAGCTATTCTGGCGGAGCGGCCGTCGGTGGCCCGGTCGGCGGTGGAGACCTCTCAAGGAAACTGTAGCAAGAAGAGAGCGTTACGGGGGCTTTAAACTTAGGACACGTCTAGCGAGCGGCTGCATGCTCATTAGTCATTCTGAGCGGTCATACCAAAATGGAAAGTGCTCACACAAAAGGAAAGATGTGTCCAGCTGTCAAAGAAATGGTAGGCTAGCTCATATCACTTTATTGTTTAAAAAAACTGTAACTTTTAAACCGTGCGGCGAAATTACAATCCGTTTTCACTTTTAGAATCCGAACGACGAGAGCTTCGAAACTAGACCACATTTTCATATGTTTTGACGCAATTTTTTAACAAACAACTTTGATGCGCGACAAAGCAACTTTGTTTTGCAGGAAAACAATTTTGGTATGCGGCAAAGCAACTTTGGTGTGCAACGAAAACACTTGATTCACAACGATGATAGGCTTGATAACAGCTGCAGCAACAACTCCTAATGTTACTCTGCAGGACACTAAAATTGCTCGGCCGAGTACCAAAGTTGCTCGCAGGATACTAAAAATTGCTCGCTCGGGCGCCAAAGTTGCTCCGCAGGGTTAAAAAACTCCGCCGCCGGACACCAAAGTTGCTCTGCAGGACACTTAAGTTGCTTCGTCACACATTGAAATTGCTCCCATGGACACCAAAATTGTTGTCCGGCACCAAAGTTGTGCCTTCGTGTACCAAAAAGTGTACATGTTCGTTGCACATCAAAGTTGCTTTATCGCACACCAAAGTTGTTTTGCTGCAGGATAAAGTTGCTCTGTCGCGCATCAAAGTTGTTTGTTAAAAAAATTCGTCGAAATATATGAAAATGTGGTCTAGTTTCGAAGCTCTCGTCATAGAGATTTTAGTAGTGAAAACGAATTGTAATTTCGGCACACGGTTTAAAAGTTACAGTTTTTTAAAAAATATCAGATGATATCAGCTAGCCTACCATTTTATTGACAGCTGGACGTAAATAGCTGTCCTCTAGTGCCTATGCCCGGGATATCCATCCAGCATGCGCCCGCTGGTAAGATTTCAGGTTAAACTTAAAGTCAACTTATCTCTTCTCCACAATATACAATGTACAAGATCTATCCAGTGTAGCCGAAAAACACTTTTTTCCCTTTTACTTCGGATCAAAATGAAAGAGAGAGAGAGAGAAAAAAAATCAGAAAAGGGTGTTGCCAAAAAACACTTTCCTCTTTACCTCGAACCCGGCTATGGCGTCTCGCAGTTGGCTCACTCTCCCACGAGCTCTCGCTTCACTCCAGAAACCCTAGCTCCAACGCTGCCCCCCACCTCCGCTTCCCCTCTCTCCGACGATGGCATCCACACCGCCGCCCGTAATCGGCAAGGCGGGTAACCTCACTGTCTTCATCACGCCTCCGGCCGCGCGGTCCCCGGTGGATACCCCACGCTCTCGTTCGCCCCAATCGCCGGGATCTGAGTTCTCCACCCCCAATACTACTCCCCGCTCGCTGGCTTCGCCCGCGTCCCCGCCGCCGGCGACGGTGAGGACGGTCTCGCCGCCTCCACCAGCCAAGACGGTCTCGCCGCCACTGCCGGCCGCCAAGCTCTTCCAGCCCCCGCCGGTGCAGGTGCCGCCGCCACAGTTCGAGAAGGCAGAGGCTAAGCCGGATGGATCGGCGTTAGCGTTTTTCTGGGACGCGGTTTTGCGCGTGCAAGAAGGTGAGACCCGACCTCGATTTTGGTGCGCCCGATTTGGAGATTCTTTTGATTTGTTGTTTTGATCCGTGAGTTTTCTTTTCCCTCTCTCTGTGCAGCGCACGCAAGCTTGGATGGGTACATTTCGAACTGGTTCGGGCTGGATCAATCCAAGTACCAGTGGGCGCTCAACGACTATTACGAGACCACCGGAAAGGTTCTTGCCGTTTCTTTCTAGTCTAAGATTTATGTTTCTCTGGTGCTGTTACGCTCAACTGGTTGTCTGATCCTTATCCGGGGCTTTGATTGGAAGACCGATTGTGGTGATTTGGGGTTAACTGACTGAAGATCCATATTTGCCCTGCGTCGGTGGTGGTGGTCGAACTAGATGTGGGGGACTCGAACACTGTAGCTTATTATGTGAAGCTAATTCTTGGTGGCAGACCTGTAGCTGTCACCGTTTATAATCTTATGAGTTTAGTTTAGTGCCATATAAGGTTTAGAAGATATTGGTAGGTGACGTATAGTAGTCTGTTTGGTGGTGTTCTGGCCCAAAGCTGTTTTAGGGAATATATGCAAAGCGTGTGGATGGTGGCTGTGCTTTGGGGCGTCTCGCTTTTTTTGGTTAGATCACTTGCTTGTCATTTCAGTTGTCTTTGCTTTCTGTTTTAGTGTTTTTGTGGACATTTCTACGGCATCTTTTTCTTTGTACATTTTCTAAAAACTTTATCTTTGTGGTCCACCATGTTTGGGCTTGATTAAGTAATTCATGGTCAGAGCTGCAAGTGTGTGTTGGTTGCAATTGGATTTCTTAGTTTTGACTTGTGGCTTGATGTTTCAAATGTGATTATATCATACGATATGTTTTTGCTTGAAAATGATCTATATGTCACCCATCATGCTGGGGAATGTTGAAATGATGTATACTAAAAGTACAAGTTCGATACACAAAGCCTCATGTGCTGTGGAAACTGCTTTAGATCTTTTTCTAGATCGATTGTCTTGTTAGAATTATATAACTTTTATTTCCTCAGTATGTGTACTTCTCGTTCTTTTGGAATTTATCACATCCACTTTGAAACTTGACAGCTTTCAAGTAATACACCATTTTTTTTTGTCTTCGCTTAGTTCTATTTACCACTTGTAGATGGGGATTAGGTCATAAAGTTGAATTAATATGGAAAGTCATGAGTCGGTGTAGTAAAATAGTAGTAAGATTTAGTTATGGTGTTATTATCTTCGTTCTTATAGTTTGCACAAAGATGCTCTTAGCTTGCTCTCTTCATGTGATTGGCTACATTGCGGAAAGCATTCTCACAAGTTGGCACATATATATCAGATTGTTTCCAAAAATTGTTGATTCTTGCATTGAAAATGTACCTTTGGTTATTTAGAATGATGCTATACTATGCACAAATTCGTGGTAAATATTGGATAGGATGAATTAGGCGGGCGTATATAGGTCTATGTGAACTTCTGTGTAATTGTAAAGTCAGTGTAAAATGTCTGTCATGGTTTATGGCTGTACATGTTACACTACCCATTAAAGGTTCTTACAAACATAGATTCATGCCATTTTTGTTTATAAACCTGTGGAGAACCATTTATTGACAGCATCCATGTATTAGTTTTGTATCAAGGTGCTGTGTTATTGTGATCAGTTTGAAGCATGCAAAAGATTTGATCGTAATGTTCTGCGGACTCTTTGGTCTAGCTTTTGCGGGGTAATGGGTAGCCAGGGGTTTGCTGGTATGTTGTTGATTAACCTACCTTGTACATTCTTGATCTCCATTGTGGAGCGTAGGGGTGGAATCGAGCCGATCTGAGCCGGCTCGTGGCTCGGCTTGGTGCTAAATCTTTTCTAGAAATCGGGCTCGAGGCTTGGCTCAGTGGGCTCGTGGCTCGGCTCGAACGGCTCGTGAGCCGGCCACCAGAGCCTAGGCCATATGCGTTGACCTCTCCCTTCTCTTGAGCAAATCGACCGCCTCCACTCCGCCCACCACCAGTCCGTCACCTACCAGACCCGAGCCCCTCCGCCAGTTGTCCTTCTCCTGTACGATGACGGAGGCTGCCTCGCCCCAACTCCACCGCCCATGCGTGTGCTACTGTCCTCCTCCCGAGCTCCGACAGTTGCTCGTCGTACGCTGGCGCCGAGGGTTCCCTGCTCATAGAGAAGGAGCTCGTACCTGCGGAGTTGCGCGGTGCCCATGCTGGAAGCGCCTCATGCGCTGCACCATCGCGCTCAATGGCAAGTCTTGCTTTAGCACCATATTGCTGTTTTAGTAGTTAGTACTGCATCGTGATGTCTAATTAAATAAGCTCAACTAGGTTTTGCTTCAGCAACAGCATATGGAATCTCAGGGTTAAATTATCAGTGCTACTCTTTTAGATGGAAAGTGTAGGATCAACACCGACCATCGCGGTCAGATGCAAGTAGTCTGATGAACTGATTGATACATACTATTATGTAAGTATATTCACGTGCATTTAGGCATTTCTCATGTAATATAGGATAGTTAATTGTTGATTAAAATTGTGAATTGCTACAACTTCTAGCAAAGGTCATGGCATTTTCAATTATGTATCGAGCCTTCGAGCCGGCTTGCGAGCTTCATCGACCGGGCTTGTCGAGCCTCGAGCCTTGATCGAAAGATTTAGGCTTGGCTTGTCCGACCTACTAGCCGAGTTGAGCCCGAGCCAAGCCTTGTCGAGCTCGAGCCGAGCCTTGAGCTTTAGCCTTTATGTCCACCCCTAGTGGAGCGGAAAGGATGGCTTTTGTAGAGTGATGAAGATCCAATCCACCTAACCTAAAAGGACAAGACTTGCAGGCACGTAGGCTTTCATGCATGGATCCAGCATAAGAGGGATCTTGGACTCATTTCTGGACTGGATGTGTTGTTCAGTTGCGTAGATTTCGAGATGTATGCTGAGTTGAGAGGGCCTTATACTTTTTTTTTGACTATTAAAGGGCCTAATACTTGCAAAGAGGCCCTCTATAAATCTATAATACATTGAGAAAATATGTTCACACGGACAGGAAAGACTCTGAAATAGGAACTTATGTCACCTATGCACTGGTAAACAAAAACCACCTTGATTGTATCCACTGAACAAAGAAGGCCGCCTTGTTGAAAGGAATTAGCATGCCAAAAGCCCACAAACAAGAAAAAGGGGAAATCCACTGCTTACTGCTCACGGAAACATCCGACTTGATGGTCAAGCCATACGCCTATCTATCGGATCTCGTTCGTTTTCCGGTTGCATGGAAGTCATGAGATCAAAAAAGAAATGCGAAAATGCAGTTACATATTTTTGGTGTTGTTCTTGGATGTTGTCAGTTGCCACACTAGTCCAAGTAAAAATGTTATGGTGATAAAAGGGAAACAATATGATATTACCAGAATTCTGATTGAAGTATGTCTACAGTCTGAATTTGTTTCTGAACTTGAGTGTTTACTCTGTTGTCTAAGTAGGAATTGGGGCATTAAATTTATATAGAAAGATATCTAATTTATATAGAAAGATATCTCTGAATATACAGTTTTCTATTATAAGATGATGATAGTATCTATCTGGAAACTATTTCAATATTTGCTTAGACATAGGTAAATTGAAATGGCATGCTCTACATTTGCACTTTGACTGTCTTAATTTTGTAGCTGCCTCTCTAGTTTCTACCTTGAGTGATTGCCTACAACCAATGCTTCTATAACCTGCTAAGGGCTCCTTTGATTCAAAGGATTTTCATAGGAATTGTGTAGGATTTGATTCCTATGGGAAAATTTCCTATACATGTTGTTTGATTCATAGGAACATATCCTATAGGAAAAAATCCTATAGGAATCTTGTAGTGTAATTCCTATAGGAAAAAAACATTAGCTCATACCTCATGGAAAAATTCCTTTGCTACTATCAAACAAACTTCATCTTCATATAGGATTCAATTAGACATGCTATTCCAATTCTATACCTTTCCTATTCCTATGCTTTTCCTATCCTTTAAATCAAAGGAGCCCTAATGATTGTGCGTATGGTGTACCATGAGTAAAATGTTTATGAGGTTATTTGTTTCTGTATAAAGATGTATTCTTTCGTGTTCATAATATTCACCTCTAGAGATGATTAACCTAATCAATCGTTATCTAAATTGAATTTAAACTATATTATGATAATTATGCTATCTAGTTAATTAACATTTCCCTCAGTATCCTCCATAGTTAATTAACGTCCCCCCTCTGATTATCCGACAGGAGATGGATTTGGGCAAAGCTGGCAAGCCTAGTGATAAGATGCAGAAAGTCTAGTGAAATTTATTTACAGGTTTCATTCGTAACCAAGCTGGTATTATGTGTAAAGTTGGATTCTGAAGTGCATGAGACGTGAAGATGGATGATGCCCCCCTTTTGCTGCAACTAGCATGACTCAAATCTGTTCGTGCGAAGGTATTAATGCGGTTGAATTAACGAGGCTAAGCAGTTTGTCAGATTCTAAAGTGTACTCCTATTATCTCCTTTTGTCTGTATGTAAACACATTGCATATTTGCAATGGTATGGTTAGAATGTTGGCTTGCCAATTCATGGGGTGGCAGCTTTATAAAGTACCGATCCGTTTTGGTTTTCGACAAAAGTCAAGTTATCTGCATCATTACTGAATATATATGCATAGTAGTTGTTTCTCCACATTTGCGTTCTATTCACCTGTTCACAGTTTGTATATGAAATAGATTAAGACTTCCTGTTTATTCAACTATCTGTATATGTCTTTCTAAAAAAAAAACTATCTGTATATGTATTCGGGGCCAGATTATTTGTGTCTTAAGTGACTTTTGGACACTACGATTGGTATGTATCTTGACTACGCGGCCTACAGTAGCCCAAGCTGTAACTATGCAGTCTATCGTCAAAGTTCTAGGTGCAAACTGACCTATTCACCGGAACAGTGTCGCAGCTCCCAAAGAACGATCTGTGGCAGGATCCCACACAATAGAAGACCGTGCAATCACACCTGTGGACGTTGTACTCCTTCCATATACAGACTGTTAGAGCATCACTACTAGTACCCTTAAATCTTTAAAGCATTTTAAGGGTTGAGAATTGGCATTTTTTGTCACTTTTGAGGGGTGAAAAACAGGGGCAAAGACTAGAACCCTCAAACTTTTAAGGATTCGAGGGTTCTACTCTTTGCCGCAACCATCAAACTGTTAATTGAAGTAGTTCAAATGTGCATGATGTTATGTGGCGGAGGCGGCACCGATGAGATGGCCGGTAGTGGCGGGGCGAGGTGGCGTCTGCCGGTGGCTAGGGTTTGGAGCCGTCGGGCGGGGCTGAAAATTCCCCCCCGCGCGCGCGTGTGGGGGAATAGAGGTTGAAGGGGTTGGGCCTCTCCAACCCTCACATGTACAGGTTGGGAGGAGGAATAGGGGTCCGGTACTTAAAAAAATTGAGGGTTCGAGGGTTAAAGGGTTCTAGTCTACGTCGTTTTTCGGTCGAAAACTATAAAATAGCGGTTATTTTTTAAGGATTTGAGGGTTTAGGGGTACTACTAGTGATGCTCTTACTCCTTCCATATATACAGACTGTATAAGAGATGGAATACGTCTACAATATAAAGGGTTGTGCATGTATAAGAGCATCTCCAGGTACCCAAAGTGGCTTCCAAAGGATTTTAGGTGCGTCGGACAAAATTTCGTTCCAAGCCGCGCGCCTCAAAGCCTCCTTCCGTCTGGCGCAGTCCAATACGGTGTCCGGCGCCCCGAGCCCGTCCCCAGTCCACAGGGGATGCTCCGGGCACGTCAGCCATAACGAAATGCGAGGCAAGGAGATGCGGGCCCGACATGTCAGCGACACATTTAAGTTTGACATAACCGTCTCCTACCTCGCGACAGAAGTTATTGACACGCATCGACGGTGCAGTTTCCGCAGAGGCGTAGCAAAGCGTCTCGTTGCGCCTAGCTCTCCGTGCCGGCGTTAATGAGCGCCACCGCTCCTCACCTCCCTCCGACCTATAAAAAGGGGTGCTCTCGCATCGTTCCTCACACACAAACCCTAGCGCCTCTCTTCCCAACCCTAGCCGCCACCATCTCAAGAGTCGACGCCATGACTGGTAGAGGCAGAGACCGAGGCCGAGGTCGCGGTCGTGGTCGTGGCCGCTGCAGAGCTGCACGGTCGTCGTTGCCTGCGACATCGTCGTCTTCATCGTCGGGCCTGCAGGAAGAGCACCAACTGATGTTCGAGTTTGTCGTCGTCCTCAAGGGCGACCCACTCGACATCCAGAGGCTGTCGGACAAGTTCGCCGAGTTCATCGCTAGCAACGAGCCAGCCCCGCTGCATCTGCGGGAGGCTGGCTGCGACTGCTGCCGGTGGCCGGTGGACGTGCTCTTCAACGGGCGCGGCAAGATGTACCTCCACAACGGCTGGGAGAAGTTCGCGCGCTACCACGACCTCCAAGCCGGCTGCGTGCTCACATTCTCCAACCTAGGCGACGCAGATATGAGCGTCAAGGTGTTCGATGACACGCGCTGCCGCTGGCACTACCACGGCGACGACAATAAGGAGGACGATTGAACACGCCGAGTGTTATTTCTTCGCAGCGAAAATAGGCACGGAGATTTCTGGATGTTCTTCCTGAAAGGACCAACAGGGCTATAATTACCAGCTGGATTTTCCAGTTTGGGTGACTGAGAGTGCCTGGGAGTGTTATTTCTTGGCAGCGATCATACGGAATCTACGATGCCAACACTAGTTAGGTTTCTTCATTTTCCAATGTTTTAACTATGTATTAGTTTGTGAAAACCATGTTCCAAACTATAAATTACGTTCCTAATTATGTATTAGTTTGTACAATGTTCCTTCTCTCTATTAAAATAAAAATGATTTTTTTTTTCAATATTAAAAAAAGTTTGGGGCCACGTCTGGAGAACCCAACTGGGGAGCGA
Source organism: Lolium perenne (assembly GCF_019359855.2). Lineage (NCBI taxonomy): Eukaryota > Viridiplantae > Streptophyta > Magnoliopsida > Poales > Poaceae > Lolium > Lolium perenne. Next base: position 762,870 of record NW_027248984.1, read on the forward strand.
CATCCTCCAAATACGACACGAGAAAACATCCCTTAAACGCTCGATTTAGCCTTTTTTGGAGACACTTTGGAGAACACGGATAAGACTGCAAAACCTGTACGCTGACAAAAACGCCACGTGACGCCCTCGTAGGTTGACCGGCAGCACCGGTCCGCCGCTGCACCATGGCACACCGCCGGCTGCTTCGTCGCAGGGCCAGCCGGCCCAGCCCGCTTTTTTACTTTGCTTTTTAAGGCGTTCTTTTTCTCTGGTCCTTTCTCAATTTCTTTTGAGCTAGGCCTTTTTCTCAAATTGCTTAGCTTCATTTTAGCGAACCCTAAAAAAGTAAAGAAAAACGCCGTCGCTGGATCGGTCGCTCCCGAATTCACTCGCGCACGGTTCATTTCATGTGGTCCCAGCTGAGCAAGGTCTTCTTTTCCAGCGGCAACTAACTAGCGTGCTCACCGCTCTCTCTCCTCCCCTGCAACTTGCTCTTCACACGTGGGTTGGGCCACTGTTGCTTCTGCTCTTTTTTTTTTTTTTGAACAAGGGAGGACCCGAAGGTCCCAGTGGGTTACAACTTACATCGAGGTCCCTAACAAATTGGAGAATAACAGATAAGGCCGTGACTTTTACAGAACAGACCCTAGGACTGAGAATGGAAACGCAATCAGGTCCTTGATCTTCTCCACCGCAGTCAGGAGATCTCGCTGCTCGAGAGTCGACGCCACCGCCGGGGAACATGCCACTTGGGGTGGTGTCAACTGTGAGCCCCGAGCTGAGATCGGAGAAGAACTTCCGCAAGAGCTCTGGCGCGCAGCAGCGTCGACCAGGCGAAGCAGAAGAAGAACTCATGGTGAGCTCAGCACCAGAGTTGCAGGTGGCGTGAGAAGCCACGAATAGCGGCGGCGCCAGACATCGTCGCTTGTGAAGCACAGTTGTAGCAGCCGAACGATAGAACCACTTGGGCAGCGACTGGCTCCGATAGGCGCTAGACGACGAGTTGGCCTCTTCTCCTTCCTCGCCACCACGGCAGGTCAGGGAGAAATCGAGCCGATAGCCGGCCATCATCAGTCGGATCCAGTACAGGTAAGACCTCCTGGATGGTGCAGAAGACATGGCGCCGTCTTGTATGGGCTCCTCCTCGCCTCCACGGCCGGCCAGGAGCTTGTCGACGTCGCTTGATACCAGCGGGCATATACTTTCCCCCTCGCCGCCGAGGCCGGCCAGGAAAGGACTCCGCCCGCCGCTTCCGCACTTCTTCAGTTGGTGCTCCGCCTCTTGATTATTGAAGGAAGCGCCAGCCCTTTCCTTCCCTCTCCCCTCCGACCACCGGAGGAGAAGAAGAAGGAGGAAGGGCCTTTGATCGGCCAAGATCCAGGCGGCCAGATCTCGACCTTCGCCTCCACTACTGGGCATAGAAACCCCTACCGGCAAACAGCCGCAAACCCTAGCTAATCTAACTACCCGGTGCCTCTCCTCCACCCATCTCCACCGACGGCGCCGGCGAGATGGGCTTCAGATCGGCCTGGCACCAACGAGATGGCTCTCAGGAACTGTAGACGAGAGAGGGGGAAGGGGGGGGGGGGGGGGGGATGAGCGCTCACCAGGGCCTGCTTCTGCTCTTTTGCAACTCGTGTACTGCTAGAACTAGAACTGTACTCCATGGCTAGCTAGTGTGCTACTAGCGGCTGCAAAAGAAATGTGAAGTGAGACTATGACTCAAATAATAGCGTGACACTAGCTAACTATTGACCATTTTATTTTATTGCGGTGATATAAAAATATCGAAGATAAATTAGAATTTTAGTGGAAAATTTTAATTAGATATTATCTATTATTATATTTTACAAGCCGGTGTCTAGTATGTCTTTCGCTGCAAATACACGAGTGGCCAGTGGAAATGGGGCCGAGGTCACTAGATCTAGTGCTGTCGGCACTCCCACAAGCCGAATTCGTGGTCGTCGTGCCGAATCAGAGAGTATAGGGTTGCGATGGAAGAGATTTTCTGCCATGAAATTTGTTTAAAAACAACTTAGGAATCTATTTACAAATAGATTTCACACAATAGTTTTGTTGACGCTGGATTGGTTAATTGAGTTAGTTGAGATAGTTATGGAATATTTTTGTAAATCACTGCCCGATTTGTTGTGAAAACATTAGCACGGAAAGTTGTTAATGTTGTTGGCTATTATTGTAAATACCCAAAAAAATGTTGTTTTGTAAGTAAATTATTGTTGTACATATATTGGTGAATTATTGTAAATATATTTTTGGCATGTGATTTTTCTAGTATTGGAATTATTATCTTTTGTTAAATCATTGTCAACTATTGTTGTAATCACCTTATTTTCTTATTGGTTCTGTTGTTAATTATTATTGTAATTATATTGGTGATTTTTGTTGTAAATTTACTTTTGGCTTGGAGTTTTTGTAGTGCCAAAATTCTTCTTTTGTTAAAAAATCATGGTTTAGTCATTGTTGTAAGCAATCAATAATTATGTTGGTTTTGTTATTAGTTATTGTTGTAAATATATCGGTGATTATGTTTTTTGGTACAGATAATTATCAATGCCCAAACCGTTGTTTTTTGTTGGAACTATTGTTGAATATTGTTGTGCACGGGTTAACGTTTTGTTGGGTCACTTCTCTTCTAAAACCCAACAGCTGCACATGGTGGGCTCTACTTAGATATCCAGAATGCAGTACATCCTCCACCGTGCAGGGAAAGTGACATGGCTCATGCAACCAAACAAGGAAAAGTGACCCGACACAACGCATGGGTAGTAAAGCTAACAGAGCACGTGAATGAAGATGGATTAATTGTTAAGCGCACAATCGTGATCTAACGGACGGAACAACAACTGATGTATCCCGCACGACGGTCAGCACGCGCCAAAAATAAAGCGTACCTCATTGGTTAGCCACGAGATTGGGGGTGCGGCCAGGGATATACCATGGTTCCGACGAAAATACAAACAATTGACGCATTATCAATTCATGGCACGGATTGTTCTAACCGGTTTTTCTCTTTAATTGCTATATAATCATGGCCAAGGCCATGTTCGGCGATTATGTTGCTCAAGTTTAATTGATTGTTTGTGTTTCTTCTAAAAAAAATTGAACCGCACTAGCGTGGTAATTGCGCCACGATAGAGTAAGCCGGATCTGAGAGGGCACGAGTGAAGTTGGACGATTGAGTGCCCATCATATGGCAACAACAAATGACAGTCCGACGTGACGACAAGGTCCGTTCTCTACAACAAGAATAGAAATTTTGTTCATACAACAATTCGGTTCAAGAAGAAAAATGTGATGCCATGGCTAGTGGAAATCAAAGTCTTCATTTCGTGTGTGCTGTCTATGGCGTCCTTCGACCGTTACATAGGTGCCTAGTTTTTTTTAGGGAATGAGATGCCTAGCTGAGAAGACCTTATTACACCCACCAACCATAGCCACCCCACGACTCTAACATGCGTTTAACCATTTTTTACGCAATATACATAAGTTTTTTATGTCGATAACGTTTTTGGATCGACTTTAAATGTTATAGAATAACATTTCTTTGAGAGAGAGGGAATACATTTAATTACTATTATTATGGTGCATGTATTAAGGGCCCTGGGTTTTAGTTTCACCCCAGGGAGATCATAGGACCGGCCCTGCTGGTTCGATAAGGACAGTTTTTTTTTTAAAGTTATTGTTCTTCAGAAGTGTCTAGGGGCGGTTGAGACGTGGCTTTGTTTTCTAGCGAATGACATGGTTTTCTTTTGTGTTGTTATTGTGTTATTGGCGGCTATTTTCGGGTTAGTCCGTATGAAGTTGTTGCTATGCTCGATAGTGTTTTTTTTATTTAAATCTCTGTTTTCTATAAAAATAAACACCATACTTGCTATGTCTGAGAGTATGTAAAATAAAGAAAAAGGGAAGCAAAAATTAAGAGTATCTAATCAGTAGTAGCAGTATGCATGAAAAATCTGAAGTACCCACGTAAGTTCGATAACATCAATAATACTTGAGACTCTTTATTACATAGTGACTAATTGCTGAAATATGTAAGATCTACCGATTTATTAATAATCACCATGAGTATTACAAAGAATCCTAAAAATAATTAAACTAGAAATAAGCCTCCTAATATGTTTTAAGCGGCGCAGAGGAGAACCACGCAAGATATCCGGATGACACGACGACTCCCTGGCACACTTGGAACACCGGCTGGTACATTAGGACCGGCACTACTGGAACACCTGTCGCCGTGATTGATGTCGTCGTATTGTCCTCCGTCGATGGCTGTGTTAACGCGGACGCGGATGCGCTCCGCTGGAAGACAGAGGGAGAGGGCGGGTTGGACGTGTCATCCGCCGGATTCGCCAACAGGGAGGGCGCTGACGCGCTCCGCTTGTTGAGACAGGATGGTGGAGGCGCCAGCGTCGTCTCGGTCGTCGGAGCGGAGGAAAAGAGCGACTCAGGGAGCGGAGGTCGGACGTCCGCGGCCACGGGGAGCACGAACACCCGGACGTGGGAGACGAACTCGTTCGACGTCCTGGCGCCGCGCAGGTTCATCTGCAGGTCCCGGAGGAGCGCCCAGTCTAGCAGTTGCCGCAGGTCGGCGTCGGTCTCGACGTCGCGGAGCGCGTGCAGGGTGTCGCTGGGGCTGACATACTGGATGTCTACCTTGACGCAATTCACTAGCGCCGCCAGCCGGTCATGGAACTCCCGCAGCGAGATGGACCGGGGGACCTTCATGATCTTGTTGTGGCCGCCGTTGTACTTCGGCTGGCCGCCTTGCGAGGAGCGCTCGATCTTCCCGCCGTAGCTGACCTTCAACTTCGCGTAGCGGTGGTACTGGCCGACCGCCATCACCATGGCACCGATTTTGCGTCCGATTCAGGCTGGAGTCGAAGAAGCTAATCTCCAAGAGAGCGACAGACAGAGAGAGAGGGGGGGGAAAGCTGTTCTCTGTCGAAATCAATGAACGTGTGACTATTTATCTGTCCAATGCTTGAATCCCGAACGGCTTGGCCTCAAATCCTACTCCGATCGGGCCACCAATCCGGATCATACAAAGACACGGAGAAGCCTATTCTAATCATACACAGACTCACAGTGTCTCCACCGTGTCTCCTGTTGGATTTCCCCTCGTACTCTTTTTCCACACACTAGCAAGCGGGATGAGGCGACGGGAGATCTGGTGGCCTCAAACTCAAACACATGCGATCAGTTTGCAGGTCTTTGGCTGGTGGCGCCGTTTGATGTCCCGGGAGAATCACGAACTCGCGATACGAACCAGCCGAGAGAGGTTTAGACTTTAGACCGGAAGGAGCAAGTTGTTAGCCTAAAAAAACCATATTACTAGCTAAATATTAACTTTGGTATCACTTTATGTTTTTAGAGCAGTATAAACTATCACATTTTACCAAGATTTACGTAAAAAACACTAAACTGGTATTAAACACGAATTGACAACCATTCTGACATAAGAGGCCTATATGTAAGGCTGATGTGGCAATATTAATAAGCCAGCCCATATTAAAATATAAAAAATCTCACTAAAACAAAACATCATAAAAATCTAGCATTGACCAGGGGAGGCTGCTCTATCCCTCGCCAGCGAACACGGCCGGGGCCGCTGCCTATCCCCTTGCCGGAGACCACGGGGCCGCTGCCCAGCTCCTCGCTGGAGAACATGCATGGCCAGGGCCGCTACCCATCCCCTCGCCGGAGACCACGGGGCCGTTGCCTAGCTCCTCGGCGGAGACCTCCACGAATAGGCATCTCTGTGCCATGCAATGGTTCAGATATCATCTTTGCCCCAATTCAACTGCGCCGAAGTATTTCCGAGTATCATGTTCTTGCTTAGTCAGCGTCATACCACATTGGCTGATCAACTTAAATTTGAGTCGTCTGGTTCTAGACGTTTCTCACAGCTTGAAAGGACTTTGCGAGATGGTCGGGTGACCCCCACCCCAGCGTCGTCCAACCCTAGGCGACACGGACAACAATCCCACTGCTGCTTCTCCTGCCCCCATCTCGTCCTCCCCTCCTCCTCGCTGCTATCGGAAGACCCGCCGGGCGAATCCCGGGCGGCGACGGAGTCCTCTCCCTTCTGCGGCGGTGGCTACCTCCCTGGTGACGGCGCATGTCGGCGGTAGTTTTCAGCGGTGAGGTGCTGCGGAGGTCCATCAGCGAGCATGTCACGATGACATGGAGGTGCCCCTGCTGTCGTGGCTACGAGCTCCAAGCCGCTTCTACCCATCTAGGACCGGGCGAGCCTGGGCTTGTGTACAGGGGGCAAGCGTGGTGGTGCATGTAGTGCCGGTTGCTGGCCACCGTCGTGGTGCCAGCGGCCGACCAGACGACGGTGGGATGGGTCCCCACTCCCCACCATCTTGCCCCCATTTTCTGTGTTGGTGGGGCGGTTGTCGATGCCTCCTGCTTGGTTCGTGTCCTTGGCTTGTCTCTCATCGGTGGTGAGGCCAAGAACACTCCTTTCTGCGCGTGCCCGATGGCATTGGCGTCGACGGCAGGGCCAGGAGAAATCCTTGCGTGATGCTGACAATGACGACGCCCGAGGGCACCGTCACCTCCTTGGAGGCATCTGTTGTAATATTGGGTCCACTTTTAGTGGCCCACATTAGATTTCAGATTTCCCTATAAATCTCAAAGCCCACATTGTGGCAGCCCATGTGAGTTTGAGCCCAAGTTGGTGGAAGCTCACTAGGGAGTGCCAAGAGGTGGGAAGTTTAGTCCCACATGAAAACTCAGGAGGAAGTTAGACCACCTTATAAGGTGGTTTGTTCCACCACTAGTAAGTGAGTGAGAATATGAGTGGTACACGTGCGCTCCTCCTCCTCCTCGCTCGATTGACTCGACTTGACACGTCACGAAGCACGTCGCGATCGTGGTGAGTCGATTGAGCCTCGAGCACCGACTCAAAACATTCGTGCGATGTGGCCATGGCCCACGTTGCCTAGGGTTTCCTGAGCCTATATAATCTCTTGCCCGGCTACCGCAGAAACACATCCAATACACGAGTTAGGATTTCCACCTCTCTCAACTTGCGCCGCTATCGTAGCCTACTCCATCCCGCCCGTCGACGTGCACCGGCGAACTGGAGAGCAGGTCTCCGGAACCACTCGCCTTTGTGATCCTGTACGGGAGAGGGTGAATTAGGTTTTTGGGAAGTGCTCTGTGCGACTGCTCAAGCTCTTCATCATGGGCCGCCTTCCGTCCAAGTCGGTGGTGCTGCCTACCGTTGTCTTCAACGCCGTCTACTTCGACCGGTCGTCAACAACGTTGTCATCAACAACGTTATTGCTGCGACATCATATGCTACACCGCCACCGCCACCTCCACCAGATCGATACGTGCGACATATCTCGATCTGTTTAGCGATGGATGTTGTATCGTTTGCCCTGCTACTATTCATGTTGATTAATGCATCTAGTATGTTCGAGTTTCACATGTTAGTAGTTACTTTCGTCATGCTTAATATTCTAGAATTAATCACGGAAATTGTGCCTAATTATCCAACAATCCAAAAGCCTAATTGTAGGCAATTCCAGAGTTAACAATGGCTGGTTTTGCTGATGCACTCCGGATAAGTTTACCAGTGTGCACTTTAAGAGGTGGCAGATTAAGGCCATGCTCTGGCTTGCTCATCTGAAAGTGTTCGAGGTTAGTAATGGCTTACCTGAAGGAACTATATCTGACCAAGATCAGAAAAGTTCGAGGAAGACAATACTCTCTTCGTCGGATGTGTTCTAAGTATTCTTGCTGATCGTCTATTTGATGTGTATATGCACATAGTAGATGGTAAAGAGCTTTGGAATACACTGAATGCTAAATTCGGTGCAACCAATGCTGGCAGTGAACTGTACATCATGGAGAGCTTCCATGACATCAGGATGGTGAACAACTGTTCTGTAGTCGAACAAGCTCATGAGATACAGTGCATTGCGAAAGAGGTTGAACTCCTTAAGTGTGCCTTACCTGACCAGTTTGTGGCTAGATGCATTATTGCGAAGTTGCCCCCTACATGGAGAAACTTTGCCACAACTCTCAAACACAAGAGACATGAGATATGAGTTGAAAATTTGATAGCATCTCTTGATGTTGAGGAGAAAGCTCGGGCTAAGGATACTACTGAGAAAGGAGAGGGCCAGTCTAGCGCCAACTAGGTGCAGAAGAAACCCTACAACAAGAACAAAGGGAATAACAAGTCCTCCTTCAATAAGCCTATGCAGACTACAACCTTCAAGAAGAAGATGATGATAAACAAAGCAGATCTGAGCTGCTTTACCTGTGGAGAGACTGGCCACTTTTCTAAGGACTGTCCAGAGAAGGCAGACCGCAAGAAAAAGGCGAGGCAAGTCAACACGGTGACCGCTAGCAATACTGATGGGTACGGTAATCTTTTTACTGTTCATTCGGTATTTCAATCTCCATGTTGGTGGATTGATACAGGTGCTAATGTCCATTTGTGTGCTGACATATCCATGTTCACTTCTTACCAGGTCACCCGGGATTCTTCCGTCTTGATGGGGACTGGGTCACATGCTTCTGTTCGTGGTGTTGGCACGGTAGATCTGAAGTTCACTTCGGGAAAGATCGTGCAGCTAAGGAACGTGCAGCATGTCCCTACTATGAACAAGAATCTCGTTAGCGGCTCCCTTCTATGTAGAGATGGGTTTAAGGTTGTTTTAGAGTCAAATAAAGTAGTTGTTTCCAAGTTTGGACAATTTATTGGTAAAGGCTATGAGTACGGAGGCTTGTTCCACTTTTCGCTTTCTGATTTCAGTAATAAGTATGTGAACCATATTTGTGGCAATATTAGTGATGATACCAGTGTTTGGCATTATCGTTTATGACACATTAATTTTGGTTTAATGTCTTGGCTATCCAGTTTGAGTTTAATTCCGAATTTCACCATTGCCAAAGGTTCTAAGTGCCATAGTTGTGTGTAATCAAAGCAACCTCAGAAGCTTCACAAGGCGGCCGAGGACAGAAATTGGAACCTCTAGAACTCATGCTTTCTGATCTATGCGAGATGAATGGTGTGTTGACAAAAGGTGGAAAGATATATTTCATGATATAAATTGATGATGCGACTAGATTTTGCTATATTTATTTGTTGCGAACTAAAGATGAAGCTTTAGACTACTTTAAAATCTATAAGGCTGAAGTTGAAAATCAACTAGAGAGAAAGATCAAGCATCTTAGGTCGGATCGTGGTGGTGAATATTTTCCTAAAATATTTGATGAATTATGTGAGGAACATGGAATTATTCATGAGAGGATGCCTCCCTATTCACCCCAATCAAATGGGGTTGCCGAGTGGAAAAACTGCACGCTGACTGACTTGGTGAATTACATGTTAGCCACTACTGGTTTATCAAAGGTGTAGTGGGGGGAGGATTTCTTGACTTCATGTCATGTCCTGAATAGAGTTCCTAACAAGAATAAAGATAAAACCCCTTACGAGGAGTGGTTTGGGAGAAACCCATCACTTTCGTATTTGCGCACATGTTGATGTTTGGTGAAAGTCAATATTCCAATTACTAAGAAGCACAAACACGGACCAAAGACAGAGGATTGTATCATTCTAGGTTATCCTCCATGGAGTGTAGGCTATAGATTTTAGTAGTTCAATCTAAGGTACCAGATATGCATGTTGATACTATTATGGAATCTCGTGATGCAACATTTGTGAGAATATGTTTCCTACGAAAGATATGCATAGAATTGCTAGAATTTCTACTGAGATAATTCCTGAATCTAGTACATCCAATGAGTATTTTGAACAATCACATGAGAATGTTACTGAGAATGATGAAAATGAAGCTCCTAAACGGAGCAAGAGACGGAGGATTGAAAATTACGTTGGTGATGATTTTATTGTGTACCTTGTGGATGATACTTCCACGTCCATTGCAGAGGCATATGTGATACGCGTACAACACGCGTCCGTTGGGAACCCCAAGAGGAAGGTGTGATGCGTACAGCGGCAAGTTTTCCCTCAGTAAGAAACCAAGGTTTATCGAACCAGTAGGAGCCAAGAAGCACGTTGAAGGTTGATGGCGGCGAGATGTAGTGCGGCGCAACACCAGGGATTCCGGCGCCAACGTGGAACCTGCACAACACAACCAAAGTACTTTGCCCCAACGAAACAGTGAGGTTGTCAATCTCACCGGCTTGCTGTAACAAAGGATTAGATGTATAGTGTGGATGATGATTGTTTGCATAAAACAATAGAACAAGTATTGCAGTAGATTGTATTCGATTAAAAGAATGGACCGGGGTCCACAGTTCACTAGAGGTGTCTCTCCCATAAGATAAATAGCATGTTGGGTGAACAAATTACAGTTGGGCAATTGACAAATAGAGAGGGCATGACAATGCACATACATGATATGATGAGTATTGTGAGATTTAATTGGGCATTACGACAAAGTACATAGACCGCTATCCAGCATGCATCTATGCCTAAAAAGTCCACCTTCAGGTTATCATCTGAACCCCTTCCAGTATTAAGTTGCAAACAACAGACAATTGCATTAAGTATGGTGCGTAATGTAATCAATAACTACATCCTCGGACATAGCATCAATGTTTTATCCCTAGTGGCAACAGCACATCCATAACCTTAGGGGTTTCTGTCACTCCCCCAGATTCACGGAGACATGAACCCACTATCGAGCATAAATACTCCCTCTTGGAGTTACAAGCATCAACTTGGCCAAAGCATCTACTAGTAACGGTGAGCATGCAAGATCATAAACAACACATAGATTGATAATCAACATAACATAGTATTCTCTATCCATCGGATCCCAACAAACACAACATATCGCATTACAGATAGATGATCTTGATCATGTTAGGCAGCTCACAAGATCCGACAATGAAGCATAATGAGGAGAAGACAACCATCTAGCTACTGCTATGGACCCATAGTCCAGGGGTGAACTACTCACTCATCACTCCGGAGGCGACCATGGCGGTGTAGAGTCCTCCGGGAGATGAATCCCCTCTCCGGCAGGGTGCCGGAGGCGATCTCCTGAATCCCCCGAGATGGGATTGGCGGCGGCGGCATCTCTGGAAGGTTTTCCGTATCGTGGCTCTCGGTACTGGGGGTTTCGCGACGAAGGCTATTTGTAGGCGGAAGGGCAGAGTCGGGAGAGTCACGAGGGGCCCACACGCTAGGGTGGCGCGGCCAGGGCTTGGGCCGCGCCGCCCTACTATGGCGCCGCCTCGTGGCCCCACTTCGTCTTCTCTTCGGTCTTCTGGAAGCATCGTGTGAAAATAGGCCCTTGGGCATTGATTTCGTCCAATTCCGAAAATATTTCCTTACTAGGATTTCTGAAACCAAAAACAGCAGAAAACAGCAACTGGCTCTTCGGCATCTCGTTAATAGGTTAGTGCCGGAAAATGCATAAATATGGCATAAAGTATGCATAAAACATGTAGATATCATCAATAATGTGGCATGGAACATAAGAAATTATCGATACGTCGGAGACGTATCAGCATCCCCAAGCTTAGTTTCTGCTCGTCCCGAGCAGGTAAACGATAACAAAGATAATTTCTGGAGTGACATGCCATCATAACCTTGATCATACTATTGTAAGCATATGTAATGAATGCAGCGATCAAAACAATGTAAATGACATGAGTAAACAAATGAATCATATAGCAAAGACTTTTCATGAATAGTACTTCAAGACAAGCATCAATAAGTCTTGCATAAGAGTTAACTCATAAAGCAATAATTCAAAGTAGAGGTATTGAAGCAACACAAAGGAAGATTAAGTTTCAGCGGTTGCTTTCAACTTGTAACATGTGTATCTCATGGATATTTGTCAACATAGGGTAATATAACAAGTGCAATATGCAAGTATGTAGGAATCAATGCACAGTTCACACAAGTGTTTGCTTCTTGAGGTGGAGAGAGATAGGTGAACTGACTCAACAATAAAAGTAGAAGAAAGGTCCTTCAAAGAGGAAAGCATCGATTGCTATATTTGTGCTAGAGCTTTGATTTTGAAAACAAGAAACAATTTTGTCAACGGTAGTAATAAAGCATATGTGTTATGTAAATTATATCTTACAAGTTGCAAGCCTCATGCATAGTATACTAATAGTGCCCGCACCTTGTCCTAATTAGCTCGGTTTACCTGGATTATCATCGCAATGCACATGTTTTAACCAAGTGTCACAAAGGGGTACCTCTATGCCGCCTGTACAAAGGTCTAAGGAGAAAGCTCGCATTGGATTTCTCGCTATTGATTATTCTCAACTTAGGCATCCATACCGGGACAACATAGACAACAGATAATAGACTCCTCTTATATGCATAAGCATGTAGCAACAATTAATTTTCTCATATGAGATTGAGGATATTTGTCCAAAACTGAAACTTTCACCGTGGATCATGGCTTTAGTTAGCGGCCCAATGTTCTTCTCTAACATTATGCAATGCTCTAACCATTCTAGCGGTAAATCTCCCTTACTTCAGACAACACGAACATGCATAACAACTCACATGATATTCAACAAAGAGTAGTTGATGGCGTCCCCAGGAACATGGTTATCGCACAACAAGCAACTTAATAAGAGATAAAGTGCATAAGTACATATTCAATACCACAATAGTTTTTAGGCTATTTGTCCCATGAGCTATATATTGTAAAGGTGAAGAATGGAAATTTTAAAGGTAGCACTCAAGCAATTTACTTTGGAATGGCGGAGAAATACCATGTAGTAGGTAGGTATGGTGGACACAAATGGCATAGTGTTTGGCTCAAGGATTTGGATGCATGAGAAGTATTCCCTCTCGATACAAGGTTTAGGCTAGCAAGGTTATTTGAAACAAACACAAGGATGAAGCGGTGCAGCAAAACTCACATAAAAGACATATTGTAAACATTATAAGACTCTACACCGTCTTCCTTGTTGTTCAAACTCAATACTAGAAATTATCTAGACCTTAGAGAGACCAATTATGCAAACCAAATTTTAGCATGCTCTATGTATTTCTTCATTAATGGGTGCAAAGTATATGATGCAAGAGCTTAAACATGAGCACAACAATTGCCAAGTATCACATTATCCAAGACATTATAGCAATTACTACATGTATCATTTTCCAATTCCAACCATATAACAATTTAACGAAGAAGAAACTTCGCCATGAATACTATGAGTAAAGCCTAAGGACATACTTGTCCATATGCAACAGCGGAGCGTGTCTCTCTCCCACACAAAGAATGCTAGGATCCATTTTATTCAAACAAAACAAAAACAAAAACAAACCGACGCTCCAAGCAAAGCACATAAGATGTGATGGAATAAAAATATAGTTTCAGGGGAGGAACCTGATAATGTTGTCGATGAAGAAGGGGATGCCTTGGGCATCCCCAAGCTTAGACGCTTGAGTCTTCTTGATATATGCAGGGGTGAACCACCGGGGCATCCCCAAGCTTAGAGCTTTCACTCTCCTTGATCATGTTGTATCATCTCCCTCTCTTGATCCTTGAAAACTTCCTCCACACCAAACTCAAAACAACTCATTAGAGGGTTAGTGCACAATTAAAATTTACATGTTCAGAGGTGACATGATCATTCTTAACACTTATGGACATTGCACAAAGCTACTGAAAGTCAATGGAATCGAAAAATCCATCAAGCATAGCAAAACAGGCAATGCGAAATAAAAGGCAGAATCTGTCAAAACAGAACAGTTCGTAAAGACGAATTTTATTGAGGCACAAGACTTGCTCAAATGAAAATGCTCAAATTGAATGAAAGTTTCGTACATATCTGAGGATCACTCACGTAAATTGGCATAATTTTCTGAGTTACCTACAGATAATTTGGCCCAGATTCGTGACAGCAAAGAAATCTGTTTCTGCGCAGTAATCGAAATCTAGTATGAACCTTACTATCAATGACTTTACTTGGCACAACAATGCACAAAACTAAGATAAGGAGAGGTTGCTACAGTAGTAACAACTTCCAAGACTCAAATATAAAATAAAAGTACTATAGTAAAAACATGGGTTGTCTCCCATACGCGCTTTTCTTTAACGCCTTTCAGCTAGGCGCAGAAAGTGTGTATCAAGTGTTATCGAAAGATGGAGCATCTACAGCGGGGTGTGGAGTTTTCTCAACCATGCATAGTATATTGGATACATAAGTTTCAGCGGCTCCCTTTTCATTAGTCTTGGGCTTGCTACTCTCATCAAACAAATTTTCAGGAACAAGCCAAGCATAGTTATTTTCTAGTGCCTCATGCATTGCTAGGAGCTTACATGGTATTGGTGCTTTAATCTCCCCACCATTATTAACATTATTAGTATACTTAATTCTATTAATATCCATCTTTTCAAGTGTTCTTTTAAAATCGGTGATCATACCAAGCCTATCATGCTTGCTAAAAACTTTTCTAGCTTCTTTAGCTATATCCGCAAATTCTCGCACTAAGACTTTTAGAACAAAATCTCTCTTCTCTCCCCTCTCCATATCAGAAAGTGTAAGAAACATGTGTTGTATCATGGGGTTGAGACTAATAAATCTAGCTTCCATCATGCGTACCAAACAAATAGAGGCATCTTCATAAGTAGGGACAGCTTTTGCAAGGGGTATATCTTTAAGATCTTCATGCATACTAACATGGGTGAAAAATTCTTCTATATTATCTCTCCCAATTATAGACCCTTGTCCCACAGGTATATCTTTTACAGTGAAATTAAAAGGAAACATGTTGAAATAAGTAAATGCAAGTAACTAATTTTTTTGTGTTTTTGATATAGCAAACAAGATAGCAAATAAAGTAAAACTAGCAACTAATTTTTTTGTGTTTTGATTTAATGCAGCAAACAAAGTAGTAAATAAAATAAAGCAAGACAAAAAACAAAGTAAAGAGATTGGATTGTGGAGACTCCCCTTGCAGCGTGTCTTGATCTCCCCGGCAACGGCGCCAGAAAAAGAGCTTGATACGCGTACAACACGCGTCCGTTGGGAACCCCAAGAGGAAGGTGTGATGCGTACAGCGGCAAGTTTTCCCTCAGTAAGAAACCAAGGTTTATCGAACCAGTAGGAGCCAAAAAGCACGTTGAAGGTTGATGGCGGCGAGATGTAGTGCGGCGCAACACCAGGGATTCCGGCGCCAACGTGGAACCTGCACAACACAACCAAAGTACTTTGCCCCAACGAAACAGTGAGGTTGTCATCTCACCAGCTTGCTGTAACAAAGGATTAGATGTATAGTGTGGATGATGATTGTTTGCAGAAAACAGTAGAGCAAGTATTGCAGTAGATTGTATTCGATTAAAAGAATGGACCGGGGTCCACAGTTCACTAGAGGTGTCTCTCCCATAAGATAAATAGCATGTTGGGTGAACAAATTACAGTTGGGCAATTGACAAATAGAGAGGGCATGACAATGCACATACATGATATGATGAGTATTGTGAGATTTAATTGGGCATTACGACAAAGTACATAGACCGCTATCCAGCATGCATCTATGCCTAAAAAGTCCACCTTCAGGTTATCATCCGAACCCCTTCCAGTATTAAGTTGCAAACAACAGACAATTGCATTAAGTATGGTGCGTAATGTAATCAATAACTACATCCTCGGACATAGCATCAATGTTTTATCCCTAGTGGCAACAGCACATCCATAACCTTAGGGGTTTCTGTCACTCCCTGCATTCACGGAGACATGAACCCACTATCGAGCATAAATACTCCCTCTTGGAGTTACAAGCATCAACTTGGCCAAAGCATCTACTAGTAACGGAGAGCATGCAAGATCATAAACAACACATAGATTGATAATCAACATAAAATAGTATTCTCTATCCATCGGATCCCAACAAACACAACATATAGCATTACAGATAGATGATCTTGATCATGTTAGGCAGCTCACAAGATCCGACAATGAAGCATAATGAGTAGAAGACAACCATCTAGCTACTGCTATGGACCCATAGTCCAGGGGTGAACTACTCACTCATCACTCTGGAGGCGACCATGGCGGTGTAGAGTCCTCTGGGAGATGAATCCCCTCTCCGGCAGGGTGCCGGAGGCGATCTCCTGAATCCCCCGAGATGGGATTGGCGGCGGCGGCGTCTCTGGAAGGTTTTCCGTATCGTGGCTCTCGGTACTGGGGGTTTCGCGACGAAGGCTATTTGTAGGCGGAAGGGCAGAGTCGGGAGAGTCACGAGGGGCCCACACGCTAGGGTGGCGCGGCCAGGGCTTGGGCCGCGCCGTCCTACTGTGGCGCCGCCTCGTGGCCCCACTTCATCTTCTCTTCGGTCTTCTGGAAGCTTCGTGTGAAAATAGGCCCCTAGGCGTTGATTTCATCCAATTCCGAGAATATTTTCTCACTAGGATTTCTGAAACCAAAAACAGCAGAAAACAACAACTGACTCTTCGGCATCTCGTTAATAGGTTAGTGCTGGAAAATGCATAAATATGACATAAAGTATGCATAAAACATGTAGATATCATCAATAATGTGGCATGGAACATAAGAAATTATCGATACGTCGGAGACGTATCAATATGCATCTCCAGATGCAGACTGGAAAGAAGCTATCCATAATGAGATGGACTCGATTCTTTCTAATGGAACTTGGGAGCTATCAAAACGACCCCATGGATGCAAACCTGTGGGCTGCAAATGGGTGTTCAACAAGAAGTTAAGACCTGATGGTACTATTGAGAAGTACAAGGCGCGACTTGTAGAGAAAGGCTACACACAGAGAGAAGGCGAAGATTACTTCGACACCTATTCACCTATCGCTAGACTTACCACCATTCTAGTACTACTGTCCATGGTTCTCTCCTTTGGTCTCATCGTTCATCAAATGGACGTAGAGACAACTTTTCTTAATGGAGAGTTGGAAGAGGAAATCTATATGGATCAACCTGATGGGTTTGTAGTAAAAGGTGAAGAAAGAAAGGTGTGCAAGTTTCTGAAATCTTTATATGGCCTGAAACAAGCACCTAAGAAATGGCATGAAAAGTTTGACAGAACTTTAATTTCTGTAGGCTTTGTTGTTAATGAGGCTGACAAGTGCGTTTACTCTCTCCATGGTGGGGCCGAAGGTGTTATACTATGTTTCTATGTGGATGATATTCTGCTCTTTGGTACAAACATGAAAGTAATACACGAGGTCAAGTCTTTCTTGTCAAAGTGCTTTGATATGAAAGACCTGGGAGAAGCTGATGTGATTCTGAACATCAAGCTTATTAAGAACGAGAGTGGGATTACTGTGATGTAATCCCATTATGTTGAGAAGATCTTGAGCCTGTTTGGCTATATTGATTGATACGAGCATGGAGGCCTATGTGGAGCCCAATTTCAGGACTCCACCAGCCTAGTTATCTTATTTTATGTAATGGTCATATGTGGGCCAATTAGGGTTTTTATTGATTTGAGTCAGTTTGGTTTGGGCCTGTCCAAACCAAGGTAGAGAGGCCCACTAGGGGCTGGCCGGCCACCCCCTCATATAAGGAGGTGGGGCGGCTAGGGTTTAGGGAGACAAGTTTAGACTAAAGAGTAGGGTTTTCCCCATTGCGTGTGTTCACGTGTATCATCCATCCGGGGGTACGGCGCTGCCGTTTATTATATCCGCTACGAAGGTTCTTGTGTTCATCAAGGATTGGCTAGCTCAAGGTTTGAGGCGTATCATTCATCGATCCATTGCTTGCTGGATTCGTTCCCTCTTCTCCAGGCTGCATTCATCGCGTTGTTGGGAGATTCTATCTACCCGGGTTCTCGCTATGAAAGATCGGGCAACACCTAGCAGGATCTGCTGGGACCCCCCTTATCATGAACGCACCTTATCAGATGCTAATCATTGGCTAGTGATTGGCAATGGTCCAGGAGTGACAACATCGGTCGTGTCAGCTGGATTGGTTGTGCATGACACTGGTGTGGCCAAGGGTATGGTTAATAAACATGTTATTCATATGGGGGTGTTTTTCAGCAAGTTGATTTAGATTTTACTTTCGACCCTGTAAATACTGAAGATGATTATTATAATGCAGGTGTGGGTTTGGAGCCCAATTTGATTAGTTCAGTGGAACTGTCTAAGGGAGGTATTACAGACAAGGTCTTGTTGTCTGCAAGGGGGGATCTTCCTAACATGGGCATTCAGGAATCAGTCGGGATTGCCTCATCTCCAATGTCTGTTGGTAATTCTTCAGTTAATTCATGGACCTCTCCAGTGACTGCAAAATATACTGTTTGTTTATCTCTAATAGAAGGTCCATCTGAAACTATGGCAGTTCGTCCTACTATGGAGGAGGTTATTGCTTTTGGGGGAATTCTTAAGTCCTCGTTAGGTGTGAAGACTAGTGCTAGACTGGGTGGCCAGCCTGGTTTGGATATGCCTCAGATGGAGAAGACAATAATGAATGCACAGTTGAGGGATGTTCTTCTAGTGCAGGTAAGTCTTTGCCTCCTAAATTTTCTATTGTTAATATACCTAATTCTGAGATTATTCATAAGGCGGAACGGTTGGATATTTCCTTAGGTAAATCTGAAGGGGAGGTAGTAAAATCTATTAAGGGAATTAAGTTGTTAGAAGAGGACGAATTTTAACAATTTTGCAAAAAAATGTGGATGAGTATGTGAATAAGGAGGAAGATCCTTTGAGTCTTGTGATGTCTAAAGTTTCTACCCTTTGTGATGATTTGATTGAGGACGATGGCATTCCACTAGACTTAGATGATCATTTGGAACATCTAAAGCCGGTAGTTAAGGAAAAGAAGACTAGGGTGAGAAAAACCTGTGATACTAATAATATTCGCAAAAGTACTAGGAGAAGATTTAAAAAACAGTTTTCATGATGCAGAATCTAAAAGGAATGAATTGGAATCCTGCTGGTTTTGGGGATACCGCTAAGCATTTATTTGTAAAAGAGCCAATTAGGAAACATAAATTAGATTTTGTAGCCTTATTGGAGACTGGAAGATCTAATTTCTCTATTCCTTTTTAAAATCAACTTGTTGCGGGATTTAGTTACTCTTGGTTCTGTCTACCACCACATGGTCGATCTAGAGGCATTTTAGTCGGTATAAATTCGGACACGCTTGAGATACTCAAAGTGAGCATGGGAGACTTTTGTGTAAAGATCCATATTAAGTGTAAAAGGGATGGTTTCGAATGGATTCTAATGCCAGTCTATGGGGCTGCTCAAGACGCACATAAAGCTGAATTCTTAGCGGAATTATTCAGAATATGTGAGGCTGAAACATTATCTATGTTGGTAGGTGGTGATTTCAATATTATTCGAAAGCGAGAAGAAAAAATAATGATAATTTCAAAGCTCGCTGGCCTTTTGTTTTTAATGCAATTATTGCACATTTGAACCTGCGTGAAATTGCTCTATCGGGGAGACAGTTTACGTGGGCGAGTCGTCGTGAGGAACCAACTTATGAGAAGCTAGATAGAGTGCTTGCCTCCATTTCTTGGGAACAAAAATTTCCCTTAGTCACTGTTCGTGCATTGACAAGGGCGGACTCTGATCATACACCGATTCTTATTGACTCAGGGGTGAAAGCACATTTGGGTAATAAGCAAAAAATTTCCTTTGAGTTGCATTGGTTGCGACAAGAAGGTTTCTTTGATATGATTGAAAAAGAATGGAATTTAGTAATAGTGGGATTGAATCCGATGGATGTTTGGTTGAAAAAACTTAGGCATATCAGAAAATTTCTTAAAGGATGGGCAAAGAACCGAAGTGGAAATTATAAAAAATAAAAGGACAGGTTACTTGGTATTTATTGATTTTTTAGATATGAACGCTGAAACGAATAACTTGACGGTGTCGGAGAGACAAACTCTTAAAAATGCAAATGAAAAGCTATATAAATTAAGAAGAGAAGAGGAGTCTAAATGGGCGCAAAGAGCTAAAGTTAAACATATTCAAGAAGGGGGAATAATACGAGATATTTCCATTTGATTGCAAATGGGAAACATAGAAAAAAGAAAATATTTCAGTTAGAGAAACAAGAAGGGACTATTGTAAGAGAAGACAATTTGAAAGTCTATATTACTGAATTCTATAAGAAATTATTTGGGACACCGGTTCCAAACAATGTATCTTTGGTAGAGGAGGAGGTGCAGGACATTCCTCAGATATCGGATGTTGAGAATGAGATCTTGACAGCTCATTTTTTTGAGGAAGTGGTCTCTGCGACACTTTTTTAGATGGAACGTAATAAAGCTCCAAGGCCTGATGGTTTCCCGGCGGAGTTTTATCAAAAAAAATTGGGTGGTAATAAAGGATCATTTGATGGCGCTATTTAATCAGTTCAGTAATGGGGACTTGCCTCTTTACAAATTGAATTTTGGCGTAATAACATTACTACCAAAGAAAGAGGATGCGGTGCAAATACAACAATATAGACCAATTTGTCTACTGAATGTGTGTTTTAAAATATTTACTAAAGCATGTACCAATCGTATAATGGGGATTGCCCCACGAGTTATAAAACCAACATAATCAGTCTTTATGCCCGGGAGGAATATCTTAGAAGGAGTGGTCATTCTTCATGAAACTATTCATGAGTTACATAATAAGAAAATATGGATGGGGTTCTATTTAAGATTGACTTTGAAAAGGCATATGATAAAGTGAAATGGCCATTTTTACAACAAACTTTGAGAATGAAGGGGTTTGATCCAGAATGGTGTAGGATGATTCAACAATATGTCCAAGGGGGAAGTGTCGGGGTAAAGGTAAATGATGACATTGGTCATTATTTCCAGACAAAAAAAGGTTTGAGGCAAGGTGATCCGTTGTCTCTCATACTTTTTAATATTGTGGTGGATATGTTAGCCATCATAATTGAACAAGCAAAAAATGATGGTCAAGTAGGGGGGCTTATTCCTCATCTTGTTGAGGGGGGATCTCTATATTACAATATGCCGATGATACTATCCTTTTCTTGGAACATGACCTCCTGAAAGCTATAAATATGAAACTAATTTTATGTCTATTTGAAGAACTCTCAGGGCTTAAAATTAATTTTCACAAGAGTGCAAGTTTTTGTTTTGGTAAGGCAAAGGATGAGGTTGACCAGTACAAACAGATATTTGGATGTGATGCTGGTTCCTTACCCTTTAAATACTTAGGTATTCCTATCCATTAAGGAAATCTTAGAAATTCTGATTGGTACCCAGTGGAGACTTGGTTTGAAAGTAAATTGAGATGCTGGAAAGGCAAACTATTGTCCTATGGGGATAGACTTGTCCTTATCAATTCAGTTTTAACAAGCTTACATATGTTTATGTGTCTTTTCTAGAGATACCTGTTGGGGTAAGGAAAAGATTGGATTTCTTTAGGTCTAGATTTTTTTGGCAATCCAAGGAAAATAAAAGAAAATACAGACTTACCAAGTGGAATATTGTCTGCTGACCCAAAGATCATGGGGGGTCTAGGTAATGAGGTTCTTGAACTCAAAAATAGATGTTTATTGAGTAAGTGGCTTTATAAACTTCTTAACGAGGAAGGGGTGTGGTATGAATTGCTGCAGAATAAATACCTAAGACAAAGGACCTTATCTGAGGTAAAAGCTAAACCTAGGGACTCTCCCTTTTGGAAGGGATTGATGGGGGTTAAGAATGATTTTTTTAGTAGAGGTTTTTTCAAAGTGGGTAATGGAGAAAATACTCGTTTTTGGGAAGATATTTGGCTAGGAAAACACCATTAGACCAACAATATCCATCCTTATATAATATTGTGCATCACAAGAATGTAACGGTAGCTCATGTGTTAGCTCAAACGCCTCTGAATATCAGTTTCAGAAGGTTGTTGGTGAAAAACAAATGGACTTTACGGTTACAGTTATGCCGAAAGCTTATGAGGATTAATTTATCTGATGAGAATGATCAATTTGTTTGGAGTTTGACAACAAATGGTTTGTTTATAGTGAAATCTTTGTATGAGGATCTTATGAATGACCACACACCTTTTCTACGAAAATACCTATGAAAAGTTAAAGTTCCCCTTAAGATAAAAATATTTATGTGGTTTTTGAGTATTAAGGTTTTGCTTACTAAAGATAATTTAGCTAAAAGACGATGGAATGGGTGTACAAAATGTGTTTTTGCGGAGAGCATGAGACTATTGAACACTTGTTCATCACTTGTCATTTAGCTAAAATACTTTGGCACACGGTTAATTTTACTTTTGATCTTCCACCTCCAACCAATATTACGAATATGTTTGGTAATTGGTTAAATGGAGTTGATAGACAATCTAAGGCTTTCACCCGTATTGGGGTTTCTGCCTTATGTTGGCTTATATGGAGGGCGAGGAATGATATTATTTTTAACAAATAACATTCTTTTCACTTTTTGTAGGTTATCCATATGGTGTCACATTGGGTTCAGCTGTGAGCTGTACTGTCACCGGAGGGTCAGCGGGATGCTATGTCTACTGGATGCACACGGCTCCAGATGGTCGTTCAGGATATCTTGTGCCTGGCTGGCTGGCGGCACAATAGATGGCTACGATGATGTGCAGTCCAGTTTCACTTTGTTTCTTTCGCTGGTTGATTCTTGTATCAACTCTGGGCGATGCCTGAGATGTTATAAACTATGTACTCATCACTTTTTTTTAATAAAAGGTCGTGTGCATCATCATGATGCAGAAGCTGGGGTTTCATTCCCCATTTCAAAAAAAATCCTTTATACGTAGACGTATTCCATCTCTTGTACAGTCTGTATATATGAAAGGAGTACAACTTCATTTATAGTGAACATGAAGTGAACTTTAGCTTTTTTATGCTTGTGATATGTGGATTGAAATGTCATGTGTCAATCCCAATAATGCAGAGGCCGAATGTAATGCTTTTCTCAAAAATTAATAAAGCGCTAATTATCGTAAAAACTGAAATGAGTACAACTTTCCACGGCTGTGAATTGCACTGTCTTCGTTTGTATGGGATCCTGCGACACAAGTAATAATAATACAAGTTAAACTAGATAGAATAAAGTAACTAAATAAATTCAGTAAAATGGTTGATTGTTTTGGGTGTTTTGGATGCAAATAGGAAAAGTAAATATTTTTGTATTTTCGAAATAAAATAGTGCAACAAATAGCAAACAAGTTAAAAGAAATATAAAGGTGTTTCTTATGATAAAAAGTGGACCGAGGTTCATGGGTTCACTTGACTATTCTCTCTTTTAGGTTGTAGCAGACAATAGCAATTCATCAATGAGATTTGAAGATGCAAAACTAATAACATGTGAAAGATACACATTCATATGGGCATCACGTCCTAACATAGAGATGATGAGACACATCTCTCTTATACTCCACAAGAAAGGTAAAACTCCATACAATCTTGTATTATGAATAACAGAGCGTAGTCATAAGTACTTTAACATCATGTTTGAATATCAAATATGCTACCTTGAACAAACAGGATCATTATTTTTGTCACATGAGGAACATAGCACATGCATTCACCTTACCCCTAGTGAGGTGGCAAAAGAAAAGGAAAAACCATAATAGATCATGAATTTGTTGTCACTATTCAATAATTAAAACCATGTTATTATTCCATCTAATATACACATCACCCCACACACGCTCTTGCATAGGTGTTGAATCAGAATAAATACTTAAGAACGGGGGTACATAATATGCATCTATCAATACATCTTGCACATAATATGATCATATCTCATATCACAATATAATAGAATAAGGATCCACCACATATGTATTACAAATATGACCATAATCATGTAGGGCAGCTCATATGGCACTAAGAAGTATTAACAACATGAGGAAATAGACAAAACTTCTGCCACAAAACTGTAGTCTAGAGGTGGACTACTCCCACTTGATCATGGTGATGATGATGAAGACGTTGGAGAAGGTGGAGATCCCTCCGGCGGTGATCCGGGCGGAGTTTCTTACAATCACTGCAGCCTCTATTTCGTGTTTCTATCTTCTGCGGCGCTCTCTTCTCGAGAACTCTTCGGGGGCCATATATATCGTGATTTTTAGGTCAAAATACGTCGGTGTGCAAAAGAATCAAGTGAATTGGACGATCGACGGCCGAAAGAGGGTGGGTGCCGCACTCTATATGTTTGGGCGTGCCAGCTGACCTCTTTTGGGTCTCAGGCCCATCCAGGCCTGCTTCCAAGATCCAGGGTGCTTCTCCCGATGAAAAAGTGACGCTCCAAAAACCCCAGATCAATTTGACTTCTAATAGGTCTCTGAAAGTGAAAAATAGTGAAGCAGGGAATTCCTGTTCTGTAGAGTGATGACCCACAAGTATAGGGGATCGCAACAGTCTTCGAGGGAAGTAAAACCCAATTTATTGATTCCACACAAGGGGAGCCAAAGAATATTTGTAAGCCTTAACAACGGAGTTGTCAATTCAGCTGCACCTGGAAACAGACTTGCTCGCAATAGTTTATCAGTAGCAACAGTTTTATAGCAGTAGCAGTAGTGAAATATAAGCAGCAGTGTAATAAACACAGCAGTAGTGATTATAGTAAACAACAGGATTAAAATACTGTAGGCATAGGGATGGATGAACGGGTGCTGCATGGATAAGAGAACTCATGTAATAATCAAGGCAGGGCATTTGCAGATAATAATAAAACAGTATCCAAGTACTAAATAATCATAGGCATGTGTTCCGTCGTACGTGCTCGCAATGAGAAACTTGCACAACATCTATTGTCCTACCAGCTGTTGGAGATATGCCCAAGACACAATAATAAAATGGTTATTATAATATATCTTTGAGTTTGTGATAATGTTTATATACCATGCTATAATTGTATTGACCGAAACATTGATACATGTGTGTTATGTAAACAACAAGGAGTCCCTAGTAAGCCTCTTGTATAACTAGCTTGTTGATTAATAGATGATCATAGTTTCATGATCATGGACATTGGATGTTATTAATAACAAGGTTATGTCATTATGTGAATGATGTAATGGATACACCCATTTAAGCGTAGCATAAGATCACGTTATTAAGTTTTTTGCTATAATCTTTCGATACATAGTTACCTAGTCCTTCGATCATGAGATCATATAAATCACTTATACCGGAAGGGTACTTTGATTACATCAAACGCCACTGCGTAAATGGGTGGTTATAAAGGTGGGATTAAGTATCTGGAAAGTATGAGTTGAGGCATATGGATCAACAGTGAGATTTGTCCAACCCGATGATGGATAGATATACTCTGGGCCCTCTCGGTGGAATGTTGTCTAA
This sequence comes from Lolium perenne, assembly GCF_019359855.2. Classification (NCBI taxonomy): domain Eukaryota; kingdom Viridiplantae; phylum Streptophyta; class Magnoliopsida; order Poales; family Poaceae; genus Lolium; species Lolium perenne. The sequence goes on from NW_027248984.1 coordinate 788,132, forward strand.
TTAGCTTGCAAGCATATGAATGGTTCATAAAGAGACCACATACCACGGTACGAGAAAAGAGTACTTGTCAGGAGACGAGGTTGAACAAGGTATAGAGATACCGATGATCAAACCTCGGACAAGTAAAATATCGCCTGACAAAGGGAATCGGTATCGTATGTGAATGGTTCATTCGATCACTAAAGTTATCGTTGAATATGTGGGAGCCATTATGGATCTCCAGATCCCGCTATTGGTTATTGGTCGGAGAGAAGTCTCAACCATGTCTGCATAGTTCACGAATGTGTTGATGTCAGAAACCCACCGGCGGGCAGCGACGGGCAACACCGTAGAGCCGGTAACAACCTAGAGCTGCGGCTGGCTGAGGTCCCTCCGAGCGACGGCCCGCAAAGCCTTCTGGTCACACGTCCGATGCTTATTGCAAGGGCGTGCCACCTGACCTATACCTGGTCAGGAAGGTGATGGAGATGCCTCGCTTAGTTTCCTGTATGGCATACACGTAAACATTAAATACGAGCCTCGATCGGCTCTCAGGTTATCCTGTGAATCGGCTCAGGGAGCCGATCCACCCATGATTCGTACGGGGTGCACGAATATATGGTGGTCCTGCTTGATCAAGATAAAGCTAATGAGATCTACGACGATTTAGGGTTTTCACCGCATAATCGGATCATCCTACTCACGGTTGGGCCTCGCGGCCACGCACGGTGATCGTAAGCCGATCCTAAACAAGGCCTAAAAACCAACACGAGGTTGATCCCCGGAACATCCTGTTTAGGGCTAGCGAACGACACCCTACGTGCCGCTGGATCCTCCACCCCTTTGTAAGTCCTAACTATTGCAGATATTAAACTAATCCTTGTAGAACAAGGAGCAATCGTAACAGATCAGATCTACTAAATAATGATCAAGCGGGGTGCCGCCCCTACACCTAAGATAGGTGTAAGGGCGGCTAGACATGCAAGGGTTGCACTACGATAGCATGTTACATGAAGAACTATGCTAACCCTAACACATCTATGATAACTACGTTGCTCGCCATCAACAAGGCTTCAGTACGAGCAACGCATGAACAACGTGGAGCTTGTGCTGCCTAGATCGCAAGATGCGATCTAGGTAGCATGTTGCTTACCGGTAGAAACCCTCGAGACGAAGGAGTTGGCGATGCGCCGAGATTGATTTGTTGGTTGAACGTTGGTTGTTGTTTATTCCATAAACCCTAGATACATATTTATAGTCCAGGGGACTTTCTAACGTGGGAATAATCCCCACCGTGCACGATACAAACTCTAACTTTTAATCTAAGATACAATCTGCTATAATTAAAGATACACGGGCAATCTAGCCCAAACTCTTCGTGCAAGGCCGCTTCAGAGATCTTCCACGCGTAATCTTCTAAGCCCATCTCCCTTACGGCCCACCTCCTGATTTGACCAAAATCTGGTGATAACACATGCCCCCCTGGTTTTGGCAATGATAATTTCAAAACCATTCTGTTTCTCCTTCGAAGGGTCATGTCATGGCAGAGCAGACCTGTCGCAGTATTCCTCATCATGATGCCCTGTCTTTCCAGCTTCTCTGCAAAATTTGATAACTTTGGCATCACTTCCTCGAAAACTGCAATGGCATTAAATTTCCACCAGGCTTCTCATTATTTAACAGTGCCGATTGATTAGCTCTCTTCATCCCCTTCCCCTGTTCCAGCCATCGGCACCAAAAAACCCTCTTCTCCCTCAGCCATGTCTTCTTCTTCCTCCTCTTCCGTCTCTCTCCAATCCTCTTCCTCAAGCGAGTTGGTTCCAGAGCCCGACCAGATGGAGGCGTACAACCGCCGGGCTCCCAAACATTGGGACAAGCAGGAGTGGGACTTCGACTTTGTGCCGGAGGGTGAGGACCTCGTCTGGTCAGATGGGGCCATGCCCCTAACCGACGGGGAAGACGACCTCCGGTACCTGGTTGACGGAGCACTGGAGGCGGAGAGCGACGACGAAGACCCTCCCTTCCGGGGCAAATTCACCTCCGTCACCCAAGAAGAAGAGGACGACGAAGAAGAAGACGTCTCCTCCGACCTGAAGGAAGAACAGGAGGACGACACCTCCTCCGACGAACCACCACCAAAGCGTATCCGGGGCTGGGCTTGGTCAGATGAAGACGATGATGATGACGAGGAGGAGGTCTCTGCTGAAGGTCACAGTAGCAGCGACGAAGAACTTGCCGACAGCAGCAATGACGGCAGCTACCTCAGCGACGGCGACGACAGCAACAACCCTTAGAGTAGGGATTTACTAGCATAGGGTTGGCAGTAGTAATCCGTTCCCTTTTGTTGAACAATCGGCTTCTCCTTGTAAGAAATTTTATTATCAATGAAAACTTCTTTTGACTTTGCCGATGTCCTGTATGTTGATTCAGCCGATTTTCCTTTATCTGACTTTGTCGACCGTTAGCCCAATCAATGTTCAATGACTGATGGCAACGCATCGGTCTCTCACGATAATCCGCGAGACAGGTCAATTCAGTCATCCCTCCACATTAGCCAGTCTTACCGATGATGATAGCCACTGCCAATCGCCGTAAGCCGTGGGTTTAGTCTTGAGCAAGTGTCTTTCCAAGGACCCTGGAACTGTCGCTGAATCAGCTTGGATGCTAAAGCTGATACCTTTGTAGCAAAAGCACCCCTTTTCAGAACAGTTGCGATGTAGAGCCAGCCGATTCCAACCAAATATGCTCTCTAGAGCCAAGAAACTCTCAGGCAAGTTGCCCCCCAAGCCTCACCCAAGGCAAGAATAGTGACGAATCAGCCGAACACGTTACCATTGGCTTCCAAGTTATTAATATGGAACCAGCCGATTCGAACGAAATCGGCTTTCCAAAACAAAGAATTTTAGGGCGAGCTGCCCCCCGAGCCTTAATCAAGGCGAGAATACCGGCATGGATGCACAGATCAAACAAAAGGGCTCTGACCTTAGGTAATCTGGTAATCCGAGATAGCCACCATGAAGAATCAGCCAGACTTGTAAGACTTGGCGACAATGTGAGCCCTGACATAGCCAGTAGGTCTTGGTCTTGTGTGACTGTACTAGAGTCGATGTCTGCGCATCGGCTTCGCTTCTTGTGCAATTTTTTTTTATTTGGCCGATTTTTTCTAATCGGCCCCCAATGTTTCACTGCACGCATGTTTACACATGTTTATCTGCACATGTTCATCTGACTATATGCCCCCCGAGCCGAATCTGCCAGATGACTGCAGATATCGGCTTTTATGGTTAGCCAGGGCACTGCACTTGCACGTCGGCTCCGCAAGGATTCGTGCTGACTTTCATCCGCCGACGTGGCCGCTGCCCAGTAGATCGATGCTGAACACAAGCAGAACACGTGGTGAAGATAATTTTGGCCGATTGCTGGAATCGGCCTCCATATCCGTTGGAGCGCTGACCGAAGGTTCTGTAATGCTCCTTCATAATTTTTGGGGCCGATCACAAGGATCAGCCTCGCCCCGTTTGATCATCGGTTTGTTCTTGCTACTCGGTCAGGCTGGTGGATAAGACCAGCCCAACCTCTGACTTAATGCGCCTGCTGTCGTCCACCTTGAGTGCATCGTAGAATCGTGGAGCACTAAGCTCCGTCGGAAGGACGAGCACCATGTTTGTACCAGCCGATGTTTCATCATCGGCTTTCCTTTGCTTGGGACGCCACTCCATTTTCCGTGGACGACCCTCTTCGTCCAGGGTTCGCTGAACTTTCGCAGCCAGATCAGGTCGTGCCTTCCTTAACGTGTGCAAGTATAACCTTTCGGCTTCTTCCAGGCCGCGCAATCGCTGAACCCTGCGCTTTTGTGAACGGCTGAGTCCATCAGGGCACCACCTTGGCCGGTGGTACCTGTCTTCTTCTTCTTCTCCCTCGTCTTTTGAATCCTCGAGATCTGCCCAACGAGGTGACTCAGCGCGTTTGCTTTGTGGCGGGAGAGGCCCTAGGCGCTTGAACACAGACACGTTGGCTGCCTCCTTCTTCTTCTGGTTGCATTCTGGGCAATTGCCGATTGTGGGCAATCGGCTCATTCCTGAATCCCAGCAAAGAAACCGAAGAAGGGGCAGTCCCAGTGCCTGTCGTTGTCGTCTTGCTCCCTTGATTTTCCTATGGCACGGCGCTCGTGCTCCTCCTCATCGCGATCATGCCGACGATATCTTCTGGCTTCTCTAGCCATACGATCTCCTTCATCATCATAGCTGGACCATCGGTGTTGGTCATACTGACTTACATACTTGTTGAGGAGGTGATCAGAGAGGGGTCGCTGATATCTTATGTTCTTCACTTCTCCCTCTGTGACGTAGCGCTTGCCATCATGATGGAGCCGATCGCGTGGAGCGGCCTCCTCTGTGTCCTTGCTATGAGAGCAGCTGCCCTCATCTCCATCTTTGCCAGAGTGGTGCCCAGGTCCTACCATGTTGATGCTGAACGAGGATCCTGGCTGGCAACCTCCAGGGTAAGTGCAGTCTACCATGTTAACGGCGGGAAAGGGCTGGGTGTCGACCTTCATGGCGTACTGGTTGAAAATTAGACGCCCTTTTTCTATCGCCGCTTGGATGTGCTGACGCCATACCCTGCAGTCGTTGGTGGCATGGGAGAGCGAGTTATGCCATTTGCAGTATGGCTTTCCGTTCAGCTCTTGCACCGTGGGGAATTTGAGACCTTCAGGAATCGTCAACTGCTTCTCCTTGAGCAGGAGGTCGAAGATTTGCTCAGTCTTGGTCATGTCAAAATCAAATCCCCTGGGCGGGCCTAGTGGCTTTACCCATTTGCAGGACACGGGGGTTCCTCCCCGAGTCCATTCAGCCACTGCTACCTCCTGATCTCCCGCAGAAACTTCGCCTTCCTCTGCATCGACCAGGACTACTGCACGCTTGAATTTGTCCTGGTACAGGTCCGGGTGGCGCTGTTCATATGCCGACAGTTTCTGAACCATGTGCGCCAGTGAGGGATAGTCTGCTTGGGAGGCCATGTCCTTGAGCGGTGTTGCGAGGCCCGCTACTGCCAACTCGACTGCTTCCTTTTCTGTTATACGAACCGAATAACATCGGTTCCTAAGATTCCTGAAGCGCTGGATGTATTCTGTCACCGTTTCTCCACGCTTCTGACGTAATTGTGCTAGATCGGCAATGCCGGACTCGGAAGCCTCTGAATGGTACTGCATATGGAACTGCTCTTCCAACTGCTTCCAAGTCCGGATGGAGTCTGGTGGCAACGAGGTGTACCATCCGAAAGCCGATCCCGTGAGGGACTGTGAGAAGAGCCTCACGCGTAGTTGATCCGACACTGAAGCCGGTCCTAGTTGTGCCAAATATCGGCCTACGTGCTCGATGGAGCTGGAACCATCTGATCCACTGAATTTGGAGAAATCAGGGAGCCGATATTTAGGTGGCAGCGGGATCATCTCATAGTCGTCGGGGTACGGCTTGGAATAGCCGATGGCCCTTCTTTTCGGCACCATGCCGAACTGGTCTCTCAGTATGGTACTGATCTGATCCGCTGTGCTGGCTGCAGGAGTTGAACTCTGAAGATTCGCCGGGGTGGCGTACTTAGCCAGCCATGTTTGCTTTTCCAGCTCTGAGCCAACTGCAGGAGCTGAGCTCTGGAGGTTCGTCGGGGTGGCGTACTTAGTTAGCCACGTCTGCTTCTCAAGCTCTGTCGCTGACGTCCCTCCTGTTTTCCCAGAAGTCCCTGATGTTGTGGCCTGGTTTGTGAGTGCCCAGTTACCACAATCTGGCACATACGTGCACGTGTACCCGTGAGGGATCTCCTTAGGCGCCTCAGGCAAGAACTGGTAGTCACTAGGGTCACCACCGATCTTGTAGACGATGAATGCCGGTGAAGCCGGCACTTCTGGTGCTGCCAACGCATATGGCAGCGGTGGACGGGACTGGAGTGGCAACTCTCCTTGATGTGTCCCGAGAGCTGGTCCTGACGGCGAGTACTGGTGCCTCATGATCTCCTGGATAACGCGAAGAGCGACACGCTCCAACGTGTTTACCAGGTTCTCAGAGTGGCGGTGCAGCGAGTGAGCCACCAAGTAGTTGATCTCCTGCCGCAGGGACCTGGTGCGTTCCTCCGACGGGGCAGAGAGGTCTATCCCATCTAGTGCACCATTAGGTGAGAACCCCTTCCACCTGATGCCATGTGAACGGGTTCTGTGGAAAGAGCCGATGAGGTCGGCTTCGAGGATGACTTTGATCTCGTCATACTTCTTCTTGAGCTCATCGGTCAGATCCTCGTATGTGACTGGCGTGCCGTCCGCCATCTCAGATGTAGATGGCGATGTGGTTGATGTAGAAGCTTGTCCCACCGGGCGTGCCAGAATGTGTTGATGTCAGAAACCCACCGGCGGGCAGCGACGGGCAACACCGTAGAGCCGGGAACAACCTAGAGCTGCGGCTGGCTGAGGTCCCTCCGAGCGACGGCCCGCAAAGCCTTCTGGTCACACGTCCGATGCTGATTGCAAGGGCGTGCCACCTGACCTATACCTGGTCAGGAAGGTGATGGAGATGCCTCGCTTAGTTTCCTGCATGGCATACACGTAAACATTAAATACGAGCCTCGATCGGCTCTCAGGTTATCCTGTGAATCGGCTCAGGGAGCCGATCCACCCATGATTCGTACGGGGTGCACGAATATATGGTGGTCCTGCTTGATCAAGATAAAGCTAATGAGATCTACGACGATTTAGGGTTTTCACCGCATAATCGGATCATCCTACTCACGGTTGGGCCTCGCGGCCACGCACGGTGATCGTAAGCCGATCCTAAACAAGGCCTAAAAACCAACACGAGGTTGATCCCCGGAACATCCTGTTTAGGGCTAGCGAACGACACCCTACGTGCCGCTGGATCCTCCACCCCTTTGTAAGGCCTAACTATTGCAGATATTAAACTAATCCTTGTAGAACAAGGAGCAATCGTAACGGATCAGATCTACTAAATAATGATCAAGCGGGGTGCCGCCCCTACACCTAAGATAGGTGTAAGGGCGGCTAGACATGCAAGGGTTGCACTACGATAGCATGTTACACGAAGAACTATGCTAACCCTAACACATCTATGATAACTACGTTGCTCGCCATCAACAAGGCTTCAGTACGAGCAACGCATGAACAACGTGGAGCTTGTGCTGCCTAGATCGCAAGATGCGATCTAGGCATCATGTTGCTTACCGGTAGAAACCCTCGAGACGAAGGAGTTGGCGATGCGCCGAGATTGATTTGTTGGTTGAACGTTGGTTGTTGTTTATTCCATAAACCCTAGATACATATTTATAGTCCAGGGGACTTTCTAACGTGGGAATAATCCCCACCGTGCACGATACAAACTCTAACTTTTAATCTAAGATACAATCTGCTATAATTAAAGATACACGGGCAATCTAGCCCAAACTCTTCGTGCAAGGCCGCTTCAGAGATCTTCCACGCGTAATCTTCTAAGCCCATCTCCCTTACGGCCCACCTCCTGATTTGACCAAAATCTGGTGATAACAGAACCGTAGGGTGACACACTTAAGGTTTGATGTCGTTTAAGTAGATATGGAATATGGAATGGAGTTTGAAGTTTTGTTCGGAGTCTCGGATGGGATCCAGGACATCACGAGGAGGTCCGGAATGGTCCGGAGAATAAGATTCATATATAGGAAGTCATATTCCAAGTTTGGAAATTATCCGGTGCATTTATGGCAGGTTCTAGAAGGTTCTAGAAAAGTCCGGAAGAAATCACCATGGAAAGTGGAGTCCTGGAGGGACTCCACCTTGCATGGCCAGCCAAACCCTAAGGGGTGGAGTCCCAGGTGGACTCCACCATAGGTGGCCGGCCACCCCACCTAAGGGAAAGGTGGGAGTCCCACCTTGGGTAGGACTCCCCCCTTGAGTAGGTTTCCCACCTATGGGAGGTTTTGTTGTTGGGGTCTTATTCGAAGACTTGGACTACAACTCTTGGGGATTTCCACCTATATAATGAGGAGGAGAGGGAGGGGGCAGCCACTCTTGGCCGCACCACCTAGGGCTGCCCATGGCTGGCGCCCTAGCCACCCCCTCTCCCCAAACCCTAGCCTCTCCTCCTCCACATAATACTCCCGCAGCGCATAGGCGAAGCCCTGCCGGAGTTCTCCACCACCACCGCCACCATGCCGTCATGCTGCCTGGATTCCGAGGAGGATCTACTACTTCCGCTGCCCGCTGGAACGGGGAGAAGGACGTCGTCATCAACACCGAACGTGTGACCGAGTACGGAGGTGCTGCCCGATTGTGGCACCGTCAAGATCTTCTACGTGCTTTTGAAAGCGGCAAGTGATCGTCTACCGCAGCAACGAGAGCCTCCTCTTGTAGGCTTTGGAAATCTTCAAGGGTTAGTCTCGTTCATCCCCTCGTTGCTCCCGTCTTCTAGATTGCATCTTGGCTTGGATTGCGTTCTCGCGGTAGGAAATTTTTTGTTTTCTATGCTACAAATTCCTACAGTGGTATCAGAGCCGTGTCTATGCATAGATGGTTGCACGAGTAGAACACAATTGTTTTGTGGGCGTTGATGCTTTGTTTTCTTTAGTTCGAGTACTTTGCATCTTTGTGGCATGGTGGGATGAAGCAGCTCGGGCTAACTTTACATGACCGCGTTCATGAGACTTGCTCCACGTTCGACATGCAACTTGTATTGCATAAGTGGCTTTGCGGGTGTCTGTCTCTCCCACCATAGTGAAGATTCAATTTACTCTTTCTATTGACAACACTAGTATCACTGTTGTGGTTCATGTTCGTAGGTAGATTGGATCTTACTCGAAAACCCTAAACCACGTAAAATATGCAAACCAAATTAGAGACGTCTAACTTGTTTTTGCAGGGTTTGGTGATGTGATATGGCCATGATGTGATGATGACTATGTATGAGATGATCATTATTGTATTGTGGCAACCGGTAGGAGCCTTATGGTTGTCTTTAAATTTCATGTTGAGTAGAATTTCAAAGTAGTTGTAATAGTTGCTACATGAGGTGGACAACCATGAAGACGGCGCCATGGACCTTGACGCTAAGCCGACGATGATGGAGATCATGCCCGTTGATGATGGAGATCATGTCCGTGCTTTGGTGATGAAGATCGAAGGCGCAAAGACTAAAGGGCCATATCATATCACATATGAATTGCATGTGATGTTAATCCTTTATGCATCTTATTTTGCTTAGAACGCGACGGTAGCATTATAAGATGATCCCTCACATTAATATCAAGATAATAAAGTGTTCTCCCCTCGTATGCACCGTTGCACGGTTCGTCGTTTTGAAGCATCTCGTGATGATCAGATGTGATAAACTCAACATACAACGGGTGTAAGCCATGTTGCACACGCGGAATACTTGGGTTTGCTTGACGAGCCTAGCATGTACAGTCATGGCCTCGGGACAACGGAAACCGAAAGGTTGAACACGAGTCATATGGATGATATGATCAACATGTTGATGTTCACCATTGAAGCTACATCATCTCACGTGATGATCGGTTTTGGTGTAGTGGATTTGGATCGTGTACCACTTAACAACTATGAGGGATGTTGTATTAAGTGGGAGTTCATTAGTAATTAGATTAAAACATGAACTAATTATCATGAACATAGTCTGAGTAGTATTTTGAATTAATTTGTAGTATTGGCATCCGATTTTCTACCAAGCGCTAGTCTTGTTATTGAGATAGAAATACTGTTAAAATCTGACTATAAACTTTACGGACTGGTACCGTATTGTTAAAGAATCAAGAAATGATTAAGTCCTATTGCAAACTTTTAGTAAACCTCACATTGTTGATTCAAAGAAGTATGGTTTCAATTAGTACCTAAATTTATCTTGTCTCCGTGAAACTTGAAGTTCAAATCTGTTTGAAAAGTAAGGAGCTGAAAATTTAGTTTTCAGAAATAATCAAGGTGTGAGATATATGTGATATCTAAGACCTTATTGCAAGATGATAGAATATAATTTGGTGAGACTACATAAACTCATAAGTTTTATGGGAATGTATGAAGGTTGAAGATGACAGGCGTCCCAATCCTCCAACTATTGGGGCACTAACGATATTCGCATATCCATGAAGTGATCGTCCTTAGTATGCACCGTTTCTAAGACTCGTAGTTTCGAAGCATCACGTGATGATCGGGTGTTATAGATACTACGTGTGCATACAATGGGTGCAAGCCAGATTTGCACATGCGAATACCGAGGTTAAACTTTACGAGCCTAGCATGTACATACATGGTCTCGAAAAGTCGTCATGATATGATGGATAAAATTATGAGTGAAATTGTTCATCATATTAAAAGGTTACTAATAGTGAAATCCGGAACACTTGTCATATGATGATCAACTTCAAAAGTAAGAACCTCAAGGTTATTGGTATTTGACCAACAAATCTAGAAGTTATTGATGTTGAAGTGTTTTTCTGAATAATGAGGAAAGCTAAAAGAGAAACTACAAAAGATTATTGGCAGAAAGTCTAGCTCAGGTATATATAAATGATATACATGTTATGGATGTATTCCTTGTTTGGTCACGTAATGAAATTCTTGGGTAGAAGTACCAGGTTGGTTGGTATGAGATGTCATACAATACAACGCAATAAAAGAATACGATGGCCTAAGTGACTAATAAGGAATATGGTAATAATGCACGTCTGGAACATAATAAAGTGTTATCATGTTTGTCGTTGGCATTCTACCTAGCCCTTAGAATTTATAATAAAGAACTTAATAATTGTTATTTTGCTCTGGTCAAATGAAGACAATGAGTTGTTCAAATTATGACATTACTCCATGTACGACGGATAAGTTATTATAAATCTTAATGGTGAAACACACACACACATAATACTGACGCTAAAATGCCATAAGGCAAATGATCTGAATTCCACTTATTTGTGGAACCACCATTTAGGTGATGTCAGAAAGGAACACATGAAGGAACTCAATGCAAATGGATTTTTGGAGTCATTTGATTTTTGAATCGTTTGGCACTTGCAAATCTTTCTAAAGAGAATGACTAAAATACCGTTCATAGGCCAAGAGTTGAATGGGCAACTAACTTAGTGAAAACATACATGATGATATATGTGGTTCACTGGGCATAGTTGTGTGCGGGAGATTCTTCTACTTCATGAAAACTTCCAACAATGAATTCAATATATATATGTGGATATATTCGATAAGGAAGAAGTTTGAAACATTTGAATGGATTCAAATAAATTTCAGCATGAAGTGGAAATCATCGTAATAGAAAAGTCAAATATCTATGATTGGATCATTGGGAAAATATTTGAATCACGAGTTTTAGCAAACATCTAAGAGAGTTATGAAATTGTTCCACAACTCACATTTCTTGGAGTATCATAGTGATGATATAGTATCCAAGAGATGTATCCAAACCTTGTTGGGTTAATGATGAGATAAAAATAAAATTATACCATTATATTTTTGTGGATTATGCTTTAGAGACTACCGCTTTTACACTGAATAGAGTATCATCATGATCCGTTGAAATGACATCATACGAGTTATGGCATGGGTATAAACCCTAATAGTCCTTTCTTTAAATTTTGGTCTAAGAGTTTACAACCAAAATCGGATGAATGTCTTTGTTGGTTATCCCAAAGTGTTGATTGGGAATTCTTTCCACTATGGATACAAAGACAAAAGTGTTTGTCGATGTTTCTTATTTATTTCCAAGAAATTATTTCTAGCGAAGTATTAGAGTGGGAGAACAATAGAATTTGATAAGGTTTATGAACCTGAGCATAATGATCAAAGTAGCGCAGCATCGGAATTGGTTCCGGAAGCGGCCACGATGATCATAGCTCCCATGACTACAAAGTGTTTTAGCCATGGAGATCGAAGTACATATTGAACCTTGTAGGTATGGTTTACTTTGTGATCAAATAAATGATTTGTGGACAAAGGATTGATTTTGAACAATGATAAACCAACTACAAACAAAGAAGTTATGATGGGCCCTGACTCCGTTAAAATGGCTATGCGCCATGAAATCCAAGATAGATGAATACTTATTGAAAGTAAATGGATCTATAAAATTGATGAAGCTTGACTTGTCGAAAAGTTGTTTACGACAAAGTTCAAAGAGTTGACTACGATAATATTAGATCTCCCGTAGCAATACTTATAGTCTATGTGGATTATTCTAGTAATCACTACATATTTCTTTTATGAGATATGCTAGTAGGATGGCAAAATACATTACTTATCAGAAGTGTGTATTAAAGGTGTATACAAGATACAACCAAGAGTTTTGCTGGTCCGTGGAATAATAGATAGGTATACAAACTTCAATTGGATGAAGTGAGTATCGCGGAGTTGGAATCTTCACCGGATGAAATAGTCAAAGAGTTTTTGATTTCATCAGAAACGATGAAGATGCTTGCATTTGCAAGAAATTAAGTGGGAGCGCTGAGTCATATTTATAATACTTATGTAGATGACATATAGTTGGTTATAAATGATGTAATTATATACTTGATTAAAAGGTTTCATTGAGAAATTAACTTCAATGAAAGAATATGGACTTAAACATATTTAGTGTCAAGATCTATGAAGATAGATTGGAATACATAATAAGTTTAAGTCAAAGTACATATAATGGATATTGAAGTAGTTCAATATAGAAATATTAAGAAGGTGTTCTTTTCATGTGAAGGTTTAAACAAGTCTTGAGTGTATTTGACACTCGATGAGTAAAAACACATGAGTGATTTTAGATCACGAAGAATATGTACAAAATCAGATGTCCTGTGCTCTAAAGAGTTAGGAGCATATACCAGAATGATTCATGTGATGATTATTGGACAAACAGTAGGAATATCCTTGAGTACTTTAGAAGAACCAAGGATATATATATATATATAATTTTGCATGGTGTAATGACAAACAAATCGATGTAATGTGTTGCACCGATATTAGTTTGGTCGCATATAAAAATAAATTTCAATCTCAATTAGGCTAAGTGTTGTTTAAAAGGTAGCACAATGAGCTAGAATAAGTCTATGCTAGATTTAGATGTGTTCTAAATATTGTGACGGATTCTACAGAAGAACGCAGAGTATGTCATTTTTTTACAATGATTAAGGATGTTAAGTCGAGAAGTTCTTTGAGAACTTGGTGTAGTTCCGATAGTGTTAGAACTTTGAAGCTATATTGTGTGTGACAATATTAGTGACATATTTCAGACCGCGGGATTAAGGTTCCAAATGCCTACACATTTGGAAAATGAGTGATGCGTTGAGACGCAAATGAATTGCAAAATACATACGTTTCTGAGCATGTCAGATCCGTTGACTAAAACCTCTCCCGTCAGCAAAACATGATAAAGCACTAGAAGGCCAAGGTGTTATATCTTTACAAGTGTAAACTAGATTATTGACTCTAGTGCAAGTGGGAGACTGTTGGAGATATGTCCAAGAGGCAATAGTAAAATGGTTATTATAATATATCTTTGAGTTTTTGATAATGTTTATATACCATGCTATAATTGTATTGACCGAAACATTGATACATGTGTGTTATGTAAACAACAAGGAGTCCCTAGTAAGCCTCTTGTATAACTAGCTTGTTGATTAATAGATGATCATAGTTTCATGATCATGAACATTGGATGTTATTAATAACAAGGTTATGTCATTATGTGAATGATGTAATGGACACACCCATTTAAGCGTAGCATAAGATCACGTCATTAAGTTTTTTGCTATAATCTTTCGATACATAGTTACCTAGTCCTTCGATCATGAGATCATATAAATCACTTATACCGGAAGGGTACTTTGATTACATCAAACGCCACTGCGTAAATGGGTGGTTATAAAGGTGGGATTAAGTATCTGGAAAGTATGAGTTGAGGCATATGGATCAACAGTGAGATTTGTCCATCCCGATGACGGATAGATATACTCTGGGCCCTCTCGGTGGAATGTCGTCTAATTATCTTGCAAGCATATGAATGGTTCATAAAGAGACCACATACCACGGTATGAGAAAAGAGTACTTGTCAGGAGACGAGGTTGAACAAGGTATAGAGATACCGATGATCAAACCTCGGACAAGTAAAATATCGCCTGACAAAGGGAATCGGTATCATATGTGAATGGTTCATTTGATCACTAAAGTCATCGTTGAATATGTGGGAGCCATTATGGATCTCCAGATCCCGCTTTTGGTTATTGGTTGGAGAGAAGTCTCAACCATGTATGCATAGTTGACGAACCGTAGGGTGACACACTTAAGGTTTGATGTCGTTTAAGTAGATATGGAATATGGAATGGAGTTCGAAGTTTTGTTCGGAGTCTCGGATGGGATCCAGGACATCACGAGGAGGTCGGAATGGTCCGGAGAATAAGATTCATATATAGGAAGTCATATTCCAAGTTTGGAAATGATCCGGTGCATTTATGGCAGGTTCTAGAAGGTTCTAGAAAAGTCCGGAAGAAATCACCATGGAAAGTGGAGTCCCGGAGGGACTCCACCTTGCATGGCCAGCCAAACCCTAAGGGGTGTGATACGTCTCCAACGTATCGATAATTTCTTATGTTCCATGCTACTTTTATGATGATACACACATGTTTTATACACACTTTATGTCATTATTATGCATTTTCCGGAACTAACCTATTGACGAGATGCCGAAGTGCCAGTTCCTGTTTTCTGCTGTTTTTGGTTTCAGAAATCCTAGTAAGGAAATATTCTCGGAATTGGACGAAATCAACGCCCAGCATCTTATAATTCCACGAAGCTTCCAGAACACCCGAGAGGGACCAGAGGAGGACCAGAGGGGGCCCACACATGTGGGCGGCGTGGCCAAGGAGCCAGGCGCGCCCCCCTATTGTGTGGCGGCCCCGTCAGCCTTCCGACTCCGATTCTCCGCCTATTTAAGCCGTCCTGACCTAAATCTTCGAGACGAAAAAGCCACGGTACGAGAAACCTTCCAGAGCCGCCGCCATCGCGAAGCCAAGATCTGGGGGACAGGAGTCTCTGTTCTGGCACGCCGCCGGGACGGGGAAGTGCCCCCGGAAGGCATCTCCATCGACACCACCGCCATCTTCATCGCCGCTGCTGTCTCCCATGAGGAGGGAGTAGTTCTCCCTCGAGGCTAAGAGCTGTACCGGTAGCTATGTGGTTAATCTCTCTCCCATGTACTTCAATACAATGATCTCATGAGCTGCCTTACATGATTGAGATTCATATGAGTTTTGTATCACTATTAATCTATGTGCTACTCTAGTGATGTTATTAAAGTACTCTATTCCTCCTCCATGATGTAACGGTGACAGTGTGTGCATCATGTAGTACTTGGCGTAGTTTATGATTGTAATCTCTTGTAGATTATGAAGTTAACTATTACTATGATGGTATTGATGTGATCTATTCCTCCTTTCATAGTATGATGGTGACAGTGTGCATGCTATGTTAGTACTTGGTATAATTGCGTTAGTCTATCATGCGCTCTAAGGTTATTTAAATATGAACATCAAATGTTGTGGAGCTTGTTAACTCCGGCATTGAGGTGCTCTTGTAGCCCTACACAATTAGTGGTGTTCATCATCCAACAAGAGAGTGTAGAGTGGTTTTATTATGTGATCAATGTTGAGAGTGTCCACTAGTGAAAGTATGATCCCTAGGCCTTGTCTCCGAATAGAAAAGCTACACCACAAAGATTCCTATCTCCCACGTCAACTGCACGCCAGCAAGCATTTTCTGGCGCCGTTGTCACTGTTTGATTACTGTTCCACTGCATGTTTACTCGCTGCCATATTTTATTCAGATTGCTATTATCACTCATACTCATCCATATTACTTGCATTTTACTATCTCTTCGCCGAACTAGTGCACCTATACATCTGACAAGTGTATTGGGTGTGTTGGGGACACAAGAGACTTCTTGCATTGTGATCGCAGGGTTGCTTGAGAGGGATATCTTTGACCTCTTCCTCCCTGAGTTCGATAAACCTTGGGTGATTCACTTAAGGGAAACTTTCTGCTGTTCTACAAACCTCTGCTCTTGGAGGCCCAACACTGTCTACAGGAAAAGGAGTGTGCGTAGACATCAGGGTGGAGTCCCAGGTGGACTCCACCATAGGTGGCCGACCACCCCACCTAAGGGAAAGGTGGGAGTCCCACCTTGGGTAGGACTCCCCCCTTGAGTAGGTTTCCCACCTATGGGAGGTTTTGTTGTTGGGGTCTTATTCGAAGACTTGGACTACAAATCTTGGGGATTTCCACCTATATAATGAGGAGGAGAGGGAGTGGGCAGCCACTCTTGGCCGCACCACCTAGGGCTGCCCATGGCCGGCGCCCTAGCCACCCCCTCTCCCCAAACCCTAGCCTCCCCTCCTCCACATAATACTCCCGCAGCGCATAGGCGAAGCCCTACCGAAGTTCTCCACCACCACGCCGTCGTGCTGCCGGGATTCCGAGGAGGATCTACTACTTCCGCTGCCCGCTGGAATGGGGAGAAGGACGTCATCATCAACACCGAACGTGTGAACGAGTAAGGAGGTGCTGCCCGATTGTGGCACCGTCAAGATCTTCTACGCGCTTTTGAAAGCGGCAAGTGATCGTCTACCGCAGCAACGAGAGCCTCCTCTTGTAGGCTTTGGAAATCTTCAAGGGTTAGTCTCGTTCATCCCCTCGTTGCTCCCGTCTTCTAGATTGCATCTTGGCTTGGATTGCGTTTTCGCGGTAGGAAATTTTTTGTTTTCTATGCTACGAATCCCTACATCAGCCGGTGGCAGCCAGGCCTCTAGGGAAACTACTGGTAATTAAGGCACTCCTTTTAATAGAGTACCGGAGCAAAGCATTAACACTCCGTGAACACATGTGATCCTCATATCACCGCCTTCCCCTCCGGTTGTCCCAATTTCTGTCACTTTGGGGCCTCGGGTTCCGAACAGCAATATGTGTATACAACTTGGGTAAGATCATAAAACAATGAATATCATCATTAATCAATAACATGTTCAGATCTGAAATCATGGCACTCGGGCCCTAGTGACAAGCATTAAGCATAACAAGTTGCAACAATATCATAAAAGTACCAACTACGGATACTAGTCACTATGCCCTAACAATCTTATGGCCATTACATGAACAATCTCATCCAATCCCTACCATCCCCTTCAGCCTACATCGGGGGAATTACTCACACATGGATGGGGGAAGCATGGATGGTTGATGGAGAGGCGTCGGTGGTGATGATGGTGATGATCTCCTCCAATTCCCCATCCCGGCAGGGTGCCAGAACGGAGCTTCTGATCCCGAGGCGGAGCTTCGCGATGGCGGCGGAGTTCTTGATGTCTTATGGCAAATTGGTCGAACCCCTGTGCGTTTTTACGTCAAGGGCTTTAAGTAGTTCAGAGGGGAGCGTCGGGGGCTGGCCGAGGCGACGCCACCATAGGGCGGCGCGGCCCAGGGGCCCACCACGCCGCCAGGTGGTGTGGGCGCCTCGTGGCCCCCCTCCGTCTCGTCTTCTGGCTCCGTAAGTCTTCTGTGAAAATAGGCCCATTGCAATTATTTCCGGGGATTTTTCCTGAAAGTTGATTTTCTGCACAAAAATAAGACACCAGGGCAATTCTGCTGAAAACAGCGTTAGTCCGTGTTAGTTGTATCCAAAATACACAAATTAGAGCAAAACAATAGCAAAAGTGTTCGGGAAAGTAGATACGTTTTGGACGTATCAACTCCCCCAAGCTTAGCTTATTGCTTGTCCTCAAGCAATTCAGTTAACAACTGAGTGCGATAAAAGAACTTTCATGAACACATTTGCTCATATGATGTAAATATTCTCATTATATGGATAAGTACTTAGGCAATTCATAATAAGATAATGCAAATAAAGTCATCTAATAGTTATGTCAATCATGAAAAAGATACCAAAAAAATTAATAATAAGCATCATGAAACATGTCTATCAGTAGGATTGCCATGCTCATAAAAAGATATGATAAAGTGGTATCTCGCTTGCCCGTATTTGTACAACAAAACATAAATGCCCAGGCACCTCTGAATTTCATGAAAGACTAGAAGTAAAGATTATCAAAGATAAAAGCATCAAAGTTATAATACAGTTAATCATATTCTGGGACAAACATATTACACTAAGAATGAAAATTATGCTCTCAAGAAGGTGCTCAAAGAAAGGATGGTGACTCAACATATGTCACATCCCGAAAATTTGGAATGTGAAAATAAAAATAAAGCGAGGATTTGTTTGTTTGTCATAGTTGAAATTTCACAAGGAATTAAAATTTCGTGTTTATTAAAAATGTATTTACAAAAATAGTTTTCATAAACCGTGGGTTTCAAAATATTTGCCAACAATATTCTATTTTGTTGGGAGGTTTTGAAACTTGTAAAATCATTATTTTGAGAAAACTTTAAAAAGGCACTATAGCCACATAGACATGTATGTCAAATTTTGATTTTATAAATTTTATATTTTTGTTTAAAATTTGGTCTCATATTGAAGTATTTTTCATAACGAATCCAACGGTACCTCATTTGCATTTTTCCATTTATTTTTGATCCTCCAAAATTGTTTCTTTTTCAATTTCTGGTAAAAAAAAAGGCTGAGTCGGCCGAACCAGGCCGAACGGCCCAGCTGCCGCCCGCTCCCCGCCCCCGCGTGGCCCAGCGGCCCGCCCCGGCCACCAGGCCGCTCGACCCTCCTCCGGCCACCCCAGCCTTCCCCGCGCGCGCTGCGCCCGCGCTCGCTCGCACCGTCCTCAGCTGCCACCGCCCGCGCGTGAATTTTGCTCCCATGATCATCGCCCGCGCGTCACGCCTAGGCTGTTGGTTCTCTGAACCTGGACAGCCCCAATTCCCTATATAAACAACCCCTGCCCAGGAGTCCCCAGGCAGCACCGACGCCTACTGCTCTTTCTCTCTCCCTGCTCACACGCCGCGCTGCTGCCATCTTTCTCTCTGCCGCGCAGCACACGCAGTAGCACGACGCCCGCAGCTCCATCTTCCACGTCCTTCAGCATTCTGCCGTGGTAAATCCCTTTCGTCCCTTCACCTAAAGTCTGATTCTGTAGTGTTAGGTTCAGAGTAGATGAATGGTGAGCCATTTTAGAACGTTAGATTTAAATCCAAGTATGCTGGATTAGCTGGACATCCGATCGATCCGATCGAATTCGTAGTTTGATCTAACTTATGAGCAACTTTGAAATTCCGTAACTTTAAATCAAGATCTTCATTTTGAGTACTGGTTCTTGCGTTAAGTTTATAATTAGATTCTCTACAACTTTTGTGTAGTAAGTTTTTCCATCCGAGCAACTTGTTCGGACAACTTTTCGGACACCACTAGATTTTAACCGCGTATTGTAAAATCCATATCTTTAGTTTTACACGTCGGTTTTCGACAAATTATATATCATTGGAATCAGTAAAATGCGCAGATAATTTTAGACTTTTTGCATGTTGGCTTAGCACAATTTAGTTTCGCGCTATTTCTATGATCCGCAACACCGTCTTTCAAAAAAAAAAAGCATTTAGACACATTCATCATGTTCCATGATCACATCTCTCTATAACATATTATCCTAGTCCATATTATTGAAATAACAATTGAGTTATTTGAGTAAAGTGTGACATGTCCTATTTTTACCTTGCTCTAGTACGGTGAAGATACTCTACCCCATATCACATGTTTTAAACTCTTGTTATCCATTAGGATCCATGAACCAAATCCCGACACCTACCTTGCAAACCAAACCTCATGCCACACCTTAGTACCATAGAGCGTTTTCCAAATTGTTTTTCTTGATTGTATTATGTTGATATGAATTATGTGTTTATGGTGTGCTATATTTTTATTTTATAGTTCGTTTGAAGAGCGACGTGTTTTGTTGAAAGAAAAGAGAACACTCTTCGACTATAAAGAGGCAAGTGACACACACCAAAAGTCCCACTTTTACTTCTTGCACTGTAGTGTTTTTATAGTAGACATGTCTAGGGTTTATGCTTTTTGCCTGCTATTAAATCCTAGTAGTTTAGCTACACCACTCCTAGACTCCTTTAGCCGCTATTAAATTTAGTTGTTGCCTGCTATGCCATGGAAAAGGTTTTGATAGAGGTTAAGGAAAAACAAATAAGTTTAATGAATTACCTGGGTGAATGGTGGAGTTATGGAGAGGGTGGCTGTATCAGGAGGCAAGACCCTGGTGCTAGTGCACACTTGCGGAAAGTCACCCAGGCTCAAAGAGATTGTAGACAAACCTTGCTCATTAGCTTCACGTACAACCACATGCTACTATGGCTCTGGCTTGACAAAGTATGTTGTATGAACCCGGATCCTAGGGGCCAGGTGGTGCTGGAGGGATACTGTAGGTGGAACGGGGCCCTTAGGGAATGGTTCGGGTGATTACACACAGAAGGTCTCGGCCACGGTCTGCACTTGTCCTCTGAGCAAAATGTGCATCGAGGTAGAAGGATTGACCTGGCCATGTGGGTAAAGGTGTACAACCTTTCGAGAGTGTAAAATCTAAGTACTTAGCCGTGTCCCCGGTTATGGACAACTTGAGCGAACTGACAAGTCCTTGTTCGAAGATCTCCTCATCCCAATTTCTTAAATAAAAACTGGTGGGTGAACAAGGGTAGGAAGGTACATTGGGGCTTTACCAATGCTACTTTTAATTTGGTACATTGGGGTTTTACCAATGTTACTGCTAATTAGATTGAAAGAAAATGTTTTGATAAATGATAGGGAAAAATTGGCTTTATGCAAATTATGCCTGAGCTCTACCAGCCAATTATGCCTGAGCTTTACCAATGCTACTTTTAATTTGGTACATTGGGGTTTTACCAATGTTACTGCTACTTAGATTGAAAGAAAATGTTTTGATAAATGATAGGGAAAAATTGGCTTTATGCAAATTATGCCCGAGCTCTACCAGCCAAATGTACACTTAAGTGTTAGGTTGCCATTTGAGTCCACTATAGTGTCATCTTGCCAATACATTCGATGTATTGACCATTCGTGGCTGCAACGTATCATGTTGCAGGTTTTTCAGTCGATGAGTAAGGGAACGTTAGGGGTTACGAGTCTATCCTCAACATGCTCTCCTGTGGCACATGAAGTCGAAGGACTCCATGCTGTCTATGTTTATTCGTTGTGAAACTCTGATGATATGCTAGCCTTGTGCTATGCAATTTGTAATCCTTTATGTAAATTCTAGATCATTCGATGTAATAAAGACCTTTGTTTCTTGGTATTACATCTTGTACTGTGTGTGCTAGCGATTGATCCAGGGACTAGCACAGATACGCACAGAGATCGGCACCTTGAAAGGTGATGTCGCTACAACATAAAAGTAAAAGATTGACCCTTCGCAGAGGGAAGCAGGGATTAACATGTGCTAGAGCTTTTCATTTTTAAAACAGAAGTAAAATTGTTTTGAGAGGTGTTTGTTGTTGTCAACGAATGGTAGTGGGCACTCTAACTACCTCGTCAACCAGACTTTCAAGAGCGGCTCCCATGAAGGACGTTATCTCTACCAGCAAGGTAAATCATCCCTCTTCTCTTTAGTTTACACATGTATTTTAGTTTCATTATGGATGACACTCCCCCCAACCTTTGCTTTCACAAGCCATGGCTAACCGAATCCTCGGGTGCCTTCCAACATTCACATACCATGGAGGAGTGTCTATTTGCAAATTAAGTTGCTTACTGATAAATCAGGGCAATACATGTGAAGAGAATTATTAATGAAAGTTAATTAATTGGGGCTGGGCACCCCGTTGCCAGCTCTTTTTGCAAAATTATTGGATAAGCGGATGTGCCACTAGTCCATTGGTGAAAGTCTGTCAGGAGTAAATGACAAGGTTGAAAGATAAAACACCACATACTTCCTCATGAGCTATAAAACATTGACACAAATTGAGAAGTACTTTGAAGGTTTTAAAGGCAGCACATGAAAATTACTTGGAATGGTTTGAAATGCCATGCATAGGTATTTATGGTGGACACTTTGGAATAACTTGGTTTTCAGGGGTTTGGAAGCACGAGCAGCATTCCCGCTCAGTACAAATGAAGGCTAGCAATAGACTGGGAAGCGACAATCAAGAGAGCAATTACCGTCATAATCATGCTTGCGACAAAATAAAATTAACGGAGGCATAAAAGTGATACGAGAACTCTGAAGCAAAGTAAATCATCGAGGCTTAATTGACTTTTCTTTTTCAGTCATATGCATGTGTGAGCATGTGCCAAGTCAATTCAAATGAATTATTCAGAGGAGGATACCACAATGTCATACCTATCTATGAATAAAACAATGCAAGAAAATATTTATGACATGCTACTCATTATTAATAAATTGGAGCTAAACATGAGAGATCATGAACTACTAGACTTTCATTAAATGACATATACCTCACATGAACCAACTAAGCATGCTCACATGGATGAGTATATGTACAAAAATAAAAACAAATAGAGTTCATACCAGCCTCTAACCACAGTCGAGTTGTCGTAGATCGTCATTATTGCCTTTCACTTGTGTGGCTTGAATAATATGGAATGAAAACCAAGCTCCAACCACCGAAGACCATTGAAATCCATAGTGAACTTTACAAAACCGAAGAAGAACAAAAAATATTTTTGGTGTTTTCGAATTGGAAAAAAACGAAAGGAAACAGGCAAACAAAGCAAAATCTTTTTGGATTTTCTCATAGCAAACTAGCAATAGTAAATAAAGCAAAATAGGAACAAGAAACCAAATAAACAAATGGTAAAGAGAAACAACAGAAATATTTTTGGTCTTTTTGTGTTTTAGGAAAGAAACAAAGCAAAAACAAGAGAATGAAAGCTAAAAGAGTCACATAAACACAAAGTGGCAGAAATCCGTCAAACTTGACAGCAGTACAGTAATAATTTTTTACGAAAATCTTGCCCTGTTCAACTAAAAAAGTGATCAACTAATGAAAGTTAGATAATAATCTGGGGAACACGCACAAAAATTGGCTTCTCAAAATAACGTTCTGGCTGTTTTTAGGAATTTTTTTAGTATCAGTCCAGAATCTGTTTTTAGACAGCACTTCCCCAAATATCATCTTCCTCATATTAGAGGCAACCATAAGAAGCGAAACAAGTATGTACAAATATCCGGCAATTGTAATATGCAATGAATGAGTGATGCCAGCATACCTCCCCCGAAGCTTAGGCTTTTGGCCTAAGTGGAGATCAATCCCACGGTGCCCATGAGGTGGCACCTTCGTAGTAAGATGAAGAAGGATCCTGTCCTTGGTACGTGCTAGAAGACGCACCAGGATACGTGACGGTGTACCCGTCGGAGGGCTCGGCGTCCTCGGAGTCGTTCTGCTGGTAAAAACCACGTATCCTCAGCTGCTCATCCACCTCCTCCTTGGAGCGCGACCACGGTCTCCTGCGAACACTGAACAAATCGGCCTGCGGCAAAGGGATTTCCCTCTCATCCCCGTCAATAAACAACATTCTATAGACAATATTTTCTAAATTAGAGTTAGTTGTGAAAAATTGGTGACTCTTCATAGCAGCAATATCAAGCTTAATAGGAGTTAGTTTCTCATCACTAGGATCAATAGAAAAACCTAGATACGCAACAATACGTGAGGCAATAATTCCTCCATAAATAGGTCCCTTACTATCTAAGCGACGAGCAATAAGAGCACCAAGATGATAAGGTGTACTTCCAGTAAGTGCAGCAACCAGAAAAGCAAGATGATAACTAGAAATGTTGCTAGTGTTCTCCCTACCAAGAATGCTAGTAGAAAGATAGTAAGTGAAATATCTAATGGCAGGGAGTTGAATGTTCCTTATCTTGCCGCGCTGAATGGTGCGGCTATCATCGTTGGTAACTTCTCGATAGAGTTCCGTCAAAGCTTTGGGGCGGTTCTCGATCTTCTTCGCTGTACCTATAGGAGAAATATCCAATGCAGCACAAAAATCCTTCAACTTCATAGTAATAGGCATGTCATAAATCCTAAATTTAACTGATGGTGAGAAGGCTGAGTTGCTGAATTTAAAGCTTTCAACAAAGATTTTAGTTAGCCTGTAAAATTGATCACTCTCATCTTCCATATAAGTAGATAAACCCACACTATTGATGAGAAACAAGAAGTCATCAAGTAGGCCTGCATTACGCAAAAAGTCAAAGCATGGAAAGGATGAAACATTAGGAACCCCATTATCCTCTTCAGCTTCAAAGCTAGGTGCAATGACATCCTCATCATAGGATCGCCTAACTCGAGTGGCTGCCCTTGAAGGCCTTGCCGCTCTTGTCATATCCCTCTCGAACACTTCTCCAAAGGTGTGGTTATGCATTTTCCTTTTATGATTTTTTTAATAATCATTATAAAAGTTGATTTCGAGACATATATGTGAGAGAAACTACTATAGGAACTTGGTAGAGTACTAAACATGCATCAAAACTAATTTTTACAACTTAGAACAAGCATGCAAACTCACTTAACATGTCACCTATAGCAGCAAAATACTCAAGATATACTCAACCAAAAAAAATTCTATTTGGATAATCGGAGGAGTCACATACCGGAGAACAAATGCCCCAAATTTCAGCAGCAAAGATGGGCTGAGCAAGGAGATCAAAAATCTTGAGCAAGAACAGCAAGAAACTCAGGTTTGAACAATGGTAGTGTCTTTTCCCGTGAAAGAGAGTGGAGTGGTAGGTGGATGAGTAAGTGGAGGGCCAGGTGGGGCCCTCACCACAGGGTGGCGCGCCCCTCTTGCTGGCCGCGCCGGCACATGGGGTGCAGCCCTGGGGTGCCCCACTGGTCAGCCCCAGGCACTCCCGGGTTGCATTTGAAAAATAGGACCAGTGGTATAATTTTTGTAAATTTTTGAAAACTTCGAAAAATGCACATTTCTGGGTGTTAAAGTAACTATTACAGGGCATAATTTTTTTTCAAACTTCTAAACAACTAAAGCATCTTGCAAAACAAATAGTACTACAGAAAGTAAACAGGTGTGGAGAAAGAAAGAAATGTTGTTTAGCTCTTCCATGCATATAAAATGTACTTGTTAACAAGGTTGATCAAGTCTTGCCACCAAATAAATTTTACATGACATAAGAAGAAATAAACCTCAAACCAATCATGTTACCTTATATTGTATTGATATGGATCCAATCATAATATTTTGATATCCTTGTTTAGGCTCATATATAGGACAATCAATAACTCCCACTTGGATAGTTCTCAAATTAGAAATTGTATTAACTCCATATACTTTATCAATCCTCTTGGGAAAATAAACAGTATGCTCCTTGTCATCAACATTGAAAGTAACTTTTCCTTTATTGCAATCAATAACAGCCCCTGCAGTGTTAAGAAAAGGTCTTCCAAGAATAATAGAGATATTATCATTTTCAGGCATTTCCAACACAACAAAATCAGTTAATATTAAGCAATTATTTGCAACTTGAACAAGAACATACTCACATATACCAACAGGAACAGCAGTAGATTTATCGGCCATTTGCAAAGATATATCAGTTGGTATCAACTTATCTGAATAAAGTCTCTTGTAAAGAGAAAAAGGCATAACACTAACTCCTGCTCCCAAATCACATAGAACAGTTCTAACATAATTATTCTTGATGGAACAAGGGATAGTCGGTATACCTGGGTCTCCTAGCTTCTTTGGAACCTTGCCATTGAAAGAGTAATTAGCAAGCATAGTGGAAATATCCTCATTAGGAATGTTCCTTTTATTAGAGACAATATCTTTCATATACTTTGAATAAGGAGGCAATTTAATAGCATCAGTTAAAGGGATTTGCAAGAACAAAGGTTTCATCCAATCACAAAATTTATTATAGTGTTCTTCCTCCTATGATTTTAGTTTCTTAACAGGAAAATGCATTTGCTTTTGAACCCAAGGTTCTCTTTCATTACCATGTTTCTTAGCAATGAAATCTTCTTTAGTGTAATTTTTATTTTAGCATGCTTTTCAGGTTCATCTTCAACCTCTTCTTTATCAGAAGCATCATCATTATCTTTATCATGTTCATTACCACTTGCAGTTTCAGCATCAGAAATAGAAATACTATTAGGATCATTAACAGGTTCAGAAGATTCTACAACTGTTTTATGTTTCTTCTTTTTTTTCTTAGAAGGAGCACTAGTTTCTTTAGTTTGTTGAGAATCTTGTTCAACTCTTTTGGGATGCCCCTCAGGATATAGAGGATCCTGAGTAGAAACACCGCCTCTAGTTGTTACTTCATAAGCATGTTTTTCTTTAGAAGTATTTCTTAACAAGTCATTTTGCACTTTAGTGAGTTGATCAATTTGAGTTTGAACCATATGAAAATGTTTAACAAGCATCTTAACATCATTGGAGGTTCTCTCCACAATATCATGCAATTTACTAATAGCTTGAGAATTTTCCATTAAATGATTCTCTACTCTCATATTAAAGTTATCTTGCTTAACAACATAATTATAAAATTTATCTAAACATTGATCAGGAGGTTTTGAGTAAGGAATATCTTCTTTATCAAAGCGTTGTAGAGAATGTACCTCAATCGTGGATGAAGGGGGAGTTATCTTACATAAATCTTCTATGGGGGGTAAATTCTTCACATCTTCAGATTTAATACCTTTCTCTTTAAGAGATTTCTTGGCTTCCCTCATATCTTCATCATTTAATTTAACCATGCCCCTCTTCTTCAATATTGGTGTTGGGGTTGGTTCAGGTGTAGTCCAATCATCATGATTATGGCTTATTTTAGCCATTAATTCTTCAGCATCGTCTGGAGTTCTTTTCCAGAAAACACAACCAGCACAACTATCCAGGTATGCCCTAGACTCAATGGTTAGTCCACTATAAAATATATCAAGTAACTCATGCTTCTCCAAATCATGTCCAGGCCGAGCTCTAAGAAGAGAGCAAAACCTTGCCCAAGCTTCAGGCAATTTCTCTCCATCTTCCTGGTCAAAACTATAAATTTTCTGCAAAGCGATATGTTGAGCACTAGCAGGAAAATATTTTCGAAAGAAAAAACATCAAGCAAACTACTTGGACTATCAATAGAATCAGGTGGCAAACTATTATACCAAGTTTTAGCATCATCCTTTAATGAGAAAGGAAAAATTTTAGCAACAAAATAAGTACGCTTCTTGATATCATCAGAAAACAAGCTACTCAAAGTAGAAAGCTCAATCATGTGCTGTACAACACTTTCTTTTTCAGTACCACAAAAAGGTGTTTTCTCAACAATAGATATATGAGATAAATCAAGAGAAAAATCATAATCCTTATCCTTAATGTTTATAGGAGATGTGGCAAATTTAGGATCAGGAGACAGTTTATATCTAACAACACGTTGTGCAAGAAGCTTTTTAATGTTACTTGCATCAGTAGTAGCATTACATTTATCAATAAAATCATTATCAAGTTCCACATAATCTTCATCAAGATCATCACTAGAGTATTCAACAGACTCAGGTGAATTAACAGGTGTAACAGTATTTTCATTAGGAATTTCAGTATTTTCAATTTGTCTAGACCTAGCAATTGTAGCATCTAGAAAAGGACCTAATGAACCATTATCATCAAGCGCAGTAGAAGCATCATCAAAATTATAAGAGGAATTTTCAGATTCAGCAGAAGTACCAGCATGTGAAGCTTGTGGTGGTGAAACAAGTTGACTTATCACAAATGGTGAATCAAGAGCAGCAGAGGTACTCAGAGTTGTAACTTTTCTCGTAGTGGATGGTAATATGGCGACTTTAGCATCGCGAGGTTTACCCATGATGGAGGATTTGCAGCGAACAATATCAATTCAGGTGAACTTGCAAATAAAGCTATGCTCCCCGGCAACGGCGCCAGAAAATAGTCTTGATGACCCACAAGTATAGGGGATCGCAACAGTCTTCGAGGGAAGTAAACCCAATTTATTGATTCGACACAAGGGGAGCCAAAGAATATTTGTAAGCCTTAACAACGGAGTTGTCAATTCAGCTGCACCTGGAAACAGACTTGCTCGCAATAGTTTATCAGTAGCAACAGTTTTATAGCAGTAGCAGTAGTTAAATATAAGCAGCAGTGTAATAAAGACAACAGTAGTGATTATAGTAAACAGCAGGATTAAAATACTGTAGGCATAGGGATGGATGAACGGGCGCTGCATGGATAAGAGAACTCATGTAATAATCAAGGCAAGGCATTTGCAGATAATAATAAAACAGTATCCAAGTACTAAATAACCATAGGCATGTGTTCCGTATATAGTCGTACATGCTCGCAATGAGAAACTTGCACAACATCTATTGTCCTACCAGTCGGTGGCAGCCGGGCCTCTAGGGAAACTACTGGTAATTAAGGTACTCCTTTTAATAGAGTACCGGAGCAAAGCATTAACACTCCGTGAACACATGTGATCCTCATATCACCGCCTTTCCCTCCGGTTGTCCCAATTTCTGTCACTTTGGGGCCTCGGGTTCCGGACAGCAATATGTGTATACAACTTGCAGGTAAGATCATAAAACAATGGATATCATCATGAATCAACAACATGTTCAGATCTGAAATCATGGCACTCGGACCCTAGTGACAAGCATTAAGCATAACAAGTTGCAACAATATCATAAAAGTACCAACTACGAATACTAGACACTATGCCCTAACAATCTTATGGCTATTACATGAACAATCTCATCCAATCCCTACCATCCCCTTCAGCCTACAGCGGGGGAATTACTCACACATGGATGGGGGAAGCATGGATGGTTGATGGAGAGGCGTCGGTGGTGATGATGGCGATGGTCTCCTCCAATTCCCCGTCCCGGCAGGGTGCCAGAACGGAGTTTCTGATCCCGAGGAGGAGTTTCGCGATGGCGGCGGAGTTCTGGATGTCTTCTGGCAAATTGGTCGAACCCCCCGTGCGTTTTAGGTCAAGGGCTTTAAGTAGTCCAGAGGGGAGCGTCGGGGGCTAGCCGAGGCGACGCCACCATAGGGCGGCGCGGCCAGGGGCCCACCGCGCCGCTAGGTGGTGTGGGCGCCTCATGTCCCCCCTCCGTCTCGTCTTCTGGCTCCGTAAGTCTTTTGTGAAAATAGGCCCATTGCAATTATTTCCGGGGATTTTCCTGAAAGTTGATTTTCTGCACAAAAATAAGACACCAGGTTACAAACCAAATAAAGGGGATCATTGGTAAATCCCCATAAATCAATGTAAAACATGGTATTATCATCATATATGTTGCAAATACGTTGTAATTCAATATGATAAAGGACAAAATTCATGTATGCAGTTTACATGCACCACTCGCCTCGCCTCGCCTCGCCACGCACGCGCGTCGCATTTTGTGACTCAAGTTTGAATTCGAAACACATTTTATGGAAGCCTAAATTTTTCTTGATGCACCAACTGAGTTGGGTACGTGTCTACCATGCGTGTGCATGATCTCCGACTGTCCCTGGTCGGTCGGCTCTCCTCGCATGATATACCAGGAGACAGGACAGATCTGGAGAGTACGTGTCTCAAGTCTCATGTCGGTCTATTCTCAAGAAGTTCCTTTTGATTTGCTACTCTCTAGTCTTCCCCATCTTGGCGTCTGCGAGCACGGCCGTCCGGGAGAGCAGGCCACCAAAACCCCGTCTGTTGAGATCCTACACGGGAGGCAGGTGATAAGGTTTTTGGGGAGCGTCTCGGCGTGACTGCTTGTTGATGTCCATGGTGATGGTGCCCCTGCTGGTGCGTCTTTCCCGGTCGCGATGTACGTGATTTTTCTCTCTTACTTTGCATTGCTACTTGTTCCATGTTCATTTCTGATGCATGTGCTTAGTCTGATGTCTGTGGTAAAGTATGCTAGTGCATCTGTAATGTTGTTTTCAGTAATTAAACTCACTCGAAAATTCCTTAATAATCTAACATTACTATGGAAGTCTTTTCCACGAGCTAATTACGTTCCAAATTGGCGACCAGCATGCACAACAAGAGGTAAACATGAGTTACCTCCTCCCGTTTTGCACTCATCCTCATGACAACACGACACGCTTTGTTGTTTAATTGCATCAATAGTGAGAATTCCCATAAACACGACTTAGGTACTTTCTAAATCTTGGATAGGTATAAACGAAAAGGCATCAACATAAATAATCACTACCTCAATAACCAGTTAACCACTGTAAGAACCTGCAAATAATTATTTAGTTCTTGCCATCCATGTGTATTGCCAAGGCAATAGGAAGTGTCACACTAACCAATACTCATTTTCACATTTACTATTTAAGATCTAATGTAAAAAAGGCAGCATGTGATTTTCCAATGGTGAAAAGGCTATATTGTTTGGCCATTTGAGAAGCTAGCATTTTTTCTGCTTTGCCTTAAGATTTTTCTCCTCCTTTCTTCCGCCTGTGTCATAGAACACTCTTGACCTGTGATTAAAACAGCTCACACCAAACAATTCGACTAAATTTAACTTGAATAGAACAATCTATGCCTGTAAATACACATTTTCTGTCTATCCTGTGATATGGGGATGTAATTCTATTTTTAATTGTGTGTTTAGTACTCTGGTTCATATCAAATGTGAAACCACAATGCTTATACTTGTTTTTCTGCTATTCGACTCACCCATCACGTACCGGTTAGCTTAATTGGCTAATCCTCACTTAATTCAGATGTTTTACTTTGTTATTCACTATTCATAAAGCAAAGCTTGAGTTCAACTTTCTGTTGCGGTCAGAAACCCACCGGCGAGCAGCGACGGGCAACACAGTAGAGCTGGGAGGCTCCCAGGACTACGGCTGGCCCTGGTCCCTCCGAGCGACGGCCCGCAAAGACTCGGCACGCACGTCCGATGCTGGTGCAAGGGCGTGCCACCTGACCTATACCTGGTCAGGAAGGTGATGGATGTGCCTCGCTTAGTTTCCTGCATGGCATACACGTAAACATTAAATACGAGCCTCGATCGGCTCTCAGGTTGTCCTGTGAATCGGCTCAAAGAGCCGATCCACCCATGATCCGTACGAGGTGTACGAATATATGGTGGTCCTGCTTGATCAAAATAAAGCTAAAACGACCTACTACGATCTAGGGTTTTCACCACATAATCGGAACATCCTACTCGTGATTGAGCCTGGCGGCCACGCACGGTGATCGTAAACCGACCCTAGACAAGGCCTAAAAACCAACACAAGGTTGATCCCCGGAACATCCTGTCTAGGGCTAGCAAACTACACCCTACGCGCCACTGGATCCTTCAACCCGTTTGTAAGGCCTAACTATGCAGATATTAAACTAATCCTTGAAGAACAAGGAGCAATCATAACGGATCGGATCTACTAAATAATGATCAAGCGGGGTGCCGCCCTTACACCTAAGATAGGCGTAAGGGCGGATAGACGTCTCAGGGTTGCACGACGATAGCATATGATACGATGAACAATGCTAACCCTAACACGTCTAAGATAACTACGTTGCTCGCCATCAAAAAGGTTTCAGTACGAGCAACGCATGAACAGCGAATAAACGTTTACTGCCTAGATCGCAAGATGCGATCTAGGCAGCATGATGCTTACCCGGAAGAAAAACCCTCGAGACAAGGGAGTTGGCGATGCGCCTAGATTGGTTTATGGTGAACGTGATTGTTGTTTATTTCATAAACCCTAGATACATATTTATAGTCCGTAGACTTTCTAACGTGGGAATAATCCCAACCGTGCACGAGCCAAACTCTAACTAACCGACACGTATCCTATCATATTTACAGATACAAGGGCAAACTAGCCCAAACTCCGTGTACAAGGCCGGTTCGCATATTCTTCCATATATATATATTCTTCAAGCCCAATCTTGATCGCGGCCCACCTCTGATCCGGTCAAATTCTGGTGATAACACATGCCCCCCTGGTTTTGGAATTGATAATTCCAAAATCACTCTGCTTTTCTTCGTCGGGTCATGTCGTGGCAGAACCGTCGCAGTATCCTTCATCATGATGCCTTGCCTCTTGCACTTCTGCGTGCCCTGGCAAATTTTTTTTTTCGTTGGGCACCACTTCCTCGGAAACTGCTATGGCATTGAATTTCCACTATATCCCCTTTTATTTAACCGCTCCAAACAGTTTGCTTCTTCATCCCCTTCGCATTAGCACTCCAAAAGCCCTCCTGCGCCACCATGTCTTCTTCCTCCTCTGCCTCATCGGGTCTTTTCACCCAATCCTCCTCCTCTCGCGAGCCGACGCCGGAGTGGAACCCGGAGGAGGCCCATGCGGCCAACATCCGCCGCGCCATCGAAGCCGGGGAGGAATCCAGTCACGATTTCTCCGTCTAGTCTGAGGACGACAAGTCCTCGACCGACGGGGAAAGTGACCTCTGCTTCCTCGCCGACGGGGAAACGGAGGAGGAGAGCGATGACGATCGCTTCTCCTGTGATGACTTCACCTCCCCCGAGGAGGAGGAGGAGGAGAATGAGGAGGAGGAGGACGACACCTCCTCCGACGAACCGCCGGCCAAGCGCTTCTGTCCCTGGCCGGGGAACCTTAGCGACTTCGACAGCGACGACGACGACGCTGACGAGGAGGACGAGGACAACGAGGGCCCTGCCGGCGGCCGCTGCAGCAGCGACGACGAGCCCGCCGGGAGTAGCGCCGACAGCGGCGACGATGGCGATGACGAGGGCAGCGACGGCCCATAGATAGGACCCTTAGCATAGGATCAGTAGTAGTAGATGGGGCAATGTATCCCCTAGTACTTCCTTTTGAGAGCAATCAGCTCTTTATGTAAGAAATCCTGTCTATCAATGAAGAATTTCCCCCAATTTGATTTTGCCGATTTCCTTTAAGCTAATTTAGCCGATTCCCCCTCATACTGATTCTGCCGATTTGTTCACTTAGCCAATGCTCAATGAGCCGATGGCAACGCATCGGTCCTTCACAATCTATCCTTCAACTCCTCGACTGATAACTCTGAGATCTGGTGGATAATGTGGAAGACCCTTGCCTTCAAGACAGCCCTTAAATTCCTCCCACCAGGTCCAGTGATCCTCTTCTGCAAGAACTCACCATTTTTGAAGAAGGTTGCGACGAAGGATCAGCCGATGACACCCCAATCGGCTTCTAAAACAGGGCATCTACCAGGCCAGCTGCCCCCCGAGCCTCAGTCAAGGCGAGAATATCGGTGAGGATGCACAGATCAGACAAAGGGCTTTGAACTCAGGTAATTCTGAGACAGCCACCCCCGAGCTAGCCAAACTTGCCCCCATCGATCGCCTCTTCCTCCGTTGAAAGCCGATATTGTAGACGAAACACCAACGGCTTAATGAGCAAAAGGCTGCCTTGCATGCCAAAACTGATGCTTCTGACAGTACTGCTGAACTGGCGCAAAAGGTTGGAAGTCCTCGAAGAGAAAGTTCGGGCACCAAAATCGGCTCATTGCGGCTGAGGAAGCTCTCATTGTTCACTCTCTCAAGGAAGCAGAAGGCCTTGAAGCTGAACTGAAGACCGACTTGGTGAAAATCCGCGTCTTGAACACGCAGCTGGTAGATCTTGTGTAATTTGTACTAGAGTCGATGGCTGTGCATCGGCTTTGTTTCTTAGCTCTAAAGTCGATGTCCGTGCATCGGCTGTATACCATGATAATTTTTTTTACTGGCCGATTTTTTCTATCGGCCCCCAATATTTCACTGCACATGTATCGCACATGTTCATCTGATTAGGTGCCCCCCGAGCCGAATCTGTCAGGTAACTGCAGATATCGGCTCTGTAGTTAGCGTCGGTTCCGTTAGGACTAATGTTGACTCTCATCAGCCGACGTAACCGCTGCCCATTAGATCGATGTTGAATACAGACAGAATGTGTGGTGAGGATAATTTTGGCTGATTGCTGGAATCGGCCTCCATGTTGATCGAATCGCTCAATGAAGGTTTTGCAATGTTCCTCCATAGATCTTTGGGGCCGATCCCAAGGATCGGCCTCGCCACGTTTGTCCATAGGTTTGTTCTTGCTATACGGTCAGGCCGGTGGATAAGACCAGCCTAACCCCATCCTTTGTCACGTCGATGCGCTCGCAGTCGTCCAAATTGATGCCTGAGAGTGGCTCTTGGCCTGTTGTCTCCCAAGCGTTCATGCCAGCCGATGAAATCTCGGCTGAGTCATCTGCATGGACGACCTCTACCTCATCTCCATCCCACTGTATTACGCATTGGTGCATCATGGATGGAATGCAACAGTTGGCGTGGATCCAATCTCTTCCTAGCAGGACAGCATAGGTGCTCCTGCTATCGACAATAAAGAACGTCGTAGGGATGGTTTTCCTTCCTACGGTCAGATCCACGTTCAGAACACCTTGTGCGTCAGACGCTTGGCCGTTGAAATCGCTCAATGTCACGTTGGTCTTGATCAGATCCGAGCTAGAGCGTCCCAATCGACGTAGCATGGAGTATGGCATAATGTTGACTGCCGCTCCGGTGTCCACCAGCATCTTGTTGACAGGCTGCCCATTGATATAACCTCGCAAGTACAGGGCCTTCAGATGTCTGTAGCTTCTTTCTCGTGGCTTCTCGAAGATAACTGGCCGTGGGCCGCAGTCAAGTTGTGCCACGGGTGCCTCGTCTAATCCTGGAGCACTAAACTCCGTCGGAAGGATGAACACCATGTTTGTGCCAGCCGATGTTTCATCATCGGCTTTCCTTTGCTTGGGGAGCCACTCCATTTTTTGTGGTCGACCCTCTTCATCCAGGGTTCGTTGAATTTTCGCGGCCAGATCAGGCCGCGCCTTCCTTAGCGTGTGCAGGTATAACCTTTCGGCTTCCTCCAAGCCACGCAGTCGCTGAACCCTACGCTTTTGGGAACGGCTGAGTCCATCAGGGCACCACCTTGGCCGGTGGTACCTGTCTTCTTCTTCTTCATCATCGTCTTCCAAATCCTCGAGATCTTCCACCCGAGGGGACTCAGCGTGCTTGTTCCGAGGCGGGAGAGGCCCTAGACGTTGGAACACGGACACGTTAGCTGCATCCTTCCTCTTCTGTCTACATTCTGGGCAGTTGCCGATTGTAGGCAATCGGCTCATTCCTGAACCCCAGCAGTGTCTGAAGAAGGGACAGTCCCAGTGCCTATCCTCGTCGTCTTCCTCCCTTGACTTTTCCTTGGCACGGCGCTCGTACTTCTCCTCATCACGATCATGCCGATGATGTCTCCTGGCGTCCCTAGCCAGACGATCTCTTTCACCATCGTCGTTGGGTCGTCGGCGTTGGTCATATTGACTCACATACTTGTTGAGGAGGTGATCAGAGAGAGGTCGCTGATATCTCACATTCCTTACTTCTCCCTCTGTGATGTAGCGCTTGCCATCGTGACGGAGCCGATCGCGTGGAACGGCTTCCTCTGTGTCCTTGCTACGAGAGCAGCTGCTGTAATAACCCAGAACATAGGAACAACGAAGGGTAGATTTAGAAATGGGATGTGCATTTCATCGCAAAACGGGGGAAATTTTCGCGCCTTATTGCAACTAAACCTAGGAGGGATCGAGGTTCTCTCTCATTTTGCACTTAGGGTTAGGCAACTTGAGTTAGGGAAATTTCAACATGATCTCTTTTGTATCTTGTTGATTTGGGGAATTGATTTCATTTGACAAGTGTTAATACATTTAACAATAAGCATTGAACAATATAAAATGGAATTCATAATTTAAACACAACTTATGAATTCAAACAACTTTGAATTTCAAAGTGAATCATAAATACAATATTTATTCCAGAATATAAATATTACATAAATCAAAAGCTCATAAACAAAAACTTGGGCTTTATTGATATCACAACACAGATTACATTGTCTTTACAATATTCTTAATACAAGAATTGATGAATAATAAACAGAAATGAAAGGGAAGATTACAACATTGTTCCTAAACTAAAACCTAGACTAAATGACTTGAAGTATCTCTTCATGATCATAATCATCTTCAAAACCTGCAAAACAAAGAACCAACACTAGCCAGAGTGTTAGTGTTAGCCAAAGAATTCAGTTTGGACAGAACCAAGTGTCATGCACACTTGTGCTTGTCCAAAACCAGGGACAGCACAAGATAAGGGTAGCAGCAGACCAAACCTGAGCACCACCAGGGGCTCAAGTTTCAGCATATGAGAGCACACAGCTCAAGTGTGCTGGGCAGCAACAGCAAGGCCATGCATCAGATTAGTCACCAAAGCAAGCCAGGCTTGTGTGTCAATGCAAGGATAGAAGCAGGGTTCATATAAAAGGGACACACACCCTAGAAATAGTCACCAGTCGACCAGATAAGGATTCACCAGGTAAGGGTGAAGCAAGAACAAGCTCAGTTCATCCAGTTCTTGAGCAAGAACAGAACCAACACACACACCCACTCAACCACCAGAAATCATGGTGACCTAAGAAGATCATCCAAGACCTGGAGGTGAAGGGCTGTGACACAAACCCAAGTCTGCATCAACAAAACATTTCTTTCTAGGAGCTGGAACAAGGTATACCAAATACCTGGAAAAGATCCAAGGGATCTGATCCATCAAATGCATGAAATAAGCATGGGATGAGCAGATGCTCATATGGGTAGATCATCACTTGGTTTTCACCAAGGATTACTGCCAGTCAAAAGCCACTAAAATAAAAAGCATCTAGGTACAGATCTTATACACCGAAACTAGCACATATGCACAGATGCACACACTAGCCAGATTTGATGCATAGATAGCACCAGTAGATGGCAAAGATTAGCAGCTAAGACTACACAGTAAACCCTAAGCATACAACCATCAGAAACCCTAGATTTCTTCACAGGCAAGCATATTGGCATTCATATTTATTATGATCCCCAAATATGCAAGCAAAGATGAGTAGCCAACAAGATCCAACCAACCATGTGAGCAACCAGTCAGTAGCAAGGCTACTGAGGTCACATCACACTTAGCACCAATTAAGAGAAAGCCAAATATATCACATCACTATCCAGAAATGGATTCAGATTCTATTTGCTTGCCAGATAATCATGAACAGTCAAATCATTTGCAAGCAAGTAACTTAATCATCACTGCATAAGCAGTTCATCATAATCTAATTAATACAAGCATGAATTTATCACAGATCCATGCTAAGCACTAACAGTAGCACACTGTTGAGCAACACAGTTAATCTATAGCCACTAGAACAAGTCTAGGTAGCTAAGATGAGAAACAGCACAAGTAAGCAACAACACAGTGATGCTTGAGCATCAGCATCACAAAGATAATTGAATCATTTAGCCACAGTATTAGCCAGTAAGCTATCACTAACAATCAATTGATCAAATGGGTCAATTATAGCAAGCCAAGCTACACAGGGAGGTTAGCCAACAAGCAAGGAATGATCCAATGGATCATTGGCTTGCAGAGGTAGCACTGAAGCATATCACAGGCACCACTGGCACACACACAAGTGTCACAGATGCAACACAAGTACACCTAGACAAGCAAGCATGATATACCAGTAAGCATAAGCAAGTCATAACCAAGCATAGCATGGCATAGTTAGCTTTTGAGCAAGTACAACAGAGCATGGCAAGTGTAGAGCATGCTAGGAGCAGCAGAGAAGCAAGCACAGCATGAATAGCAAGCAAAGCAGCATGTGCCAGTACCAGTAAATGGTAATTGGGCCATGAGCTTGCAATTAACAGAAGCACAGGCAAATTGCATCGGAATAGCATGGCTCTGTGTGATCACAGGATCACCAGAGAGCAGCAGAGCATGAGGAGGAAGAAGAACAGTAACGAGGAGAGGCGCACCGAAGAGAAGGTGGGATGCAACACTTACTTGCGCCTGGAAGCAGAGGCTAGGGCATGGCGAGGCAGTGCTCGCGCGGCCCTAACAGCTGCAAGTCCAGGGAAGGCGCCGACGTTACGCCGGCGAACCCAGACACGAACCAGCACCACCGTAGCAAGCACCTGAGGCGACGGCACGAGTACTGCAAGCAGCACCCGCGCCAGGTCAACCCCAGGCGCGTACCCATCGTCGGCGAGGACGAGATATCGCCGGAGTTCGTCGAGGCGATTCTCCACGAGATCCAGATCGGAGGCGATTCGCCAGGAGAGGACGAGAAGGGGAAAACTGCGCGGACAGATCGATAGATCTGCACGCGGCGGTTCAGGATCGGTAGGTGGCTACGGCGGAGGAGCACGGCGATGGCCGGAGCGAGGCGGCGGCCATGGCGGCGACGCCATCGCCACGGGAGTCGCCAGAGGTTAGGGTTAGGCGAGCGAGTGAGAGGGCCGAGTGAGGAGAGTGAGGTGGGCCGCTTCGGCGCCACCGAACCCAAAAGGGGATCAGCCTTATTGGGCCGTCCCTGGGTTTAAGTTATTGGGCTGGGCCCAATATGGGTCCAGGGGGGTATTTTGGTCTTTTTACATTTAATAAAAGACCAAAACTTTACCAAATTTTAATAAATCAAACACAACTCTAAAAATCCATTAAAAATTGGATTCATGAATAAAAATAAATCTTAACAAGAATAAAATATGAAATGGAATTTATGAAATAAATTCAAAATTATGAATTTTAAGAATTTAAATAATAACTTGGAATTTAAAATTATTATTTCCTTGTAATTAAAATTCAAGGAAAAATCTCAAATAAGTTCAAATACTTATTTTCAAACATTTCAAAATGAAATTCTACTATTCCAAGTCATTTCTTTTGAAAAAGGGTATTGTTCCCAGAAAAATACTATATTCCTTTTATTTCCAGAAACTATAGAGGTAACTCTATAATTTTCAACTATTTTTGGAATGATTAAAGGAATCATCAAGTAAATAGTTTTACTTTGAATTGTTGTACTTTGTGTAAATTAAAATGGTTTATACTTTTAAATCAATTGTAAATTACTGTCAAAGACATAAATCTTAAACGCAACCCTAAATTGCTATAACTCAGCGGGGTAAAGGGATTT
The DNA here is from genome assembly GCF_019359855.2 of Lolium perenne. Taxonomy (NCBI): domain Eukaryota; kingdom Viridiplantae; phylum Streptophyta; class Magnoliopsida; order Poales; family Poaceae; genus Lolium; species Lolium perenne. The sequence continues at coordinate 827,092 of NW_027248984.1, forward strand.
AACATAAAATAATACATCCATGATTGCATTATTTGGATTTTATAACATTGTCCTTACCGGACAATGATGCTTCTTACAGAACCCGAGGTCCAGGTTCCATCAACTGCATTGAACTGCACTATCTCGCAGTCCACAGGCAAGTTCACCCTTGCTCATGTCAACTTGAGTATTTTCTACTACTTTAATGCAAATCTATATACTTATCATTCCTGCATCGCAAATGAAATGTTACTTTTCAACTATGAATATGACTATGTGGCTGGCAATGGAACCATGGTATGTGTTGATATGGTGGAGGTTCCATTGCAATGGGTTATATCACCCTAGGATTAAATTACCAATGCCGTCCAGTGATTCTAGCGCCGTACAAATCGCGTTGACCATGAGATCTATAATGGCTCTGGGGAAGCCAGTCGTATCTTTTCCCTTCTGCACGCCAACGGATTGGTAGAGCCGGCGGGGTGTTGGAGGCACTGCCGTAGGTTGGGATAGCCTTTTAAATCCCCATCCATTAGTGATGATGGCTCTACGATCTATGAAGGATTGTCCAAAGTGCACCATGAGTAAAGCCGTATTATCGGGGGAAGTCTACTGGAGGTGTACGGGTGGACAAAAGGGTGGGTTTGCAGTCGCGGAGAAGGCGGTGTGGGCTTGGATCTTTATACCTGGCCTCACACCAAAGGAAGTGTGAACGGGGGCAAGTCCCTGCGGATGGCAAAAAGGGTGAGATCTCTTGTGGGAAAAGTAACGCACCTCTGCAGAGTGTATCAAATTGTGGCTGTCACTCCTTGTTCCGGGAAGGGAACTGCGAACGCGGCAGGAAAGGAACTCCACGAAGTTCTAGTCAACCTGTGAAGACTGACGGGCATAGTTTTCATAATAAAAGCAACCTTTTGAAGAAATGATTTCAAAAACATGCATTGACCTGCGATTTCCTGATCAATGGTCGTAACTAGTGCATCAAACACCTTTTTATTCTTTTAGAACTTGCTGAGTACCTCTGTACTCACTTTCTTTCGACACCCTTGCTAGACTGTGATCCGGAAGTGGAGGCCATCAACGATGGAGCACCAGAAGGAAGCTACGAGCTGGTCTACGAAGAACCTGATCTTACCGGCGGAGTGGAAGGCGTAGACTATGGGATAGTCTACGGACCAGATGACACGGAGGTGGAGGAGTAGTGACATACCCTAGCATCATAGAGCCGAGCAACGTAGAACTTACCTAAATAAGTTGTTGAGCTCTTTATATTTTATGAGTTGTAATCGTACTTAAGTAGTATCTTAGGGTGTTCTCATAGGACCTGTGAGAATACCAACTTGTTAAGACAATGTTTGTAATAAAGTATGGAGTGTTATGACCTGCAATGTTTCTGTTGTACCACTCTGAGGGATATGGCAAATTGTGAAGAAGTCCCTTCGCAAAGATCATATCAACGACTTGTATACTACAACATGCAGTGGTATGCTGGGTCACCGCAGCTGGTATCAGAGCAAATGTTGCGACCTTAGGTTGGAAAAACCTAGTATAGGGAAGAAACCTGTAGGAGTCTAGTAGAAATAGTAAAGGATTCTCTAGAAATATGGTGATTATTCACTTGAGAATAGCAAAACCATATATTTTAGTGCGATAATTCTTTATTATAGCTATTATGATGCATTATCACTACTAATATTCTGCTTTTGTATACAGCCAGAATGGCAAACACTTTTCCTAAGAGGACTTTGAGGAAGGTTGAGGGTTGGCTCGGTGATTATGATGGACCAATAACAGCTCTCCTGTGTGGGATGCTGAAGGAACTTCATTGTGATCCACGGATACCTGTTATCAAGTATACCTACTATGATGGGGAAATCCTAGCCAAGTGCAGAGTATCGGTCCAACTACCGGAAAAACTGCTGATGAGTCGTATAATGCCATACGGAGAAGCCAAAACTATCACCACAGCCTACCATATGGGCCTATTCAAGGCAATCCTTGAGATAAGGCAGCACAAGTCGAGGAACTGCTATGTTCGTAGTTTTCTCATATACCTCATGCCGAGGAAGATGAGGATCCCACTCTAAATCATTTGGTGTTAGCACACAGAAGTCCTGAAGCTGCAGCACAGCACATGGATAGCTGTAAGTCTTTATTGACCACGATGTACCTTTTACACATGAAGATGAGAGGTGAGATTGACCACATGCTAGCTGAGTTCACAGACCCTGATAAAGTCCAAGCTCGGATGCATGATTTAAGGGCACAACCACAACATACTACACCTTTCTTTAGCCTAGACAGCTATGTAGATTTGAGTGACCAGTTGCCCAAGAGAGATCCACTTACACCCAATTTTGTCCCGCACTATCCACACGTGTCAGCATCATATGAGTCTGGATATGGGGGAGATGATTCCAGGAACCTAAACTGCTCGGAGTCACCAATCGAGAATTCGACTGGTTGGCGTTTCGGGGAACCATTTGGAGATGAAGGAGAACCCATCACTTGTGAATCAGAGGATGAAGGAGGCGCGGTTAACCAGAATGTTAACCAAAGCTTTGGGCAGAAAGAGAAAGACACCAACTCCATTTCTTTAGATTTGGAGATGGGATTACCCAAAACATCCCAGTACGTCGTAGGTGAGAGTTCTGGAACAAAGAAAAAGAAGAAGAAGAAGATGAGGGGTCAAGTGAATAGGAATCCTCCATGGATGACTGGAGAAGAGGAGCTGTATTCCACTGGGGATATGTATGAGTCTTTATCTAGTTACTTTGGCATGACAGATCTCTGTCTCGGCACTTCGTCCGATTCAGACTACATACCTACTGGAAGGACCTTTGTTCCGGATGGTGTCCGGAAGACAAGTCGCTGTACCGGATGGACCCCAGGAATGTATGCGGAGGCGAATGAAGACGATGAGGAGTAGAGCTCCAAGGAAGAATAAAGTAATCTAGGTGGTATTGTATTAGAACGTATTTTAAATTTCCGTTGGCTTGGGCTTTGAGCCAAATAAGTGGTTTATATGTACCACATGTAATATAAGTTTGTGACTGTGTTATGTATTATACAAAGTATATGCATAATAAATGTTTGTTTTGTATTTGCTTCTTGATTTCATTGTGTGACTAGTTCTGGGCATTGAGTTGAGCTCAGAAAGCATTGGCATGGTGTAATTATGAGTAATCGCTCTTTGTTGCAGGACTAGGGGGAAATGGCGTTAGTAGAAACCGAAGAGGCTCGCAGAGAGCGGGAAGCCAGAGAGAAAGAGGAGGCAGATGCAGCAGCTAGAGCAGAGAACGCACCCCCACCACCACACCCAATGATGCACCCAGATTTCCAACAGTATATGAGGTCAATGGAGGAAGATAGGAGGCGTTACCAGGAAAGCCAGAGCAAGAACATGCAAGATTTCTTTACCCACGTCATCAATGATCGGGGTAATGAAGGCAAGGGAGTAACTCTATCGGACTTCCAAAATGCAAGACCACTACCATTTACATCAGCTCCAGAACCAATGGACGCTGAAGATTGGCTCATGGATACGGAACGGAAGTTGAAGACCGTTGGTTGCAACGATGAGGAGAAGATCAGATATACCACTTATCTGTTGTCAGGACCAGCAGCGTCATGGTGGGAGAACCTTGTAGCAGTACACCCTCCAGATAAGGTATTCACCTGGGAGGAGTTCAAGAAGAAGTTTCGGGATGCTCATGTTCCGGACAGCGTGGTGGAGCTGAAGAAGAGGGAGTTTGAAGAACTAAGACAGAATACTGCACCAATCATGCAGTATGTTCGGGATTTCAACAGGTTATCCAGGTATGCACCTGAGGATGTAGATACAGAGGAGAAGCGGAAGAAGCGGTTCATGAAAGGCATGAATCCATACATGAAGATGCAACTAAGGTTGGCAAGGACTGCCGAATTCCAGGAACTGATTGACTAGGCAATCACTTTCGAGGATGATTACCGGCAAGTCCAAGAGGATAGAAGGAAGAGGGCTCGTATAGAGCCAAGGAAGTACCCAATCAGTAAACCAACACCTGATCGGAGTTTTAAACCCCGATACCGACCTACTACTGGTAACCAATACAACCGGGGAGGTCAGAGTCAGAACCCAATCAACCAGATCATCTGCAACAATTGTGGCCTAAAGGGTCATTTGCAGAAGGATTGTCAGAAACCCAGAATCATCTGCTATGGTTGTGGGAAGGAAGGACACATCAAGCCGGAGTGTCCAAACAAGTCATCTTGGAGCGGACAGAGCTCTGGAGGACGAGGTGGAAACAACAACAACAACAACCGCAACAACAACAACAACAACAACAACCGCAACTACAACAACAACAACAATAAGAGGGGAAAGCCTTATGGAAAGCTGAATTGCACATCTTTGGAGCAAGCGGAAGAGTCGGATCAAACAGTCTTAGGTACGCTAAGCATTCTTACTCATCCTGGCAAAGTATTATTTGATACTGGAGCAACCACATCATTTCTTGCATTGGAGTTTGTGGAAAAGTTCGGGCTTAGATGTTCTAAGTTAGAAACCCCTATAACTGTTCTATCCGCGGGGGGGACGATCTTAGTAACCCACGTGAAAGAAGCACAAGTCCTAACCATATGTGACTGTGTGTATTTCGCGGACCTATTTATCATACCCATGAAGGACATATCAGTCATCCTAGGGATGGATTGGTTGACAGAAAATGGAGCGGTGATTAACTGTGGAGACAAAACAGTATCACTTCGCAACTCCATCGGAGGTCGAATAGTATTCCAAGGAGATAAGTACAGTGAGTTGGAGATCGGATTGGAACTAAATAGCCTGAAGGAAGTGAGAATTGAAGATATTCCTGTAGTGAATGAGTTTAAAGATGTATTTCCTAAGGAACTACCGGGAATGCCACCCGATAGAGAGATAGAATTCACAATCGATCTGATTCCAGGCACAGCACCAATAGCACAACCACCATATAAGATGGGGCCAAAGGAGTTAGTGGAACTGAAAGCTCAGATAGATGAACTGGAACAGAAGGGATTTATTCAAGAAAGTGTGTCACCATGGGGTACACCAGTTATTTTTGTGGATAAAAGAGATGGAGGAAAGAGAATATGTGGAGATTACAGAAATTTGAATAATGTAACTATCAAGAACAAGTATCCTTTACCTAGAATCCAAGACCTTTTTGATCAAGTTCAAGGAGCTGGAGTCTTCTCGAAGATAGATTTAAGGTCAGGATACCATCAAATCAAGATCAAGAAGGAGGATGTACCAAAGACCGCATTCGTATCAAGGTATGGACACCATGAATACTTGGTTGTACCATTTGGACTAACAAATGCACCAGCAATTTTCATGAATTTGATGAACAAGATATTCATGAAGTACTTGGACAAGTTTGTGATAGTGTTCATAGATGATATTCTAATCTATTCCAAAGATAAAGAAGAACATGCCAAGCATTTGAAGATAGTTCTGCAAACTTTGAGGGAACATCAGCTATATGCGAAGTTTAGCAAGTGCAAATTTTGGTTAGATAGTGTTGAATTTCTTGGACATGTTATAACCAAAGAAGGCATAGCGGTGAATCCAAGCAAGGTTCAGTCCGTATTGGAATGGAAATCACCTAAAAATGCTAAGGAGATACGAGGATTTCTTGGTATGGCAGGCTATTATCGGAGATTCATAGAGGGATTTTCGAAGATTGCAGGACCAATGACCAAGTTACTCAAGAAAAATACTCCATTTGTGTGGACAGATGAGTGTGAAGCCAGCTTCCAAACACTCAAAGATAAGTTAACCACAGCACCGGTGTTAGCAGTTCTTGAACCTGGAAAGGATTACACGGTGTATTGTGATGCTTCCAAGAATGGACTTGGATGTGTTCTTATGCAAGATCGGAAGGTAATAGCTTATGGATCAAGACAGTTGAAACCACATGAACACAACTACCCAGTACATGATCTCGAGTTAGCGGCAGTTGTGTATGCTTTGAAAAGTTGGAGACAATTTCTATATGGATCCAAGTGTGAGTTATACACCGATCACAAAAGTTTGAAATATTTCTTCACCCAGAAAGAATTAAACATGAGACATAAGAGATGGTTGGAGTTGATTAAGGATTACGACCTTAAGATCAACTATACACCAGGCAAGGCTAATGTAGTAGCAGATGCCCTAAGTAGGAAGAGTACGGAGAATCAACCTACGGAATGGGAAATTCCAAAGGAACTTCGGAAAGAGTTAGAAGATGCTCAGATTCTGTTTATTCAAGGTGATGTCAAAGGAAGTATAGCAACCATGAGGATTATGGATGAGATGTACTCAGACTTGAAATATGAGATTATCCGAAAGCAAGCGGATGATTTGTTCATCCAAGAGGAAATCAAGAGGATTGGCGAAGGAAGACCATCGGAATTCCATCTAGGGGATTTTGATTCATTATACTTCCTGAAAAGGATCTGTGTACCAGATGATCCAGAAGTAAAGTCAATCATATTAAAGGAAGCACATGAAACCCCTTATTCCATACATCCGGGAAGTACTAAGATGTATATGGATTTGAAGGAGATGTTCTGGTGGAACAACATGAAAAGAGAAATAGCACAATATGTCTCGGAATGTCATACATGTCAACGAGTGAAGGCAGAGCATCAGAGTCCTGCGGGATTACTCAAACCACTAGAGATACCGGAATGGAAATGGGATGAAATAGGAATGGATTTTGTTACTGGTCTACCAATGACTAGTAAGAAGAAGGATATGATATGGGTAATAGTGGACAGACTTACCAAGAGTGCTCATTTCATAGCCGTAAACACAAAGGATACTGCAGAAAAGCTTGTGGATATATATGTGAAGGAGATTGTTAGCAAGCATGGAGTACCAAAGAAGATAGTCTCAGATAGAGGTTCAATTTTCACATCAGCATTCTGGAAACAACTACAAGAATCTTTGGGATCCAAATTGGATTTCAGTACATCATACCATCCACAAACCGGAGGACAAACCGAAAGAACTAATCAGATACTTGAGGACATGCTTAGAGCTTGTGCTCTGAATTTTGGAGGCTCATGGGAGGACCATTTACCTCTAGCGGAGTTCTCATATAACAATAGTTATCAGAGTAGCATCCAGATGGCACCGTACGAAGCATTGTACGGAAGGAAGTGTAGATCACCAATTTGTTGGTTTGAAACTGGAGAAAACAAGGAGTTTACACCGGACTACATCAAGGAGAGACAAGACGTCATCGAGGTGATCCGGGATAGACTCAAAATAGCTCAGAGTCGTCAGAAGAGTTACGCCAACTTAAAGAAGAGAGATTGGGAACCGAAAGTGGGAGACATGGTTTATCTGAAGGTTAGCCCAATGAAAGGACTTAAGAGGTTCGGAGTGAAAGGAAAGTTAAGCCCTCGATATATTGGACCATTTAAGATAATCAGTCAGAATCGAGGAACATCTTTTGAGTTGGAGTTACCGGCACAACTAAGTCAAGTTCATAATGTATTTCATGTATCACAACTCAGGAAGTGTTTGAAGGCACCGGATGATCCCATCACATATGAAGAAATAGAATTGCAATCTGACCTAACTTATGTGGAAAGACCGGAAAAGATCTTAGAAGTACAGTGGAAGAAGTTAAGAAACAGGGCAATCAAATACTGTAAAGTGCAATGGCAACATCATCCTGAGCGAGAAGCAACTTGGGAGACGGAAGAAGAATTAAGGAAGTCTTACCCCAAGATGTTCAGGTACCAATCTTAACTTCGGGACGAAGTTTCTGTTAAGGGGGAGAGGCTGTAATAACCCAGAACATAGGAACAACGAAGGGTAGATTTAGAAATGGGATGTGCATTTCATCGCAAAACGGGGGAAATTTTCGCGCCTTATTGCAACTAAACCTAAGAGGGATCGAGGTTCTCTCTCATTTTGCACTTAGGGTTAGGCAACTTGAGTTAGGGAAATTTCGACATGATCTCTTTTGTATCTTGTTGATTTGGGGAATTGATTTCATTTGACAAGTGTTAATACATTTAACAATAAGCATTGAACAATATAAAATGGAATTCATAATTTAAACACAACTTATGAATTCAAACAACTTTGAATTTCAAAGTGAATCATAAATACAATATTTATTCCAGAATATAAATATTACATAAATCAAAAGCTCATAAACAAAAACTTGGGCTTTATTGATATCATAACACAGATTACATTGTCTTTACAATATTCTTAATACAAGAATTGATGAATAATAAACAGAAATGAAAGGGAAGATTACAATATTGTTCCTAAACTAAAACCTAGACTAAATGACTTGAAGTATCTCTTCATGATCATAATCATCTTCAAAACCTGCAAAACAAAGAACCAACACTAGCCAGAGTGTGAGTGTTAGCCAAAGAATTCAGTTTGGACAAAACCAAGTGTCATGCACACTTGTGCTTGTCCAAAACCAGGGACAGCACAAGATAAGGGCAGCAGCAGACCAAACCTGAGCACCACCAGGGGCTCAAGTTTCAGCATATGAGAACACACAGCTCAAGTGTGCTGGGCAGCAACAGCAAGGCCATGCATCAGATTAGTCACCAAAGCAAGCCAGGCTTGTGTGTCAATGCAAGGATAGAAGCAGGGTTCATATAAAAGGGACACAAACCCTAGAAATAGTCACCAGTCGACAAGATAAGGATTCACCAGGTAAGGGTGAAGCAAGAACAAGCTCAGTTCATCCAGTTCTTGAGCAAGAACAGAACCAACACACACACCCACTCAACCACCAGAAATCATGGTGACCTGAGAAGATCATCCAAGACCTGGAGGTGAAGGGCTGTGACACAAACCCAAGTCTGCATCAACAAAACATTTCTTTCTAGGAGCTGGAACAAGTATACCAAATACCTGGAAAAGATCCAAGGGATCTGATCCATCATATGCATGAAATAAGCATGGGATGAGCAGATGCTCATATGGGTAGATCATCACTTGGTTTTCACCAAGGATTACTGCCAGTCAAAAGCCACTAAAATAAAAAGCATCTAGGTACAGATCTTATACACAGAAACAAGCACATATGCACAGATGCACACACTAGCCAGATTTGATGCATAGATAGCACCAGTAGATGGCAAAGATTAGCAACTAAGACTACACAGTAAACCGTAAGCATACAACCATCAGAAACCCTAGATTTCTTCACAGGCAAGCATATTGGCATTCATATTTATTATGATCCCCAAATATGCAAGCAAAGATGAGTAGCCAACAAGATCCAACCAACCATGTGAGCAACCGATCGGTAGCAAGGCTGCGAGGTCACATCACACTTAGCACCAATTAAGAGAAAGCCAAATATATCACATCACTATCCAGAAATGGATTCAGATTCTATTTGCTTGCCAGATAATCATGAACAGTCAAATCATTTGCAAGCAAGTAACTTAATCATCACTGCATAAGCAGTTCATCATAATCTAATTAATACAAGCATGAATTTATCACAGATCCATGCTAAGCACTAACAGTAGCACACTGTTGAGCAACACAGTTAATCTATAGCCACTAGAACAAGTCTAGGTAGCTAAGATGAGAAACATCACAAGTAAGCAACAGCACAGTGATGCTTGAGCATCAGCATCACAAAGATAATTGAATCATTTAGCCACAGTATTAGCCAGTAAGCTATCACTGACAATCAATTGATCAAATGGGTCAATTATAGCAAGCCAAGCTACACAGGGAGGTTAGCCAACAAGCAAGGAATGATCCAATGGATCATTGGCTTGCAGAGGTAGCACTGAAGCATATCACAGGCACCACTGGCACACACACAAGTGTCACAGATGCAACACAAGTACACCTAGACAAGCAAGCATGATATACCAGTAAGCATAAGCAAGTCATAACCAAGCATAGCATGGCATAGTTAGCTTTTGAGCAAGTACAACAGAGCATGGCAAGTGTAGAGCATGCTAGGAGCAGCAGAGAAGCAAGCACAGCATGAATAGCAAGCAAAGCAGCATGTGCCAGTATCAGTAAATGGTAATTGGGCCATGAGCTTGCAATTAACAGAAGCACAGGCAAATTGCATCGGAATAGCATGGCTCTGTGTGATCACAGGATCACCAGAGAGCAGCAGAGCATGAGGAGGAAGAAGAACAGTAACGAGGAGAGGCGCACCGAAGAGAAGGTGGGATGCAACACTTACTTGCGCACAGGCGAGAGGCTAGGGCATGGCGAGGCGGTGCTCGCGCGGCCCTAACAGCTGCAAGTCCGGGGAAGGCGCCGACGTTACGCCGGCGAACCCGGACACGAACCAGCACCACCGTAGCAAGCACGAGGCGACGGCACGAGTGCGCAAGCAGCACCGCGCCAGGTCAACCCCGAGCGCGTACCCATCGTCGGCGAGGACGAGATCTCGCCGGAGTTCGTCGAGGCGATTCTCCACGAGATCCAGATCGGAGGCGATTCGCCAGGAGAGGACGAGAAGGGGAAAACTGCGCGGACAGATCGATAGATCTGCACGCGGCGGTTCAGGATCGGTAGGTGGCTACGGCGGAGGAGCACGGCGATGGCCGGAGCGAGGCGGCGGCCATGGCGGCGACGCCATCGCCACGGGAGTCGCCAGAGGTTAGGGTTAGGCGAGCGAGTGAGAGGGCCGAGTGAGGAGAGTGAGGTGGGCCGCTTCGGCGCCACCGAACCCAAAAGGGGATCAGCCTTATTGGGCCGTCCCTGGGTTTAAGTTATTGGGCTGGGCCCAATATGGGTCCAGGGGGGTATTTTGGTCTTTTTACATTTAATAAAAGACCAAAACTTTACCAAATTTTAATAAATCAAACACAACTCTAAAAATCCATTAAAAATTGGATTCATGAATGAAAAATAAATCTTAACAAGAATAAAATATGAAATGGAATTTATGAAATAAATTCAAAATTATGAATTTTAAGAATTTAAATAATAACTTGGAATTTAAAATTATTATTTCCTTGTAATTAAAATTCAAGGAAAAATCTCAAATAAGTTCAAATACTTATTTTCAAATATTTCAAAATGAAATTCTACTATTCCAAGTCATTTCTTTTGAAAAAGGGTATTGTTCCTAGAAAAATACTATATTCCTTTTATTTCCAGAAACTATAGAGGTAACTCTATAATTTTCAACTATTTTTGGAATGATTAAAGGAATCATCAAGTAAATAGTTTTACTTTGAATTATTGTACTTTGTGTAAATTAAAATGGTTTATACTTTTAAATAAATTGTAAATTACTGTCAAAGACATAAATCTTAAACGCAACCCTAAATTGCTATAACTCAGCGGGGTAAAGGGATTTAACATAAAATAATACATCCATGATTGCATTATTTGGATTTTATAACATTGTCCTTACCAGACAATGATGCTTCTTACAGAACCCGAGGTCCAGGTTCCATCAACTGCATTGAACTGCACTATCTCGCAGTCCACAGGCAAGTTCACCCTTGCTCATGTCAACTTGAGTATTTTCTACTACTTTAATGCAAATCTATATACTTATCATTCCTGCATCACAAATGAAATGTTACTTTTCAACTATGAATATGACTATGTGGCTGGCAATGGAACCATGGTATGTGTTGATATGGTGGAGGTTCCATTGCAATGGGTTATATCACCCTAGGATTAAATTACCAATGTCGTCCAGTGATTCTAGCGCCGTACAAATCGCGTTGACCATGAGATCTATAATGGCTCTGGGGAAGCCAGTCGTATCTTTTCCCTTCTGCACGCCAACGGATTGGTAGAGCCGGCGGGGTGTTGGAGGCACTGCCGTAGGTTGGGATAGCCTTTTAAATCCCCATCCATTAGTGATGATGGCTCTACGATCTATGAAGGATTGTCCAAAGTGCACCATGAGTAAAGCCGTATTATCGGGGGAAGTCTACTGGAGGTGTACGGGTGGACAAAAGGGTGGGTTTGCAGTCGCGGAGAAGGCGGTGTGGGCTTGGATCTTTATACCTGGCCTCACACCAAAGGAAGTGTGAACGGGGGCAAGTCCCTGCGGATGGCAAAAAGGGTGAGATCTCTTGTGGGAAAAGTAACGCACCTCTGCAGAGTGTATCAAATTGTGGCTGTCACTCCTTGTTCCGGGAAGGGAACTGCGAACTCGACAGGAAAGGAACTCCACGAAGTTCTAGTCAACCTGTGAAGACTGACGGGCATAGTTTTCATAATAAAAGCAACCTTTTGAAGAAATGATTTCAAAAACATGCATTGACCTGCGATTTCCTGATCAATGGTCGTAGCTAGTGCATCAAACACCTTTTTATTCTTTTAGAACTTGCTGAGTACCTCTGTACTCACTTTCTTTCGACACCCTTGCTAGACTGTGATCCGGAAGTGGAGGCCATCAACGATGGAGCACCAGAAGGAAGCTACGAGCTGGTCTACGAAGAACCTGATCTTACCGGCGGAGTGGAAGGCGTAGACTATGGGATAGTCTACGGACCAGATGACACGGAGGTGGAGGAGTAGTGACATACCCTAGCATCATAGAGCCGAGCAACGTAGAACTTACCTAAATAAGTTGTTGAGCTCTTTATATTTTATGAGTTGTAATCGTACTTAAGTAGTATCTTAGGGTGTTCTCACAGGACCTGTGAGAATACCAACTTGTTAAGACAATGTTTGTAATAAAGTATGGAGTGTTATGACCTGCAATGTTTCTGTTGTACCACTATGAGGGATATGGCAAATTGTGAAGAAGTCCCTTCGCAAAGATCATATCAACGACTTGTATACTACAACATGCAGTGGTATGCTGGGTCACCGCAGCTGGTATCAGAGCAAATGTTGCGACCTTAGGTTGGAAAAACCTAGTATAGGGAAGAAACCTGTAGGAGTCAAGTAGAAATAGTAAAGGATTCTCTAGAAATATGGTGATTATTCACTTGAGAATAGCAAAACCATATATTTTAGTGCGATAATTCTTTATTATAGCTATTATGATGCATTATCACTACTAATATTCTGCTTTTGTATACAGCCAGAATGGCAAACACTTTTCCTAAGAGGACTTTGAGGAAGGTTGAGGGTTGGCTCGGTGATTATGATGGACCAATAACAGCTCTCCTGTGTGGGATGCTGAAGGAACTTCATTGTGATCCACGGATACCTGTTATCAAGTATACCTACTATGATGTGGAAATCCTAGCCAAGTGCAGAGTATCGGTCCAACTACCGGAAAAACTGCTGATGAGTCGTATAATGCCATACGGAGAAGCCAAAACTATCACCACAGCCTACCATATGGGCCTATTCAAGGCAATCCTTGAGATAAGGCAGCACAAGTCAGTAGAACTGCTATGTTCAGAGTTTTCTCATATACCTCATGCCGAGGAAGATGAGGATCCCACTCTGAATCATTTGGTGTTAGCACACAGAAGTCCTGAAGCTGCAGCACAGCACATGGATAGCTGTAAGTCTTTATTGACCACGATGTACCTTTTACACATGAAGATGAGAGGTGAGATTGACCACATGCTAGCTGAGTTCACGGACCCTGATAAAGTCCAAGCTCGGATGCATGATTTAAGGGCACAACCACAACATACTACACCTTTCTTTAGCCTAGACAGCTATGTAGATTTGAGTGACCAGTTGCCCAAGAGAGATCCACTTACACCCAATTTTGTCCCGCACTATCCACACGTGTCAGCATCATATGAGTCTGGATATGGGGGAGATGATTCCAGGAACCTAAACTGCTCGGAGTCACCAATCGAGAATTCGGCGGATTTGGCGTTTCGGGGAACCATTTGGAGATGAAGGAGAACCCATCACTTGTGAATCGAGAGGATGAAGGAGGCGCGGTTAACCAGAATGTTAACCAAAGCTTTGGGCGAAAGAGAAAGACACCAACTCCATTTCTTTAGATTTGGAGATGGGATTACCCAAAACATCCCAGTACGTCGTAGGTGAGAGTTCTGGAACAAAGAAAAAGAAGAAGAAGAAGATGAGGGGTCAAGTGAATAGGAATCCTCCATGGATGACTGGAGAAGAGGAGCTGTATTCCACTGGGGATATGTATGAGTCTTTATCTAGTTACTTTGGCATGACAGATCTCTGTCTCGGCACTTCGTCCGATTCAGACTACATACCTACTGGAAGGACCTTTGTTCCGGATGGTGTCCGGAAGACAAGTCGCTGTACCGGATGGACCCCAGGAATGTATGCGGAGGCGAATGAAGACGATGAGGAGTAGAGCTCCAAGGAAGAATAAAGTAATCTAGGTGGTATTGTATTAGAACGTATTTTAAATTTCCGTTGGCTTGGGCTTTGAGCCAAATAAGTGGTTTATATGTACCACATGTAATATAAGTTTGTGACTGTGTTATGTATTATACAAAGTATATGCATAATAAATGTTTGTTTTGTATTTGCTTCTTGATTTCATTGTGTGACTAGTTCTGGGCATTGAGTTGAGCTCAGAAAGCATTGGCATGGTGTAATTATGAGTAATCGCTCTTTGTTGCAGGACTAGGGGGAAATGGCGTTAGTAGAAACCGAAGAGGCTCGCAGAGAGCGGGAAGCCAGAGAGAAAGAGGAGGCAGATGCAGCAGCTAGAGCAGAGAACGCACCCCCACCACCACACCCAATGATGCACCCAGATTTCCAACAGTATATGAGGTCAATGGAGGAAGATAGGAGGCGTTACCAGGAAAGCCAGAGCAAGAACATGCAAGATTTCTTTACCCACGTCATCAATGATCGGGGTAATGAAGGCAAGGGAGTAACTCTATCGGACTTCCAAAATGCAAGACCACTACCATTTACATCAGCTCCAGAACCAATGGACGCTGAAGATTGGCTCATGGATACGGAATGGAAGTTGAAGACCGTTGGTTGCAACGATGAGGAGAAGATCAGATATACCACTTATCATTGTCGGGACCAGCGACATCATGGTGGGAGAACCTTGTAGCAGTACACCCTCCAGATAAGGTATTCACCTGGGAGGAGTTCAAGAAGAAGTTTCGGGATGCTCATGTTCCGGACAGCGTGGTGGAGCTGAAGAAGAGGGAGTTTGAAGAACTAAGACAGAATACTGCACCAATCATGCAGTATGTTCGGGATTTCAACAGGTTATCCAGGTATGCACCTGAGGATGTAGATACAGAGGAGAAGCGGAAGAAGTGGTTCATGAAAGGCATGAATCCATACATGAAGATGCAACTAAGGTTGGCAAGGACTGCCGAATTCCAGGAACTGATTGACTCGGCAATCACTTTCGAGGATGATTACCGGCAAGTCCAAGAGGATAGAAGGAAGAGGGCTCGTATAGAGCCAAGGAAGTACCCAATCAGTAAACCAACACCTGATCGGAGTTTTAAACCCCGATACCGACCTACTACTGGTAACCAATACAACCGGGGAGGTCAGAGTCAGAACCCAATCAACCAGATCATCTGCAACAATTGTGGCCTAAAGGGTCATTTGCAGAAGGATTGTCAGAAACCCAGAATCATCTGCTATGGTTGTGGGAAGGAAGGACACATCAAGCCGGAGTGTCCAAACAAGTCATCTTGGAGCGGACAGAGCTCTAGAGGACGAGGTGGAAACAACAACAACAACAACCGCAACAACAACAACAACAACAACAACAACAACAATAAGAGGGGAAAGCCTTATGGAAAGCTGAATTGCACATCTTTGGAGCAAGCGGAAGAGTCGGATCAAACAGTCTTAGGTACGCTAAGCATTCTTACTCATCCTGGCAAAGTATTATTTGATACTGGAGCAACCACATCATTTCTTGCATTGGAGTTTGTGGAAAAGTTCGGGCTTAGATGTTCTAAGTTAGAAACCCCTATAACTGTTCTATCCGCGGGGGGGGACGATCTTAGTAACCCACGTGAAAGAAGCACAAGTCCTAACCATATGTGACTGTGTGTATTTCGCGGACCTATTTATCATACCCATGAAGGACATATCAGTCATCCTAGGGATGGATTGGTTGACAGAAAATGGAGCGGTGATTAACTGTGGAGACAAAACAGTATCACTTCGCAACTCCATCGGAGGTCGAATAGTATTCCAAGGAGATAAGTACAGTGAGTTGGAGATCGGATTGGAACTAAATAGCCTGAAGGAAGTGAGAATTGAAGATATTCCTGTAGTGAATGAGCTTAAAGATGTATTTCCTAAGGAACTACCGGGAATGCCACCCGATAGAGAGATAGAATTCACAATCGATCTGATTCCAGGCACAGCACCAATAGCACAACCACCATATAAGATGGCGCCAAAGGAGTTAGTGGAACTGAAAGCTCAGATAGATGAACTGGAACAGAAGGGATTTATTCAAGAAAGTGTGTCACCATGGGGTACACCAGTTATTTTTGTGGATAAAAGAGATGGAGGAAAGAGAATGTGTGGAGATTACAGAAATTTGAATAATGTAACTATCAAGAACAAGTATCCTTTACCTAGAATCCAAGACCTTTTTGATCAAGTTCAAGGAGCAGGAGTCTTCTCGAAGATAGATTTAAGGTCAGGATACCATCAAATCAAGATCAAGAAGGAGGATGTACCAAAAACCGCATTCGTATCAAGGTATGGACACCATGAATACTTGGTTGTACCATTTGGACTAACAAATGCACCAGCAATTTTCATGAATTTGATGAACAAGATATTCATGAAGTACTTGGACAAGTTTGTGATAGTGTTCATAGATGATATTCTAATCTATTCCAAAGATAAAGAAGAACATGCCAAGCATTTGAAGATAGTTCTGCAAACTTTGAGGGAACATCAGCTATATGCGAAGTTTAGCAAGTGCAAATTTTGGTTAGATAGTGTTGAATTTCTTGGACATGTTATAACCAAAGAAGGCATAGCGGTGAATCCAAGCAAGGTTCAGTCCGTATTGGAATGGAAATCACCTGAAAATGCTAAGGAGATACGAGGATTTCTTGGTATGGCAGGCTATTATCGGAGATTCATAGAGGGATTTTCGAAGATTGCAGGACCAATGACCAAGTTACTCAAGAAAAATACTCCATTTGTGTGGACAGATGAGTGTGAAGCCAGCTTCCAAACACTCAAAGATAAGTTAACCACAGCACCGGTGTTAGCAGTTCTTGAACCTGGAAAGGATTACACGGTGTATTGTGATGCTTCCAAGAATGGACTTGGATGTGTTCTTATGCAAGATCGGAAGGTAATAGCTTATGGATCAAGACAGTTGAAACCACATGAACACAACTACCCAGTACATGATCTCGAGTTAGCGGCAGTTGTGTATGCTTTGAAAAGTTGGAGACAATTTCTATATGGATCCAAGTGTGAGTTATACACCGATCACAAAAGTTTGAAATATTTCTTCACCCAGAAAGAATTAAACATGAGACAGAAGAGATGGTTGGAGTTGATTAAGGATTACGACCTTAAGATCAACTATACACCAGGCAAGGCTAATGTAGTAGCAGATGCCCTAAGTAGGAAGAGTACGGAGAATCAACCTACGGAATGGGAAATTCCAAAGGAACTTCGGAAAGAGTTAGAAGATGCTCAGATTCTGTTTATTCAAGGTGATGTCAAAGGAAGTATAGCAACCATGAGGATTATGGATGAGATGTACTCAGACTTGAAATATGAGATTATCCGAAAGCAAGCGGATGATTTGTTCATCCAAGAGGAAATCAAGAGGATTGGCGAAGGAAGACCATCGGAATTCCATCTAGGGGATTTTGATTCATTATACTTCCTGAAAAGGATCTGTGTACCAGATGATCCAGAAGTAAAGTCAATCATATTAAAGGAAGCACATGAAACCCCTTATTCCATACATCCGGGAAGTACTAAGATGTATATGGATTTGAAGGAGATGTTCTGGTGGAACAACATGAAAAGAGAAATAGCACAATATGTCTCGGAATGTCATACATGTCAACGAGTGAAGGCAGAGCATCGAGTCTGCGGGATTACTCAAACCACTAGAGATACCGGAATGGAAATGGGATGAAATAGGAATGGATTTTGTTCTTTGGTCTACCAATGACTAGTAAGAAGAAGGATATGATATGGGTAATAGTGGACAGACTTACCAAGAGTGCTCATTTCATAGCCGTAAACACAAAGGATACTATGAGAAAAGCTTGTGGATATATATGTGAAGGAGATTGTTAGCAAGCATGGAGTACCAAAGAAGATAGTCTCAGATAGAGGTTCAATTTTCACATCAGCATTCTGGAAACAACTACAAGAATCTTTGGGATCCAAATTGGATTTCAGTACATCATACCATCCACAAACCAGAGGACAAACCGAAAAAACTAATCAGATACTTGAGGACATGCTTAGAGCTTGTGCTCTGAATTTTGGAGGCTCATGGGAGGACCATTTACCTCTAGCGGAGTTCTCATATAACAATAGTTATCAGAGTAGCATCCAGATGGCACCGTACGAAGCATTGTACGGAAGGAAGTGTAGATCACCAATTTGTTGGTTTGAAACTGGAGAAAACAAGGAGTTTACACCGGACTACATCAAGGAGAGACAAGACGTCATCGAGGTGATCCGGGATAGACTCAAAATAGCTCAGAGTCGTCAGAAGAGTTACGCCGACTTAAAGAAGAGAGATTGGGAACCGAAAGTGGGAGACATGGTTTATCTGAAGGTTAGCCCAATGAAAGGACTTAAGAGGTTCGGAGTGAAAGGAAAGTTAAGCCCTCGATATATTGGACCATTTAAGATAATCAGTCAGAATCGAGGAACAACTTTTGAGTTGGAGTTACCGGCACAACTAAGTCAAGTTCATAATGTATTTCATGTATCACAACTCAGGAAGTGTTTGAAGGCACCGGATGATCCCATCACATATGAAGAAATAGAATTGCAATCTGACCTAACTTATGTGGAAAGACCGGAAAAGATCTTAGAAGTACAGTGGAAGAAGTTAAGAAACAGGGCAATCAAATACTGTAAAGTGCAATGGCAACATCATCCTGAGCGAGAAGCAACTTGGGAGACGGAAGAAGAATTAAGGAAGTCTTACCCCGAGATGTTCAGGTACCAATCTTAACTTCGGGACGAAGTTTACGTTAAGGGAGAGGCTGTAATAACCCAGAACATAGGAACAACGAAGGGTAGATTTAGAAATGGGATGTGCATTTCATCGCAAAACGGGGGAAATTTTCGCGCCTTATTGCAACTAAACCTAAGAGGGATCGAGGTTCTCTCTCATTTTGCACTTAGGGTTAGGCAACTTGAGTTAGGGAAATTTCGACATGATCTATTTTGTATCTTGTTGATTTGGGGAATTGATTTCATTTGACAAGTGTTAATACATTTAACAATAAGCATTGAACAATATAAAATGGAATTCATAATTTAAACACAACTTATGAATTCAAACAACTTTGAATTTCAAAGTGAATCATAAATACAATATTTATTCCAGAATATAAATATTACATAAATCAAAAGCTCATAAACAAAAACTTGGGCTTTATTGATATCACAACACAGATTACATTGTCTTTACAATATTCTTAATACAAGAATTGATGAATAATAAACAGAAATGAAAGGGAAGATTACAATATTGTTCCTAAACTAAAACCTAGACTAAATGACTTGAAGTATCTCTTCATGATCATAATCATCTTCAAAACCTGCAAAACAAAGAACCAACACTAGCCAGAGTGTTAGTGTTAGCCAAAGAATTCAGTTTGGACAGAACCAAGTGTCATGCACACTTGTGCTTGTCCAAAACCAGGGACAGCACAAGATAAGGGCAGCAGCAGACCAAACCTGAGCACCACCAGGGGCTCAAGTTTCAGCATATGAGAGCACACAGCTCAAGTGTCTTTGAGCAGCAACAGCAAGGCCATGCATCAGATTAGTCACCAAAGCAAGCCAGGCTTGTGTGTCAATGCAAGGATAGAAGCAGGGTTCATATAAAAGGGACACAAACCCTAGAAATAGTCACCAGTCGACCAGATAAGGATTCACCAGGTAAGGGTGAAGCAAGAACAAGCTCAGTTCATCCAGTTCTTGAGCAAGAACAGAACCAACACACACACCCACTCAACCACCAGAAATCATGGTGACCTGAGAAGATCATCCAAGACCTGGAGGTGAAGGGCTGTGACACAAACCCAAGTCTGCATCAACAAAACATTTCTTTCTAGGAGCTGGAACAAGGTATACCAAATACCTGGAAAAGATCCAAGGGATCTGATCCATCATATGCATGAAATAAGCATGGGATGAGCAGATGCTCATATGGGTAGATCATCACTTGGTTTTCACCAAGGATTACTGCCAGTCAAAAGCCACTAAAATAAAAAGCATCTAGGTACAGATCTTATACACAGAAACTAGCACATATGCACAGATGCACACACTAGCCAGATTTGATGCATAGATAGCACCAGTAGATGGCAAAGATTAGCAGCTAAGACTACACAGTAAACCGTAAGCATACAACCATCAGAAACCCTAGATTTCTTCACAGGCAAGCATATTGGCATTCATATTTATTATGATCCCCAAATATGCAAGCAAAGATGAGTAGCCAACAAGATCCAACCAACCATGTGAGCAACCAGTCAGTAGCAAGGCTACTGAGGTCACATCACACTTAGCACCAATTAAGAGAAAGCCAAATATATCACATCACTATCCAGAAATGGATTCAGATTCTATTTGCTTGCCAGATAATCATGAACAGTCAAATCATTTGCAAGCAAGTAACTTAATCATCACTGCATAAGCAGTTCATCATAATCTAATTAATACAAGCATGAATTTATCACAGATCCATGCTAAGCACTAACAGTAGCACACTGTTGCGCAACACAGTTAATCTATAGCCACTAGAACAAGTCTAGGTAGCTAAGATGAGAAACAGCACAAGTAAGCAACAGCACAGTGATGCTTGAGCATCAGCATCACAAAGATAATTGAATCATTTAGCCACAGTATTAGCCAGTAAGCTATCACTGACAATCAATTGATCAAATGGGTCAATTATAGCAAGCCAAGCTACACAGGGAGGTTAGCCAACAAGCAAGGAATGATCCAATGGATCATTGGCTTGCGAAGGTAGCTTGAAGCATATCACAGGCACCACTGGCACACACACAAGTGTCACAGATGCAACACAAGTACACCTAGACAAGCAAGCATGATATACCAGTAAGCATAAGCAAGTCATAACCAAGCATAGCATGGCATAGTTAGCTTTTGAGCAAGTACAACAGAGCATGGCAAGTGTAGAGCATGCTAGGAGCAGCAGAGAAGCAAGCACAGCATGAATAGCAAGCAAAGCAGCATGTGCCAGTATCAGTAAATGGTAATTGGGCCATGAGCTTGCAATTAACAGAAGCACAGGCAAATTGCATCGGAATAGCATGGCTCTGTGTGATCACAGGATCACCAGAGAGCAGCAGAGCATGAGGAGGAAGAAGAACAGTAACGAGGAGAGGTGCACCGAAGAGAAGGTGGGATGCAACACTTACTTGCGCCTGGAAGCAGAGGCTAGGGCATGGCGAGGCAGTGCTCGCGCGGCCCTAACAGCTGCAAGTCCAGGGAAGGCGCCGACGTTACGCCGGCGAACCCAGACACGAACCAGCACCACCGTAGCAAGCACCTGAGGCGACGGCACGAGTACTGCAAGCAGCACCCGCGCCAGGTCAACCCCAGGCGCGTACCCATCGTCGGCGAGGACGAGATCTCGCCGGAGTTCGTCGAGGCGATTCTCCACGAGATCCAGATCGGAGGCGATTCGCCAGGAGAGGACGAGAAGGGGAAAACTGCGCGGACATATCGATAGATCTGCACGCGGCGGTTCAGGATCGGTAGGTGGCTACGGCGGAGGAGCACGGCGATGGCCGGAGCGAGGCGGCGGCCATGGCGGCGACGCCATCGCCACGGGAGTCGCCAGAGGTTAGGGTTAGGCGAGCGAGTGAGAGGGCCGAGTGAGGAGAGTGAGGTGGGCCGCTTCGGCGCCACCGAACCCAAAAGGGGATCAGCCTTATTGGGCCGTCCCTGGGTTTAAGTTATTGGGCTGGGCCCAATATGGGTCCAGGGAGGTATTTTGGTCTTTTTACATTTAATAAAAGAACAAAACTTTACCAAATTTTCATAAATCAAACACAACTCTAAAAATCCATTAAAAATATGATTCATGAATGAAAAATAAATCTTAACAAGAATAAAATATGAAATGGAATTTATGAAATAAATTCAAAATTATGAATTTTAAGAATTTAAATAATAACTTGGAATTTAAAATTATTATTTCCTTGTAATTAAAATTCAAGGAAAAATCTCAAATAAGTTCAAATACTTATTTTCAAACATTTCAAAATGAAATTCTACTATTCCAAGTCATTTCTTTTGAAAAAGGGTATTGTTCCCAGAAAAATACTATATTCCTTTTATTTCCAGAAACTATAGAGGTAACTCTATAATTTTCAACTATTTTTGGAATGATTAAAGGAATCATCAAGTAAATAGTTTTACTTTGAATTATTGTACTTTGTGTAAATTAAAATGGTTTATACTTTTAAATCAATTGTAAATTACTGTCAAAGACATAAATCTTAAACGCAACCCTAAATTGCTATAACTCAGCGGGGTAAAGGGATTTAACATAAAATAATACATCCATGATTGCATTATTTGGATTTTATAACATTGTCCTTACCGGACAATGATGCTTCTTACAGAACCCGATGTCCAGGTTCCATCAACTGCATTGAACTGCACTATCTCGCAGTCCACAGGCAAGTTCACCCTTGCTCATGTCAACTTGAGTATTTTCTACTACTTTAATGCAAATCTATATACTTATCATTCCTGCATCGCAAATGAAATGTTACTTTTCAACTATGAATATGACTATGTGGCTGGCAATGGAACCATGGTATGTGTTGATATGGTGGATGTTCCATTGCAATGGGTTATATCACCCTAGGATTAAATTACCAATGCCGTCCAGTGATTCTAGCGCCGTACAAATCGCGTTGACCATGAGATCTATAATGGCTCTGGGGAAGCCAGTCGTATCTTTTCCCTTCTGCACGCCAACGGATTGGTAGAGCCGGCGGGGTGTTGGAGGCACTGCCGTAGGTTGGGATAGCCTTTTAAATCCCCATCCATTAGTGATGATGGCTCTACGATCTATGAAGGATTGTCCAAAGTGCACCATGAGTAAAGCCGTATTATCGGGGGAAGTCTACTGGAGGTGTACGGGTGGACAAAAGGGTGGGTTTGCAGTCGCGGAGAAGGCGGTGTGGGCTTGGATCTTTATACCTGGCCTCACACCAAAGGAAGTGTGAACGGGGGCAAGTCCCTGCGGATGGCAAAAAGGGTGAGATCTCTTGTGGGAAAAGTAACGCACCTCTGCAGAGTGTATCAAATTGTGGCTGTCACTCCTTGTTCCGGGAAGGGAACTGCGAACGCGGCAGGAAAGGAACTCCACGAAGTTCTAGTCAACCTGTGAAGACTGACGGGCATAGTTTTCATAATAAAAGCAACCTTTTGAAGAAATGATTTCAAAAACATGCATTGACCTGCGATTTCCTGATCAATGGTCGTAGCTAGTGCATCAAACACCTTTTTATTCTTTTAGAACTTGCTGAGTACCTCTGTACTCACTTTCTTTCGACACCCTTGCTAGACTGTGATCCGGAAGTGGAGGCCATCAACGATGGAGCACCAGAAGGAAGCTACGAGCTGGTCTACGAAGAACCTGATCTTACCGGCGGAGTGGAAGGCGTAGACTATGGGATAGTCTACGGACCAGATGACACGGAGGTGGAGGAGTAGTGACATACCCTAGCATCATAGAGCCGAGCAACGTAGAACTTACCTAAATAAGTTGTTGAGCTCTTTATATTTTATGAGTTGTAATCGTACTTAAGTAGTATCTTAGGGTGTTCTCATAGGACCTGTGAGAATACCAACTTGTTAAGACAATGTTTGTAATAAAGTATGGAGTGTTATGACCTGCAATGTTTCTGTTGTACCACTCTGAGGGATATGGCAAATTGTGAAGAAGTCCCTTCGCAAAGATCATATCAACGACTTGTATACTATAACATGCAGTGGTATGCTGGGTCACCGCAGCTGCCCTCGTCTCCGTCCTTACCAGAGTGGTGTCCAGGTCCTACCATGTTGATGTTGAACGAGAATCCTGGCTGGCACCCTCCAGGGTAAGTGCACTCCACCATGTTAACGGCGGGGAAGGGGTGAGTGTCGACTTTCATGGCGTACTGGTTGAAAATTAGACGTCCTTGTTCTATCGCCATTTGGATCTGCTGACGCCACACCCTGCAGTCGTTGGTGGTATGGGAGAACGAGTTATGCCATTTGCAGTATGGCTTTCCGTTCAGCTCCTGTACCGTGGGGATTTTGAGGCCTTCGGGTAACTTCAGCTGCTTCTCCTTAAGTAAGAGGTCAAAAATTTGCTCAGTTTTAGTTACGTCGAAATCAAACCCTCTGGGCGGACCTGGTGGCTTAACCCATTTGCAGGATATGGGGGTTGCCCCCCGAGTCCATTCAGCCACTGCTACCTCTTGATCTCCCGCGGACCCTTCATCTTCATCTGCTTCAACCAAGACTACCGCACGCTTGAATTTGTCCTGGTACAAGTCTGGGTGGCGCTGTTCATATAACGTCAGTTTCTGAACCATGTGCGCTAGTGAAGGGTAGTCTGCTTGGGAGGCCATATCCTTGATTGGTGATGCAAGGCCCACCGCTGCCAACTCGACTGCTTCTTTTTCAGCCACACGAGCCGAATAACATCGGTTCCTAACAGTTCTGAAGCGCTGGACGTATTCTGCCACAGTTTCTCCACGCTTCTGACGTACTTGTGCTAGATCGGTAATGCCGGCCTCGGAAGCCTCTGAGTGATACTGCATGTGGAACTGCTCTTCCAACTGCTTCCACGTCCGGATTGAGTCTGGTGGCAGCGATGTGTACCACCCGAAAGCCGATCCTGTGAGGGACTGTGTGAAGAACCTCACACGCAGCTCATCTAATGCTGAGATCGTGCCCAGCTGTGCCAAATATCGGCTCACATGCTCGATGGAGCTGGAACCATCTGATCCATTAAACTTGGAGAAATCAGGGAGCCGATATTTTGGTGGTAGCGGGATCAACTCGTACCCGTTGGGGTACGGCTTGGAATAGCCGATTGTCCTCCTTTTCGGCACCATGCCGAACTGGTCTCTCAGGATCGTGCTGATCTGATCCGCGGTCTTTGGCTGCGGGAGTCGAACTACGAAGATTCGCCGGAGTGGCATACTTAGCCAGCCACGCTTGCTTTTCCAGCTCGAGCCAACTGCGGGAGCTGAGCTGGAGGTTTGTCGGAGTGGCATACTTAGCTAGCCACGTACGCTTCTCAAGATCTGTTCCCGAAGTTCCTCCTGTTGTTCCGAAGTCCCTGCTTTGTTGCGATCTGGTTTGTGAGTGCCCGATTCTTGCGATGCGGCACGTATGTGCACGTGTATCCGTGAGGGATCTCCTTAGGCGCCTCATGCAAGAACTGGTAGTCACTAGGGTCACCACCGATCTTGTAGATGACGTATGCCGGTGAATTCGGCACTTCTGGTGCTGCCAACGCGAATGGCAGCGGTGGACGGGACTGGAGTGGCATCTCTCCTTGGTAAGTCCCGAGAGCTGGTCCTGACGGAGAGTACTGATGCCTCATGATTTCCTGGATCACCCGAAGAGCGACACGCTCCAAAGTGTTCACCAGGCTCTCAGAATGGCGGTGTAGCGAATGAGCTACCATGAAGTTAACTTCCTGACGCAGGGACATGGTGCGTTCTTCTGACGGGGCGGACAGGTCCACTCCATCGAGCGCGCCTTCAGGTGAGAACCCTTTCCACCTGATGCCATGTGAGCGGGTTCTGTGAAAAGAGCCGATGAGGTCGTCTTCGAGGATAGCTTTGACCTCGTCATACTTCTTCTTGAGCTCCTCGGTCAGATCCTCGTACGTGACTGGAGTGCCGTCCGCCATCTCAGATGTAGATGGCGATGCGGTTGATGTCGCAGAGTGTCCCACCGGGCGTGCCAGAATGTGTTGCGGTCAGAAACCCACCGGCGAGCAGCGACGGGCAACACAGTAGAGCCGGGAGGCTCCCAGGACTGCGGCTGGCCCTGGTCCCTCCGAGCGACGGCCCGCAAAGACTCGACACGCACGTCCGATGCTGGTGCAAGGGCGTGCCACCTGACCTATACCTGGTCAGGAAGGTGATGGATGTGCCTCGCTTAGTTTCCTACATGGCATACACGTAAACATTAAATACGAGCCTCGATCGGCTCTCAGGTTGTCCTGTGAATCGGCTCAAAGAGCCGATCCACCCATGATCCGTACGAGGTGTACGAATATATGGTGGTCCTGCTTGATCAAAATAAAGCTAAAACGACCTACTACGATCTAGGGTTTTCACCACATAATCGGAACATCCTACTCGTGATTGAGCCTGGCGGCCACGCACGGTGATCGTAAACCGACCCTAGACAAGGCCTAAAAACCAACACGAGGTTGATCCCCGGAACATCCTGTCTAGGGCTAGCAAACTACACCCTACGCGCCACTGGATCCTTCAACCCGTTTGTAAGGCCTAACTATGCAGATATTAAACTAATCCTTGAAGAACAAGGAGCAATCATAACGGATCGGATCTACTAAATAATGATCAAGCGGGGTGCCGCCCTTACACCTAAGATAGGCGTAAGGGCGGCTAGACGTCTCAGGGTTGCACGACGATAGCATATGATACGATGAACAATGCTAACCCTAACACGTCTAAGATAACTACGTTGCTCGCCATCAAAAAGGCTTCAGTACGAGCAACGCATGAACAGCGAATAAACGTTTACTGCCTAGATCGCAAGATGCGATCTAGGCAGCATGATGCTTACCCGGAAGAAAAACCCTCGAGACAAGGGAGTTGGCGATGCGCCTAGATTGGTTTGTGGTGAACGTGATTGTTGTTTATTTCATAAACCCTAGATACATATTTATAGTCCGTAGACTTTCTAACGTGGGAATAATCCCAACCGTGCACGAGCCAAACTCTAACTAACCGACACGTATCCTATCATATTTACAGATACAAGGGCAAACTAGCCCAAACTCCGTGTACAAGGCCGGTTCGCATATTCTTCCATATATATATATATTCTTCAAGCCCAATCTTGATCGCGGCCCACCTCTGATCCGGTCAAATTCTGGTGATAACACTTTCATAGGCAAAGACTGGAAAAAAATGCTCCATATTAGTGATGGATATGTTAACTGCAACAGAAAGACAAATGCAAACTACAAGAATTTATTGATTGATCTTTGGCCAAGGAGAGAGTTCATCTGAATATTATTGCCCATTTGTCAGTCTCATTTTCTCATAACGAAAATATCAGCAATAAGCACAACAGACCTATGTTCATGTGTACTACGCCTGCACTAATCTGACTCAATGAGATCACTAGCTGCGATATGAGTACAAATTCAGTATGTCAGGCACAGTATCTCCGGCTCTCCTCACCGGGCATGTTCCTGGCACACTAATTGAGTAGTGACCACTGGGTTAGAACCTCTCTACAATGGTCAGCTCCATCATGAAGCCCAAACTACAAAACAGAGAATGATGTGTAATGTGTCATGACTTGAACCAACAGCGTATGAAAATTTTGTGCAACATGAAAACTGAATTCAGTTACTCAAACCAATTATTTGAATGCTTGTCAATTCCTTGTTTGTCTGTGAAGAGATTGGATTGAACCTGCTATATTTAGGTCTTCTGGGTAACTGGGTTGATAACATATATCAGGGTGCATGGAGTGCTTGCTCCTCCAACATCAGTGAGCATGTGCCATCACTATGTGGTGAGAGGACTGCTCCTCCTTGCACCATGCTCGCTCCTCCTTGCCCCCTCCTCACTCCTCCTCGCACGTGGAGGGGAAGACAAGACCTCCATGGAGATAGGGAGGAAGAGTTGCGACCATCTTGGACAGTAGTGCGCCTAGAACGACTGATCCACCGGTGTCGCCGCTGCGAGCTGATGAGTCATGGTGGGCGCCGCTGCTGGAAGTTGAGGTCAAGAGAGGGGTGCCGCTGATGTAGGTTGAGGATGAGGGAGGGGAGCCACCACTCGAGGTCTTCAAAGCTCGTCGGCAGGCCATAGCTTAGGAGGGAAAGCACGAATGGTGCCATGACGATGTTGTTGGATAATTAGGCACAATTTCCATGATTAATTCCAGAATATTAAGCATGACGACGGTAACTACTAACATGTGAAACTCGAACATACTAGATGAATTAATCACCATGAATAGTAGCAGGGCAAAAGATACAACATCCATCTCTAAACATCGAGATAAGTCGCACGTACCGATCTGGTGGAGGTGGCGGTGGCGGTGTAGCAGATGACATCACAGTAGTAACCTTGTTGATGACAACGTTGTTGACGATGGGTCGAAGTACACGACGTTGAAGCCGACGGTAGGCAGCACCGCCCGACTTAGACGGAAGGCGACCCGTGATGAAGAACTTGAGCAGTCGCGCAAAGCGCTTCCCAAAAACCTCATTCGCCCTCTCCCGTGCAGGATCGCAAAGGTGAGTGGTTTCAGAGACCCGCTCTCCCGTTCGCCGGCGCACGCCGGTGGGCGGGATGGAGTAGGCTACGATGGCGGCGCAAGCAGAGAGAGGTGGAAACCCTAACTCGTGTATTGGATGTGTTTCTGCGGTAGCCGGGCAAGAGATTATATAGGCTCAGGAAACCCTAGGCAACGTGGGCCACGGCCACGTCGCACGAACATTTCGAGTCGATGCTCGAGGCTCAATCGACTCACCACGATCGCGACGCGCGTCGTGACGTGTCGAGTCGAGCGAGCGAGGAGGAGGAGGAGCGCGCGTGTACCACTCCTATTCTCACTCACTTACTAGTGGTGGAACAACCCACCTTATAAGCTGGTCTAACTTCCTCCCAACTTTCCATGTGGGACTAAACTTCCCACCTCTTGGCACTCCCTAGTGATCTGCCACCATCTTGGGCTCAAACTCACATGGGCTGCCACAATGTGGGCTTTGAGATTTATAGGAAAATCTGAAATCTAATGTGGACCACTAAAAGTGGATCCAATATTTCAACAATCCCCCACCAGATCTCAAATACCCATTTAGATATTTACCAATACTCGTTGCTTGTTTATATACCGGTGTTTCAGCAGTGTTAAGTTGAACTTCCTCCTACAACCTTAAGCTACATCTATTCACACTTGAACAATGGACTAAGCCTTGAATTGCAAGTTTTGCGTCAACATGTTTCACTCAAAGCCATAACTAGTACATGGTTACCAGTAGCCTACCCCGTGAGTGAAGCATATGCGTCATACTTCGTGGTCTCTTCATGAGTTTACTAGAGATCACCAAAATCTCATAGATTGCGACGTTTAACAATCGGACTCATATAGGTGTGTTATTTCAAGAATGCTCTGTAGGATATCATCTTTTCTAAAACAGCCAACATAAACACATTGAGGCTTGTTGCACCAACCTGCCTTACAGCAATTGAGAGTTGTGCATCTTCACATAGAGAGGGTTACATAATATTCTCCTCAATTAAACCACTAGTTTGTTCTTCCCAGGTCCTATTTCACGGGATCTCCGATCACAATGGTTGGGTTACCACTATGGTGTAACATCAACGGGTCTCAAACCATCTCCCTCGATGCACTTTCTATCACATTACATGATAGTCCCTTGTAAAGAGATATGCCATATTTTTGTTTGTTTGAATATATGTAACAGTTATTACTCCGGAGTTTCGCAATTTCCCGACAGACTTCAAACATCTATTGACGTGTCTTGATGACTTCGTGTCATCCTTAGAATTGTTCACTTTGACAATTACAGTTTGATTGTCACAATTCAAAAGGATTGGCGGAACAGGTTTCTCAACCACAGGCAAGTCCATCAAGAGCTCACGCAACCATTCTGATTCAACAATGGTTGTGTCTAAGGTAGTAAGTTATGCTTCCATAGTTGACCTCGTCAATATGGTTTGCTTGCAAGATCTCCATGACACTGCGCCACCTCCAAAGGTAAATACACCTACTAGTGTTGTAGAGATCAGCTACATCAGAGATCCAATTTGATTCACTATATCCTTCAAGCGCAGCTGGGTGCCCTGAATAGTGAATCCCAGAACTCATTGTACCACATACGTAGCGCATGACCCTATCAAGTGCATGCCAATGATCAACACCCGAGTTTGACATCAACCTACTCAACTTGCTAACAAAAAAAAAAAAGTTAGGTCTAGTCGCGCTCGCTAAGTACATGAGTGAGCCAACGATCTGAGAATATCTCAATTGATCTATGGAAATCCTCTGGTTCTTGCGTAATGTTTGAAAGGACACGTATGTCGCCTAGAGGGGGGGGGGGGGGGGTGAATAGGCGATTTAAAACTTTTACGAGATGGGCTTAACAAATGCGGAATAAAACTAGCGTTTACTTTGTCAAGCCCAAAGCCTATATACTATTGTTCACCTATGTGCACCAACAACTTATTCTAAGCAATGCAAGCAAGTATGTGATAGCAAGATATATATAACTTCAAGCACGATGGCTATCACAAGGTAAAGTGCATAAGTAAAGAGCTCGGGTATAGAGATAACCGAGGCACGCGGGAGACGATGATTTATCCTGGAGTTCACACTCTTGCGAGTGCTAATCTCCGGTGGAGAGGTGCGGTTGCTTAGTGTTCCCAAATGCCACAAGAGGCTCACCTTGAGGTGTGGTTGCTCGATGCACACCAACGCCACAAAGGCCTCACCCCAAGATGCGGTACTCACACCACACACCGAACGCCATGAAGGCGCCTCACCTAAATCTCCGGTGACCCTCGCCACAAAGGCCTAGGTCACGGTTCCACTAAGGGATTTCCTTCGAGGCGGAAACCGGGCCTTACACAAAGGTTGGGGCACACATCCACAACTTAATTGGAGGCTCCCAACAAATCACCACAAAGGTCTAGAATCCGTCTAGGGTTCCAAGAACCCAAAAGTAACAACTTTCTTGCTTTCAACTCCACGAATCACCGTGGAGAACTCAAACCGATGCACCAAATGCAATGGCAAGAACACCACAAAGATGCTCAAGTCCTTCTCTCTCAAATTCCAACAAAGCTACAAAAGCTATTGGGGGAATAAGAGAGGAAGAACAAAGGAATTCACAAAGAACACCAAGATCAAGATCTAGAGAGTTCCACTCACAAAGAGATGGATTTGATTGGTAGAAATGTAGATCTAGATCTCCTCTTCCTTTTCCCTCAAATGGATTCAAGAATCATTGGAGGAGTAGAGGGATGTGGGAAGCTCTCAAGGTCAACAATGGTGGAGAGCAAAAGGAGGAAGAAGAAGTGGGGAGAAAGAGGAGGAAGAAGGCCTTAAATATGGGTCTTAGATTTCTGCCCGTTGGGGCCAAAATCGCGACAGGCCGGCAGTGCCGGCCTTGTTCCACCGGCAGTGCCGGGGTGGCCGGCAGTGCTGGCCTTTTTCCACCGGCAGTGCCGGCCCGGCGGCAGTGCCGGGGTGTTCCCGGCGGCAGTTCCGGCCCCCCTGTTTTTACCCAAACACCCGATACGAAAACCTTAAGAACTTTTGCATCCGGACTCCGATTTTGATGATCTTGGGCTCGTTTCGAAGCTAGTAACAAGCTCTACAAGATCATGCAGGGAACCATCATAGTCCAGTAAGGTAGGATAGAAATAAAAGACGAAAGGTTTGACTTATCTAAAAAAGACATACCGGTAAAACCTCCAACCTCGAAAATGCAACAAGTTGAGTTAGGAAACTCGGATTTAGGTGAAACCAATTTTGTTGTAAAGGGGATGACAAGAGCTACCACACAAAGAGTGAAAAGCTTAAGAACAAGTGGGGTGGGTTTTTCTATGTATTCTAGAGTGAAACCTCTCAATACGAGAAACCGAGAAAAACTCCAATATCGAAAACGCAACAAGTGATCCATGCGGAATCCGTTTTCGATGAACTAGAGCTTGTCATGAGAATAAGCACAATCTCTAAAACACCATATGGATAAGATCCAAATAACAACCAAGAAAGATGATGCAAGGATGCAAAGGTTTGAGCTCTCTCCGGACGATACGATCGAGTTACTCACTCGAGAGCCCTCTTGATAGTATGGCAACTAAACTATAAACCGGTCTCCAACTACACTATGAGACCGGTGAGAAAGAAACCCTATCAGGAGCAAACCTTATACTTGCGCATTCCACTTGAGCTCGATGATGACGATCTTGACCGCAACAAGATGGAACGCCTTTCTTGATTCTGCTTGCTTGACGAAGTCTTGTGGATTGCTCCCCCATAATCCATCATGGGAGAGCTTCTTCTTCGGCGCATCTTCACATATCCATGAACACTATATGGAGAGCATGCTTCAAGCATATGATCTCTTCGAGTTGGCTCATCTTAAACTTGCACTTCATTTCTTCATGTTGATGTCTTGAAGTAACTTGAGGGCTCACTTCCTCTTCATCTTCAAGACATACTTGACACTTGATATCCTTCATCAATTTCTTCTTATTGCAACCTTGAAGCCAACATATGGTTCAAGCATTGCCTATGGACAACACCTAAAAATATAACTCAATGCAAACATTAGTCCATAGGGATTGTCATTAATTACCAAAACCACACATGGGGGCTCCATGCACTTTCAATCTCCCCCATTTTGGTAATTGATGACAATCTCTTTGAGAGGGTTCATATAAGGAATTTAAGTAACAAATAAGTTGAATATATAGAGCAAACTCCCCCATAATATATGCATGTGTGAATGATCTTGACTTTCATTGCATATATTGGCATTCAAAGCCTAGTGGGGTTTCCTCTAAATATTCAACTATGCAAAGCAACAAGATGCAATGCAATAAAGGCACATGCTTAAGCACAAAGCAAAGACATAACCAAATTCCCTT
This sequence comes from Lolium perenne, assembly GCF_019359855.2. Lineage (NCBI taxonomy): Eukaryota > Viridiplantae > Streptophyta > Magnoliopsida > Poales > Poaceae > Lolium > Lolium perenne. The sequence goes on from NW_027248984.1 coordinate 860,086, forward strand.
AAACCCTCCAAACTTCTCCCCCATTGGCACCAATTGCCGAAATGGGTGAAAAATTTAGAAGGCCACTATAGTGAGAGTTCCTCCATAGCGTGTGCATTTCTCATAATTTGAGTGGAATCAAATGCACGTATCCAATGAAAAATATTCGGAAGGAATCACACTATAGATAGGATCAAAGATCGCAAAAAGATAACGAAGTCAAGAAGCTTCAACAAATGAAGCAAGCAACCAAATGAACCAAAAAGAAGATACCAAAAGAAAGATAGATATTATGATAAGATCAAAAAGATTGCTCTAAATAATATGAGGAAGCTCCCCAAGGTTTGTGCACAAAACTAGACAATTTGCATTGGAGTATAAAGTGCACAAACATGGAATCATCACTCCCATAATATCATTCAAAAACAAAAAATACCAAGTGAAACAAACTCTAATGATCACCACAAAATAGTGCCTTAAATAAAATGAGAAAGCTCCCCAAGGTACATGCATAAATTAAAATGTTGCATTTGAATACAATATGCATAACATGGAATCCTCACTTCCTCATTATCATTTAAAACACAAACATTTTCAATAGATCATAGATAGAAAAATAAGCTTAACACTTGCAACAAACAAATGGTTGAGCAACAAGTAAGAGGCATCATAATAAAAGGCTCAACCAAGAGGATATGTGAAAGGCATGATAAAGCATATTATAAGACTTTTACAAGGATGAGCAAAAAGCATCATCATAGTCTTCAATGAATTATATTGCTTAGCATGACCAATCAACACGCAATAAATAAATAAGATATCAAAAGGATATGTATCATCTCTTATGTGTATAAGTTTCTCTAAGTGAGCAATATCACAAAGATATTTATCCACAAAGAAACATGCACACTGTTGGGGGGATAACCCCCGGTATGCCAAAGGCATGCCAAACCGGATGGTTTGAGCCATCATGATACCGGTTTAATGATCTTACCGGAAGCCTAGTAGGAATCCGGGAAAGCAAAGCTAAGCCGGTATCCCCAAAGGGGTATGCCGGAACCCGGTATAGAAGATACCGGAAAGGAGAGCCTGTCGGCAGGACTGGTCAAAGATTCTCTTCAGAGCAAGAAGACAAGGATGAGCTAAGCAAAGTAACTTTATTCAGAGCCCTGGCGCCAAAGAGAGAGGTGACGGAGAAAGAAGCCGGAGGACGTCAGCCTCCCTGATTAAAGAAGACCCCGGTGTCATCTATGATTAAAGTAGCTTTGTACAGTAACTCTGTAAAGTAGTTTGTCCAGTCAAAGATGCCATTAGGGTTTCTTGCTCTGTAAGCCACCCTCTCCCCTATATAAGGAGAGGGGGCAGCCCTCCTTGCGGGCACGATGCAATAGAGGTAGACAGAACTTGTAATCATGCTGTGATCAATGAAGCAAGCGATCTAGTAAAGAGTTCTTCCTCTTGTCTCTCTTCTTGTATACCGGTCTCTGGCTGTGTTCTTGAGGAAAGCATCCGGAAGTTCTTCCCATCTAATCGCAAACCCTCCCCCGAATCCTCTTGCGTCCATTCGGCCCCAATCTAAGCCATCCTATGGCATCTGCTCGTTCACCACGACGACAGTTGGCGCCCACCGTGGGGCATGAAGTGGCGCTTGATGGAGTTCACATTCGGGCGGGCGTCCTCGAGATCTCCGGCGAGCGTACGGTGTCCGCGTTGGTGCAGCGCATCTACGCCATGGACTTCATCAACGACAACGCGGGCTGCTTCGCCAACGGCGGCGTCTTCCCCAAGAACGGCCGCATCATCGAGTTCGGCAGCCACCGCGTCTACTTCGGCACCGTCCCCGTGCGCCAGCGCCTCTCGCCGGTGCTGGTGGCACCGGACCCGCCAAGATGGCTCTGTGCTGGCCGCGCCGCCGGCAGCGTCGAGGTAATGATGACCGGTGCGGCTGGTGCAGGAAAGGAGGTTGCGGCTGAAGGTGCCGGTCGCGCGGTTTCGACCCGTGTGGCTAAGCCACCGCTGGAGCGCGGCGCAGGCGCAGCGGGAGCATCATCCGCGCCACCGGAGACACCGCTCCAGGCAGCGATGAACGTCCTCGCCACCCCCATCGCGCAGAACATCGACCCGGCAGCGGCTCAGGCGGAGCTGGAGGCGCAGCGCCAGAAGATGCTCGAGAGCGGCAAGGACATCGTCAGGGCGCAGCGCGAGCTGAACCTAACCGTACGTGAGTATAACGCTGCCCATGGCTTTGCTTCTGTTAGCGCGCATGCTGCTAGGATGCCGGAAAACCGGCTAAAGGCTCGCAACCTAGATCAGGATTTGCGCAAGGAGATTCTTACCGGCAAGAGTGCCTCTGCATCTGCTAGCATCGTGGAAAAGCCTAAGTATAGCAGCCCGGATAAAACTATAAAAGCTGCTAAGGCTGCAGTAGAGCTATGCGAGTCGCTTTCCGGAGAGGCTTTGGTAAAGCAGCAAGAGCGTGTTAGAGAACTGCTGGAAACCATAGAGCAGCAAAATGCTGAGCAGCTGGCTAAGCTGAACAAGGCAGCGGCCTCAAAATCCGCGCGTTCGACAAAGAATGCCGGTAGCAAGTCCCATGGGCAGGCTTCGTCCCCCCATCCGGATAGAAGAAGAGAAAAAGATGTGAATGCGCAACAGATGACTGTGTACGATCCGATTCTTGCCGGAAAGCAACAAGCCGGGCAACATGATGCCGGTAGAAAAAGTCAAGGGGCAGAGCGAGGCTACGCCAGAGGCTATGCCGGAAACAATCATGCCGGTATGTATGAGACCGGGCAAAACTATCGAGCTGCAAGGGCAGCGTACGATGAAGAGGAAATAGATCCCCCAAGGTACCGGCAGGCAAGGGCCACGGTACCGGAATGTTACGATGAAGCCGATTCTACAAGACCGGCAGCATACCGGAACCCATTGGGAGAACGCCTGGGAGAGAGATACTTACCGGAACGGGATGCAAGGCACCGTCTGGATAGAGTGTACTTGTCAGAAATGATCGAGGAGGAAGGTCCTCCAGGTCCAAAGTGCTTTGGCCCAAGGATCATGAAAGAAAAACCACCAGTCCGCAACTTTATGTTGCCCCGTGACACGAAAACATACGATGGCACCACGAAGCCGGAAGACTGGCTCGCGGATTACGTGACCGCGGTATACGTTGCAGGCGGTGGAGGAACCGTAGCAGGAGGAGGAAACCGGCGTTGGGCCGTGAGGATCATACCATCGTTTTTGGTTGGACCGGCAAGAATCTGGCTAAACAACTTGCCGGCAGGAAGCATAAATGGCTGGTTGGATTTTGAGGAGGCCTTTGTGAGCAATTTCAGCAGCACCTATCAGAGGCCAAACAGGCCGCAGCAACTTGCTCTGTGCGTGCAGCGCCCGAATGAAACAGACTGGGATTATCTGGCTCGGTGGAACACTACTAGGAACTCCTGTGAAGGGGTAATCGAGGCACAAGCCATTGCTTGGTTTAGCAGTGGATGCAGAAGAGGTTCACCGTTGTGGCAAAAGTTGCAGCGCAACATGCCGACAACGTTGGCAGAGATGATACGTGTAGCTGATAGCTATGCGTTGGGAGACCCAACGCAGCCGGCAGTGCAACCGGAGCCGGAACAGCTGCGCCACGAACAACACCGGGACAACCGGAATAACAAAAGAAGGGAAGATTTTCCGGATCGAAGGTACGGTCCGCAGCAAGTTGTCTTTGTGCGAGAAAACTACGAGGCCAGCGGCAGCCAGAGGCAAAAAACCGGATCGCAGCCATGGGCGGGTCCTAAGAAACAATGGGTGGAAAAGAAACCCTGGGTCCAGAAAAGAAACTGGCAAGAACCCGCAAAATACACCATGGAAGCTGCCATGGATCAACCTTGCCGGTGGCACACACCGAATCCGGCACACCCGTCAAACCATCTGACGAAGGATTGTACCTGGACCAAGTACCTGATGCAAAAGGGAACGGTAAAAGATGCACAGCCACCACAAGACATGCCGCGGCAGCAGCAACAGCTACCGCCACCACCGCCACTCACCGGGGCAAACGCCTTACCGGTGCAGCCAAACCGGCAGCAGTACCAGCAAGTTAACCGGGTGGAACAAAACGATAACCAACCACCTCCACCGGCACCTTTAGGCCGGAATGTTTACGAAGATCCGCATCTGTGCTGTGTTGTCTTTGTCACTGAGCCAACAGACAGGCAAAGTGTGCACCGTCGCTCCATGGAGGTCAATGCTGTGATGCCGGCAGTTCCCAAGTACATGATGTGGTCCAATCAGGAAATTACCTGGTCATCTAAGGATCACCCAAAGATCATGCCGAATCCGGGTGGATATGCTCTTGTTGTGGACCCAATCATGAAAGGGCCGCAAACTCGAGTAAAATTCAGCAAGGTGCTGATAGACAATGGCAGCAGCATAAACATCATGTACAAGCACACCATGCATACGCTGGGCATAACAGAAAACATGCTTCAGCCGACGCGCACAACGTTCCACGGAATCGTTCCGGGCTTGTCCTGCGCCCCGATAGGAAAAGTTCGGGTGGACGTGGCATTTGGAGGACGTGACAATTGCCGGGTGGAAAATCTGGAGTTTGAGGTGGTGGATCTAGACAGCCCCTACCATGCATTGCTGGGGAGACCGGCATTGGCGGCCTTCATGGCCACAACTCATACGGCTTACCTCAAAATGAAGATGCCGGCACCTCGTGGACCATTGACTGTGGTGGGAAACTATAAGGTCTCGCTGGAAACTGCATCTGCCGGATCAAACCTAGCGGAATAGCTGGTGATCGCGGAGGAAAAGAAAAGAATGCAGACAGCTGTTGCGCTGGCTCAGTCCTCACAATTGAGCTTAGCGGCAATGAGTGAAAACATGGGCTCACCGGCATTCAAGCCAACAAATGAGACAAAAGACATCGTGCTGGATCCGGCTTACCCAGAGCGCACCGTTCGTATCGGTGCCGGCCTTGATCAAGCATAGGAAAGCGCGCTCGTCAGCTTCCTCCATGAGAATCGGAATATCTTTGCCTGGTCAACTGATGATTTGGTAGGTGTTCCGAGGGAGCTGGCTGAGCACTCCTTAAACGTTCGAAAAGATGCCAAGCCGGTGCGGCAACCACTACGCCGGTTCGCTGAAGACAGAAGAAAGATCATAGGAGAAGAGGTAACCAAACTGCTTGTTGCCGGGTTCATCGTGGAGGTCACGCACACAGAGTGGCTGGCCAATCTGGTGATGGTTGAAAAGAAGAAAGATGAGAACCTGGAGGCAAAAGCTCCGAAGGTGTGGCGCATGTGCATCGACTACACCAACCTGAACAAGGCTTGCCCAAGAGATCCTTTTCCTTTGCCACGAATCGATCAAGTGATTGATTCAACTGCTGGGTGTGAGTTGTTGTCCTTCCTGGATGCCTATTCCGGTTTCCACCAAATTCCCTTGAAAAAGGAAGATCAAATAAAAACTGCGTTCATTACCCCGCACGGGGCTTATTGCTATGTCACTATGCCTTTTGGTTTGCGCAACGCTGGTGCAACGTACCAGCGCTGTATGCAAAAATGCTTGTTTGATCAAATCGGAAAGAATGTGCAAGTCTATGTAGATGACATTGTGATAAAAACTAAGGTAAAAAACACCTTAATCGATGACATCCGGCAAACATTCGATAACCTAAGACGGTTCCGGATGAAACTCAATCCGGCAAAATGCACCTTTGGTGTCCCTGCCGGCAAGTTGCTCGGTTTCCTGGTATCAAGCCGGGGCATAGAAGTTAATCCGGTAAAAATCCGGGCAATTAAAAGAATGGCTATCCCTCGAGAGTTAAAAGATGTGCAAAAGTTTACCGGAAGCTTGGCATCGCTAAGCCGGTTTGTAAGCAGATTGGGAGAAAAAGCTCTGCCACTCTATGCTCTCATGAAAAAATCTGACACGTTCGTCTGGACCCCTCAGGCAGACGCAGCGTTTAAAGAGCTAAAAACAATGCTAGCCACAGCACCTATACTGGCTTCACCTCTAGAAAGGGAGCCTATGCTGTTATACATAGCGGCAACAAACCGGGTTGTGAGTGTAGTGGTTGTAGTTGAAAGAGAAGAGGAAGGAAAAACCGTCCAGAGGCCGGTATACTACCTGAGCGAGGTGCTCTCCCTCTCAAAACAAAACTACCCTCACTTCCAGAAAATGACTTATGGCGTGTACATGGCCGCCACAAAACTCAAGCACTACTTTGAGGAGCACCCCATGAAGGTGGTGAGTGAAGCACCAATTTCTGATATCATGTGCAACAAAGACGCCAGCGGCCGGATTGCAAAATGGGCAATCCAGATATCACCGTATGTGCCGGCGTATGAAAGAAGAGATGCCATAAAATCACAGGCTTTGGCTGATTTCCTTGTTGATTGGGCGGAGATGCAATACAAACCGCCAGATCAGAGGATAGAGTACTGGAAAATGCACTTTGATGGATCCAAGCTCAAGGAGGGTCTAGGTGCCGGTGTGGTGCTTACTTCACCAAAAGGAGACCACCTCCGGTATGTTTTGCAAGTACATTTCAGGGCATCGAACAATGTCGCTGAATATGAAGCTTTGATACATGGGCTTAAGCTCGCAAAAGAAATCGGTGCACACCGGATCATTTGCTATGGCGATTCAGATCTTGTGGTACAGCAGTGTTCCGGAGATTGGGATGCAAAAGATGCCAACATGGCCTCGTACCGGTTTCACGTGCAAAAGATTGCCGGATTCTTTGAAGGTTGTGAGTTCCACCATGTGCCGCGCGCAGAAAATGAAGCCGCGGATGCTTTGTCCAAGCTGGGCTCATCTAGGCAAGAAATTCCTCCCGGAATAGCTTTGGCTCACTTAAGAGTGCCATCGATCAAACCGAGCCCGGAATCAGAATCAATTTTTGTACCGGAGTCACACGTAGTACCCATGGATATCGATGAAGGGAACCCGGGGACTGCTCCGGCAAGCTCGGGGACTGCTCCGGTAAGCTCGGGGACTGCTGTACCCATACCGGAAGAAATGATGCTGGTGGATAGCATGGAGAAAGATGCACCGGTGTTTTTGGTTCGAGAGATACCGTCATGGGTTAAACCTATTAAGGAATTCCTGATCAACGGCATCTTGCCGGCTGATGAAAACGAGTCAAGGAGGATACAAAGAAGGTCCAAAGCTTACACATTCATCAATGGTGAGGTGTACAAGAGAAGCGTTACCGGTGTCCTTCAAAGATGTGTGGAACCGGAGGAAGGGAAAGAAATGCTTGAGGAAATTCACCAAGGAGAATGTGGGCATCATGCTTCATCAAGGGCGCTCGTAGCAAAAGTATTCCGGCATGGGTTCTATTGGCCCACTGCTTTGGAAAACGCTGAGGATTTGGTAAGAAAATGCAACGGCTGCCAGAGGTACGCCAAGCAAAATCACACCCCAGCATCCGGTTTAAAGACAATACCGCTAACATGGCCATTCGCCGTTTGGTGCCTTGACATGGTTGGCCCATTCAAAACTGCAAGAAGCAGCATGACTCACATCTTGGTCATGGTGGATAAGTTCACCAAATGGCTAGAAGTGAAACCTATCGCAAAGTGTGATGGGCACGCAGCAGTGAAGTTCCTAAAAGATGTCATTTTGCGGTATGGATACCCGCACAGCATCATCACTGATAATGGAACCAACTTTGCTCAAGGTGAGTTCAAAAGGTTCTGTGAAGACAACAACATCCGGTTGGATTTGTGCTCAGTGGCACACCCTCAAGGCAATGGCCAGGTGGAAAGAATGAATGCCTTGGTGCTTTCCGGTATCAAGCCTAGACTCATTGATGCAGTGGAAAAGTCACCGGGATGTTGGCTCGATGAGCTACCGTCAGTACTGTGGAGTATAAGAACAACCCCAAACCGGTCTACCGGATACACTCCCTTCTTCATGGTTTATGGAGCAGAAGCGGTCATACCAACCGATATCATTCATGATTCACCAAGGGTACAGCTCTATACTGAGCAAGAGGTCAAAGAGGCCAGAGAAAATGATGTCGACTTGCTGGAAGAGGCAAGAGAGCTGGCTCTGGCAAGAACAGCCATTTACCAGCAAAACCTAAGACGCTATCATAACCGGAAGGTTAACCCGAGAGTTTTCCGGGAAGGAGATCTTGTACTTCGCCTAGTGCAGCGCACTGAAGGCCGGCATAAGCTTTTGCCACCATGGGAAGGTCCCTTCATTGTAAGCAAGGTGCTTCACAATGATGCATACTACTTGATCGATGCACAGGAGTGGAAGAAAGGAAAGGCAGACAGGTCCGGAGAGGAGAGCAAGCGTCCGTGGAACATAGCTCTGTTGCGTCCTTTCTACTCTTGAAGTGGTGGTGTAAGAAGTTCCTTTTTGTACCTTATATGCTATGAATAAAAGATGCCGGAACCTTGAATGAATCTCGGGGACTACCCCAACTTAAGTTGCATGTAACTTGTCTATTTTTTTCAGTTTACCGGTTGCTTATTGAATGTTTTTTCTTTCCGGTTTAGTAGTGTGCTAAATCCTACCGGAGTCTTCGACTCTGCTGCTGTCCGCAAACCGGCTTCATGGCAAGCAAGATAAACCGGTAGGAGATAAGCACATGAACTGCGAAAAGGGAGAGCAGGAAAGAACAATCCGGAAAATTTAACTAACCCCGGTTAAACCGGTTTTTTGCAAAATTTCAAAGTTATTTCTAAGTTCAAGAAGATGCTTGTTTGGTGAAAGAACCTTGTGCTCATACGCCAAAGAACGCCCAGAGAAGGCAGGCAGAGCCAAGGCAAAAGAACCAAGTATGCATCAAATTGGATGCGGAAACGATTTGGAATCTTTGCAGTGCAGGACAAAGTCAAAACCAAGAGCAAATATGCTGAGGCAAACATAAGATAATTAACACCGGTATAACTTACCGGCATAGACTGTTGTGCCACAACCAAAAGCAGATTTAAAGTTTTACACCATAAAACCCCGGCATACCGGGGTAGAATTTAATAAATATTGTCTTAAAGCAAGCAGGACCAACAGACACAGCAGGCAAACATATCACAGAGAATCATCACGCAGCAGGGGCTTCCGGAGGAGCATCGCCGGCATCAGCATCGTCCAGGAGCTCTTCTTCGGCTTCATCCTCCTCCTCGTCGAGATAGTCCTTGACGTCAGGAGGGGGAGGGATGAAGGTGTGCATGTCGGCGTACTCCGCGATGTGGTACGCGCGATCCTGCCGCTTAGCGGTGAGGATCGGGTCCAGATCCGTTTCTGCGTCTTCACGCACGCCGGTAAGGGCGTCCAGATCGAGCTCCGGGTACCAGGAGCAGGCGACGCGGAGGGCGGAGTCCGCTCCAGCGCGGGCAGCAGAGCATTGCCACTCGCGGATCCTCCTGCCGGCACCCTTGAGACGATCGCTGATAAGGGAGAAGGTGTCCGGCACCTCCTCGCCAGGCCATAAAGTCCTGTAGAGCTGGGTAGCTACATCAGGGATGTCCGACAGATTGCGGTCTATGGCGCGCATATGGGACACCCGCGCGTTAAGCGCGACCAGATGGTCCTTGGGCGTCCATGGCACGGTAAGATCCGCTCGGCCTTGGTCCTTGCGGCGCGCGTCGACCTTCTTGACAGCGTACCTCTGCGAATCCGGAAAGAGGCCTGTGCGAAGAAAGAAAAAGGTTAAGGAAAAGAGTCCGGAAGAAAAAGAGACCGGAGAAAAAAGAATCCGGAAGAAAGAGACCGGAAGGAAAGATAACGGAAAGAAAATGGGGTCGGAGGAAAAAAGGCTCATATGCAGTAGTCAAAGTGCAAACGAAAAGAACTTACGGTGGGCGAGTGTGTCGGTTTGCAGGATCAACTGATCGCATTCCTTATGCTCCTCCTCCAGCCGCGCGACCTTCTCCTCGGCACCCTTCCGGGCCTTGGCCATCTCCTCCAGCTCTGCCCGCAATACCACAGTGGCATTGCAGGCATCCTCCAGAGCCTCGTCCAACTTGGCCGCTGCGTTCACTTCAGCGGCTTTGAGGGCCTTGGCGTGGTCAAGCCCCAGCTGAATGAGCTGAGACTTGAGCTCCTGGTAGCTGGTCTTGAGGGCGTTCAGCTCCTCCTGGTGCTGCCGGCTGAGCTGGTCCTTCTCCCCTGTAACCGGGAAAGAGAGTGTTAACAAGGTTATATTAATAAAGATGGAAAAGAAACCAAATTTAAAGGAGAAGGGAAAAATCGTACGTTGGGCCGCGGCGAGCTGCTCCTTGAGAGCATCGATGGAAGCTTCCGGGATCACTGTTAAACAGAAATTACGAATGTAACAAGGAAAAAATGTTTCCGGTAGCAAAGATGCCGGTGGAACAAAAAACTTACCTTGGCACTTGTCATGTGCCTCAGCGAGCTCCCGGTGCTCCCATAAAAGCTCCTCGAAGAGGGCCTTCCGAGCGTCAGCCGTGACCTGTTCAAGAAAAAGAAGAAATGAGTTAAGTTAACTCGGGGACTGGCAGTGCCGGTTTTGCGCGTTTTTAAGATAAGTTTTGCGCTAAGAACAAAATTCTTAACCCAAAACTCGGGGACTGGCAGTGCCGGTTTTGCGCGTTTCTAAGGTAAATTGTGTGTAAGAAGAAGGTGTTCAACCCGAAACTCGGGGACTGGCAGTGCCGGTCTCACGCTAAGTTCTTAAGTTAAGTTTTGCGCTAAGAGCTGCGCTCTCACCACGAAACTCGGGGACTGGGAAGATAGACAAGAGAGAAACCGGCATGAAACTAAAGAAAAGATAAAACAGAGCCGGAAACGAAGTAACTGGCAAAGATTGAAAAAAGTTAGTAGAACGTACCGTCAGATTGTTCGTGGAATCGTACCACGCGCTGTCGAGCTCTTTTACGGCGCTGCGAAGCCGCATAAAGTGCTCCTCAGAAGACCGATCCCCGACAGGATCAGGTGCCGGCAGCCGGTCCTTGCCCATTCCGCGGGTCGCCGGAGTGATGTCCGCGGCGTTCCACTTTTGAGCATAGGGCAGAAGGTGACCCAAGTCCCGGCCTTGGCGCTGGAACTCCGTGATGCGGCCAAGGAGGCCGGTGGCCTTCATGGTGGCACCTTTGGCGGCCTTGGAGACGTGCAGCACCAAGGGCTGCTGGCCGCCCGAAGGGGCGCTGGAGGCCGTCGCCTTCCCCTTGATGAGCTTGGAAGGCTTGGGCGGCGGCGCGGTAGAGGCGGCCCCGGAGGTCTTGGACGGCGGCGCGTTAGGAGCGGCCCTGGAGGGCTGGGCGCGAGGAGCCTCTGGCGGAGGCATGAGGATGGTGCGTGGAGAAGGGGGAGCGCTAGGAGCGTCACCCGTGTTGGAGCCTTCCGGCGCGGAAGATTCCGGCGCGGAAGTTGTCTTTTCAGGGACGGGAGGAGCAGGAGGCTCCGCCCGCCTGGCAGCTTCTTCTTCTCCGGCGCCGATGTTGCTGGCGCCAGTGTCCTGGTGTTCTGGGAGGTAGGAAAGATCCTCCTCCGTGCGGTGATCTGACGATGAAGGGGCCGCACGCCCCGAATTTGTTGTGCCCCCCGAGAGGGAGGCAGAGGTGTTGCCGGCACCAGATGGTGCCGGGCTTGAGCGAGGAGGAGGGGTTGAGGTCCTTGCGGATCCCTCAGAGCCCGATGGCCTTGGGCCAAGCTTGAGAGCGGGGCTGAGAAAAAGAAAAGACAAAAGGTTGAGAAAAAGCAACCGGAAAAAGAACTTAGCAAAAAAGAGGCAAGCCGGAAAATAAAATTACCCGGAAGCGGTTGGCATCGCCTTGCGTCCGTAGCGGCGCACGCCCACTTCCTTCTCCCCCACAGGCTCCGTCCGGAAGCGCTTGGAGGGAGGAGCATGGCTGGAGCCGGCAGTAGATGCCGGCTGCTAATTCTTTTGGCCCTGGGCCATGAGTTTGTCCACAAACTCAGAGCCGGCCTCGGCGCGCAGGGGCGGCACGCGCTCGTGGATCTGTGAGTTGGATATGGCTAAGAAGCAATTCGCAAGAAAGCAATAGCGGCAAAGTACAGGAAACCGGAAAAGAAAGTACCTCGAGCACGGTCAGGTCGTCGGAGGTTCCGGTTGGCTCCGGCGGGTCACGGCCAAGGCGCGCAGCCGGAGTCTTGCCCATCTTCAGATCCTTCCAAAAGATGTAGGGATCCGGGTCGAAGGAGTCAAGGGCGCGCTTCCGGAGAGTTCCTCGCCGCTCTGCTTGGATGAGAGGGAAGCGGTCCCTGGCCTGAAACAAGATAAAAAGGAAAGTTAATAAAAGCAAAAGGTTACCGGCAAAAACAACCCCAAATTGCGCAATCTCTTACTTCTTGAGTTGGAGGGTTAGAAGAGCTGAGGGGAAGGAGGCCCCATTCCCAGGCAAATGGCATAGCAGTTTGGCAAATCTGCTTAGCCTTCCGAACAACGTCCTTCTTGCTGAGAGGACGGCCTGTGATCTTGGTAGGATCGCCAGGGCCATACATCTCGCTCATCCTATGTGCGCGGCGCTTCAGAGGAAGCACCCGGCGCGATATGAAAGTCCGGATGATATCGTCAGAACAGATGTTGGTCTCCTTCTTCAAAGAGGCCAAGAAGCGCACTACCCGGTTGGTTTCGGCGTGGTCCGTCCTCGGGTTGTAGCTCCAATTGGTTCTGCTGGGGGGCCCCTCTCGATATGGAGGAAGATTGATAAGATTGGCGCGGTCGCTGTTCTTCACATAGAAGAAAGTCCCTTGCCAGGCGCGGCAGGACTCGAGGCCGGAAAATTTAAGAAAAGTGCTCCCTTGGCGGGAGCCAACAATGCAAGAGCCGCACTCCACCGGCGGCTTGGGCTTAGGGATTTCCTTGCCCTGGATGGAGTTAATCCGCAAATTGAAGAAGCGGGCAAACGTCTCACGAGTGGGACGAATGCCGATATAGGCCTCCATGAAGGTGGCATAGCAAGAGAGGTAGAAGATGGCATTGCCAGGAAGGTGGTGAGGTTGGAGTTCGTAAAAATTTAGAAACTCCCGGAAAAAAGGGGAGGCAGGAAGGCCGAAGCCACGCTCAAAGTGAGCAAGAAAAACAACATATTCATCGTCTTCGGGATCCGGTTCGATCTCGTCATCAGGAATCCGGCAGGTAACTCCTTCCGGAATCCTCCGAGACCGGTACAACCAATCGATCTCAAACTCAGTAACGTTGGAGCCCATCCAGGCTCCGCGGGTGATCGGGGAAGGCTCCTCGCCGGAAGATTGGCTGGAGCTGCTAGAGGCTTGGCCAGAGCTACTTGCCTCTTGGCTACCGGAAGCTTGGCTAAAGCTACCGGATTCTAAGTGGCCGCCGGACTCTTGGAGGCTACCGGATTCCTGCTGATTGCCGGAATCGGTCTCCATCGGATCTGAGGCCGTGGATTCACCGGGAGAGGGTCTACGGCGCTTGAGAGAAAGGGAAGAAGAAGATGCGGAGGAAGATTCCTCGTCAGACATTGCAAGGGTAGGCGAAAAAACAGGAATCCCAGACTTGAACCCCGCGTGAAGATCTACGAATAAGAAGAAAACCAAAGAAAAAGAGGAAATAAGAACACCAAAGACCCAAGATCTGAAAAGCAAGCAGGGGGCGAGTGAAGCGAGATTCGTACCAACCTTAAGCGGCGCAGTCGCTGAGGGAAGTGTTTGCTGGCGGCGGAGCGGACCTGCGGTCGCCGGCGAGCACCGTCGACGGCGAGGCGGAGAAGCTCGCGAAGAAGCGCAAATGCGGCGGGCGCGATGAAGTTGCTGCCGAAGATCTCCGCACAGCGAAGTCCGGCGGAAGCACGGCGTGAGTTCGCCGGGCGCCGGAGCTTGAACGAGCGACGGCGGACGGAGAGCGGCGGTGGCGCAAAGGCGTGGAGCTCTGTGCGCGAAGGATGAGAATGCGAAGAAGATGAAGAAGAAGGGGCGGTTGTGTTTATAAAGGAGAGAGAAAGTGGGCAGGGAACCGCTGGGCCGCGGCGGTTCGCCTCGCGGCCCGCGACGGTTCGCACCTTGGGCCGCCACGTGGCGAAGGGGTACACGCGAGAAAATGGACGCCACACGGAGGCGCACACGGGATCCTGAAGAGGTAGTGGGATCCGCAGCGGTGCATTAAATGGGCGCGCGGGAGTCGAAGCGATGTGACAACGGACACTGGCGCGTCAGACACAGTGCGCATGTCTCTGTCAGGCGCGGGGCCCGAAATATTCTCGACTTCGCCGAGGAAGGAGTAAAGACCCATGATACCGGAAAATAGAGATGCCGGAACGAGCCTTGCAAAGAGAAGAGAAAGAACAAGGGTAAAGGTGCCGGAACTAAGCTCAAGACATGAGTGATTAAACCGGTATCTTAAAGAGATGAAAACCTGGCATGGTCTGTAGGATAGAATCCTCCAGGCTATACCAGCTTCGGGGACTAATGTTGGGGGGATAACCCCCGGTATGCCAAAGGCATGCCAAACCGGATGGTTTGAGCCATCATGATACCGGTTTAATGATCTTACCGGAAGCCTAGTAGGAATCCGGGAAAGCAAAGCTAAGCCGGTATCCCCAAAGGGGTATGCCGGAACCCGGTATAGAAGATACCGGAAAGGAGAGCCTGTCGGCAGGACTGGTCAAAGATTCTCTTCAGAGCAAGAAGACAAGGATGAGCTAAGCAAAGTAACTTTATTCGAGCCACAGCGCCAAAGAGAGAGGTGACGGAGAAAGAAGCCGGAGGACGTCAGCCTCCCTGATTAAAGAAGACCCCGGTGTCATCTATGATTAAAGTAGCTTTGTACAGTAACTCTGTAAAGTAGTTTGTCCAGTCAAAGATGCCATTAGGGTTTCTTGCTCTGTAAGCCACCCTCTCCCCTATATAAGGAGAGGGGGCAGCCCTCCTTGCGGGCACGATGCAATAGAGGTAGACAGAACTTGTAATCATGCTGTGATCAATGAAGCAAGCGATCTAGTAAAGAGTTCTTCCTCTTGTCTCTCTTCTTGTATACCGGTCTCTGGCTGTGTTCTTGAGGAAAGCATCCGGAAGTTCTTCCCATCTAATCGCAAACCCTCCCCCGAATCCTCTTGCGTCCATTCGGCCCCAATCTAAGCCATCCTATGGCATCTGCTCGTTCACCACGACGACACACACACAAAATAGATACGCAACAAATATAGCATGATATCCAAGACGAAGTCATGCAATATACCAATAAGAGTTTTTGCTTAATAGCATGGCCAAAGGCTCAACTTTATCTTATTGTACATTCATGAACTTCAACCACAAACATCTAAAATAAATCACAAATATCAACAAGGGAAAGAAGATAGTTGGGATGCATTGAGAAAGTCAACAAGTATCACAAACGAGGATACCAAAAGAAATAACTAAATTTGCACTTTCATCTATATTGCACATGTGAGAGCCTTGAGGAATTGATATGCAATAAAATTGCTAGATAGGCATAGTTGGGATGGATGAATCATGAGCATGATTTAATATACTTCCCAACAAATGCACTCATCTCAAATTACTCACATTCACAATAAAGAGGTTTCATTAAGACTTTTGCAAGAAGCACACTATTTGCAAATCAAGAGATTCATGCCAAGATGCAACCATAAGGTTGGATACATGAAAAGTATGCATGAGAAGATACTTGTTACTGATACGTCCAATTTGCATCACTATTTTATATCATAATTTGCTGTTATTCATTGATATATTTAATATTGGGACACAATACTTATGTTATTTCATCTATTTTGCATGTTTCATCATTATTGGAGGATCAAGCACCGGAGCCAGGATTCTGCTGGAAAAAGCACCGTCAGAACGCAATATTTCGGAAGATCAACTCTGGAAGGAAATTATACCAAAAATCCTATTTTTCAAGATGACGAAGGAAGCCAGAAGGAGGAGCCAGGAGGAGCCAGGGTGGGCCCACACCCTAGGGCGGCGCGGCCCAGGCCCTGGCCGCGCCGGCCTATGGTCTGGGGGGCCCACGACCCTTTTCGCCTCCTTTTCTTCGCCAAACCCTTCGTCCCGAAGACCTAAGCCACAGAGGGTACCTCGCGAAGAGTTACAGCCGCCTCTGCGGGGCGGAGAACACCAGAGAGAAAAGAGCTCTCCGGCGGGCAGGAATCCGCCGGGGAAATTCCCTCCGGGAGGGGGAAATCGACGCCATCGTCACCGTCATCAAGCTGGACATCATCGCCATCACCATCATCATCATCTCCACCATCATCACCGCCGTCATCACCGCTGGACACCGTCACCGCCGTAGCAATTTGGGTTTGATCTTGATTGTTTGATAGGGGAAACTCTCCCGGTATCGATTTCTACTTGTTGTTGATGCTATTGAGTGAAACCATTGAACCAAGTTTATGTTCAGATTGTTGTTCATCATCATATCACCTCTGATCATGTGCCGTATGATGTCTCGTGAGTAGTTCGTTTAGTTCTTGAGGACATGGGTGAAGTCTAAATGTTAGTAGTGAATTATGGTTGAGTAATATTCAATGGTGTGATATTTAAGTTGTGGTGTTATTCTTCTAGTGGTGTCATGTGAACGTCGACTACATGACACTTCACCATTTATGGGCCTAGGGGAATGCATCTTGTATTCGTTTGCTAATTGCGGGGTTGCCGGAGTGACAGAAACCTAAACCCCCGTTGGTATATCGATGCAGGAGGGATCGCAGGATCTCAGAGTTTAAGGCTGTGGTTAGATTTATTCTTAATTACTTTCTTGTAGTTGCGGATGCTTGCAAGGGGTATAATCACAAGTATGTATTAGTCCTAGGAAGGGCAGTACATTAGCATAGGTTCACCCACACAACACTTATCACAACAATGAAGATTATTTAGCCGTATGTAGCGAAAGCACTAGACTAAAATCCCGTGTGTCCTCGAGAACGTTTGGTCATTATAAGTAAACAAACCAGCTTGTCCTTTGTGCTAAAAAGGATTGGGCCACTCGCTGCAATTGTTACTCTCGCACTTTATTTACTCGTACTTTATTCAACTGTTACATCAAACCCCCCTGAATACTTGTCTGTGAGCATTTACAGTGAATCCTTCATCGAAACTGCTTGTCAACACCTTCTGCTCCTCGTTGGGATCGACATTCTTACTTATCGAAGATACTACGATACACCCCCTATACTTGTGGGTCATCAAGACTATTTTCTGGCGCCGTTGCCGGGGAGTGAAGCGCTATTGGTAAGTGGAACTGGTAAGGAAAACCTTTACTGTTGTGCTGATTTTATTTCTGCCTGCTGCTATAAGTCATTATGGAGAGATCTTCTCTTCAATTTCTATTTGGGAAATCTACTACTACTGCAACGGTAGTGGATGAAGCGCCAGGTGAGGAAGTAATACCATATAAAATACCTATGAAAATTATTGAACGTGTTATGGATAACCGCTATGAAGGGGATGGGACTGTCCACCCCGGTGATCATTTACTGTTTTTGCATGAATTATGCGGGTTATTCAAATGTGCAGGTATTGCTATGGATGAAGTGAGGAAGAAACTATTCTCTTTATCGCTGTCTGGTAAAGCAGCGCATTGGTATAAATTATTGGATAATGGGGATTCTCTTGAATGGAATGATATTGTGCCCCGGTTTTATTCTAAGTTCTATCCTCCAAGTGAAATTCATAAGGATCGGAATCGCATATATAATTTTTGGCCTCATGATGGAGAGAGTATTGCCCAAGCTTGGGGGAGATTGAAGTCTTTAATGCTCAAATGCCCCATTCATGAGCTTCCTGGTAATGTTATTATTGATAATTTCTATGCAAGACTTTCTTTTCAAGACAAGACCTTGCTGGATACTTCTTGTTCTGGATCATTTACACGCAACAAAGAAGAGTTTAAAAGGGACCTTCTTGATCGAATCCAAGAAAATACTGAAGGTTGGGAGAACGACAAGGATAGAGAATCAGGTATAATTTATGATTATAAATGCATTGAAGCTTTTATGGATACTGATAAATTTCGTAATATGAGTGCTACATATGGTCTTGATTCTCAAGTTGCTGTAAATCTTTATAAAGCTTTTGCCTCTCATTATGAATTGCCAAAGAAGAATTTTGATAAGTATCATGAACCGTATAAAGATAAAATTGATTCATCTATTAATAAATGCGTTGTAGTTGAAACTGCTGATCATGTTATTCCTGAAGTTTACATTGAAAAAATTCCTTTCCCTGCTAAAATGAAGGAGTACTCTGTTATAAATAGTGCGGTTCATAAAAGTGAAAAGAAACCTGCAGAACCTGAAGAACAAATAAAAGTTGAACCTGCTGTTGCAATAGTTAAAGATCTTGTGACTGAGAATGTAGAGGATGGTCATATTATTTTCTGCGAAGATGCTTCTCATATTGTTTCACATCCTAATAAACCCAAACAAGCTAGTGTTCCTATGCTATCTGTTAGAATTGGTGATCATTGCTATTATGGATTATGTGATATTGGTGCAAGTGTTAGTGCTATTCCGTATGAGCTTTACACGGAGATTATGCACGAAATTGATTCTTGTGAACTTGAAGAAATTGATGTGGTTATTCAGCTGGCTAATAGAGAAACTATTTCTCCAATTGGTATTGTTCGAGATGTGGAAGTTTTATGCGGTAAGATTAAATATCCTGCTGATTTCTTGGTACTTGGTTCTGCTGCTAGTGATTATTGTCCTATTATTTTTGGTAGACCTTTTCTAAATACTTGTGGAGCTATTATAGATTGCAAGAAAGAGAAAATTTTGACTAAATTTGCTGGTGAATCTTATGAGTTTAACTTCTCTAAATTTACTAAAACTCCTTATAAAGCTGATTTGCCTAGTAATGATTTTAAAATGGAGCAATGTGCATCTATTGTTCTTGTTCCTAATAATCCTTTGCAGCAACATTTGGAGGATAGCGAGAGCGAAATTTTTAGGAAAGAAAGAGATGAGCTTGAGGAAATTTTTCTTCGCCAACCTATTCTCAAGCATGATTTACCGGTAGAAGATTTGGGTACAACACCGCCACCTAAGGAAGATCCTGTTTTTGATTTAAAGCCTTTACCTGATAATCTTAAATATGCTCATATTGATGATAAGAAAATATATCCTGTTATTATTAGTTCTAAGCTTTCAGAGATTGAGGAAGAAAGGTTATTGGAAATATTGAAGAAGCACCGAGGCGCTATTGGCTACACTCTTGATGATTTGAAAGGGATTTCTCCTTCTATTTGCCAACATGCTATTAATATGGAAGATGATGCAAAGCCTGTTGTTGAACCTCAGCGTCGTCTAATTCCAAAGATGAAGGAAGTGGTAAGGAATGAGGTATTACGACTCCTTGAAGCTGGTATTATATATCCTATTGCTGATAGTAGATGGGTTAGTCCTGTGCACTGCGTTCCCAAGAAAGGAGGTATGACTGTTGTGCCTAATGATAATGATGAGCTCATTCCTCAAAGAGTAGTTGTAGGGTATAGAATGTGCATTGATTTTCGAAAAGTTAATAAAGTTACTAAAAAAGATCATTACCCTTTACCATTTATTAATCAAATGCTAGAAAGATTGTCTAAAAACACTCATTTTTGCTTTCTTGATGGTTATTCTGGTTTTTCACAAATTGCTGTTAAAGCTAAAGATCAAGAGAAAACCACCTTTACTTGTCCTTATGGAACTTATGCTTATAGACGCATGCCTTTTGGTTTATGTAATGCTCCTGCTACTTTTCAAAGATGCATGTCTGCTATTTTTCATGGTTTTTGTGAAAGTATTGTAGAGGTATTCATGGATGATTTTTCTGTCTATGGGAATTCTTTTGATAGCTGCTTGCGAAATCTTGATAAAGTTTTGCAGAGATGTGAAGAAACTAACCTTGTTCTTAATTGGGAGAATGCCACTTTATGGTTAATGAAGGAATTGTATTGGGACATAAAATTTCTGAGAGAGGTATTGAAGTTGATAGAGCTAAAGTTGAAGCAATCGAGAAGATGCCCTATCCGAGGGACGTTAAAGGTATTCGTAGTGTTCTTGGTCATGCTGGGTTTTATAGGAGATTTATTAAAGATTTCTCCAAGATTTCAAAGCCTCTTACTAATCTTCTTCAAAAAGATGTACCATTTGTTTTTGATGATGATTGTAAGGAAGCTTTTGATACTCTTAAGAAAGCCTTAACAAGCTGCTCCTATAGTTGAACCCCACGATTGGAATTTACCCTTTGAAATTATGTGTGATGCTAGTGATTTTGCCGTAGGCGCTGTTCTTGGACAAATGAGTAGATAAAAAACTGAATGTTATTCATTATGCTAGTAAAACTCTTGATGCTGCTCAAAGAAATTATGCTACAACTGAAAAAGAATTATTAGCTGTAGTCTTTGCTTGTGATAAATTTAGATCTTATATTGTTGATTCAAAAGTTATTATTCATACTGATCATGCTGCAATTAGATACCTAATGACAAAGAAAGATGCTAAGCCTAGGCTTATTAGATGGGTACTTCTTTTGCAAGAATTTGATTTACATATTGTAGATAGGAAAGGTGCTGATAATCCTGTTGCTGATAATTTGTCTAGATTAGAAAATATTGCTTATGATCCTGTTCCTGTTAATGATAGTTTTCCAAATGAACAATTGGCTGTAATAAAGGTAAGCTCGCGAGACAGTCCTTGGTATGCCGATTATGCTAACTTTATTGTTTCCAAGTACTTGCCTCCAACCTTTTCAGCTCAGCAAAGGAGGAAATTCTTTTATGACTTGAGGCATTATTTCTGGGATGACCCACACTTATATAAAGAAGGAGTGGATGGTATTATGCGAAGATGTGTCCCCGAATATGAACAACAAGAGATATTGAGTAAATGTCATGGTAGTGCTTATGGAGGACATCACGCCGGAGAAAGAACCGCGCAAAAGGTTCTACAATCAGGTTTTTATTGGCCAACTCTCTTCAAGGATGCGAGAAAGTTTATTTTATCTTGTGATGAATGCCAAAGGGTTGGTAATATCTCCAGACGCAATGAAATGCCTATGAATTATACTCTTGTTATTGAACCGTTTGATTGTTGGGGATTTGACTTCATGGGACCTTTTCCGTCTTCGGAAGGTAACACTCATATACTTGTTGCTGTTGATTATGTTACTAAATGGGTGGAAGCTATACCTACAAAAAGTGCTGATGGTGAGACCTCTTTAAGAATGCTCTTAGATATTATTTTTCCTAGATTTGGAGTACCTAGATATATTATGACTGATGGAGGTTCTCATTTTATTCATGGAGGTTTTAGAAAAACTCTTGCTAAGTATGGTATTAATCATAGAATTGCTTCCGCTTATCATCCTCAAACTAGTGGTCAAGTCGAATTATCAAATAGAGAGATTAAATCTATTTTGGGAAAGACCGTTAATAAAACTAGAAAGAATTGGGCTAGTAAATTGAAGGATGCACTTTGGGCTTATAGAACTGCTTATAAAAATCCCATGGGAATGTCACCTTATAAAATGGTTTATGGGAAAGCTTGTCATTTACCGTTAGAACTAGAGCACAAAGCTTATTGGGCTGTTAGAGAATTAAATAAAGATCCTAAACTTGCCGGTGATAAGAGGTTGTTGCAATTGAGTTCTCTAGATGAATGGAGAAGTGAAGCTTATGAAAATGCTAAACTCTTTAAAGAGAAAGTTAAAAAATGGCATGATAGGAGGATTATCAAAAGAGAATTTAATATTGGGGATAAAGTCCTATTGTATCGGTCTCGTCTCAGATTCTTTGCAGGGAAATTACTTTCGAAATGGGAAGGACCATATGTTGTCGAGGAGGTGTATCGTTCAGGAGCAATCAAAATTAGCTCTCTCCAAGGCAATGCTACGCAAGTGGTGAATGGACAAAGACTCAAGCATTATATCTCGGGTGATTCTTATAATGTTGATGTTGATATTATTCAAGTGGAAACACCGGAGGCTTTCATCAAAGGGCAAATTGACAGTCCGTCAGAACTCGACTTTGAATAGGTAACTTGATCTTGGTAATGAAAAGTACGCAATTTACTTTCCGAACAATATTTTCGCTGTTTTTGGAAAATATGAGAAATTACGAGTTCGAAACGGAGTGGAAAGGACGCACGAGGGGGCGCCACCATAGGCCGGCGCGGCCAAGCCTGGGCCCGCGCCGGCCTATGGTTTGGCCGCCCCGTCGCTCCTTTCCGACTCTGGTTCGATTTGGTACTTTCCTTTTGATGAGAAAATTTTTGCTATATAATCCCCCGGATCCCTGGAGGTCCGTATATCGTGTTTTCGACGTGTTTTGTTTCGAGCTGTTTCTGCCAGGATTTGCTTCGGATCTAGAGCCATCATGTCTTCGTCGGAAACTCCGAAGGACAGTTCCAGCAAGGATGTTGGCAATTTGTACATGGAGGAACTGAGGATGCACCCCAAGGAGCTGCTGCTCGTAGAAGGAGAACTGCAGGTCAAGGATGTCCAGGGTCCTAAAGGACAAGGAAGCCTGGAAGTCAGGATGGAGAAGCTAGAACAAGAGGTTTTCAAGTACAAGAAGATGGCTGAGCGTGAAGTGGATATCTTCCACAAGATTGTGTCTGAACTCATTGCTGAACATGAGAAGGAAACTGCAAAGCTTTGGAGCGACATCCTCTCACTTCACGACACCACCAACAAGCTCCAAGCACAACTCTATGATTTTCAGAATCAGAACTGTGAGTATGAAAACAGGTTTAAATACATAAGCCGTGCTGCTAGTTTCAGGATCCCCGAGACCAAGATGTCGTTTCTTGATGGAGAGCCTCTTCCTTGGAAGTTTGATGACGGGAATTCATCACCACCATCGCCGCAGGAGTAATTCATCATCGGTATTGGCATCCCCTTGGTTTGTTCCAAGCTTGGGGGAGTGCCGCGGTATCACATTATCACTACCTTTTACTTTTATTGTCAAGTAGTGTCATATCATGAGTAGGGAAGTTATCATATAAGATGGGTTGCAGTTGGAAGTGTCTCTTCTTTAGTTGGTTGTCTCTGTATCCCTTGGTGTGAGTTATCATTATGGAATATTAATGAGAAGTCTTATCATTTACATATTGCACAGCTTATTTTAGTTCGCAATCTCTACTATATGATTCATCTTGTTGTTAGTATTGGTATCACTTTGGGAGCATTGAATAAATCTATTTGGTTTTGGCAAACTTAGCATTGGTCAATAGCAACAACACTTTGAGGTTTAAATAGAAAAGAGAAATACATGTAGATGTTTCATTGTCTTTCTTGTTAGCTCATAGCTTATTATTCTAAAGTTAAAATTGTTTGTGCTTACAAGGAAGATGCATGATTGTTTCTATCACATGTATATTTGTTTGTTTCCCTCGACTCTTATGCTTGCTAATTAACCTTGCTAGCCAAAGACACATCTTTGAGAGGGAATACTTCTCGTGCATCCAAACCTTAACCCAAACCTATGTCATTTGTGTCCACCATACCTACCTACTACATGGTGTTTTCTGCCATTCCAAGTAAATACTTCATGTGCTACCTTTAAACAATTCAAAACTTAGTATCTCTTATTTGTGTTAATGTTTCATAGCTCATGAGGAAGTATGTGGTGTTTTATCTTTCAAACTTGTTGGGCAACTTCTACCAATGGACTAGTGGCTTCATCCGCTTATCCAATAATTTTGCAAAAAGAGCTAGCAATGGGATTCCCAGTCCCAAATTAATTAAACTAAATAGACACTCCTCCATGGTATGTGATTGATGGACGACACCCGAAGATTCGGTTAGCCATGGCTTGTGTAAGCAAAGGTTGGGGGGAGTGTCATCATCATAATAAAGCTAAAATAAAAAGGCACTCCTTCATGGTACGAGATTGTTGGCAGGCACCCGAGGATTCGGTTAGCCATGGTTTGTGAAAGAAAGGTTGGAAGGAGTGCCACACAAAATGAAAATAATATGGGAGCCGCTCTTAGGAGGTTGTCTGGCAAGGGGGTTAGAGTACCCGCTACCAGTCGTTGACAACAACAAACACCTCTCAAAATGTTACTTTTATTCTCTTTATATGATTGCAAAACTGAAAAAGCTCTAGCACATGATTTAATCCCTGCTTCCCTCTGCGAAGGGCCTGTCTTTTACTTTATGTTGAGTCAGTAAACCTATTTCCCTCCATCTCAAGCAAGCATTTGAGTAGTTGTGATCAAACCATTATATTGTGATTTGCTACATCATGTCTTTTATTCTTTCTTGTTTAGTACAAGTTTTATCTGAATGAATATAGCTTTGCAAGTTATCAATGACTATGAGAAGACCATTACGATTGAGTATGCAAGTTGTGCCTTATGAACTTTAACATGAGAGCGCTGCTCAATGAGATAAATATAATCTGTTAATTGTTCTCTGACCAAGAACGAAGTTTGCCATCACCAATTATGATTTCTTATGCACCTTTACTTGTGACTACCTTATACTTGTTTCAATATGAGTTATAAGAGGTTGTTTACTATAATGTCCTGTGTGAATGAATATGATGCTTCTTGTCCGTATTTTATTTATCGACTCTTCACTCCATAAACATGTGGTCATGTCTATCGAGCTCAGTTTCGCTTGGGGACAAGCGAAGTCTAAGCTTGGGGGGAGTTGATACGTCCAATTTGCATCACTATTTTATATCATAATTTGCTGTTATTCATTGATATATTTAATATTGGGACACAATACTTATGTTATTTCATCTATTTTGCATGTTTCATCATTATTGGAGGATCAAGCACCGGAGCCAGGATTCTGCTGGAAAAAGCACCGTCAGAACGCAATATTTCGGAAGATCAACTCTGGAAGGAAATTATACCAAAAATCCTATTTTTCAAGATGACGAAGGAAGCCAGAAGGAGGAGCCGGGGAGGAGCCGGGGTGGGCCCACACCCTAGGGCGGCGCGGCCCAGGCCCTGGCCGCGCCGGCCTAGGGTCTGGGGGGCCCACGACCCTTTTCGCCTCCTTTTCTTCGCCAAACCCTTCGTCCCGAAGACCTAAGCCACAGAGGGTACCTCGCGAAGAGTTACAGCCGCCTCTGCGGGTCGGAGAACACCAGAGAGAAAAGAGCTCTCCGGCGGGCAGGAATCCACCGGGGAAATTCCCTCCGGGAGGGGGAAATCGACGCCATCGTCACCGTCATCAAGCTGGACATCATCGCCATCACCATCATCATCATCTCCACCATCATCACCGCCGTCATCACCGCTGGACACCGTCACCGCCGTAGCAATTTGGGTTTGATCTTGATTGTTTGATAGGGGAAACTCTCCCGGTATCGATTTCTACTTGTTGTTGATGCTATTGAGTGAAACCATTGAACCAAGTTTATGTTCAGATTGTTGTTCATCATCATATCACCTCTGATCATGTGCCGTATGATGTCTCGTGAGTAGTTCATTTAGTTCTTGAGGACATGGGTGAAGTCTAAATGTTAGTAGTGAATTATGGTTGAGTAATATTCAATGGTGTGATATTTAAGTTGTGGTGTTATTCTTCTAGTGGTGTCATGTGAACGTCGACTACATGACACTTCACCATTTATGGGCCTAGGGGAATGCATCTTGTATTCGTTTGCTAATTGCGGGGTTGCCGGAGTGACAGAAACCTAAACCCCCGTTGGTATATCGATGCAGGAGGGATCGCAGGATCTCAGAGTTTAAGGCTGTGGTTAGATTTATTCTTAATTACTTTCTTGTAGTTGCGGATGCTTGCAAGGGGTATAATCACAAGTATGTATTAGTCCTAGGAAGGGCAGTACATTAGCATAGGTTCACCCACACAACACTTATCACAACAATGAAGATTATTTAGCCGTATGTAGCGAAAGCACTAGACTAAAATCCCGTGTGTCCTCGAGAACGTTTGGTCATTATAAGTAAAAGGATTGGGCCACTCGCTGCAATTGTTACTCTCGCACTTTATTTACTCGTACTTTATTCAACTGTTACATCAAACCCCCCTGAATACTTGTCTGTGAGCATTTACAGTGAATCCTTCATCGAAACTGCTTGTCAACACCTTCTGCTCCTCGTTGGGATCGACATTCTTACTTATCGAAGATACTACGATACACCCCCTATACTTGTGGGTCATCAGTTACCAAGATAGCATTAGTGTGGATGTAGTAGATATGTGTTCGTTGACCATCCTAGCTTGCCTCAAGTTACCATTGAGTCACCACTTCTTTCCAAGAGTGAGACAAGCATCCAATGCATATCCATTGTACCTAACACAAAGGTAAGTACAAAATGGTCCCCAAACTAATTGGGTCCGAAGTAGTTAGACACACTACAACATATAGGACAAACTCCACAATTCTATGTGCATATAGATATGAAATTAAATTTCATGCACATCTTAGCCAAATTAGGATTTGATGGAGTTTACCCTATATATTGGATCAATGAAAGTGACACATGCCATAAGATATACATATATTAAATATGCATGCACAATACTTTCAAGGACCAAAGGAAGATACAATTTGGACAAAACACCAAATAAATCAAGAGACAATGGTTGCCCAAATTATATCAAAGAATCAAATCAACACAAGATTGACTCCAAAGACTTATCTCATTATAAGAAGCTAATTAAGCCTAAGCACAAAGGAATGAGATAACCAACTCCCAAGAGAGCAAGGTTCCAACAAATAAACCAAACCCTCGAAACTTTTTATGATGGCACAAAGTACCAAAAAGTAAATTTATGTCTCCCAAAACCAAATTTTGATAATGCTCAAGAGATATCAAGCATTCTAACAAATATAGGAGAGCTCCCCCAAGATTAGTGCATTATCTAGGATTTTTCATATGAATACAAAATGCACAAAAACTAGGATCATCACACTACCTATATCTACTAAAATGCTACGAAAGTTTGAATAGACAAATTAGATCCATAAGATGCAAGGAAGACACATGGGAGTCAAAGAAAAACAAATTCATGGCAATAAATAAGGCAATTTGAACACAAGAGCCAATGTAAATATGATCAATAAAAATCTACCTCATAATAGATTACCAATTGTCCTTGGACAAGAGGTATTAGGAAATATTTCCCGGTGGTAGTTTGTAAGTATACGAAAGATCATATTTACAACAAATAAAGCATATGGTAAAATATAAGAGTTAACCATCATGCAAAGAGAGTTTCTTGATAGCTTCAATTAGTCATACCAACATGCAAAGCAATTAATAGCATTCATGCCAACATGCAAAGCAATCAATAGAATGACTTGAAGCACATGGTTTCCCAAAAGTGTATTGAGGTACATGTTTAAAAAAACCATGCCAAGAAAAGCTTTCACAAATAAGATCCACAAAGATATTAGCAATGAAGCCTATTTAAGCAAATTGGAACTTGTTTGAGCAAACATGCCACATAGGAGAGAAATAATTTACAATATCAATTCTATGTGACACAACCTCAAATGTTCACATTTTCTAGGCTTGTAATATGCACAAAGCTTATTACTCCCCCATAATGTGATAAGAAATTTATTTTTACAAGAGGCAAATAATATCCAACTAGAGATATTAATGGACATTAGAATTTGAATTTCTCATGAAGATGACATACCACATAGCGACTAGATAATCTCGCAATATCAATTCTAAGTGATATTCTTCATGTACACACACTGTTTAGGATCATGAAATTCCCAAAGGAATATCACTCCCCCAAAATGGGATAGTCCATTAATCGCTCATAAGAGCCATATAAGATACAACAAGATGCAAAGAGGCTCCAACACAAACACAAATACATGGTGTGCAACCCAACATGCATAGACTTGATTTCTTAAGCAAAACAATTAGGAAGCACAACATATACAAACACATGTTAGGAACAAAACTAAGACATGCAAAGGGGCGAGTAACTTTCAATATAAATGAGTTGAGCACATGTTACCGCAAGGAGGAACATTGATCATATGATAGAAGCAAGATAACCAAGACTTGGCTTGAGATAATATAAATGATGAAGATCCCTTAATTCTTCATGATGTAGCCAAGTCTCCAATGCCCTCCAACAAGCACCTATTGATCAAGTTTTGGATTGTTGGTCCCCAACAAAGTTTGGTCCTAAGAGGTTAGTCACAATAGGCTTGGCAACCCAAATGGTTCTTTTCTTGACACCACTTTGAGCACCAACAAATTTGGCAAACACATTGCCACCCTCATCCTTACGAAGAGAATAAACATCATCAATGGTGATAGAGTTGGATGAGGTACCAATAGTGCAAAAGGAGGAGATGTGGCCCTTCTCACGGCATATGTAGCAAGTTCTTTTCTTCTCCTTCTCACTAGATTTCACCACAATGGGAGCATTGGCTTGATTATTCTTGGGAAGTGGCATTTCTTCAACTTGAGGTTGAATATGAGTTTGAGCTTGAGGCCGCTTCCCTTTTTGCTTCTTCTTCAAAGGGCAAGATCTAACATGATGCCCTTCAATTTTGCACTTGAAGCAAACAATCTTGGACGGGTCTTTGACTTGTAATTGGCCCTTCTTAATCTTGTTGTTCTTGGACTTGTTCTTGTTGTTGGAGTTGAATCCAAGTCCACTCTTGTCATTGGGGGATTGTTGCACACTCAACATCTTGTCAAGTTTGCATTTCCCTTCATGACTCTTTACCAAGTCGTTCTTCAAGGAAGTGACTTGGGCCTTGAGCTCTTTGATTTCCTCTACATGGTTAGTAACAACACAAGTACTAGAGGAAGTAGAACCTTCATTGTTAGAGCAACAAGGCAAGGAAGATAATTCATCACAAGATTTAGCAATACTATGAGTGGATGAATTACTAGGACTAACACATGACAATATAGCATTTTGAGTAGTAGTGCTAGTATCCACATGAGGCTCACAAGGTGTTGCCTTTGATATGATAGCCTCATGAGCTAACTTTAGCCTATCATGTGAGGCTAGAAGATCCTCATGGGAGCTAGAAAGCTTTCCATGATTTTCTTCCAATTTCCCATAATTGCTAGTTAGCAATTTAAGTTGAGCCCTTAGCTCAACATTCTCCTTCAAGATACATGCTTCACAAGAAGTAGAGTTAGTAGCACAGGCATCATTATTAATAGAAATGGGAGAAGGCAAGTTGACATGCTCTTTTAGATAAGAAGCTTTAAGTTGCTCATGCGACTCGGTGAGTTTGGTGAGCGCACTCTCAATAACCCTTGAGTCCTTTTTGAGTTGCTCAAAATCCTCAAGGAGTTTAGCATTAACAAACACAAGCTTATCATTTTTTAGCTTTAGTTCATTTGCCACCTCAAGAGCTCTATCATGGTTTTCCTTTTCTCTAGACAATTCTAGAGCAAAGGTTTCCTCAAGAGCTTCCTTGGTGATTTGTTCTTCTTCAAGTTCATCCTTTAGAGATGCCACATCATTGGCGTACTCACGTTCAAGAGCACCCATTTTATCAATGGTGTTCTCATGCATCCAAATAAGTTTTTGGCTCTCAATAGCGGTAGTCAAGATTTCAAAGAAGTGAGTGCTAGAAATTTTATCTTTGAAAAGAACCTTGAATACACTCTTACCCTTATCGCGTAGAGAGACAACCCAATCCTCTTCTTCATATTCATCCTCATCCTTATCACCACGAGACATATTAGGTTCCATGGTAGGAGGTACCGTGGAACCCTTGGTCATAAGGCACATATGAGAACCGTGAGATAAAGATGAGGAGTTACTTGAGGCTCCTTTCAAGATCTTGTCTTGACCAATAGAATCTTTGGTTTCCTCTACAATGTTAGTCACACAACAACTAGAGGAAATAGATGCATTTTTATCATAGCCACAAGACAGAGAAAGCATATCATCATTAGATTTATTCAAGCAACTTACACATGATATGCAAGGACTATCAACACAAGCATGTAAATCATTTCTAGTGCTAGATGTGTTTAAGTCCAAAGATGAACCATTGCAATGAGATATAGATGAAGGATCATCAATAGTAAGCTCAATATCAACATTGCAATTTTCATCACCACTCACCATATCACTACCTTGTGTCTTGACACACTTTGGTGAAGTGGATGAAGATGAGAACTCATCACGGCCAGAAGTGGAAGCAATACAATCATCCTTAATAATATTGGACACATCATATTTGTCTTGAAGCTTTGTCCATAATCCATGAGAGCTCCCAAAAGGCATGATTAACGAAGTAACTACATTGCTCACAACAATAGAAAACACATGAGAAGCAAGAGCATCGAGGCAAGAGTTTTTCTCCTCCTCAAGAGATAAATTTTGAGGATCCTTAGGAGAAGAAAAACCCATGCCAAGAAATCGCTCCATGTCCGGGGACATACCCCGTAAGATTTTAAGCACATAAATTTTCCATAGATCATAATTTGTGCCATCAAATATAAACAAGTTATTGTGTGCTAATCCCCTAACCGACATCTTTACTCTCAAGGCGGTGAAGCCTAAGAATGAGAGACCTTGCTCTGATACCAATTGAAAGGACACGGATGTCGCCTAGAGGGGGGGGGGGTTTGAATAGGCGATTTAAAAACTTTTACGAGATGGGCTTAACAAATGCGGAATAAAACTGGCGTTTACTTTGTCAAGCCCAAAGCCTATATACTATTGTTCACCTATGTGCACCAACAACTTATTCTAAGCAATGCAAGCAAGTATGTGATAGCAAGATATATATAACTTCAAGCACGATGGCTATTACAAGGTAAAGTGCATAAGTAAAGAGCTCGGGTATAGAGATAACCGAGGCACGCGGGAGACGAAGATTTATCCCGGAGTTCACACTCTTGCGAGTGCTAATCTCCGGTGGAGAGGTGCGGTTGCTTAGTGCTCCCGAACGCCACAAGAGGCTCACCTTGAGGTGTGGTTGCTCGATGCACACCAACGCCACAAAGGCCTCACCCCAAGATGCGGTACTCACACCACACACCGAACGCCACGAAGGCGCCTCACCTAAATCTCCGGTGACCCTCGCCACAAAGGCCTAGGTCACGGTTCCACTAAGGGATTTCCTTCGAGGCGGAAACCGGGCCTTACACAAAGGTTGGGGCACACATCCACAACTTAATTGGAGGCTCCCAACAAATCACCACAAAGGTCTAGAATCCATCTAGGGTTCCAAGAACCCAAGAGTAACAACTTTCTTGCTTTCAACTCCACGAATCACCGTGGAGAACTCAAACCGATGCACCAAATGCAATGGCAAGAACACCACAAAGATGCTCAAGTCCTTCTCTCTCAAATTCCAACAAAGCTACAAAAGCTATTGGGGGAATAAGAGAGGAAGAACAAAGGAATTCACAAAGAACACCAAGATCAAGATCTAGAGAGTTCCACTCACAAAGAGATGGATTTGATTGGTAGAAATGTAGATCTAGATCTCCTCTTCCTTTTCCCTCAAATGGATTCAAGAATCATTGGAGGAGTAGAGGGATGTGGGAAGCTCTCAAGGTCAACAATGGTGGAGAGCAAAAGGAGGAAGAAGAAGTGGGGAGAAAGAGGAGGAAGAAGGCCTTAAATATGGGTCTTAGATTTCTGCCCGTTGGGGCCAAAATCGCGACAGGCCGGCAGTGCCGGCCTTGTTCCACCGGCAGTGCCGGGGTGGCCGGCAGTGCTGGCCTTTTTCCACCGGCAGTGCCGGCCCGGCGGCAGTGCCGGGGTGTTCCCGGCGGCAGTTCCGGCCCCCCTGTTTTTACCCAAACACCCGATACGAAAACCTTAAGAACTTTTGCATCCGGACTCCGATTTTGATGATCTTGGGCTCGTTTCGAAGCTAGTAACAAGCTCTACAAGATCATGCAGGGAACCATCATAGTCCAGTAAGGTAGGATAGAAATAAAAGACGAAAGATTTGACCTATCTAAAAAAGACATACCGGTAAAACCTCCAACCTCGAAAATGCAACAAGTTGAGTTAGGAAACTCGGATTTAGGTGAAACCAATTTTGTTGTAAAGGGGATGACAAGAGCTACCACACAAAGAGTGAAAAGCTTAAGAACAAGTGGGGTGGGTTTTTCTATGTATTCTAGAGTGAAACCTCCCAATACGAGAAACCGAGAAAAACTCCAATATCGAAAACGCAACAAGTGATCCATGCGGAATCCGTTTTCGATGAACTAGAGCTTGTCATGAGAATAAGCACAATCTCTAAAACACCATATGGATAAGATCCAAATAACAACCAAGAAAGATGATGCAAGGATGCAAAGGTTTGAGCTCTCTCCGGACGATACGATCGAGTTACTCACTCGAGAGCCCTCTTGATAGTACGGCAACTAAACTATAAACCGGTCTCCAACTACACTATGAGACCGGTGAGAAAGAAACCCTATCAAGAGCAAACCTTATACTTGCGCATTCCACTTGAGCGCGACGATGACGATCTTGACCGCAACAAGATGGAACGCCTTTCTTGATTGTGCTTGCTTGACGAAGTCTTGTGGATTGCTCCCCCATAATCCATCATGGGAGAGCTTCTTCTTCGGCGCATCTTCACATATCCATGAACACTATATGGAGAGCATGCTTCAAGCATATGATCTCTTCGAGTTGGCTCATCTTAAACTTGCACTTCATTTCTTCATGTTGATGTCTTGAAGTAACTTGAGGGCTCACTTCCTCTTCATCTTCAAGACATACTTGACACTTGATATCCTTCATCAATTTCTTCTTATTGCAACCTTGAAGCCAACATATGGTTCAAGCATTGCCTATGGACAACACCTACAAATATAACTCAATGCAAACATTAGTCCATAGGGATTGTCATTAATTACCAAAACCACACATGGGGGCTCCATGCACTTTCAATGTTACACTGGGATCATAAGGTGTTGGATAAGACTTTCTATCAATGATAAGGGGTGGCCCGATCTTCTCAGTACGAAACGGTGGTGATGATGATCACGGGGTGATTGCAGCGGAGATAACTTGATGAAGTGGATGATAACTTGTATGACGCAACGAGATCTCTCAATTGGTCCCTGTCGCCAATGCAACAGCTCTCGACCCTGCAAGATATTCACAACTCCACACACTTGCGCACGTAGCCGCCGACCACGAAGCGGTAAGTTGCAACCTTCTAATTCCCAATGGAACAGCAGATCACACAAGACTTTCAGATCTACACCAAATCAATCAATATGGTGTATGGATTCAATAGTTTTGCATAGCAAACAACTAAGAACTAGGGTTTATATTAACGTGGTCTAAAGCCACTTTGGGGGCGTCCTGGGCACTTACATACGGTTTCAGGATGACCTCAGGTCGAAAAAGTACGAAAATAACCGACCCATAATAGATCTGGTCGAGACAGACTCGGGCTCGGCCGGCCTGGGGGCCGGTCGACCGGGCCTGGGACCGGCCGGTCCGGTCTGGACCGGGCCAGAGACCGGATGGCGACCGGACGGGCGTCCAGGCTTACTGGACTCGCCCCGGCTGGCACAAGCGTGGGACCCGGTTTGGACCAAGCTGGTCTGGCGTGGGACCCGGTCGGACCGGACCTTGGACCGGGCGACCCGGCGTCACGGCCGGTTGACCGGGCTGGACGCCGGCCTGGACTTCTCCTCCTCTCGCGCATGCCTCCCGCTCCTCCCTCGCGCGTCCATGGGATGTCTTCTTGTCCAGCTCCATGTCCAGCTTCACATCCATCTTCTTGTCCAGCTGCTCCTCTCCTCCTCGTGCGATGCTTGCTCCTTCTTCATACCTGATCATACATAAGTAATACGACTTAGGCAGTATAAAGTTCTCATCGATCAAAGTATCACTTAGGAACAAGTTCACCTGTTGTTTAAGTAGCTTCGCACGGGCTCGTGTCATTGGTACAATCCTAACTTTATTGGACTTGAGCTTCACATCAGGATCATCTTCAACTTGTAATGACAGAGGTAGTAGTGAGGTAGGGATTTCCTCATCATCTCCCCCCTTCAAAAGGCGTCGACCTCGACGCTCCAAGGTCTTCTCCATCATATGGTGTCAAATTAGCAACATTGAAAGAATTACTGACACCAAACTCATCAACTGGAAGATCTATCGAGTATGCATTATCATTGATCTTGGCAAGCACTTTGTAAGGACCAGCACCACGAGGAAGCAACTTGGACTTCCGCAGCTTCGGGAACCTATCCTTGCGAAAATGTACCCAGACCATATCACCAGGCTTGAACAATATCTCCTTGCGCTTCTTATTCATCCTTGCAGCATTGCTCTTGCCTTTATTCTCTATCAACTCTTTAGTCTTCACATGAATCTTTCGCACAAAATCTGCCCTCTTGGATGCCTCCATATTGACTCTCTCATGTATGGGTAGAGGCAACAAATCAAGCGGAGTAATGGGTTTGAAACCATACACAACCTCGAAGGGACACAGCTCTGTGGTAGAATATACCGCCATGTTGTAAGCAAACTCCACATGCGGCAAACAATCTTCCCACTCCTTCAGGTTCTTCTTGATCATGGATCTCAACAGTTGTGACAATGTTCTATTCACCACTTTAGTTTGACCATCAGTTTGAGGATGACAAGTAGTGCTGAAAAGTAGCTTCGTCCCCAGCTTTCTCCACAACGTCTTACAGAAGTAGCTCATAAACTTCACGTCATGATCAGAAACAATAGTCTTCGGGACTCCATGTAGACGTACAATCTTCCCGAAAAACAGGTTAGCAATATGCGATGCATCGTCGCTTTTGTGGCAGACAATAAAGTGTGACATATTAGAGAACCTATCCACTACCACAAATATAGAATCATGGACTCTCTTAGTACGCGGAAAACCCAACACAAAATCCATACTAATGTCTTCCCAAGGTGTAGTAGGTGACGGTAAAGGAGTATACAAACCGTGAGGCTTCAGCTTGGACTTGGACTTGTTGCAAGTAATGCACCTCTTCACATACCTGTCCACATCCCGCCTCATCTTTGGCCAATAAAAGTGGTCAGCTAGCATGAGTAGCGTCTTCTCACGCCCAAAGTGACCCATCAAACCTCCAGTATGTGATTCCTACAATAAGAGCAAACACACAGATGATTTTGGAACACATAGTTTGTTAGCTCTAAACAAGAACCCATCATGTATATGATATTTTTCCCATGCTTTACCAAGAGCACACAACCGATATGGTTCAGCAAAATCATGATCAGTAGCATACAAATCACATAGTATCTCTAAACCAGGAATTTTAACATCAAGTTGAGTTAATAGCATATTCTTCCTAGATAGAGCATCAGCAACAATATTATCTTTTCCCTTCTTATGCTTGATAATGTATGGAAAAGACTCAATGAACTCAACCCACTTAGCAAGACGCTTATGCAACGTAGATTGGGCTTTCAGATATTTCAGAGCTTCATGATCAGAATGTATGATAAATTCTTTTGGCCACAAATAATGTTGCCAAACCTCAAGAACTCTAATTAAAGCATACTATTCTTTATCATATATAGGATAGTTCAACTTAGCACCAGAAAGTTTCTCAGAAAAATATGCAATTGGGCGACCCTCTTGCATCAACACACCACCAATTCCAATACCACTAGCATCACATTCAATCTCAAATTGCTTATTGAAATCAGGAAGTGCAAGCAACGGTGCAGAAGTTAACAATCGTTTCAGTTCATCAAATGCATGATCTCGGGCTGCGCCCCACTCAAAGACAACACCCTTTTTAGTTAACTCATTCAAAGGTGCAACAATAGTACTAAAGTTGGGAACAAATCTTCTATAAAACCCAGCTAGACCATGAAAACTTCTAACTTGACTCACATTCATGGGAGTAGGCCAATTTTGAATAGCTTCAATTTTAGACACATCTACTTCTACTCCATGCTTAGAGACAACATAACCAAGAAATAGGACCTTATCTTTGCAAAATGTGCACTTCTCAAGATTACCACAGAGTTGATTATCACGCAACACTTGCAAAACATGTCTAATATTTATAATATGATCATATTCATTGTGGCTGTAAATTAATATGTCATCAAAATACACAACCACAAACTTGCCAATAAAATCACGCAAAATATGGTTCATTAGTCCCATGAAAGTGCTAGGTGCATTAGTTAACCCAAAAGGCATGACTAACCACTCATATAAACCAAATTTTGTTTTAAAGGCTGTTTTCCATTCATCCCCTTCTTTCATCCTAATTTGATGATAACCACTACGCAAATCAATTTTAGAGAACACAGCAGCACAACTCAATTCATCTAGCATATCCTCTAAATGGGGAATAGGATGACGATATCGAATAGTAATGTTGTTTATAGCTCTACAATCTACGTACATACACCATGTACCATCTTTCTTAGGAACTAGAATAACAGGAACAACACAAGGACTAAGGCTTATGCGGATATAACCTTTGTCGAGTAGCGCTTGTACTTGCTTCTGTATTTCCTTCGTCTCTTCGGGATTTGTTCTATATGGCGCCCTATTGGGCAGTGAAGCTCCGGGGATCAACTCGATTTGATGCTCAATACCTCGCAATGGTGGTAGTCCAGTGGGTACCTCTTCCGGAAACACGTCGCCGAATTCCTGCAAAACATTAGAAACACCAAGAGGAAGTGGGGTCATGTCGTTAGAAACCAAAAAAGTACCCCTGTACAAAAGCACAAGAGGCATGGCCGTAGGATCCTCACTAAATTCTCTCATGTCTTCTTTGGTGGCTAATGAAACTAAGGAACTCACTCGCTCACTTTTCGTTATATCACTCACAATATTACAATTCTCTCTCCTATCTAAAGGTGCATCCTCCAAGTTGACTTCAATTTTCTGACGAGATTCATTGACAATCTGTTGTGGTGACATAGGCTGTAAGTTAATTTTTTTGCCCTTGTACTCCAAGTGATATGTATTGGCATGGCCATTGTGTTGCACAGAATGGTCATAGAGCCAAGGCCGACCCAATAGTAGGTGACAAACCGTCATAGGAACCACATCAAAATAAATGCAATCCTTGTACGGTCCAATCTCAAACTCAACACGCACCATGTGGTTTACCTTCATCTCACCATTGTCGCTCAACCACTGAATATAATATGGATGCGGGTGCGGTAGATACTTCAACTTCAGCTTGGTACACAATTCCTTGCTTGCTAAATTGCGGCAACTCCCGCCATCAATAATAACCTTGCAAGCCTTGTCAGGACCAACTAAAGCCTTTGTTTGGAACAAGTTGCAGCGCTGAGTAGAGGCACTAGGCAACACAT
This sequence comes from Lolium perenne, assembly GCF_019359855.2. Classification (NCBI taxonomy): domain Eukaryota; kingdom Viridiplantae; phylum Streptophyta; class Magnoliopsida; order Poales; family Poaceae; genus Lolium; species Lolium perenne. Next base: position 897,223 of record NW_027248984.1, read on the forward strand.
TAAGAGCACGCTGCGACACAACAATGGTGCGAGCATCAGATGGATATGCATCTTCACCATCAGTGTCATAGTCATCATCTTCTGGAGCATTAGGATCAACATCATCTCCAGTCTCATACTCATTGTCCTCATTGATAATCATGACTTTGCGGTTAGGACAATCTCTCTTGAAGTGACCCTTGCCACCACATGTATGACAAGCCATATCACGGTTGCACGCGGTAAACATGCTAGAACCACTCGTACTTGCAGCAGATTCGGACTTCATTGTGTTAGACACATTGGAGACCGGCTTGCTAGGCGGAGTAGAATAAGGTGCGGAGCACGTCGATGGCGCCGGCGCCGTAGGTGGGGGCGTGCGAGGCGTGAAGCGCCCAGCTCCCGTAGCATGACCTTTAACCTTTGCTTCTTCAGCCATTTGTGATTCAGCTTCTCTTGCATGATGTAACAATTGATTCATATTGGTGTAACTGTAATGATGAACAATGCCTTTGATATCATACTTCAAGCCATTGAGAAAACGCTGCATTGTCATCTCTAGAGACTCACGGACACGGCCACGCTGCATAAGCAACTCCATCTCCATGTAGTATTCATCGACAGTCTTCACACCTTGCCTCGATAGGGTCAACTTCATATATTATACACAAATACTTAGTGGGCACAAAACGAGAATTCATCGCTTCCTTCATAGCACGCCATGTGACAATAGGTTGCTCACCATCCTCCCGTCGATTACGAACAAGTGCATCCCACCAACGCAATGCATAGCCATCAAATTCGGAAGAAGCAAGCTTGATCTTCCTATCTTCAGTGTAGTTCGGATGTAAGTTCCATAACTTCTCAATCTTGAGCTCCCAAGTGAGGTATTCTTCAACATCATCTCCTCCTTCAAACTTGGGTATGGAGAACTTAGGCTTACCCAATCCATCTTCCTCATCATGTCCACGACCATGGCGTCCAAGTTCAACCCAACCACGAGGACGGTTACCACGTCCAACACCACGACCAGGGACTGCATCTTGTGGATCAAGGTCTTCATCCTCTTGTTGCTGTTGGTCTTTAAGATTATCAACATTCATTTGCAACGTTTGAAGAGCCCGTTGAATATCCGTCATTTGATCTTTCATTGTAGTGACAGTCTCATTAGTAGTATCCAGCTCCTGGGAGATCCCTTGGACCATTGCCCTAAGCACATCATCCTGAGCGCGGAATTCACGTCGCATCTCATTACGAAGAGCCTCAAACTCCCTCCATGTGATGATATCTGCAGAATCCTTGTTTTCCTGGTTCACAAGCTTATGATCACTAGCAGACATGATTAGTAGGTTAGTGCACTAAATCAAAAATATATGGTGGTACTCTCACAACTCACTCAAAAACTGATAAGAAAAGGAGATCTTACCGTTCCAAAGTAAATTAGTGTTGCTTACCACTTGTAGTAACAACTAGTGCACGGATGTAATGAAGCGAATATCAAGGGTATAAGAACAATCACACGACAAAGCAGGATATATGTGGGGCTATAGGTAGGCTACCTATTTGCACCAATAACAAGCTCTAGCGCTGACCGTAGACAACCAAAGATACTCAAACAAGGCGATAAATGTGGCAATGCAACCATATGGAGGAAAGGTTGCAATGCACTCAAGAGACACTAGCAAAGCTCAACGAAACAGGCACAAGATTTCTCAACTACAGGTACAGAAAAGTAAACTAGGCCTTCACTTGATCTTACTAGCACTTGAAACATTTTCTTTTTGAATTTTATTTTTTGTAACGCAGCTATGTAGCTCTTCTTGCTTCTTTTCTATTTTCTGTTTTTATTTTTATTTTTATGACACAACTCCTTGATAACACGGCCAACAAAGTATGCAAAGCACCAAAACTCTAATGAGCAGCCTGTCGAGCGGTAAAACTAGTCTCTTCTGGGGAAGTTCCTAGTCACTTATATCGAAAGGCTGTAGCTATGGTTTGGACAAACACACTGTACGGTATGTGGACTCGGAGTAACAAAAACTGAAAACTAGATGATAGTGGAGACTCAAACCCAAACAATACTAGATGGAAGAAAAAATACGCAAAACAACTACGAAAAGCAAAAACCTTGAAATTAGTGCAATCTAAAGCTATGGCAAACCCTAACCCTAATATTTTTGGCTTTTTCTGGATAGGAAAACACTCACAACTCAACAATGGGGTGGATTGTGGATGGCTTATCGAGGAAACCTGAGAATCTAATACCAAGATAATAAGGGGTAGCCCGATCTTCTCAGTAAGCAACGGTAGTGATGATGATCACGGGGTGATAGCAGCGGAGGAACACGACGATGTAGTGGAGGATAACTTGTATGACGCAACGAGATCTCTCGATTGGTCCCTATCGCCAATGCAACAACTCTCAACCCTACAAGATATTTGCAACTCCACACACTTGCGCACGTAGCCGCCGACCACGAAGCGGTAAGTTGTAACCTACTAATTCCCAATGGAACAACAGATCACAAAAGACTTTTCAGGGATTCCACACCAAATCAATGCAATTGGATGTAGAAATTCAATAGAGTTGCAAAGCAAACAACTATGAACTAGGGTTTATCTTAAACGTGGTCTAAAGCAACTTTGGGGGCATCCTATGGACTTATATAGGCATCCAGGACGACCTCAGGTCGAAAAAGTACGAAAATAACCGACCCAGAATAGATCTGGTCGAGACAAACTCGGACTCGGCCGGTCTGGAATCCGGTTGACCGGGCCTGGGACCGGCCGGTCCGGTTTGGACCGGGTCTGGCACCGGGCGACGACCGGGTGGACCTCCCGAGCTTACTGGATAGTGCTCGGTTGGCACAAGCGTAGAATCCGGTTGAAACCGGATGGATCCGGTGTGGGGGCCGGTTGGACCGGCCCTGGGACCGGGCGGCCCGGCCGGTTGACCGGTCCTAGCGCCGGCTGGAACATCTCCTCCTCTCGCGCATGCCTCCTGCTCCTCCCTCGCGCGTCCATGGGATGTCTTCATGTCCAGCTCCATGTCCAGCTGCATGTTCATCTTCTGGTCCAGCTGCTCCTCTCCTCCTCGTGCGATGCTTGCTCCCTCCTCATACCTGATCATACATAAATAATAGGACTTAGGCAGTATAAAGCTCTCATCGATCAAAGTATCATTTAGGAACAAGTTCACTTGTTGTTTAAGTAGTTTCGCACGAGCTCGTGTCATTGGTCCAATCCTAACTTCATTGGACTTGAGCTTCACAGCAGGATCATCTTCAACTTGTAATGACGGAGGTAGTAGTGAGGTAGGATGTCCTCATCAAAGCATTATGATGAAGCTTTCTTTGTTACGAAATTTATTACTGGTTTAAAGCAAGACATCAAACGAGCTATTAGACTGCATAATCCTCGAATAGTTGATGCTGCGTTAGTTCTTGCTGAAAAATAGGAGCAAATTCTGGAAGAAATGCGCACCTATGCAAGCACCAAGTACAGAAATGACAACAGACAGGTTTATCACAAATCAGGGTTCTCAGGCAAAGGAATCCTGTCACGAGCAACTGACAGCAAGCCGCAAGTAGATGAAAAAAGCAAATTCAAACGCCCGTGGGATGACAGAGTCAAATCCTTATGCGAGCAGCGACGAGCCAGAGGTGAATGTTTCACTTGTGGGGAGAAGTTCCAACCAGGCCACAAGTGTAGCAAAAATGTCTCGCTCAATGTGGTGGAAGAACTGATGGAAGTGTTACAGCTGGAAGCTTCTGACCAAGGCACAGAAGGGGAAACATCCAGTGAGGAGGAAACCCTTATGCACATTTCACCTTGTGCTCTGGAGGGTGTCCAATCAAGCGCTAGCATGCATCTTCAATGTATGTGTAAGGGAAAACAAGTGCTGCTGCTGATAGACTCTGGCAGCGGGGACAGTTTACTTAGTGCAGACACTGTCGAGCAACTGGAGCTGCACACGGTCGAAATCCCGGCAGTACATGTTACAGTTGCAAATGGAGGGCGTTCTAGAGTCAATCAAGCTGCTCTGGATGTGCAATGGGAGTGCCAAGGGCACATGTTCACAACGTCCTTTCGTGTTTTCAGTGTGCTTGGGTACGACATGGTATTGGGCATGGATTGGTTGGAGAGCTTGCCTCCTATGTGGGTGGATTGGGTAAAAAAACCATCATATACAAATGGAAAGGAGCGAGAATCAAGTTAAAAGGCCTGCGAACCAAGCTACAGAAATGTGAACCAATATCACTAGTCGAGTTGCAAGCTTTGGCAGATGAGAGGGCACTGGAACACATTGTTCAGCTAAATGTGTCAAGCAGCGGTGAGCCTGAGGTGGTGCCAATGGAGATTGAGCAGTGTTACAAGAACATCATGCTTGTTTCAACTTACCCACAGGTTTGCCTCCACGGAGGGAATTCCATCATCGCATCACATTACTGCCAGGTGTACAAGCTGTGAATGTAAAACCTTACCGTTACTCTCCACAACAAAAGAATGAGATAGAGAGGCAGATAAAAGAAATGCTCCAGCAAGGTATAATCCGTGCTTGTCACAGCCCATTCGCTTCTCCAGTACTATTGGTGCGAAAAAAGGATGGAACATGGCGCTTCTGTGTGGACTATCGCCACCTCAATGATGTCACAGTCAAGGACCGCTACCCGATGCCTATTGTGGATGAATTGCTGGATGAGTTGGCGGGATCCAAATTCTTTACTAAACTTGATCTGCGATCTGGGTACCATCAGATCAGAGTCGGAGAGGAAGATGAGTGTAAGACAGCCTTCGGCACGCACAGTGGGCACTACGAATTCTTGGTGATGCCGTTTGGGTTGACGTGTGCCCCAGCGACATTCCAGGTAGAGATGTGAAAGGATCGTATGCCGCACCTAGAGGGGGGGGGGGGTGAATAGGTGCTAACCAATTTTTAGTTCTTTTTCAATTTAGGCTTGACACAAAAAGGTAAATTCTCTAGATATGCAACTAAGTGAATTTACCTATATGAGAAGGCTAACAACTAAGCAAGATATAGCTAAGCAATATAAGAGATAGAATAGGATAGAGGTAACCGAGAGTGGAGCACGCGATGACACGGAGATGATTCCCGTAGTTCCCTTCCTTTGCAAGAAGGTACGTCTACGTTTGGAGGAGTGTGGTTGCTACGAAAGCCAAACCAACAGCCACGAAGGCTTCACTCAGATCTCCGGTGAGCAACGCCACGAAGGCCTAGCCCACTTCCACTAAGGGATTTCCTCGAGACGGAAACCGGGCCTTTACAAGGTTCTTGGGGCACACATCCACAACTGAATTGGAGGCTCCCAAATCTGTAACAATACAACAATCAACAACAACACATGAACACAAATCAACTAGGGAACCAAATAGGAACACTAGCATGAGATCCCTCAAACAAGAGAGGGGGAAATGAAGAACGCTTCGGTGAGGATGTAGATCGGTGTCTTCTCCTTCGAATCTCCAAAGATCAAGAGCTTTCGTTGGGGGAGGAAGGAGATCTTGCAAATATTGTGTTTCTTGAGGTGGCTCTAATGGAGGTGGCTTGGCAGATTTCTTGTGCAATGATTGAGCAAGCATCCAAGGTAGAAGAAGGGGGGTATTTATACCCCCCCCCCCCCCAGAAAATGAGCCGTTGCAGCTTCCGGGGGGCCGGATATTCCGGCCTAAGTAAGGGCCGGATAATCCGCCCCCCCCCCCCCGGATAATCCGGCCTCTGGGACAAAACCGTGACAAAATCCGGCCAAATGTCCGGCCCCATGCTAGACTTGTTTTTCTTCAGGTCCTTAGCCAATTTCGAGGGGGCCAGATATTTCCAAAATATCCGGCCCAGATATTTCCAAAATATCCGGCCCAGATATTCCAGCCCTGGTACAAAAACCGGGACAATATCCGGGCAAATGTCCGGCCCCTATACTGCGCTGCTTTTCCTCAAAGACTTAGCCGAAAACTGGGGGCCGGATATTTCCACAATATCCGGCCCGGATTATCCGGCCTGACCAACATTTTGCTGTTTTCTTTTGACAGACCGACCATATCCAACACACATGAACATGCATCTATGTAATCCCTGTACCACTTAAACAAACATTAGTGTATCACATATATTGACATCAAACACACAAAACATAATGTGAGAGATGTTCTTTCAATCTCCCCCTTTTTGGTGTTTGATGACAATATACGGATTTGCAAGAGAATCACTATAGAGATAAGCATGATGGCAAAACATAGAGGCACTCCCCCTACATGTGTGCATATAAGTAATTAGCCTTTGAATACAAATACACAACACATAGGAGTGAGGTGCCTTGATACGTCTCCGACGTATCGATAATTTCTTATGTTCCATGCCACATTATTGATATTATCTACATGTTTTATGCACACTTTATCTCATATTCGTGCATTTTCTGGAACTAACCTATTAACAAGATGCCGAAGTGCCGATTCTTTGTTTCTGCTGTTTTTGGTTTCAGAAATCCTAGTAAGGAAATATTCTCGGAATTGGACGAAATCAAAGCCCAGGGGCCTATTTTCTCACGAAGCTTCCAGAAGTCCGAAGGAGAGACGAAGAGGGGCCACGGAGGGGCCACACCATAGGGCGGCGCGGCCCCCCCCTTGGCCGCGCGGCCCTGTGGTGTGGGGCCCCCGTGCCGCCTCTTGACCTGCCCTTCCGCCTACAAATAGCCTCCGTGACGAAACCCCCAGTACCGAGAGCCACGATACGGAAAACCTTCCAGAGACGCCGCCAACGCCGATCCCATCTCGGGGGATCCAGGAGATCGCCTCCGGCACCCTGCCGGAGAGGGGAATCATCTCCCGGAGGACTCTACGCCGCCATGGTCGCCTCCGGTGTGATGTGTGAGTAGTCTACCCCTGGACTATGGGTCCATAGCAGTAGCTAGATGGTTGTCTTCTCCCCATTGTGCTATCATTGTCGGATCTTGTGAGCTGCCTAACATGATCAAGATCATCTATCTGTAATTCTATATGTTGCGTTTGCTGGGATCCGATGAATAGAGAATACTTGTTATGTTGATTATCAAAGTTATGCTTATGTGTTGTTTATGATCTTGCATGCTCTCCGTTACTAGTAGATGCTCTGGCCAAGTAGATGCTTGTAACTCCAAGAGGGAGTACTTATGCTCGATAGTGGGTTCATGCCTGCATTGACACAGGACGATGTGATGAAAGTTCTTAGGTTGTGTTGTGCTGTTGCGACTAGGGATAATACATTAGTGCTATGTTCAAGGATGTAGTCACTAGTTACATTACGCACCATACTTAATGCAATTGTCTGTTGTTAGCAACTTAATACTGGAGGGGGTTCGGATGATAACCTGAAGGTGGACTTTTTAGGCATAGATGCAGTTGGATGGCGGTCTATGTACTTTGTCGTAATGCCCAATTAAATCTCACTATACTCATCATGATATGTATGTGCATTGTCATGCTCTCTTTATTTGTCAATTGCCCAAGTGTAATTTGTTCACCCAACATGCTGTTCGTCTTATGGGAGAGACACCTCTAGTGAACTGTGGACCCCGGTCCAATTCTCTTTACTGAAATACAATCTACTGCAATACTTGTTCTACTGTTTTCTGCAAACAATCATCTTCCACACAATACGGTTAATCCTTTGTTACAGCAAGCCGGTGAGATTGACAACCTCACTGTTTTGTTGGGGCAAAGTACTTTGGTTGTGTTGTGCAGGTTCCACGTTGGCGCCGAAATCCCTGGTGTTGCGCCGCACTACATCCCGCCACCATCAACCTTCAACGTGCTTCTTGGCTCCTCCTGGTTCGATAAACCTTGGTTTCTTTCTGAGGGTAAACTTGCTGCTGTGCGCATCATACCTTCCTCTTGGGGTTGCCCAACGAACGTGTGAAATACACGCCATCAAGCACATTTTCTGGCGCCGTTGCCGGGGAGATCACGACACGCTGCAAGGGGAGTCTCCACTTCTCAATCTCTTTACTTTGTTTTTGTCTTGCTTAGTTTTATTTACTACTTTGTTTGCTGCACTAAATCAAAATACAAAAAAATTAGTTGCTAGTTTTACTTTATTTGCTATCTTGTTTGCTATATCAAAAACACAAAAAAATTAGTTTACTTGCATTTACTTTATCTAGTTTGCTTTATTTACTATTGCTAAAATGGCCAACGCTGAAAATACTAAGTTGTGTGACTTCACAACCACAAATAACAATGATTTCTTATGCACACCTATTGCTCCACCTGCTACTACAGCAGAATTCTTTGAAATTAAACCTGCTTTACTGAATCTTGTTATGCGAGAGCAATTTTCTGGTGTTAGTTCTGATGATGCTGCTGCCCATCTTAATAATTTTGTTGAACTATGTGAAATGCAAAAATATAAAGATGTAGATGGTGATATTATTAAACTAAAATTGTTCCCTTTCTCATTAAGAGGAAGAGCTAAAGATTGGTTGCTATCTCTGCCTAAGAATAGTATTGATTCATGGACTAAATGCAAGGATGCTTTTATTGGTAGATATTATCCCCCTGCTAAAATTATATCTTTGAGGAGTAGCATAATGAATTTTAAACAATTAGATACTGAACATGTTGCTCAAGCTTGGGAAAGAATGAAATCTTTGGTTAAAAATTGCCCAACCCATGGACTGACTACTTGGATGATCATCCAAACCTTCTATGCAGGACTAAATTTTTCTTCACGGAATTTATTGGATTCAGCTGCTGGAGGTACCTTTATGTCCATCACTCTTGGTGAAGCAACAAAGCTTCTTGATAATATGATGATCAACTACTCTGAATGGCACACGGAAAGAGCTCCACAAGGTAAGAAGGTAAATTCTGTCGAAGAAACCTCTTCCTTGAGTGATAAGATTGATGCTATTATGTCTATGCTTGTGAATGATAGGACTAATATTGATCCTAATAATGTTCCGTTAGCTTCATTGGTTGCACAAGAAGAACATGTTGATGTAAACTTCATTAAAAATAATAATTTCAACAACAATGCTTACCGGAACAATTCTAGTAACAACTATAGGCCATATCCTTATAATAATGGCAACGGCTATGGTAATTCTTATGGGAATTCTTACAACAATAATAGGAATTCACCCCCTGGACTTGAAGCCATGCTTAAAGAATTTATTAGTACACAAACTGCTTTTAACAAATCTGTTGAAGAAAAGCTTGGGAAAATTGATATACTTGCTTCTAAAGTCGATAGTCTTGCTGCTGATGTTGATCTTTTGAAATCAAAAGTTTTGCCTAATGAGAATCATCATAATAAAATTACTACTACAGCAAATTCCATTCAAGTTAGAATTAATGAGAATATAAGATTAATGGCTGAATTGCGTGCTAGGTGGGATAGAGAAGAAAATGAAAAACTGGCTAAAGAGAAGAATGTAGCTAAAGTTTGGACTATTACCACCACTAGTAATGCTAATGCTACACATGTTGCTGCACCTCCTACTAATACTAATAAAAGAATTGGTGTTAGCAATGTTTCCACTTCTAATGCAAAGCGCGAAAAACTGCACTAAACTGCTAAAAGCTGAAACCTGCTGTGATAAAGCTGCTGAAATTTTTCCAACATTGGGGATGATGATCCCATTGCTTTAGATTATAATGGTTTGAATTTTGATGATTGCCACATCTCTGAAGTTATAAAGTTCTTGCAAAAACTTGCTAAAAGTCCTAATGCTAGTGCTATAAATTTGGCTTTCACGCATCATATTACAAATGCTCTCATAAAAGCTAGAGAAGAGAAACTAGAGCGTGAAGCCTCTATTCCTAAAAAGCTAGAGGATGGTTGGGAGCCCATCATTAAGATGAAGGTTAAAGATTTTGATTGTAATGCTTTATGTGATCTTGGTGCAAGTATTTCTGTTATGCCTAAGAAAATTTATAATATGCTTGACTTGCCACCGCTGAAAAATTGTTATTTGGATGTTAATCTTGCTGATCATTCTACAAAGAAACCTTTGGGTAAAGTTGATAATGTTCGCATTACCGTTAACAATAACCTTGTTCCCGTTGATTTTGTTGTCTTGGATATTGAATGCAATGCATCTTGTCCCATTATATTGGGAAGACCTTTTCTTCAAACTGTTGGTGCTATTATTGATATGAAGGAAGGTAATATAAAATATCAATTTCCTCTCAAGAAAGGTATGGAACACTTCCCTAGAAAGAGAATGAAGGTACCTTTTGATTCTATTATGAGAACAAATTATGATGTTGACACTTCATCTCTTGATAATACTTGATACACACTTTCTGCGCCTAGCTGAAAGGCGTTAAAGAAAAGCGCTTATGGGAGACAACCCATGTTTATACCTACAGTACTTTGTTTTTATTTTGTGTCTTGGAAGTTGTTTACTACTGTAGCAACCTCTCCTTATCTTAGTTTTGTGTTTTGTTGTGCCAAGTTAAGCCGTTGATAGAAAAGTAAGTACTAGATTTGGATTACTGCACAGTTCCAGATTTCTTTGCTGTCACGAATCTGGGTCCACCTCCCTGTAGGTAGCTCAGAAAACTAAGCCAATTTACGTGCATGATCCTCAGATATGTACGCAACTTTCATTCAATTTGAGCATTTTCATTTGAGCAAGTCTGGTGCCATTTTAAAATTCGTCAATACGAACTGTTCTGTTTTGACAGATTCTGCCTTTTATTTTGCATTGCCTCTTTCGCTATGTTGGATGAATTTCTTTGATCCACTAATGTCCAGTAGCATTATGCAATGTCCAGAAGTGTTAAGAATGATTGTGTCACCTCTGAATATGTCAATTTATATTGTGCACTAACCCTCTAATGAGTTGTTTCGAGTTTGGTGTGGAGGAAGTTTTCAAGGATCAAGAGAGGAGTATGATGCAACATGATCAAGGAGAGTGAAAGCTCTAAGCTTGGGGATGCCCCGGTGGTTCACCCCTGCATATATCAAGAAGACTCAAGCGTCTAAGCTTGGGGATGCCCAAGGCATCCCCTTCTTCATCGACAACATTATCAGGTTCCTCCCCTGAAACTATATTTTTATTCCATCACATCTTATGTGCTTTTTCTTGGAGCGTCGGTTTGTTTTTGTTTTTTGTTTTGTTTGAATAAAATGGATCCTAGCATTCACTTTATGGGAGAGAGACACGCTCCGCTGTAGCATATGGACAAGTATGTCCTTGGTTTCTACTCATAGTATTCATGGCGAAGTTTCTCCTTCGTTAAATTGTTATATGGTTGGAATTGGAAAATGATACATGTAGTAATTGCTATAAATGTCTTGGGTAATGTGATACTTGGCAATTGTTGTGCTCATGTTTAAGCTCTTGCATCATATGCTTTGCACCCATTAATGAAGAAATACATAGAGCATGCTAAAATTTGGTTTGCATATTTGGTTTCTCTAAGGTCTAGATAATTTCTAGTATTGAGTTTGAACAACAAGGAAGACGGTGTAGAGTCTTATAATGTTTTCAATATGTCTTTTATGTGAGTTTTGCTGCACCGGTTCATCCTTGTATTTGTTTCAAATAAGCCATGCTAGCCTAAACCTTGTATCGAGAGGGAATACTTCTCATGCATCCAAAATACGTGAGCCAACCACTATGCCATTTGTGTCCAGCATACCTACCTATACTACATGGTATTTTCCCGCCATTCCAAAGTAAATTGCTTGAGTGCTACCTTTAAAATTCCATCATTCACCTTTGCAATATATAGCTCATGGGACAAATAGCTTAAAAACTATTGTGGTATTGAATATGTAATTATGCACTTTATCTCTTATTAAGTTGCTTGTTGTGCGATAACCATGTTTACTGGGGACGCCATCAACTATTCATTGTTGAATTTCATGTGAGTTGCTATGCATGTCCGTCTTGTCTGAAGTAAGAGCGATCTACCACCATATGGTTAAGCATGCATATGTTAGAGAAGAACATTGGGCCGCTAACTAAAGCCATGCTCCATGGTGGAAGTTTCAGTTTTGGACAACAATCCTCAAATCTCAAATGAGAAAATTATTAATTGTTGTTATATGCTCATGCATAAAAGAGGAGTCCATTATCTGTTGTCTATGTTGTCCCGGTATGGATGTCTAAGTTGAAGAATAATCAATAGCGAGAAATCCAATGCGAGCTTTCTCCTTAGACCTTTGTACAGGCGGCATAGAGGTACCCCTTTGTGACACTTGGTAAAAACAATGCATTGTGATGATCCGGTAGTCCAAGCTAATTAGGACAAGGTGCGGGCACTATTAGTACACTATGCATGAGGCTTGCAACTTATAAGATATAATTTACATGATGCATATGCTTTATTACTACCGTTGACAAAATTGTTTCATGTTTTCAAAATCAAAGCTCTAGCACAAATATAGCAATCGATGCTTTTCCTCTATGGAGGACCATTCTTTTACTTTCAATGTTGAGTCAGTTCACCTATTTCTCTCCACCTCAAGAAGCAAACACTTGTGTGAACTGTGCATTGATTCCTACATATTTGCTTATTGCACTTATTATATTACTCTATGTTGACAATATCCGTGAGATATACATGTTACAAGTTGAAAGCAACCGCTGAAACTTAATCTTCTTTTGTGTTGCTTCAATGCTTTTACTTTGAATTATTGCTTTATGAGTTAACTCTTATGCAAGACTTATTGATGCTTGTCTTGAAGTGCTATTCATGAAAAGTCTTTGCTTTATGATTCACTTGTTTACTCATGTCATATACATTGTTTTGATCGCTGCATTCACTACATATGCTTTACAAATAGTATGATCAAGATTATGATGGCATGTCACTCCAGAAATTATCTGTGTTATCGTTTTACCTGCTCGGGACGAGCAGAACTAAGCTTGGGGATGCTGATACGTCTCCGACGTATCGATAATTTCTTATGTTCCATGCCACATTATTGATATTATCTACATGTTTTATGCACACTTTATCTCATATTCGTGCATTTTCTGGAACTAACCTATTAACAAGATGCCGAAGTGCCAGTTGCTGTTTTCTGCTGTTTTTGGTTTCAGAAATCCTAGTAAGGAAATATTCTCGGAATTGGACGAAATCAAAGCCCAGGGGCCTATTTTCTCACGAAGCTTCCAGAAGTCCGAAGGAGAGACGAAGAGGGGCCACGGAGGGGCCACACCATAGGGCGGCGCGGCCCCCCCCTTGGCCGCGCGGCCCTGTGGTGTGGGGCCCCCGTGCCGCCTCTTGACCTGCCCTTCCGCCTACAAATAGCCTCCGTGACGAAACCCCCATTACCGAGAGCCACGATACGGAAAACCTTCCAGAGACGCCGCCAACGCCGATCCCATCTCGGGGGATCCAGTAGATCGCCTCCGGCACCCTGCCGGAGAGGGGAATCATCTCCCGGAGGACTCTACGCCGCCATGGTCGCCTCCGGTGTGATGTGTGAGTAGTCTACCCCTGGACTATGGGTCCATAGCAGTAGCTAGATGGTTGTCTTCTCCCCATTGTGCTATCATTGTCGGATCTTGTGAGCTGCCTAACATGATCAAGATCATCTATCTGTAATTCTATATGTTGCGTTTGTTGGGATCCGATGAATAGAGAATACTTGTTATGTTGATTATCAAAGTTATGCTTATGTGTTGTTTATGATCTTGCATGCTCTCCGTTACTAGTAGATGCTCTGGCCAAGTAGATGCTTGTAACTCCAAGAGGGAGTACTTATGCTCGATAGTGGGTTCATGCCTGCATTGACACCTGGGACAAAGGATGAAAGTTCTAAGGTTGTGTTGTGCTGTTGCCACTAGGGATAAAACATTAGTGCTATGTTCAAGGATGTAGTCACTAGTTACATTACGCACCATACTTAATGCAATTGTCTGTTGTTAGCAACTTAATACTGGAGGGGGTTCGGATGATAACCTGAAGGTGGACTTTTTAGGCATAGATGCAGTTGGATGGCGGTCTATGTACTTTGTCGTAATGCCCAATTAAATCTCACTATACTCATCATGATATGTATGTGCATTGTCATGCTCTCTTTATTTGTCAATTGCCCAACTGTAATTTGTTCACCCAACATGCTGTTCGTCTTATGGGAGAGACACCTCTAGTGAACTGTGGACCCCGGTCCAATTCTCTTTACTGAAATACAATCTACTGCAATACTTGTTCTACTGTTTTCTGCAAACAATCATCTTCCACACAATACGGTTAATCCTTTGTTACAGCAAGCCGGTGAGATTGACAACCTCACTGTTTCGTTGGGGCAAAGTACTTTGGTTGTGTTGTGCAGGTTCCACGTTGGCGCCGGAATCCCTGGTGTTGCGCCGCACTACATCCCGCCGCCATCAACCTTCAACGTGCTTCTTGGCTCCTCCTGGTTCGATAAACCTTGGTTTCTTTCTGAGGGAAAACTTGCTGCTGTGCGCATCATACCTTCCTCTTGGGGTTGCCCAATGAACGTGTGAAATACACGCCATCATGCCTCAACACAAGAGATATCCAACATGAGCTCTAACAATAGACATCGACAAAAAATGAAGTTGAGATAGGATGCAAGAAATCATACCCATGTGTAGATATATAATACGGAGATATAGCATCACACATAATGTAATATCCTTGATCTCAACAAATAGAAATCCAAAAACCATAACAATGTCTCACACCACATAGCACATAGTTTTGAACGGCACACAAACAAACCAAATAGTTCAAATAAGAGGGAACACAAGCAATATAAGAATGATAAACGCATATGCTTGTGCCCAAACCATGCAAATCCCCGAGAGTCCTAATAGAACACTTCTCCCCCTTTGGCATCAAGACGCCAAAAAGGGGACAAGCGCGATGCTACACGTCCCATGGGAATCACTCGGAGGCATCTTCATCACCGGACTTGTGTGCCGCTTCCTCATCTTCATCATCAGTGTCAGTTGCATCCGGAGAGCGGCGAGTGAGGTTGGACCTTTGAAGGCAATCATCAAGATCACTCCATGGAACCTGTGCAGAATGCCATCCACTGTAACCTGGGTGAGCTGGAGGCTGAGGCGGGGGTCCTTGATCACCACTGAGCTTGTGTAGAATAACCGCCTGAGTATGCTTAATCTCAGAACGCTCTCGGCTGGCCGCATAGTTCTCCTTATGGATCTCAATGTTCATGCAAAGGATGTGACGCTGAAACCAACTAAGGCGGCTCACTTGTTTCCTCATAGCCGGGACATCAGGATGGCGAGCAGGAGCAAAGCCACTAGAACGAGCATCACCCATGAAAGAGTCAGGTGCAGGTACAACAGAAGAGACTGGCTTAAGTTTGTAAGCCTTCTTGACACCGTGCTTCATCAAAGGGTACCCGCTCAAGTCTTCACCACCCAAAGCCACAGAATTGTTGATGAGAAGCTGGATGTAGGGAGCATAAGGTATGGTGGTCCGGGAGACCATGGCATCATGGATCTCATGGAAGATGAAGTCCATGACATCAACAGTGTAGTTCTGTTCCTCATTAACATCACGAGCACACTTAAAGCTGAGGTGCATAAGGTCCACAAGGGCTCCCCGGAGAGCATCATTGTTACCACCACTTGGGCAAATGGTTGCCCGAAAGAATCGGAGCAACTGACTGTAGATGGGAAGCAGCCCCTTGGCATAACCAACTTTTCCCGCTGAGGTATAGAGATCCACGAGTGCATTCTTATCTGTCTTCTATGGTCCATGAAGGCGACGACCCCCTTCTGCAGGAACTCCAAGAATACCAGCAAATCGGCGCAGAGTGGCACTACAGTGAGAGGAGCCAGTCATCCATTCCATAGTGTGTTCCTCATCTTTCTTGATTGCCAAAGTGGCAAAGAATTGCTTCACCAAATCTGGGCTATAGTCACATTGAATCTTCATGATATCAACCAAGCCCAAGCTGCCAGCTACCCAGATTGCATCTTCAAAGTGATTGTTGACAGCCAGAATGTCCACATCGATAGCTTGCATGGGTCTCAGATTCTTCATGGGCTCATAGATGTCCCTGTAGATGAAATCCTGCTCCATGCACCAGTATCTCTTGCCCTCAATCTCTTCATCCCTTGGGAGGTCTTCATACCAGTTCTTCATGCGGATAGCGGAATAAGAGATAGGGTCCATGGCCTTGTAGTTCTCCCTCACTTCCTTGTTCTTCCGCCTTGAAGTGACGGACTTGCGAGGTGCATTGGGTGCAAACTCGTCACTTGATCGATCATGCCTAGAGCGTCTCCGACCACCCCGAGAAGCACCACCTGTGAGAAGCAAAGGCGGGTAGCAAAGAGAAGGTAATGCTCATAAGTCATGTAAGATACAGTAATATACTCTAGAAACATAATATAAGTCGGTACAAATCTAGACATGATAGATTGAAACAAAACTGCAGCGGCGATGAAGCTCCAGGCTGGATAATCCGGTGTCCCCTGGGGGCGGATAATCCGGCCTGGCCGGATTATCCGGCCCCCGCGCAGGCCGGATAATCCGGCCCTGCGAAACTTGCAGTTTTCCAATCAAAAACTTGTCTAAGACCAGATCGGCCTCATAGCATGCAAGAGGAGTACACTACACTTGATTTGGAACAACTAGACACCAATTCCACCAAGAAAATAGCACATATAAAACACAACATCTAGGGTTAGAGATTGTGAATCATACCCACATCCATTGTGGAAACTGCTTGGAGGAGAAGGTAGCTAGGGAGGAGAGGCACCCGATCCACCCAAAAACTCCAAGAGGGAGCGGACGGAGCGTCTCCGGCGAGGAGGAGGAGTTCCGGCGACCTTGAGGGGAGAGAGAGGAGAGAGAGGCGCGTGGGGGCTGGTTCTGAACCGTTTGCCCCCGCGGCCTCGTCCTCAACCCCTTCAAGACCTGCCCAGGCCGGATAATCCGGCCCTAGTTTAGGGCGGATAATCCGGCCGGGCCGGATTATCCGGGGTGCCAGGGGGCCGGATTATCCGGTTTTCTGGAATTTTCCAGAACACCGGAAATCCTGCCTATCTTTAGTTGGTTATTTGCCAAAACCCATATGTGATGCAATAATGTATCACGTCACATATAAGATGCAAATTACCAATAAGATGGGGCAACCTAGATCATCCGACCGAAAAACCTCAAACTCCAAGTTTTTACCAAACATGACAAATGAGCAAGATGGAAGTGGCTTATAGGAGAGAGTAGGCTTAGGTTTAGAAGATTCAAACTGTTAATGGTACATGATCACTCAAGTTTGCAAGAAATGAGCAAATAAGGCCAAACTAGAGTGATTTCCCATAAGAACATGGAGTTGTCAAATAAAAGGCGATAAGATCCAAATAACTCCAACTCTTCACAAAGAAGAGTGTGGTGGCCTAGGCCACCATATATGAGTGTTGTGGCATGGCACCGCGAAGATATATCTTGGGTCCAAGACACTACTCATCATTGAAGCTCACATATCAACATATGATATAAAGAGAATGATTTCTTAATGTTGGCATTATGGGGGGAGGGATAGCTCAATAATTTAAACCGCACTCCCCCTATTTCCATGCCCACATCTAAACCAAATAAAGTTTTGAGACGAAGGTGTGTTTGCAAGATGGTCAAGCTATACTCCTTGAATCAATGATATTTAGCTCATTCCTCAAATAAGTGAACCTTGCTTCATCAAGAGGCTTCGTGAATATATCGGCAAGTTGATCTTTGGTAGGAACATAGGTAAGCTCAATATCACCACGGGCAACATGATCTCTAATGAAATGATTCCGGATCTCAATATGCTTCATTCTTGAATGTTGCACCGGATTATAGGCAAACTTGATAGCACTTTCATTGTCACATAATAGAGGCACTTTGTCACAAATGACACCGTATTCCTTTAAAGTTTGCCTCATCCATAACAATTGAGTGCATCCACTTGCGGTGGCAACATATTCGGCTTCGGCGGTGGAGAGAGATATACAATTTTGCTTCTTAGATGACCAACACACCAAGGACCTACCAAGAAATTGGCAAGCCCCGGAGGTTGATTTCCTATCATCCTTGTCTCCCGCCCAATCCGCATCGGTGTATCCATTGAGAATAAAACTTGAGCCTTTGGGGTACCAAATACCATATCTTGGGGTATCAACCAAATATCGAAAGATTCTCTTGAGAGCTATCATGTGGCTCTCCTTAGGAGAAGCTTGATACCTTGCACACACACCAACACTCAACACTATGTCCGGTCTAGATGCACAAAGGTAAAGCAAGGATCCAATCATGGAGCGATATACCTTTTGATCCACCTCTTTACCATTGGGATCAAGAGCAAGATGACATTTGGTAACCATAGGAGTGGCAACACCTTTCATCTCGGTCATCTTGAACCTCTTGAGCATGTCTTGGAGATATTTTGCTTGGTTGATGAAGGTTCCTCCTCTCAATTGCTTGATCTCAAAACCAAGGAAGAACTTCATCTCTCCCATCATAGACATCTCAAACCTATCGGTCATAAGCTTTGAGAATTCATCATTGAAAGCTTTGTTAGTAGAGCCAAAGATAATATCATCAACATATAATTGGCAAACGAAAAGCTCCCCATTGACCCTCTTAGTAAAAAGAGTGGGATCGATTAGCCCAACATCAAACCCACGATCTACCAATAATTCCTTAAGGTGCTCATACCAAGCTCTAGGAGCTTGTTTGAGACCATAAAGAGCTTTATCGAGCTTGTAGACATGGTTAGGGAAGTTGAGATCCTCGAACCCCGGGGGTTGCTTGACATAAACCTCTTCATGCAAAGGACCATTAAGAAATGCACTTTTCACATCCATTTGTTGTAACTTAAAGTTATGATGCGATGCATAAGCAAGAAGGATACGGATGGACTCAAGGCGAGCCACGGGAGCATAGGTTTCTCCAAAGTCAATTCCCTCAACTTGAGAGAACCCTTGAGCCACCAATCTTGCCTTGTTCCTCAGAACATTTCCAAACTCATCTTGCTTGTTCTTGAATATCCATTTAGTGCCAATAACATTGCGGCACCCCTTTGGCTTCTCTACTAAGGTCCACACTTTGTTGCGCTTGAAGTTGTTGAGTTCTTCGTGCATAGCTTCCAACCAATCCGAATCTTCAAGGGCTTCAAATACTTTCTTGGGTTCCACTAAGGAGATATAAGCACGATGGTTGCTAAAATTAGCCAATTGCCTTCTTGTGGAAACCTTCGCCCTTATATCACCAAGAACCTTATCATGAGTGTGATCACGAAGCTCAAGGTTCCTTTCTCTTCTTGCTAGACGACGGGCCTCGATCTCCTCCTT
The DNA here is from genome assembly GCF_019359855.2 of Lolium perenne. Lineage (NCBI taxonomy): Eukaryota > Viridiplantae > Streptophyta > Magnoliopsida > Poales > Poaceae > Lolium > Lolium perenne. The sequence continues at coordinate 916,488 of NW_027248984.1, forward strand.
GGTTCTTCTTGGCCTTGGAGGTATCACTTGATCAACTTGATCTTTTGGGTCCCCGTCTTGACCTTCAACTTGAGCAACTACAATTTCTTGTGAGTGCTCAACATCATGTGCTTGATCTTGGACATCATTTGGTGTGGAGCAAATATCAATTGGATACTCGTCGGAACCATCATGAATTCTTGGTTGATCTTGACCTTGATCTTGTCCTTGATCTTGTCCTTGATCTTGCCCTTGATCTTGTCCTTGATCTTGCACACTAGAGGGAGGGTTTTGTTCTTGTTCTTGGGTTGGTGCATCATTTGCTTCACTTGATGGGGTTTGTTGATGTTGAGAAGATGAGGGCTCCACCGTGGTAGAGCATAGTCCTTCCCGAGACGCCACACCGTGTCCCTCAACGGGGCGGAAAAATCCCACACCCATTCTTACTATGGCATCTTGAGGTATTTCATCACCTGCACATACATCAACTTGCCCCACTTGGGAGCCATCATTTTCTTCGAACCTCACACTACAAGATTCAATGATAATCCCGGAGGCTATATCAAAGATTCTATAAGTGTGAGACTCGGCACCGTAACCAACAAATATACCCTCCAAAGCTTTAGGAGCGAATTTAGATAAACGAACCCCTTTGATTTTGTAGAAACACTTACACCCGAACACCTTGAAGTATGAGATATTAGGCTTGTTCCCGGTGAGTATTTCATATGGAGTCTTGTTCAAGCCCTTGCGGAGATAGAGCCGGTTGGAGGAGTGACAAGCGGTGGAGATGGCTTCGGCCCAAAAGTTATAGCGGGATTTATACTCCGCCATCATAGACCTTGCCATATCCATAAGAGTCCGGTTCTTCCTCTCCGCAACACCATTTTGTTGAGGGGTGTAAGCAGCAGAATATTGATGACGAATCCCCTCATCACTAAGAAAATCATTGAGTGTGTAGTTCTTGAACTCGGAGCCGTTATCACTTCTTATTGCCATAATGAGGAGGTTGTGTTGGCGTTGCACCTCGGTAGCAAAGTCAATGAATATTTGTTGAGTCTCATCTTTCATCTTGAGAAAGTAGACCCAAGTGTATCTTGAGTAGTCATCGACAATCACCAAGCAATGTTTCTTCGCACCAAGGCTTGCATGAGTAACGGGACCAAAGAGATCCACATGAAGGAGCTCCAAGATCCTCTTGGAAGAGATGATGGTCTTGCTTGGGTGCGGAGAGTCATGCATTTTGCCTTCAACACAAGCCTACAAACACGATCTTTGGCAAAAGACACATTTTCCATTAGTCCCACAATATGGTTCCCCTTGTGAAGACTTTGCAAAGTTCTCATGTTGACATGGGCTAGGCGGCGATGCCACAACCAACCCACGTCCGCCTTTCCGAATAGGCACATCGCACTTGTCGTGGTGGTCCCTGAAAAGTCCACCACATACAAGTTGTGTTCGCGATACCCAACGAATGCGACTTTTAGAGTCTTGCTCCACAAGAGGACCACAATATCATTATCAATAAAGACGGCGAAACCCATCTTGCCAAGGGCGGAAATGGAAAGCAAATTGTAACCAAGGGTTTTGACAAGCATGACATCCACAAGAGTAATGTTGTGTGCAACCACAACCTTGCCAAAACCCAATACCTCGGATGTAGAATTATCGCCAAAGGAGACAGTGATATGATTTATGTTGGGCCTCAACTCCTTGACGAGGTTCTTGCCGCCGGTCATATGACTTGTACATCCACTATCAAGTACCCATTTTGAACCTCCGGTGGCATAGTCCTACATGAGATCAATTCTTGGATTTAGGTACCCATTTTTCAATGGGTCCTCTTTTGTTAGCAACAAGGGTCTTTGGGACCCAAATAGACCAAGCAACATAACCATCATATGGACCAACATATTTAGCATAAATATCACCATAATAATCTTTAAAGAGAACATAGTGAGGGTTATCTATTCCCGCACCATCATCATTAATGGTTTTGCCCTTTCGGGTTTCACCATTAGCTTTCTCATGTGCGGGTTTAGCCTTTTTCTTGTTGGCATTCTTAGCCTTGCTATTAAAACCAAGTCCCTCCTTCCCATTGTTTGACCTTTGCTTACTCAAAAGATCATCCAAGGAAAGTTTACTTTGGGGAGAGGAGGCCTTAGCAAGTTCATCTTTCAACCTAGCATTTTCCTCAATAATATTTGCATGTTCACATGAAGAAGTAGAGGTACTAGGTATGTCATATGAAGCAAGCCTAATTTGAAGTTGCTCATAAGACTCGGAGAGGAGAGAGTATTCACTCTTCAAGGCTTTGTGAGCCTTGTCTAGTTCATCTAGATCCTTCACAAGTTTCTCATGATCAACACCAAATTTGGCCTTTTCCTTTATAAGCACTTTAGTCTTAGCTCTAGCAAGATCTCTAGCTTTAGTGAGCTTGTTAAGTTTATCTTGAGGTTCTTCAAGATTTTCTAGCTTCTCTTCAAGAGATGCTATAGTTTCTTGACATTCCTCAAGAGCATTTTTAAGAGCATGTATTTCTAGAGAGTCTTCTCTCTCTATTTGGCACTTTTTCTCAAGAGTATCATTTAGTTGAGCCATACGTACCATGAGACTTGAAACATGCTTCTTAGTGTTACCTTGTAGGTTACTAATGAAATCATCAAACTCTAGCATTTCTTGTTTCACTTTTAGACTAGCGGGGTCAACCCCTAGATCATTAGAAATGTTAGGCATAGAGGGGTTAGGAGATGATACCTCGGAAGATTTAGCCATGATGCAACTTTCTTCCTCCACATGAATGACTTCATTGGGAGATTCACTTGTTGATGAAGAGTTAGTAGAGAGGGAGGCAAGGGCAACCAATCCATTTGAGGTTGCATCTTCTTCATCATCAACATCTTCATCTCCGGAGGTATACTCTTCTTGAGTTGATAGCACAATAGATGTGTCCAAAGTGGACCTTGCCATGAAGCAATGTGCATTCTTGCGTTGAGGGTTCTCATTGGGTGAATCAAAGAGAGAGGAAGAGGGAATGTTGGTGGTGACAATGGCGGCCACTTTTCTTGAGCTTTCCTCTTCATCATCACTAGCACTTGCAATCTCATCGGAAGAGTATTCTTCATTAGCAACTAGCACAATCCTTGAGGGCCTCTTGCCCTTCTTGTTCTTGTTATAGAATTTCTTGTTGGGGGGCTTTGAATATTTGCCCTTTGAGTCTTTGCTCTTGTACTTGGGGATGAGCCTTCCACCATGAGTCTCCCTATTCTCATAGGGACATTCGGCAATGAAATGGCGCTTGTCATTGCAATTGTAGCAAGATCTTGTTCTTGGGCCCGAGCTTGAGGGACCCCTTGAGTTGTTTATCTTGATGTTGTCCTCCTTGGCCTTGGAAGGATCAATCCAAAAGGTGTTTGCATGGAATGCCATGTGGTCATGGTAGTGGTGTTCCAAGTCTGCCGGATAGGTCATGCTCCAAGATGCCCTATAAGATTCTTGAGGAATCACTTCTTGCACGGGGTCAACCACCAAGGCAAGGTTGGACCCTTTTGTCATCCCAATGGCACGATTGCGGGAATCATGAGAGTTTTGCTCAAGCACCTTGAGAGCTTGCATCTCGTGCACGGCTTGTTGAGAGGTGAGAGAGGCATAACATTCTCTTCCGACAAGAGTCTTGACATCAATAGGCTCGAACGGCATCATGCACTCAATGTACTTCTCCTTGATCCAAGAGTCATTAATGTGAGTGGCTCCAACAATCTGGAAGGCGTCGGCAACGGCGAGGAGTCTTCCATACATGTCTTCATGATCTTCATCCGGAAGCCTCATGAATCCTTCGGCTTTATTCCGAAGAGCATTATACTTGTTCCTTCTTGTGCTCTCACTTCCAATGCAACTCGTGGCCAAAGCATCCCAAGCATCCTTGGCGGTGGTGAAATGCCGAACACGAGACAACTCCTTTGTCCCCACGGCAGTTTGAATCATGTGCAAGGCGGTGTTGTTGAGTTGACTATCAACCGCTTCTCTTCTAGTCAACTTCTTGGGGTTGTAAGGATTGAAGTCTTCCTCGATGATTCTCCAAAGTTCATTGGAGGCACTGCGAACATGAGAGCTAAACTCAAATTGCCAAGTATCGTAATCATTAACGGAAAACTTAGGTGGGTCGCCCCGGATGTTTATATGAGGATGGGGAACCGGTTGTTGACTGCCAAAACCCACCGGCGGGCAGCGGCCTGTCAACACTGTAGAGCCGGGAAGAGCCTAGAGCTGCGGCTGGCTGAGACCCCTCCGAGCGACGGCCCGCAATGCTCTTCTGGTCACACGCGGCGATGCGAAGTGCAAGGGCGTGCCACCTGACCTATACCTGGTCAGGAAGGTGATGGGGATGCCTCGCTTAGTTTCCTGCATGGCATACACGTAAACATTAAATACGAGCCTCGATCGGCTCTCAGGTTATCCTGTGAATCGGCTCAAAGAGCCGATCCACCCATGATTCGTACGGGGTGCACGAATATATGGTGATCCTGCTTGATCAAGATAAAGCTAATGAGATCTACGACGATTTAGGGTTTTCACCGCATAATCGGATCATCCTACTCCAGGTTGGGCCTCGCGGCCACGCACGGTGATCGTAAGCCGATCCTAAACAAGGCCTAAAAACCAACATGAAGTTGATCCTCGGAACATCCTGTTTAGGACTTGCGAACGCCACCCTACGTGCCGCTGGATCCTCCCCCCCTTTGTAAGGCCTAACTATTGCAGATATTAAACTAATCCTTGTAGAACAAGGAGCAATCGTAACGGATCAGATCTACTAAATAATGATCAAGCGGGGTGCCGCCCCCACACCTGAGATAGGTGTGAGGGCGGCTAGATATGCAAGGGTTGCACTACGTAAGCATGTTATACGAAGAGCTATGCTAACCCTAACACATCTATGATAACTACGTTGCTCGCCATCAAAAGCGCTTCAGTACGAGCAACGCATGAACAACGTGGAGCTTGTGCTGCCTAGATCGCAAGATGCGATCTAGGCAGCATGTCGCTTACCTGGTAGAAACCCTCGAGACGAAGGAGTTGGCGATGCGCCGAGATTGGTTTGTTTTGGGTTGAACGTGAGTTGTTGTTTATTCCATAAACCCTAGATACATATTTATAGTCCAGCGGACTTTCTAATTCGGACGTGCACCTAACCGTGCACGAGTAAAACTCTAACTTCTAACTTAAGATACGATCTAATAAATTACAGATAAATGGGCAATCTAGCCCAACTTCGCATATAAGGCCGATCTTCGTATTCTCTCCATATATAACCTTCAAGCTTATCTTGACCGTGGCCCACCTCCGATTTGGTCAAATTCTGGTGATAACACCGGTATATCGGGTGATTGGAAAGGTGGAGGTACTCGATTGTAGCTCTCACTTCCACTAGTTCCCTTGGGAGATGCAATGGGGGGTTTGATAGTGTTTAAGTTATCACCATCCATGGGTGTGGTAGCGGAAGGTAATACCGAAGTATCACCCTCTACAACCGCATCCGTGATATTAACCTCTATGGTGGGAGCCACGAGACGGGGAGGAGCCAACAGCTCGGAAATCATTTTTCTCATGCTTTCCATTTGAGCATCCATGGATGACTTCAACGAATTGATATCCTCCATGGTGACCGGCCTAGTCCCCCCTTCCGAAGGTCCATCGTCCGGCATACTCTTAGGCGGTTAAGCCCGAAATAAGAGCCGAGGCTCTGATACCAATTGAAAGGATCGTATGCCGCACCTAGAGGGGGGGGTGAATAGGTGCTAACCAATTTTTAGTTCTTTTTCAATTTAGGCTTGACACAAAAAGGTAAATTCTCTAGATATGCAACTAAGTGAATTTACCTATATGACAAGGCTAACAACTAAGCAAGATATAGCTAAGCAATATAAGAGATAGAATAGGATAGAGGTAACCGAGAGTGGAGCACGCGATGACACGGAGATGATTCCCGTAGTTCCCTTCCTTTGCAAGAAGGTACGTCTACGTTTGGAGGAGTGTGGTTGCTACGAAAGCCAAACCAACAGCCACGAAGGCTTCACTCAGATCTCCGGTGAGCAACGCCACGAAGGCCTAGCCCACTTCCACTAAGGGATTTCCTCGAGGCGGAAACCGGGCCTTTACAAGGTTCTTGGGGCACACATCCATAACTGAATTGGAGGCTCCCAAATCTGTAACAATACAACAATCAACAACAACACATCAACACAAATCAACTAGGGAACCAAATAGGAACACTAGCATGAGATCCCTCAAACAAGAGAGGGGTAAATGAAGAACGCTTCAGTGAGGATGTAGATCGGTGTCTTCTCCTTCGAATCTCCAAAGATCAAGAGCTTTGGTTGGGGGAGGAAGGAGATCTTGCAAATCTTGTGTTTCTTGAGGTGGCTCTAATGGAGGTGGCTTGGCAGATTTCTTGTGCAATGATTGAGCAAGCATCCAAGGTAGAAGAAGGGGGTATTTATACCCCCCCCCCCTAGAAAATGAGCCGTTGCAGCTTCCGGGGGGCCGGATATTCCGGCCTAAGTAAGGGCCGGATAATCCGCCCCCCCCCCCCCCGGATAATCCGGCCTCTGGGACAAAACCGTGACAAAATCCGGCCAAATGTCCGGCCCCATGCCAGACTTGTTTTTCTTCAGGTCCTTAGCCAATTTCGAGGGGGCCGGATATTTCCAAAATATCCGGCCCGGATATTCCGGCCCTGGTACAAAAACCGGGACAATATCCGGGCAAATGTCCGGCCCCTATACTGCGCTGCTTTTCCTCAAAGACTTAGCCGAAAACTGGGGGCCGGATATTTCCACAATATCCGGCCCGGATTATCCGGCCTGACCAACATTTTGCTGTTTTCTTTTGACAGACCGACCATATCCAACACACATGAACATGTATCTATGTAATCCCTGTACCACTTAAACAAACATTAGTGTATCACATATATTGACATCAAACACACAAAACATAATGTGAGAGATGTTCTTTCAAGATGAACATAGTGTTTGCGCATGCAATCAGACGCTATGTGCTGGTGTTTGTTGACGACATACTGATTTACAGCAAGACACTAGAAGAGCACCAGAAGCATCTGAGGGATGTGTTTCGCCTGCTGCAGCAAAACTAGTTCTATGTGAAGCGCTCGAAATGCTATTTTGCTCAACCATCGCTAGAATACTTGGGCCACATCATCAGTGCAAAAGGAGTAGCCACCGATCTAGCAAAAATCGCTGCAGTCCAAGGATGTCCGACACCGACAAACCTCAAGCAACTGAGAGGCTTTTTGGGGTTGGCAGGCTACTACCGCAAGTTTATCCGCCAATTTGGGATACTGTGCCACCCACTCACTCACTTGCTGAAGAAACAAGTCCAATTCATGTGGACCCCATAGGTGCAAGCAACTTTTGAGGCTCTCAAACAAGCGTTGACACAAGCCCCAGTGTTGGCTCTGCCAGACTTAGCGAAGGACTTTGTCTTGGAAAACGATGCGTGTGCAACTGGAGTGGGTGCTGTGCTGATGCAACAAGGGCATCCCTTGGCGTTCTTGAGCAAGGCATTGGGAGTGAAGAACCAGACATTATCCATTTATGATATGGAATGCATGGCCATCCTCATGGCGATTGACAGGTGGAAACCCTACCTGCAGCACCGAGAGTTCACTATCTACACTGACCACGGGAGCCTTATGCATTTGGGTGATCACAAATTCAATACACCCATCCAGCAGAAGGCCTTCTTCAAGCTAAAGGGACTCCAATACAAGATCGTGTATCACAAAGGCAGCTCAAACAAAGTAGCAGATGCCTTGTCGCGCAAACCACAACAATACTCCATGATGGTAATGTCAGTGGTGAGGCCACGTTGGGTGGAGACAGTGATTGAGGGTTATCAGCAAGATGAAAAAGCAAAACAGCTGTTAACAGAACTGAGCATCACTAATAGCAATGGGCAAGGCTTCACATTGCAGGATGGTGTCATACGCTAGCATGGGCATATCTGGTTGGGGAACAATGTGCAGACACACAAAGCTGTTCTGTTGGCTCTGCATAGCAGTGGCTTGGGAGGGCATTCTGGCATTTTGGCAACTTATCAGAAGATCAAGCAACTCTTCATTTGGTAGGGGCTCAAACAAGATGTGGTCAACTACATATCTCGCTGCCAAATTTGTCACCAAGTGAAAGCGGAACATGTCAAGCTCCCAGGTAGATTGAAACCATTGCCCATTCCTCCCTCTGCTTGGCACACAGTCAGTCTTGACTTCATCGAAGGGCCGCCGCTTTCCAGCAAATACAACTGCATCTTAGTGGTGATTGATAAGTTCACGAAATTCGGCCATTTTTATCAGTGCATTCTGGCAAAATCTGTGCAAATTGGCTGATACGACACTCAATCTGAGTTCCTCCTACCACCCTCAAACAGATGGGCAGACAGAGAGGTTGAATCAATGTTTGGAAACCTACTTACGCTATCTGATTCATTCCAAGCCAGAGCAATGGGGAAAGGGGCTGCCACAAGCTGAGTACTGGTACAATACAACATTCCACTCTGCTCTGGGAAAATCACCATTCCAGGTATTGTATGGGCGCAACCCACGACACTTTGCGGTGGGAACGAGTTCTCTGCCTGGTCACATTGATGTTGAGGTGTGGCTGCGAGAGAGAGCTGCTCTTATTCCAGTTATCAAGCAACACCTGGAGCGAGCACAAGCAAGAATGAAGGTTCAGGCTGACAAACACAGAAGTGAGCGCCAATTTAAAGTGGGGGATTATGTGCATTTGCGCCTGCAGCCGTACGTGCAAACATCAGTGGAGCGGCGGTCATCACAGAAACTGGGATTCAAGTTCTTTGGACCTTCTTGGTGTTGCAAAGGGTGGGCAATGTAGCGTACAAGCTGCGAGTCTTGATTCCTATGCGATTACCGGGGAAGTCATTCCTAGAGATAACAACAGATGGTGGATCACCACTGTTTATGGTCCACAAACTCATGACGATAAGCTGAGTTTTTTGCATGACCTAGCGGAGAGGAGGAGCCTTTGCCCCGGGCCGTGGCTGCTGCTTGGCGATTTCAACATGATCATGTATGCGGAGGAGAAAAGCAATGATTGCCTTGATAGAGCCATGATGGCGAGATTTAGACAGTTCGTCCAGGAGCATGAGATTAAGGATCTCTACTTACACGGTAGAAGATTCACTTGGAGCAACGAGAGAGAGGCGCCAACCCTTACGCGCATAGATCGAGCTATAGCTTCGGTGGACTGGGATGTTATGCACCCGGATGCCTTCTTGCAGGCTCTTTCCTCATCGGTTTCGGATCACGCCCCGATTCATCTCTCTTTGTGCGCAGCTTTTAAGCCAAAGAGAAGATTTAAATTTGAGGCCTTTTGGCTTAACCTTGAGGGTTTTGAAGAGGCGTTAAAGGAGGCTTGGAAGTGCGACCCTAGCATAGTGGACCCTTTCAGATGGTTGGATTCCCTCTTCCGTAACGCGGCAGAGTTTCTCCAAGCTTGGAGTGAGAAGAAAGTTGGGAACATTAAGCTCAGGATGGCTATGGCAAACACCCTGATCTTGAGGCTTGATGTGGCGCAAGAGTTGAGAGCCCTATCGTAGGCCGAGGGTTGGCTTAGGAGAACGTTGAAGCATGCGGTGCTAGGGATGGCGTCCCTTGAGCGCACCATGGCTCGGCAAAGGTCTAGAGTATGCTGGCTCCAAGAGGGTGACGCAAATACCAAGCTATTCCATGCTGTTGCCAATGGAAGGAGGGCGAATAACTTCATCGCCGCGGTTAGAGTTGGGGAGGAGTTGGTGACGGAGCAGGAGAGAAAGAATGAAGTTTTCACCGAGGCATATGAGAACCTTCTTGGGAGCATCCAAAATAGAGAACACACGTTAAACCTGGAGGCCCTAGGCATGCCAGTGGCGGATATGGGAGAGTTGGATTCCATGTTCACTGAGGAGGAGGTATGGAAGACGATACGTGAGATGCCGAGTGATAGAGCGCCGAGGCCGGATGGCTTTACAAGAGCTTTTTACCAGAGGGCTTGGCCAATCATAAAACAGGACATCCTTGCTGGACTCATGAAGCTTGGAGTGGGTGACGGGAGAGGTTTTGCCAGGTTAAATCGAGCTTTAATCACCTTGATTCCTAAGAGGTCGAAGGCGCTGGAGATCAAACACTATAGGCCCATTAGTCTTGTGCATAGTTTTGCAAAGCTCTTTTCTAAGATCATCGCCAATCGACTCTGCCCCAGATTGGGCGAGTTGGTGAGTATGAACCAGTCCGCGTTCATCAAGCACCGGAGTTTGCATGATAATTTTGTGCTCGTGAGACAAGTGGCTAGGAAGATCAATACGAGGAGACATACTAGGGTGCTCCTTAAGATTGACATTGCGCGTGCGTTCGACTCTATCTCTTGGAGTTTCCTGTTTGAGGTGCTTAGGAGAATGGGCTTTGGGGAGAGATACTTGAAGTGGGTAGCGCTGTTGCTATATACCTCCAACACAAAGGTGATGGTGAATGGAGTGCCGGGAGGCCGCTTTTTTCATGGTAGAGGCTTGAGACAAGGAGACCCCACCTCTCCCATGCTCTTTGTGGCGGCTATGGAGGCCTTGACCAGGATGGTAATTAAGGCGGTGGAGGCAGGTTTATTTGGAGAGTTGGCTTCTATCTCTCCCTTGCAGAGGATTTCCGTGTACGCGGATGATGTAGTTCTTTTCCTCAAGCCGTTACAGGGTGAGCTATGGGCCACGAAACAAATCTTGAGTCTTTTTGGTGAGGCGTCGGGGCTCCATGTGAACTTTCGAAAGACTACTGCCACGCTGATTCGTGGATCTCATGAGGAGGAGGAGAGGACGGCCAGGATCCTGGGATGTGAGCTGGCGGCCTTCCCAATCAGATACTTGGGGCTTCAGTTGGCACTCTGCCCCCTCACTAAGGCGGAGTGGCAACCACTTCTAGACCAAGTCACCAAAAGTGTCCCAGGGTGGCAGAGGGGGCTCATTAGTAGAGAAGGAAGACTTGTCCTAATAAACTCTGTGGTAGCGGCAAGAGCGGTCCACCAAATGGTGGTTGCGGAGGCACCTACCTGGATGTTGGAAGAGATTAACAAGTGGATGAGGGCCTTCTTCTGGGCCGGTAAAGAGGAAGTGCAGGAGGACAGTGTCTAGTGGCATGGAGGAGCATTTGTAAACCAAAGGAGCTCGGCGGGTTGGGGGTCAAGGAGTTAAGACTACAGGGCCTCGCCCTTAGAGTGCGATGGTTATGGCTTAGACGCACAGACCTGGAGAGGCCTTGGCAGGGCCTACCAGGGCTAAAGGACCAGAAGCAGAAGGGGTCTGATGTCTACTCACACTTCTTTTCCTGTAGACAGTGTTGGGCCTCCGAGAGCAGAGGTTTATAGAACAGCAGCAAGTTTTCCCTTAAAAAGAATCACCCAAGGTTTATCGAACTCAGGGAGGAAGAGGTCAAAGATATCCCTCTCAAGCAACCCTGCGATCACAATGCAAGAAGTCTCTTGTGTCCCCAACACACCCAATACACTTGTCAGATGTATAGGTGCACTAGTTCGGCGAAGAGATAGTGAGATGCAAGTGGTATGGATGTATATGAGCAGTAGTAACGACGCCAGAAAATAGCTTGCTGGCGTGCAGTTGATGGTAGTAATATTGCAGGAAGTAAAGATGCAGTAAAACAGTAAATAATCGATGATTGCAGTATTTGGAAACAAGGCCTAGGGATCATACTTTCACTAGTGGACACTCTCAACATTGATCACATGATAAAACCACTCTACACTCTCTTGTTGGATGATGAACACCACTAATTGTGTAGGGCTACAAGAGCACCTCAATGCCGGAGTTAACAAGCTCCACAACATTCGATGTTCATATTTAAATAACCTTAGAGTGCATGATAGACCAACGCAATTATACCAAGTACTAACATAGCATGCACACTGTCACCATCATACTATGAAAGGAGGAATAGATCACATCAATACCATCATAATAATAGTTAACTTCATAATCTACAAGAGAACACAATCATAAACTACGCCAAGTACTACATGATGCACACACTGTCACCATTACATCATGGAGGAGGAATAGATTACTTTAATAACATCACTAGAGTAGCACATAGATTAATAGTGATACAAAGCTCATATGAATCTCAATCATGTAAGGCAGCTCATGAGATCATTGTATTGAAGTACATGGGAGAGAGATTAACCACATAGCTACCGGTACAGCCCTTAGCCTCGATGGAGAACTACTCCCTCCTCATGGGAGACAGCAGCGGTGATGAAGATGGCGGTGGTGTCGATGGAGATGCCTTCCGGGGGCACTTCCCCGTCCCGGCGGCGTGCCGGAACAGAGACTTCTGTCCCCCAGATCTTGGCTTCGCGATGGCGGCGGCTCTGGAAGGTTTCTCGTACCGTGGCTTATTCGTATCGAAGATTTAGGCCAGGGGGCTTCTTATAGGCGAAGAGGCGGAGTCGGAGGGCTGACGGGGGCGCCACACAATAGGGGGCGCCCCCCTTGGGCCGCGCCGGCCACTTGTGTGGTGGGCCTGTGGCTCTCCTCTGGTCCCTCTCGGGTGTTTTGGAAGCTTCGTGGAATTATAAGATGCTGGGCGTTGATTTCGTCCAATTCCGAGAATATTTCCTTACTAGGATTTCTGAAACCAAAAACAGCAGAAAACAGGAACTGACACTTCGGCATCTCGTCAATAGGTTAGTTCCGGAAAATGCATAATAATGACATAAAGTGTGAACAAAACATGTAGGTATTGTCATAAAACAAGCATGGAACATAAGAAATTATCGATACGTTGGAGACGTATCAGCATCCCCAAGCTTAGTTCCTACTCGTCCTCGAGTAGGTAAACGATAACAAAGATAATTTCTGAAGTGACATGCTACCAACATGATCTTAATCATACTATTGTAAAGCATATGAGATGAATGCAGCGATTCAAAGCAATGATAAAGACAATGACTAAACAACTAAATCATATAGCGAAGACTTTTCATGAATAGTACTTTCAAGACAAGCATCAATAAGTCTTGCATAAGAGTTAACTCATAAAGCAATAGATTCTAAATAAAGGCATTGAAGCAACACAAAGGAAGATTAAGTTTCAGTGGCTGCTTTCAACTTGTAACATGTATATCTCATGGATAATTGTCAACATAAAGTAATATGATGAATGCAAATATGCAAGTATGTAAGAATCAATGCACAGTTAACACAAGCGTTTGCTTCTAAGATAGAAGGAAGTAGGTAAACTGGCTCAACATAAAAGTAGAAGAATGACCCTTCGAAGAGGGAAGCATGGATTGCTATATTTGTGCTAGAGCTTTTATTTTGAAAACATAAAGAGAGCATAAAAGTAAAGTTTTTGAGAGGTGTTTGTTGTTGTCAACGAATGGTAGTGGGCACTCTAACCCCCTTGCCAGACAGACCTTCGAAGAGCGGCTCCCATGAAACATTTTTATTTTTGGGTGGCACTCCTTCCAACCTTGCTTTCACAAACCATGGCTAACCGAATCCTCGGGTGCCTGCCAACAATCTCATACCATGAAGGAGTGCCTTTTTATTTTAGTTTTATTTAGATGACACTCCTCCCCACCTTTGCTTTCTCAAGCCATGGCTAGCCGAATCCTCGGGTGCCGTCCAACAATCACATACCATGGAGGAGTGTCTATTTTTTGTAAAATTATGAAGGTTAATTAATTGGGGCTGGGAACCCCATTGCCAGCTCTTTTTGCAAAATTATTGGATAAGCGGATGAAGCCACTAGTCCATTGGTGAAAGTTGCCCAACAAGATTGAAAGATAAACACCACATACTTCCTCATGAGCTATAAAACATTGACACAAATAAGAGGTAATAACTTTTGAAGTGTTTAAAGATAGCAATCAAGCAATTTACTTTGGAATGGCAGAGAAATACCATGTAGTAGGTAGGTATGGTGGACACAAATGGCATAGTTTTTGGCTCAAGGATTTGGATGCATGAGAAGTAATCCCTCTCAATACAAGGCTTAGGCTAGCAAGGTTGTTTGAAGCAAACACAAGTATGAACCGGTACAGCAAAACTCACATAAAAACATATTACAAGCATTATAAGACTCTACACTGTCTTCCTTGTATTTCAAACCCTTACTAGAAAATATCAAGACCTTAGAGAGACCCTTACTATGTATTTCTTCACTAATAGGTGCAAAGTATATGATGCAAGAGCTTAAACATGATCTATTTGAGCACAACAATTGCCAACTATCAAGTTATTCAAGACATCATACCAATTACCACATGTAGCATTTTCTGTTTCCAACCATATAACAATTAACGAAGCAGTTTCAACCTTCGCCATGAATATTAAAAGCTACGAACACATGTGTTCATATGAACCAGTGGAGCGTGTCTCTATCCCACACAAGGATGAACTTATTCAAACAAAACAAAAATAAAAACAAACAGACGCTCCAAGTAAAGTACATAAGATGTGATGGAATAAAAATATAGTTTCACTAGAGGAACCTGATAATTTTGTCGATGAAAAAGGAGATGCCTTGGGCATACCCAAGCTTAGATGCTTGAGTCTTCTTGAAATATGCAGGGATGAACCACGGGGGCATCCCCCAGCTTAGACTTTTCACTCTTCTTAATCATATATCATCCTCCTCTCTTGACCCTTGAAAACTTCCTCCACACCAAACTCAAAACAAACTCATTAGAGGGTTAGTGCATAATCAAAAATTCACATGTTCAGAGGTGAAAAAATCATTCTTAACACTTCTGGACATTGCCCAAAGCTTCTGAAAGTTAATGGAACAAAGAAATCCATCCAACATAGCAAAAGAGGCAATGCGAAATAAAATGCAGAATCTGTCAAAACAGAACAGTCCGTAAAGATGATTTTTTTAGAGGCACTGGACTTGCTCAGATGAAAATTCTCATATTGAATGAAAGTTGCGTACATATCTGAGGATCACTCACGTAAATTGGCAGATTTTTCTGAGTTACCTACAGAGAACACTGCCCAAATTCATGACAGACAGAAATCTGTTTCTGCGCAGTAATCCAAATCTAGTATGAACCTTACTATCAAAGACTTTACTTGGCACAACAATGCAGCAAAATTAAGATAAGGAGAGGTTGCTACAGTAGTAACAACTTCCAAGACTCAAATATAAAACAAAAATTGCTGTAGTAAAATAAACACATGGGTTATCTCCCAAGAAGTGCTTTCTTTATAGCCATTAAGATGGGCTCAGTAATTTCAATGATGCACTCCTAAGAAATAAGAGTTGAAGCAAAAGAGAGCATCAAGAAGCAAATTCAAAACACATTTAAGTCTAACCCACTTCCTATGAAAAGGAATCTTGTAAATAAACAAGTTCATGAAGAGCAAAGTGACGAGCATAGGAAGATAAAACACAAGTAACTTCAAGATTCTCAACATAAAGAGGGGAAACTTAATATTATTAAGATTCATATAACCATGTTTCCCTCTCTCATAATAACTTTCAGTAGCATCATTGATGAAATCCACAATATACCCATCACTTAAATCATTCTTATCATGGTTCATATGCATAGAAGTATCATTAATTTTGGCATAAGAAGAGTTCTTCTCATTAATAGTGATTGGAGCAAGATTATTATCAAGAATTTGAACATGGTAAAAAGTTGCATATTAAGGGAATTGTTTTTGGCAATCCAATCATAACTATGAAAAGTTTCATAAGGATAGTTATAACCTATATCATAGCATTATTTATAATTGTAGCGACCTCACCTTTTTAAGGTGCCGATCTCTGTGCGTATCTGTGCTAGTCCCTGGATCAATCGCTAGCACACACAGTACAAGATGTAATACCAAGAAACAAAGGTCTTTATTACATCGTATGATCCAGAATTTACATAAAGGATTACAAATTGCATAGCACAAGGCTAGCTATCATCAGAGTTTCACAACGAACAAACATAGACAGCATGGAGTCCTTCGTCTTCATGTGCCACAGGCGAGCATGTTGAGGATAGACTCGTAACCCTAACCATCGTAACTCACTCGTCTTTTAAAACATCTGCAACATGAAACGTTACAGCCACGAATGGTCAATACTTTGAATGTATTGGCAAGATGACACTATAGTGGACTCAAATGGCAACCTAACACTTAAGTGTACATTTGGCTGGTAGAGCTCAGGCATAATTTGCATAAACCCAATTTTTCCCTATCATTTATCAAAACATTTTCTTTCAATCTGATTAATAGTAACATTGGTAAATCCCCAATGTACCAAATTAACAGTAGCATTGGTAAAGCCCCAATGTACCTTCCTACCCTTGTTCACCCATTCAAATTTTATTTAAGAAATTGGGATGAGGAGATCTTCGAACAAAGACTTGTCAGTTCGCTCAAGTTGTCCATAACCGGGGACACGGCTAAGTACTTAGATTTACACTCTCGAGAGGTTGTACAACTTTACCCACATGGCCAGGTCAATCCTTCTACCTCGATGCACATTTTGCTCAAAGGACAGGTGCAGACCGTGGCCGAGACCTTCTGTGTGTAATCACCCGAACCATTCCCTAAGGGCCCCGTTCCACCTACAGTATCCCTCTACCACCACCTGGCCCCTAGGATCCGGGTTCATACAACATACTTTGTCAAGCCAGAGCCATAGTAGCATGTGGTTGTACGGAAAGCTAATGAGCAAGGTTTGTCTACAATCTCTTTAAGCCTGGGTGACTTTCCGCAAGTGTGCACTAGCACCAGGGTCTTGCCCCCTGATACAGCCACCCTCTCCATAACTCCACCATTCACCCAGGTAATTCATTAAACTTAGTTGTTTTTCCTTAACCGCTATCAAAACCTTTTTCCATGGCATAGCAGGTAACAACTAAATTTAATGGTGGCTAAGGGAGTCCAGGAGTGGTGTAGCTAAACTACTAGGATTTATTAGCAGGCATAAAGCATAAACCCTAGACATGTCTACTATAAAAACACTACGGTGCAAGAATTAAAACTAGGACATTTGGTGTGTGTCACTTGCCTTGGTGAGATGAGGAGTTGGTACACTCTTCGCAAAAACACTCGTTGCAATCAGCACAATCACAATCTACAAACAAAATTTTCACTCCATAAACATATAGCAACATATAGACAAGCACAAATAAAATATGGATGCAATATGTGGATTAAACATGATCAACACACTTAACATGTTATCTAGTTGTCAACTATATGCATGATGTCATGGCAAAATTTTAGTGTTGTTTAAATCATTGAAACATTTTCTAGTTCTAGAAAAGTGCTTTAACGCTAAATAAATACTACAGGGAAATTATATAGGCAACGTTTCTCTTGTTCTAATGCTACTATACAGAGGGTTCAATTATCTGTTAATAGCAAAAAGGAATTACTCCAAAATAATTTATAGAACTATTTATATAGCCAAAATACTCTATTTGAGTTTCTACAAAAACTGTGTATAAATATGATGCAAAAGTATAATATTATGTGTCTACTATATTCCAAACATTTTTATAAATCCAGGGGTATATTATTTGCCAAGTTTCGATGTGTAATTATTTTTCTATAATTTTTACAAGATTAAACGTGTCGCGGTTAAATTTTGATGTTGTACGAAAAGTTGTCCGAAAAGGTTTCTCGGATGGAAAAACTTTCTACAAGAAAGTTGTAGAGAATTTAATTACAAACTTAACGCAAAAACAACTATTTAAAACGGAGATCTAAATCTTAAGACATGGATTTTTAAAGTTCTTTGTTGTGAACTAGCTAGCACAAAACGCAACGATCCATCAGTACTGTGCACGCGTGAAAGGAAAGAGACGTGGAGTTTCAGCTTAAAATGGACCTTCCGATTTAGATCTAAGGGCTTAAAACGATCTGGGTTGATATATAGTCTAGACTGTACACATAGCATTTTTCAGACTTAAGTACGATGGTATTACCGCGGCGGCAGTGTTGAATGTGAGGACAGTGACGGCGCCTGCGGCTCGGCGGTGCTCTGCGGCGATGTTCTGGCGATCCTCCGGTTTGGGTAAGGTGCGTACGGTGTGAGAGTTGAGGTCGTCTGCTTGGTCGGCGCGTTCCGGTGTGGTCTCCTACGGTCGTGGAGGTCGAACGGAGGTGCTTCCTGGCGTCGGCGAGATTCAAAATCGACGATGCCGCCGATTTGCTGCACAATTGGATGGGAGAGTGTTGTCAAACGATTCGCAGGGACGAAACAGGAGGATGGAGAGAAGAAACCGGGTCAATGAAGGACAGGGCTCACCGCAATCGTCGATTCAATGCGACGGTACCCGAAACTGCGAGGCAAAATTCGAGCAGCCTGGAGGCTCTCGGTCTGTGCGGTTTGAGGGCAAATGAAGAGGAGAGAGTGGAGCTTAAGTAGCAACAAACGGTGCATCAAAAGGTGGATTAATTCTCCCGGAATCAATTGGAGAAGAAACGTAAAGAAACTGCAAAAGTTGATGCGTTCGTGCGTTGCAGTTTGGCTGAAGCTTGATGATGATGGTTATGGCAGTGGGCCCCGCGAGTGAGGAGAAAAAAAAAACAAAGAGAGGAAAGGATCAGTGTGAAGATACTCCTTTGGCTGATACGTGCACGTATGGCCTGCCCTGATGTTTCGAGTCTGGCTTTGGTCATTTGCCCCGCTCGTTCTTTTCTCTTTTTATATTTTTTTTTGTTTCGTTTTCTGTATTAGTATTTGGAATATAATCTGAAAACCGAATTGATCAAAAGTTACTCAAACTAAGTTAGAAAATTACAATTATGATATCAGCGGATTCCTTATTCATTGAAGAATATTTTGGGACCACTTTTAAAATATTTTGAAAATTTTAAATTTGGCACATAGGCCTATATGGCTTTATTTGCATTTCTTCGGGTTTAAGGTTTCTTTATAAATTTGAATTTCGCTTAAATTTTTCCTAAGGAATGCAAAGATGCATGATGCTTATGAATGCAATGCATGTTTTGGAAAACTCCATTTTTGGGAAATAGTATTAAGTAACACCAAAAAAAAATATTTCATTGTAAATTTTAAATCAAGACAACCAACCAAGCTTAATTTTATTTTTATTTCACATTTCAAAATTTGGAAAATTTTGGGATGTGACAATAATAATCATCAAAGATTGGAGGCATAGTGTCATCATAAGAAATAGAATAGTTATCTTTCACAGTAGGTTCATCTGTGACCATACCATCATTGTTACTAGAAGGAGATGTATCAAACATATAATGATCAGTAGCAAAAGGATTTTCAAACACCTCATCCCCAAGCTTAGAGCTTTCTATATCATTATGGGAGGAAGCATGGATAGTACTGATAATATGGCAATTATTAACATCATCATTTTCAGAATTAGTTTCCCAGAGATTTGCAATATCAAAAGTAGTGTGTTCTTCCAAATCATGATCACTAATGTATGTAAAGGGCATAGGAAGATCATTGTATTCAGATTCATTATCATAATAATCATTAGGAGCAACATACTTACGGTTACCTATCGTTATCTCTTTCTCTTTATTGCCCTTCTTCTTCTTCTTCTTCTTCTTCTTCTTCGTTCCCTTCTTCTTCTTCTTCTTCTTCTTCTTCTTCTTCTCTTCCTTCTCCTCGTTCCCTTCTTTAGGAGGAAGAGGCTTGAAGGGAGGCTTCTCCACATAAACTGATTTATTTCCAGAAACAATAGAAGAAACTTGGGAGGATTCCTCCTTTTCATTAATAAGTTCAAAACACACAGCGGTTCTATCATATTTCGGCAAAGTGTCATCTTCTAAAATATTTTGTATGTAAGTATTTGTATGGCAATTATCAATGCAATAAGAAAAACACCCATGCAGGACATCATCAATATCAAGATCACTCATATGTAACAAAGAGATTTTTCTTGATAGCTCTTCACACCACAAAAATAAAGTAAGTTCATCATGCTGATTAGGAGTAATTTCATCATCACAATACAAATTTGCAGCACTCATGGGGTTCAAATTATCATTGGAGGAGCATTGAAAATTAAAATGACCCACTCTATGGCAAACTTCACAAATAAAAGGATAGAGGGCACAAACTTTTTTACCAAGATCATCTAGAGCCCTAGACCACTTTCTAGTTTTTTCATTAATATGATGGATACAATATTCATCTTCGATTTGATTAATTCCACAAGGCCTATGCATTCCACAAAAATTAACATGCTTATAGGAAATAGCATTCTTAGGAGTTTGAGCATGTTTATTGCAATCATTAACAACAATTTCATCCTTCATGCAAGCATCTTTAAAAGGTTCATGATACTTATCAAAATTCTTCTTAGGCAATTCAAAATGAGAGACAAAAGCTTTATAAAGATTTGCAGTAACTTGAGAGTCAAGACCATAGGTAGCACTCATATTTTGAAATTTACCAGTATCCATAAAAATTTCAATGCATTCATAATCATAATTTATACCTGACTCTTTACCTTTGTTGTTCTCCCATCCTTCAGCGTTCTCCTCAATACGGTCAAGAAGATCCCACCTAGCTTCAACCTCCTTGCTTGTGAAAGATCCCTCCAAACAGGCATCTAGATAGTCCTTGTGGTGTCCTGAAAGCCTTGCATAAAAATTATTAATAATAACATTACGGGGGAGCTCATGAATGGGACATTTGAGCATTAGTGACTTCAATCTCCCCCATGCTTGAGAAATACTCTCTCCATCACGAGGATAAAAGTTATAAATGTAATTTCTATCTGTATGCACTTCATGAGGAGGATAAAATTTAGAATAAAAGAGAGGTACAATTTCCTCCCAACCAAGAGAATGACTATTCTTCAGCAATTTATACCAATGCGCCGCTTTACCAGACAGCGAAATAGAGAATAGTTTCTTCTTCACTTCATCCATAGAGATACCTGCACACTTGAATAACCCGCATAATTCATGCAAAAACAGTAAATGATCTCCAGGATGGACAGTTCCATCCCCTTCATAGCGGTTATCCATAACACGTTCAATAATTTTCATGGGTATCTCGAAAGCAGTACTTGCAGTAGGTGGATTTAAAATATCACAAGTATCATTAGAGTTATCGCATATGGGAGATAAAGTATTATCAGAGCAAATTTTCTCCCCTAAAGATGGGAAGCTAAAAAGATCATAAAAACTAGCTTCCCCAAGCTTAGACTTCTCCATAGCATTAGCAGTGATTGCGTTCATACTAATAACATTGCTACTAGCATGCGAATAAGGCTCCATAGGTTTTTTAATTTTCGCATCACACAATTCATGTCTTAACTTAGGAAATAAATTAAAAAGCTCACAGTTGTTTTCCATTATGCCTTACTAGTGTAAAACAAGAAACAAAAAGATGCAATTGCAGGATCTAAAGGAAATAGCTTTGAGCACTTACAACGGCACCAGAAAATAACTTAGTTACCTGGGACCAGCGTGTGAGTGCCTTTTACCTTTCCTCCCCGACAACGGCGCCAGAAAATAGCTTGATGTCTACTCACACTTCTTTTCCTGTAGACAGTGTTGGGCCTCCAAGAGCAGAGGTTTGTAGAACAGCAGCAAGTTTTCCCTTAAGTGAATCACCCAAGGTTTATCGAACTCAGGGAGGAAGAGGTCAAAGATATCCCTCTCAAGCAACCCTGCGATCACAATGCAAGAAGTCTCTTGTGTCCCCAACACAACCAATACACTTGTCAGATGTATAGGTGCACTAGTTCGGCGAAGAGATAGTGAGATGCAAGTGGTATGGATGTATATGAGCAGTAGTAACGACGCCAGAAAATAGCTTGCTGGCGTGCAGTTGATGGTAGTAATATTGCAGGAAGTAAAGATGCAGTAAAACAGTAAATAAGCGATGATTGCAGTATTTGGAAACAAGGCCTAGGGATCATACTTTCACTAGTGGACACTCTCAACATTGATCACATAATAAAACCACTCTACACTCTCTTGTTGGATGATGAACACCACTAATTGTGTAGGGCTACAAGAGCACCTCAATGCCGGAGTTAACAAGCTCCACAACATTCGATGTTCATATTTAAATAACCTTAGAGTGCATGATACACCAACGCAATTATACCAAGTACTAACATAGCATGCACACTGTCACCATCATACTATGAAAGGAGGAATAGATCACATCAATACCATCATAGTAATAGTTAACTTCATAATCTATAAGAGATCACAATCATAAACTACGCCAAGTACTACATGATGCACACACTGTCACCATTACATCATGGAGGAGGAATAGAGTACTTTAATAACATCACTAGAGTAGCACATAGATTAATAGTGATATAAAGCTCATATGAATCTCAGTCATGTAAGGCAGCTCATGAGATCATTGTATTGAAGTACATGGGAGAGAGATTAACCACATAGCTACCGGTACAACCCTTAGCCTCGATGGAGAACTACTCCCTCCTCATGGGAGACAGCAGCGGTGATGAAGATGGCGGTGGTGTCGATGGAGATGCCTTCCGGGGGCACTTCCCCGTCCCGGCGGCGTGGCGGAACAGAGACTTCTGTCCCCCAGATCTTGGCTTCGTGATGGCGGTGGCTCTGGAAGGTTTCTCGTACCGTGGCTTATTCGTATCGAAGATTTAGGTCACGGGGCTTCTTATAGGCGAAGAGGCGGAGTCGGAGGGCTGACGGGGGCGCCACACAATAGGGGGGCGCGCCCCCCCCCTTGGGCCGCGCCGGCCACCTGTGTGGTGGGCCTGTGGCTCTCCTCTGGTCCCTCTCGGGTGTTCTGGAAGCTTCGTGGAATTATAAGATGCTGGACGTTGATTTAGTCCAATTCCGAGAATATTTCCTTACTAGGATTTCTGAAACCAAAAACAGCAGAAAACATGAACTGGCACTTCGGCATCTCGTCAATAGGTTAGTTCCGGAAAATGCATAATAATGACATAAAGTGTGAACAAAATATGTAGGTATTGTCATAAAACAAGCATGGAACATAAGAAATTATCGATACGTTGGAGACGTATCAGGGTCTTCCAGAGCTTAGCACAGTTTACGGTGGGAGACGGGCGTCTCACCTACTTTTGGAGGGACAAATGGATCGGAGGTTACAAAGCGGAAGAGTTGGCACCGGAGGTCTTTGCCAGGGTCCCTACCAGGAGGAGGAACTCTCGCCTTGTGGCGGAGGCGTTGCAGGAGGACGGGTGGATTGATGACATTCATGGGGAGATGACTGCTGACCTTTGGATGCAATGCCTAAAACTGTGGGAGGCAGTCGAAGAGGTGGAGAAAGATAGCACGAGACCTGATAGCATCACCTGGAAAGGTGTGGAATCGGGAACCTACACGGCGAAGGGCACGTATAAGATGTTGTGTCAGGGAGGCATTCGCTGGTGCATGAGTAAGCCGGTGTGGGGCTCCTTCTCCCCCATGAAGTGCAAGGTGTTTGCTTGGCTGACCTTGAGATATAGGCTATGGACCTCGGACAGGAGAGTGAGGCATGGGCTCCAGGAGCATCCAGATACGTGCTACACATGTCTACAAGAGGAGGATAACGTCGATCACATTTTCACCCTATGCCCCTATGCGAGACAGGTGTGGTACAGAGTCCTCAGGAGCGCGAACCTACGGATCGCGGACCCTGGGTTCACGGGGAACCTGCAACGTTGGTGGACGGAGGCACGTAAGCGTGTGCGGAGGATCAACAGGAAGCGTTTTGACACCATGGTCATCTGCACGGCGTGGACGCTCTGGAAACAGAGGAACGCCAGGGCGTTTGGGAATGAGAGGGAGCAGAAAACGGTAGACCAAATTCTAGTGCAGGTTAGAGATGAGTTCCACCTATGGGAGAGGGCCAAGGGAGGAGGGAGGCTAGGTATAGCGAGAGAGTAGGCCTAGGCGGAGGGAGGTGGTGTGCGTGTGTCTCTGCACTCTTGTGCTTTCTTGTAAAACTTTTGCTTTTCCTTCTATAAAGACAAGGCACGCATTTTGCGTGCTCTCGGAAAAAAAGAGCGTGGTTGGTATGACACCGTACGAAGCATGGTACGGACGCAAGCACTCGGTTGATCATCTTCGCACTTTCGGGTGCGTGGCGCATGTGAAAACACGGTATCCGGGCATACTAGCAAGTTGGCGGATCGAAGTACTCCAATGGTCACGGCTATGAAGCCGGTTCGAAGGTGTATCGCGCATGCAATCCAGTGAATAAACAGTTGGTGGTGACACGCGACGTCGTCTTCAAGGAGGAGAAATCATGGAATTGGGGCTCCACGGAACCGGTACAGTCGATCTCAGACGAGATATTTACTGTGGTTTACAGTGATTCACATGTAGATGATCGAGGAACAGCGTCCCATAGCGTTACGGATTTAGGCGCTGGTTCAGAAGATGTTGGTCCGGAAGCGAGCAGCAGCGCTACGCCAGGAGATGCTAGCGATCGGAGCATCGAGCGGAGCGAAGAATCCCCGTACGGGAGGAGTCCAGAGGCGAGCCGCAGCAACACAGGTCGTGCGCGACCTGAGAAGCCGAACGACTCACGCTCGGGAGTCTCCCCGCGCGGGAGCAGCCTAGAAGGGGCCAAGTCGAGCTGGTCAGGCGGGCCAGAAAATTCCCCGCCTGGGAGCCCATCTAGAGGCACTCCAGGGGAGTCCCAACGGGAGGCATCTGCAGCACATGGTGCTGGGCAATCGCCAGGACGCTCCAGTCCAGTAAGAGCATCTCCACTCGTCCCCCCGAACAGGCCCCCGGCGAGCGTTTTTTCCATCCGGACGGCGAAATTCGGCCCAGTCGCGTCCCCGGTTCCTCGTTTTCGTCCGGATTTGGGCCTAAATTCATCCGGCGATCCCACGCCCCCCCCGGCCCCCCCGGGGAGCGCTCGGGGACTCCGGACGAAACGAAAGCGCGCGAAACGGCGAGGAAACTTCCCGCGCGTCTGGTGGCCCCAACTTGTCGGCGAGAGAAACCGATCGTCGTCCTCATCGCATCGTCTTCCGCGCGCTGTAAAAGCCTGCCGCCGGTCTGCATTCGCCGGCCACGCGGCGAGTTAATGTCGTCGTCTTCCGCGCACGCATCGTCTTCCGCGCGCACTAAAGGCTGCCGCCGGTCAGCTCGCCGCGGACGCGTCGCAATCCACGCGGCATTTAATCCCCGCGCCAGCCACGCCTATATACGCCGGTCCGCTCGCCGCGAGGCGTACCCCGTGCTCCACTCTCCCTCCACTCTCCCTCTACTCTCAAGATGGCGTTCTACGACGACGACGGCGCAGCCAACAACGGCTTCCCCCGCCGGTCGCTCCACGCGTGGGAGGGGCACCTCCTCCACCAGGCGGGGTACCCCTGCCCGCCGGACACGAGGCCTCCCGGAGGCGGCTGGCGGCTAAGTGCTGGCGGCGTTCCAATCCCGCCGCCGCCGCGGGGCCATGCCCTCGACGTCGCCATCGAGGAGGCGAGGATGACGATGACCGACGAGGAGCGCGCCGACCCGCGCCACCACCCCGACAACTACACGCGGTGGAACTCCTACTTCCTCCAGCGGTGGGAGCGGGAGCTGGCGGCCTACGACGGCCCGCCGCCTCCGCCTGCGCGCAACAACGCCGCGGGCCGCCGACGGTGGTGGAGCGCGCCGGAAAGGACGTTGGCGAACGTCCTCGCGCACATCGAGGGCGGCAACTACCCGGTGCTCACGATGCCCCCTCTATCGGCATCGAGGGCATCGGCGAGCCGCCGTCGGGAAGCGTCCGGCAGCCACGGCGCATGGCTGCCAGCTCGTCGTCTTCCGGATCGGCGTCAAGGTCATCCTTGGCGCCGGTGAAGAGGGAGGAGGCGACGCCGCCTTCGACGCCGGTGCGCGTCAAGAAGGAGCCGGCGTCTCCGCCGGCGACCGAAGGCGCAGCAGCGGCGCCCTCGTCATCCGAGAACAGCCTTCCGCGCCGCGAGCGGCGGAAGAAGACGAAGAAAGAGGCCGCCGCAAGCCAGCTCGCCGAGGGAGGAGGCGAAGCGCGCGGAGGAGGCCGCGATGGCGGAGGCGATCGCCAGGTCGCTTGCCGACATGGAGGAGGAGAAGCGCGCGGACGACGCCGCCGGACTGGGCCGGGCCAGCGCGACTGGCGCCAGAGGCGGAGCAGCAGCGGCGGCTGCTGGACCTGGCCGCCGCACGCCAACTCGCCGCCCGCGCCGCTCCAACCGCCAACGACGATGTCGCGCGGTACCGCCGTCCTGCGACACCTCCATCCGGCGTCGCTGTCCCCGTCGTCGACCTCGAGTCCTCCGACGACGACTGGTACAAGCCATCCCCGGGGTGGGGAGACGCCGGCCAGGGCAGCAGCAGCCAGGCCGCGCAGCCGAAGGCCAACGACGACGGCTCCGACACGACGGCGACGGCGACTACACGGTGTTCTACCGCCATTTGGGCATGTAGAGCGCCGTGTTTTAAAATTAGCGTTTGAATTCCCCTAGCCGAATTCGAAATATAGTCGAATTCGGCCTCTATGTATGAACTCCGCCCGTTTTAGTCTAAATATCATTAAATTTAGTCTATATTCACCCGAATTTAGCCGAAGTTTGTCAAGTTTCCGTTTTTTAAACTCGCATCGTCGACTTCGCCTGGGCACGAGGCTGGGAAACTACTACTCCCCACGCCAAATCTTCCTCCAATCCGGACGAAAATTTCGCCGGATTTGGGCGTGGGGAGCGCCAACGAGTGGGGATGCTCTAACGGACACGCGCGAGTTTACGTCTCCAAACGGCACTGCGTTGTCAGCTTCTGGAAAATCAGCAAACGCTGAAACAAGTTCGTCAGCTCCGGCGTCTCCTCCAAGCGCAACGGAAGAAAGGAGACGTCTGTCTACTCCGGAAAAATTTCAAAGCGTACTGGAATTATATCCGCCGGAGACCTTTGGCACAACGCGTGCGCGAGGGAGAGGACAAGATCGGTGTTTATTCACCGAGGAGCCGACGAAGTTCGAGGATGCAAACACGGAGGAGTGTTGGCATCGTGCTATGGATGAGGAGTTGGTGTCGATCCGTGACAAAATACATGGAAGCTTGTCGATCTACCCAACGGCCAAAAAGCCATAGGGATCAAGTGGGTGTACAAGATCAAGAAGGATGCCGAAGGGAATTTGGTGAAACACAAAGCAAGGCTAGTGGCCAAGGGCTACGTGCAAGAGCAAGGTGTGGATTTCGAAGAAGTGTTCGCTCCCGTTGTAAGGATGGAATCGGTGAGATTAATTATCGCTCTCGCAGCTCAAGAATCTTGGAAATTGCATCACATGGATGTGAAATCCGCGTTTTTGAATGGGGAGTTGGAAGAAGAAGTATATGTGAGGCAACCACCGGGATTCGTCAAGCGAGGAGAGGAACACAAGGTATTGAAGCTACACAAGGCTTTGTACGGGCTACGGCAGGCCCCTCGGGCGTGGAACATCAAGCTTGATCGTACATTGATCTCTATCGGATTCGAGAAGAGCCCACTGGAGCATGCTATGTATAAGCGAGGACAAGGAAGGGATCGTCTACTAGTTGGCATCTATGTCGACGACCTGTTGATAACCGGAGCGGATGAGGAGGAGATTGCTAAGTTCAAGCTACAGATGAAGGAGTTATTCAAGATGAGTGATCTAGGCTTGTTGACCTACTATCTTGGGATCGAGGTGCAACAAAAGCTCGGTGAGATCGCACTATGCCAGGAGGCATATGCGAAGAAGATACTCGAGAATTGTGGCATGGAAGATTGCAATCCAACTCAAGTTCCAATGGAACCTCGGCTTAAACTAAGCAAGAAGAGCGAAGCACCCGCGGTTGATGCAACGGAGTATAGGAGTGTGGTCGGAAGTTTGAGGTATCTTGTGAACACAAGACCGGACTTGGCCTATTCCGTTGGCATTGTGAGTCGCTACATGGAAGCACCCACAACGGAACATTGGGCAGCGGTGAAGCATATACTCAGGTACATCAAAGGGACAACTGACTACGGTATTGTCTATTTGAAGAAGAAGGGGAAGGTGAAGATACTTGGCTATAGTGACAGCGACATGGCAGGCGATGTTGACGACCGTAAGAGTACCTCGGGCGTGGCATATTTCCTTGGAAATAGCATCGTAAGTTGGCTATCACAGAAGCAAAAGGTAGTTGCATTATCTTCCTGTGAAGTTGAGTATATAGCAGCTGCGACCGCGGCGTGTCAAGGTGTGTGGCTAGGGAGGCTACTCGGTGACCTCAAGGAGGAGGAAGCGGAAAGGGTGGTGCTCAATGTTGACAACAAGTCTACAATCTCTTTGTGCAAGAATCCGGTGCACCATGACAGGAGTAAGCACATTGATACGAGGTATCACTACATACGGGAGTGTGTAGAGGACAACAAGATTGAAGTCAACTACGATCGCACCGATGATCAGCTTGCAGATATTCTGACCAAGTCTTTGGGTCAACTGAAGTTCTTGGAGATGCGACGAAGGATCGGCGTCCAAACTGTGAAGACGAGCACATCGTGCTTAGGGGGGTGATTGCTGGGAATAATCACGATCCTAGTCGGTGCCGGCACGGCGTCGTGTGTCTTCTGTACACCTGACCGAGTAGGATTAGACGTTCATACCGATTCGTTTTGGCTCTATAATACTTTGCCTAGTATATAACCCCATGTAATAGCTAGGTTTGTAATCGTGAGTTGAAGCAATAGAAACTACAGGTGCGACACGCACCTGTTGCAATCCAATCTATTCTCCGTACGTACGAATATAGCTAGCTAACAATACAGATCGATCTCTAGTTTGTTGCTTTGTAGTACGTGTGCAGGTTAGCAGGGATTGGCTGGTACGTGTGTCGTCTCGCTGCGAAGTCTTCGTCGTCGATCGTCGTCGGACCGCACTCGACGGCATAGTGGGGCTGGGCCAACACAGCTCAGTGGCAAGGCATGCGAGTGCGCAACCAGCCCACCCGGGTTCGAATCCACATGCGCGATAATTTCGCAGCCGGGACGAATAAACCGGGAAAGTCTCATCCTACCTAACAACGTATAGCCAAGGGAGGAATCATTCCCCCGTTGGTCAACGTTTTTATGGTTTTCTGTGATTCATCTCATATGTCTATTTAAGTTGCTAATACTCTTTACAATGCATGATATGTTTACATTTTTATGATTGGCACATCAATATGTATTCTGTATTGACGTGGCCTTGTGCATTTTTGTTTTGATGCATCTGCAAATAAGAACCGCAAAGATTTTTTAAAGACCTCCTCTACGTAATTCTTGGGGTTTTGTGGTTATCGATTATAAAGTTATCTTAGGTGCAAAAATATGGGATCTCATCCCTAGAGTTGCATGGGGAATCATCATAGAGGAAATGAGGGATTAAAATGTAACAAATGGGAGTGCCTACATAATACCAGTTCTGAATTCCTGGTCCTGTTTTGTTGTCATACATATTCTTTACCTACCAGTAATATTTACTCTGTAGCTCTTTGTGCACAGTTTATGAAACCCAACAAGGATTAAGCCTATGAGATTGTTTTATATTGTCACCTCTTGAGACCAGTTCTGAATCCATTTTGCTCTGCGCGGATGCTTTTGAGTTTGTCAGATTGTCTAAAATCACCTGTGCCATTTTATGTTTTTTCTTATCTTTTTTGCACCATACGGTCCATACCACAGCGGATAGAATCCCCATTCCCATCGTTCATAGAGGAGGCATTGTGTAAAGCAAGATCGAGAACATGAGGTGTGTGGCGCAGCGTGCACGAACATGAGCATTACCGATCCTCCATGTCGTTGCTATTTGACGAAAGAAAAGGTTGCACTCGTGGATAACATGGTGGCTGCCAAGAATCTATCTGGCGTTATGTTGTTATATAGGCTAAAGTGGATTTCCTAGGCATACATAGCACAGAAATTCAATTCGGCACATGGGAGCATATGCTCCTGCCACCCGAAAAACAATTTTGAAATGTCGAAAAAAAATCGTACAAAAAATTCTCGCTTACGTATCGACATTTTATCATGCGCACATCAAATTTTACGAAAAACCGACATTTTTTGTGACTTGTATGAAAAAGAGAAACAAAACGTCTCGTACACAACCTTTTTCTACATCAAAATTTGTCTTTTTTACAAATAACACTCAAAATGTCGGTTTTCTGTGGAACCACTTTGTGAACGTGTAGAATTTTGAAATGTACCCACTAAATTTTGTGTTTGAATTTTTCAACATTTTGAAAGTGTGTTTAAAATGAAGTTTAACAACCGGGAGCATATGCTCCCGGGTGCTAGCACAGCATCAACTTTATATTAATATAATATAATGTCCTTTATCGAAAAAACTCGGAAGTAAGGCCAAACGTAAGACATCCTATTAGTGTAGCACCAGAACGGCAACTGGCTTTGACGAGGCAGAGCTGTCACTAATGTGGAATGTAGATCAACTCACGTTACATTGACCCGTTTCACTCACATATACTCCGCGCTGGCTTTATTTCATTGGTCGCATATTGATAGTATTACAAAGATAGTAGGAGCGGAATGAACCCAACCACTTAATGTTCCATGTTTTGGGCTCCTCTTCAGTCTCCATGTGTTTCCTTATGACTTTCTTAAACCTGTCGTGAATATCGATTAGGTAGTAGACCCCGTTTTTAAGACCGACAACAAAGCGCAAAACTAGGTCGCCTTCGACGAAAGAACGGCCTTTGACTCAGCGGCTGTGATAGAGGCGCAAGTCTCGTTGGTAGACTGCCGATCTGGATGCGGCGAGATCTCTTGCCTCTTCTGTGAGGTCTAGCTCGTCCTGCCGATTTAAGTCACTACTCTCCTCGGCATATGCGACGATACATTCGTATCTAGATAAAGTTGTGACACTTATTTTAAAATGGGGGTAGTATATGGGCTCCTTTAATAGTTTAGGTTGATCGGAATTATGTTTTTCACTCACAAGTGCTTCCACTAACGTGTCAGCCCACAAGTTACACCGGGGCTGGTGACATGCCTCGTGGATGGATTTCCACTGACGAACTAATGCGTATTAACCACTAGCTCACATAGTGACCTAAGGTTCCTGCATTGCTCACGAGCTTTCGAGACACAAGGTGTACAAATGCTGTTGTTTGTGTAGAGCAATTACATTCAAGCAAGAAGGCGACCCCGAGAAGGACTCGCGAAACATGGATGAAAGAATTGAAGGAGGAGAACGTTTCGTTTTTGCTTCCTACCATGGGGAATTCTGGGGGATTGCCGCTAGGCTTCATGCCTATTTACGGTCTTGCAGATCACAACCACTCTATGACATTTTTGCAGGAGCCGAAAAGCGTTGTGGGCGCTACAAATCACCCTATCATGGTAGGGGGATTCCACCCTGATTGGAGGTGGTGTAGATAAGAATAACTGTAATCTTTATTGGTCACACATTCATCAGTTTAGTGATTCTAATGAGGCCATGTCCATACATGAAACTAGGAGGGTTGGGACCCCTTTCACATGGACCAAGAAGCCGTTGAATTCGGTGCACTCCATACTCGACAAGGATTTTGTGTCGCCGTCATGGGAGACACGTTACCCTCTTTATTCACTTATGGTGGTTACATGTGTCGGCTCTGATTACACACCCCTGTTTCTCTCGTCCTTTCTCTCGTCCGGGGAAGCGAAAAATCATAAGACTAATAGATTCCTCAAACATGCTTGATTGGGATTGCAAGCTTTAAGGAGATGGTGTGTGCTAGGATGCCGGACATGGCAAATAATATGCAAACCTATCTTGACCCAGGAGATTTCTGGCAACTATGGTACATGGACTAGGACATTTCTAAATGGATGTGGCCCAATTTAGATAAGGAAAGGAAGTTGGACAAGGAAGCGGTTCTAGCCTAGATTGTCGATCTTAACATACTAGATGATTCGGTTGGGATTGACGAAGAATGATGGGCCCTTTGGTACTTCCTTGTAGATCAACTCATGCACATTTCCAAGGCGGTGAGGAATATTGGTGTCAAAGGGGAAGAATTAACTAGACCCTTAAAGGGGACGTAAACACGACATACTTCCATGCTATCGCCAATGGGAAAAGGCGGAAATGCATGATCACCAACCCAGTGTTGAAAACTAGGGTGATTTCCAACCAAATGGAACTACAAGCTCACATCTATACATGGACGTGATGTGTTCGAGAGATGAGGCAAGAGCATTCTCGCTTTTTTTTTGGTTGCAACCATGGTGCAACTAAAGAAATCAGTTTATCCAAGTGCAGCTTGAAAATTTTCTGTTTTTGCGTACTTGCAACCAAAAAAATTAGTTGCAACACATGTGTAACTCTCATACCATCATCTATCACAACGATAACCAACGGGCCAGGACATTACACAACTCAAACAATCAACATTTAAAAATGAACTATGAGATAAAACAAAAAGCAAAAAAGGGTGAGAGACACCTAAAAAGACAACCATTTGTGTGGGTCGATTGAGCTAAGTATGTGGTTGATGCGTTGTTTGTGGGCCGGGAGGTGATAAGGTGCTTCTTTCATGCGGTGATATAATATAAGGTATTATAGGAAAAGGGTCCGTGCGTTGCACCAGGATATAGAAAATTAACATTTGGACGAAAATTGTCGCACTGATCTAGGTTTTTCCCCTAGTTCGACCGACCTGCATAACCCTATGCTTAATATGGCCTTTAATATAAATCTTTATTTTTATTATGTCTACTATCTTGTATTTTTTTAATCTACTATTTTATACTCTTTTTTAATATCGATATATTTGTATTTGAGTATAATAATGTACCTATTTTTTGTATCTCTCCCTCTTATCCTCATCTCTTTATCTCATATGGCACATTAATGAAGTTCAAAAAAAAGATCGATTTAAGATATCCCAGGTTAATTCCAATTCATGTCCACTACTCGTGATACTTGTACATATATTGTAGTGAGTATCAAGATGACATAACAAAATTCAAGGACAAAATTGGTCCCTATATTTCTATTGGAGTACTTATATAGGGAAAAGCAACTTGTCGACGCTAAAGAAAACTAAGTCAAAATAGGTTGAGCATTAGATGGATGTTTGGATGATGTTGCTGCTTCCACAACGGGTGATGCACACAATGTAGATGAAGCTGCGTCTCTGCCTACATCTATCATCACTTCAGTAACATGCTCAGAAAAACTGGGCACCTTACTTGGCCAAGCTTTGCCCCAACCTGGGCCCCCCGTCCTCAGCAATCTGCGAGTTACCGCATCTACATACTATTACCGCATCTACATACTACTCTAGGATGTATTTCTCTGAAGCAACCCTAGCTGCAGTGCTTTTTTGTGCAAGAAGAACTGATCAAATTAACCAAGATTCATACAGAAAAGTCCAGGAAAGAAAGAAAATTACAATAAGGTCCTCCTGGACCCCATCTTCGTCTTCAACACGCAGCACGTCACGCCGGCGAAAACCGCCGCTGCTCCACCACGCTTTTCTTGGACTGGATGGAACCCCCAAGAAGCCAGGAAGTCGATGCTCCTCGGCACCGAAGCACCTCCATCATGCGCTGTCAACACCCGGATTTTTAAGTCCAGATGCCTATTATGCCTTTCATCGCAATCCCAGGAATATTGTTTTTGCGAGACATAATAGATTGATATCACAGAACATCATTCATTACAACATCCTAATAGTCTTACAACAAAGGATCACATGATCCAGTCTCATTACATTAATAGATGATCTATTGATCAATTACAAAACACATAGTGGAAGCGAAGTAGCGTAGTAGTCCATCTATTCCACAGGCAACGGTTGATGTCAGGAGTGGTTCTTGTTGTCGTAGACGTCCTGCTGTCCTTCTTCCTGGTTCCGGTACTCCTCTTCATAGTCTAGCCATTTGAATAGCCAGAGACACAGCCATGAGTACTTTAAAGTACTCGCAAACTAATACTAGTGTAAGTATTATCAACTATAATAAGGGGGTTCTAAGCTCTAGTTTCATTTGCATAAAGCCAGTTTTATTTCATAAGCACTTTAATAAACAAAACCTCTACATTTGCCTATCTTACTCGAGTGGGAATATTAGTGTCATTCCCACCACTCTGTTGTGATTCAAAGTCAAAGTCGCCTTTCAATTCAAGTCACCATTCACCATTCATACTTTTAGAAAAGTTCTGATGACGGAACATTATGGCCTTTCCAATTGTCCATGACCGCGGATGCGGCTATTCGAATAGGTTAAACTCTGCAGAGGTTGTACACTTGTGCCACAACAATTGCAATAGTTTGTCAGGCGTAACTAGCCCTGATTTATCGTACGCAGTACGCAAACTACCAATCCTAACCTTTCATTTACATACCCTAGTATAGGCACCTCTCCCCATGAGTTTGGCCTCCCGGTGAGAGCAAACCGCCAACCCGGGAACTGCACAGGGCTTGGGTAGTGTGGTGACCCTGCATACCACTACATGTTGTAGTATGCCAGTCGTTGATATAACATTCACGAAGTACCATTCCGCAAATATTACATCCCTCAGAGTAGTACAACAGAGCATGGCAGGTCCATAACTCATTCATTTATTATTACAAGCACAATACACATATCGTCTCGGAGCTCCTCTTGGGTCCTAAGAGGGATACTCCTGGGTTCGAGGCGAACCCATCTTAACTTACAATATAGAAGTTTCACTAAGTTATACATTTATTCTCTCGAGCAGCTAAGTATTAAGAGTTCGCACTGCTCGGCTACTGCTACTACTCGGTGCTTCTAGGCTTGATCTCCTCCGGAAGCCTCCCCGGTTCCGTAGACTATAAGGTAGTCTACGCCTTCAATACCTCCAGAGAGGTCTGGTTCTTCATAGCCGATGATCTCGGCTCCTTCAGGGTTGTCGTAGTCCTCCTCCAGACGGTTCAGACAATCTAAGCAGGGGATTTAAGAGTGGGATGAGTACGAGCGTACTCAACAAGTTCATTATAGATAAGAGGTGTTTAATGCACTAGCTACGATATTAGACCAGAGAGTCTAATACCAATGCAGGTTTTGATAAACATTTCTTCAAGAGGTTGCTTTTATTTCAAAGAGCTATGTCCGTCAGCCTTCACCGGTTTACTAGAACTTCATGGAGCTCCTTTCCGGCCGCGTTCGCAGTTCCATATCCCGGAACAGGGAGTGACAGGTCACGGTTCTTTACACTCTGCAGAGGTGTGTTGCTTTACCCATAAGAGATCTTAACCTTGGTGCCAACCGGGCAGCTTTCCCGTTCACACTTCCTATGGTGTGAGGCCCGGTATAAGGTCTAGCCAATCATGTTCCTCCGCTACCTCGCACACCCACCCTTTGTTGCATACCCCGACCCTGGGTCCTCGCCGGTCCCATTATTCCCACTCACGGGTGGACCCCGACCACGACAACAGTTTGGGACTCGTTAACCAAACTCCTTCGCCGGTAGCTGCAACCCATCATAGACCGCAATACCGTGGGGACTTAAGGCTTCCCCAGCCAACCGCTTGTTCTTCGGGTGACAAGTGTCTACGGACTATGCCGTGGGGACTTAAGGCTTCCCCAGCCAACCACTCGCCCCCGACAGATACAAGTGTCTACGGTAGAGCGCATCCGTTGATGTACTAGAGGTGGAAACACTTTTGACTACTCCGTCCCACTCCGGATCTTATGGTTAACACGGGTATTACGGCACAAGAATCACTGGACGACATTTGTTGTTAATCCTAGATGGATATAAACCCTTGCAATGGAACCTCCACCATATCCACACAATCCATGGTTCCATTGCCCTCCACATAGTCATATTCATAGTTATGAAAGTAGTGGTTTTGGTTTTTATGCAATAGTGATAATCATAGTACTTTGCAAGTAATTTGATAAAGATACTCAAATGACATGAGCAAGTGGTGAACTTGCCTGAACACTGCAAAGTTTTGCAGTTGGATGGTGTGGACTGACCCTTGTCCTCTGTTTCTGAAAAATAGCATCATTGTCCGATAAGGGCAATGGTTAAAGAAGCAATTATGCATGATTCCAGATTTTAGGGTTTGTTTCCCCCTTCCGATGTCATTATTATTTTATGTAAGAGGTTAATACTAAGAATGATTTGGGGATACTCTGTTTAGGGCAAAATACAACCTTGAAATGTTGT
The DNA here is from genome assembly GCF_019359855.2 of Lolium perenne. NCBI lineage: Eukaryota > Viridiplantae > Streptophyta > Magnoliopsida > Poales > Poaceae > Lolium > Lolium perenne. The sequence goes on from NW_027248984.1 coordinate 952,615, forward strand.
CAAGGTGTTTTTGAAGTCCAAATGCATTAATGGACTTATTTTCATTATTGAAAATAATATGTGTGATTTAAATGATTATTTAAATCATCAAATTAAGACTTATTCATAATTGTCTTCAAATATTCCCTTTGACATTTTATTCAGATAGAGAATTTTATGCTGATCATTTTTCATATTTTTAATCATTTTTTAGAGCTTTTAAACATTTCTTATGTAATTTCAAATTTCTGTATTTAAGTGATTTTGTGAAATGACCATAATGCCCCTGGGCCCACCTGTCAGGGTGGCCCAGCGGGTTAGGTCCCACCCGAGCCACCCTTTCGGCTCGGTCGGCCCCTCTCTCCTTGCGCAGAAACACTAACACTCTCTCTCGCTCTCGCGACGCCATGGTCGCCTCGCCGTCGCCGAATTAAACCGACCGCCTCCGGCCAGCTCCGGCGGCGAGATCGGTGCCAATCGAACCGCCGTTCGACGGCGCACCGATTGGTCCGCGCCGATCTGCTCTCCCTCGCCGCCACCTTTCATCTCCAACACTCCTGCGACATGGCCGTGGGGAATCCGCGGCGATCTCGCCGTTGCCGACGAGTCTGGCGCCGTGGTGTGGCCTAGTGCCCCGCTATGGTTGCGTTGGAGCCCCTGCGCCACGGTGATGAGCTTGTTTGGCTTGGCCATGGCCTGGCGCCACCGTTCGCCCGGCGGGTGCCGCCGTGCTGCCATGGCCGTGCTCTTCTTCGTTTAATTTGGTAAGTTCTCTCCGCCTCCCTTCTGCTCTACGACTTGTTCTTCCTCTTCTCCTTTCCTTCTAGGCTAGCCCTGGCTACTGGCCTGCTGTTCCTTGTGCCTAGGCTGCTCTGTTGCTGTGCTCGCTGCTGCTGCGTATGCTGCTTCTTTGTCTTTGCTACTGCGTATCTTTAACTATTTTGTCTTTGCCTACTGCCATGCTTGCCCTGGCCTATGTGCTTGTGCAAATCTTACTGTGGCGTGTGCTTCCTTTGATTCTTGTCCCTGCTCACCCTTGGGTTATACCTGCTATTATCTGTCTAGATGCTCATCTGAGCATCACTAGCCATTGATGTTGCTTGCTGGCTTGTGCTGTGATATGCTCTGGCTCCCCTAGTTCATTACTGTGAGTGATTCTTGTTGTTTAGCAAGAGACAGTGTTGTTGGTGTGGTGATTACTGAGTTCTGGCTCATGGTGGACTTGGCCTTGCTTAATAGTTGTCCATATACATCAATTCCTTGATGATATGCTTCTGGATACAATCATAAAAATGGTTTATGTGCTAATCTGTGATTCAATTGTTGCTTATCTGTGGCTGTTTAATTCATAGAATTCCTGTGTGATACCAGTGATTGATTCTAGCATGCTTTGGCATGCTCTAGCAGGCTCTGGTGATCAAATGATCATCACTTGCTTGTTGCTTGCATGCTTGCTCACTGCCTGTGCCTATCTGGTGCTCATCCTGGTGTCTGTGTAACACACATACCTGTGCTGGTGTGTGTTGATTCTTGCTCAAGCATCATCTGATGCTTGCAGTGAGCCATTGGGTCACTGGCAAGATGTTGGTGTTTTGGTTACTTGACTGTTTCATTTATCTGTAATTCCTTGCTTTACTAGATGGGTAAATGATGTGAACTGTTTAACAGTAATGATCATATGGATGAATTTGATGTAGCTAGAGGGATGCCAACATCTGTTGGGTACCCTAGCTCATACTGAACCCTACTGGGTGATGATGTGATGCTTTGGTGACTTTCTTGTGTGGCTAGGTAGCTGTTGTGACCCTAGCAGACTTTGTCTGCTAGAAATGGTTGCTCCTACCCCTGTTGGATGCTTCTGTGCACTAATCCTGGTAGTCTTTCATAGGCTGCTAGGTTGTTTGATGTTGAAATCATACTGGACAGATAACTGTCCAATATTCTGATGGCTTTGCTAGCTGTGTGTTGCTAGGTGAATCTGGGTGGCTAGATAGGGATTAGTTCCTTGCTGGATTTCCCTGGTTATGTCACTTTTAATTCTGTTGGCTTAATCAGTGTTCCCTTGGATACATTCCTAATGGTTTTACCCTTATTTTGCTTGCATCATATGGCTGGTAGCCAAATGATGACACAAACAGGGTACTCACACCCTTTTGCTTGTGTGTGATTGATGCATATGCTTATTTGTGAGCAAGACAGATGCTTGCTCATGATTCTTTGTGTATACCTCACTCCAGCTCCTAGAAATTGGGTGTTGGTGTAGAGGATTTCTTCTGGTTGGTTGGTTTGCTTCAGTGATGAGCTGGTGCTTGTCCTGCTCCTCCTTGTGAGATTGTGATGATGCTTGGTTAATTCTGGTGGTTGGGGAATGGGTGAAACAGCTCTAGCTATTCACCTGTTCTTGGTGTTCTTGAGTTGTTCTTGGTCTCTGATGGCTTACCCTGCTGCCTGTCGATGGATGAAGCTAATGGCTAGGGTTTTGGCTGTGAAAAGCTTATATATGACCAGCCATTGCTTCCCTGGTCGACAGCTGAGCCTGGCATGTGTTGGTGACTCCTCTCTTGCTGTGTGTGTGTACTGCATGCACACATGCTGTGTGTGCAGCCTGTGTGTGTGAGTGTACCAAGCTTGGGACTTGGTCCATTTGGTGGATCAACTCGGCTGATCTTTGAGAATATCCTCTCACTTCTCATTTTTCTTTTAATCTGCCAAGTGGTAATACCACTTGGCATAACTAGTTCTTTGCTTTGTTGTGTGCAGGGAATCAGGATGACGATCAAGTGAAGATCAAGTTGTAGTTTAGGAATTCCATTTGAATTGTAATCTTCTTTATTTTGCTTATTTCTATTGAGTCCAATTCATGTAATATGTTGTAATATTTCATATTGCATTTCTGGATATTGTAATTGACAATGTATCATATGTGATTATCAATAAAGCTCCAATTTTCCTTTTTGAGCTTTATTTAATTGTTGTACTATTTATATTCTTAATTACTTATAATTGTTTATGAAATTATCTCAAGTTTGAATTATGTGATATCAATTTGATGTTTGAATTTGAAATTCAAATTCAAATTTGGTTTGAATTCAATGATGCAACTTAATTTGGAATTCAATCATGCAACTTAGGATTGTGATGCATCATCTCTTCTCTCTTCTCAAAACCATAATCTAGTTAAGTAGGAACAAGTTTGTCGCACTCTCGAAACCCTAACCCTGTAGGATGTCGAGAGAGAAACATGTCCCCCTTCGATGCAGTTTTGTTTTAAAAGCGCGAAATTTTCCCAGAATTTACTATGCAATGCACATCCCTTTCTAAAGTCTACCCCTCGATCGTCTCTAAACCTGGGACATTACAGCCTTTCCCCCTTAAAGAAAACTTCGTCCCGAAGTTGTGGTTGTAATACCTGAAGAGTTCGGGGTATGTTTTCCTCAGGTCTTCCTCCTTTTGCCAGGTGGCTTCTCTCTCGGGATGATGTTTCCATTGTATCTTGCAGTATTTTATGGCTCGATTCCTTAGTTGTTTCCAGTTCTCCTCGAGAATTTTTGCTGGCTTCTCGATGTATGTCAAATCTGGTTGTAGCTCGAGCTCTTCATGTGATACTGGCTCATCTGGGGTCTTCAAACACTTTCTGAGTTGCGACACATGGAATACGTTGTGAACTTGGGATAACCTTCCCGGTAGTTCCAATTCAAAGGCTAACCCTCGGTTTTGACTCAGAATCTTGAAAGGTCCGATGTATCTAGGGCTTAACTTTCCCTTTACTCCAAATCTCTGAAGTCCTTTTATCGGGCTCACCTTGAGATATACCATGTCTCCAACTTGTGGCTCCCATGTCCTTCGCTTCTGATCGGCATAACTTTTCTGTCGGCTTTGGGCTATCTTGAGCCTATCTCTTATAATGTCAATAATTTGTTGCTTTTCCTTGACATAATCAGGATTAAACTCCTTGCTTGCTCCAGCTTCATACCAACATATAGGTGATCTACACTTCCTTCCATACAGAGCTTCGAACTGTGCCATCTTGATGCTGCTTTGATAGCTATTATTGTAGGAAAACTCTGCTAGTGGTAAGTGCTCCTCCCATGATCCTCCGAAGTTTAGGGCACAAGCCCTAAGCATATCCTCTAAAATCTGGTTAGTTCTCTCGGTTTGTCCACCGGTCTGAGGATGATAGGCGGTACTATAATACAACTTGGATCCTAAGGCTTCATGTAGTTGCTTCCGAAATGCTGACGTAAACACGGATCCTCGATCCGACACGATCTTCTTGGGCACTCCATGTTTACTCACGATCTCTTTGATGTAAAGATCGATGAGTTTCTCTCCTTTATCCTGCTGATTTACCGCTAAGAAGTGTGCACTTTTTGTCAACCGGTCCACGATTACCCATATCATGTCCTTCTTTTTATTGGTCATGGGTAGTCCGGTGATGAAATCCATTCCTATTTCCTCCCATTTCCATTCTGGAATGGGTAAAGGTTGTAACTTTCCTGCCGGACTCTGGTGTTCAGCCTTCACCCTTTGGCAGGTATGACATTCCGCCACATATTGTGCTATCTCTCGCTTCATGTTGTTCCACCAGAATAGCTCCTTTAGATCCATGTACATTTTTGTACTTCCCGGATGAATGGAGTATGGTGTTTGATGGGCTTCCCGGAGTATTACTTCCTTGATTTCAGCAATATCCGGAACACAAATCCTCTTCTGGAACCATAATGATCCCGATTCTCCTCGGTGAAATTCTGATGGTCTTCCTTCATCTATCCTTCTCATCTCCTCCACGATGAATGGATCGTCCAACTGACCCATCATTATCTCATTCTTCAAGTTAACATTTAGCTCATCGGCTACTTGTAAAGCCGATAGTCCTTCATGAGCTTCTTTCTCCCAAAGTTGTATTTGGGCTTGGCTTATTTCCTTCCTCAGCTCTGGTGATAACTCTTGTTCCACTCCTCCAGTGCTCTTCCTACTCAGAGCATCAGCTGCAACATTAGCCTTTCCTGGAGTATAATTGATGGTCAAATCATAATCCTTGATTAGTTCAAGCCATCTTTTCTGCCTCTTATTGAGTTCCTTCTGAGTGAAGAAGTACTTGAGACTTTTATGATCCGTGTAGAGCTCACACTTGGCTCCATAGAGAAAATGTCTCCAAGTTTTGAGTGCAAATACAACTGCTGCTAACTCTAAGTCATGTGTTGGATAGTTCACTTCATGAGGTCTGAGTTGCCTCGATCCATAAGATATTACCTTCCGATCTTGCATGAGTACGCAACCCAATCCATGCTTGGATGCGTCACAGTACACGGTGTAATCCTTGCCAACTTCAGGAACTGCTAACACCGGTGCCGTGGTGAGTTTCTTCTTCAGAGTTTGAAAACTCTTCTCACACTCCTCTGACCACACGAATGGTGTGTTCTTTCTTAACAGCTTCGTCATTGGTCCTGCTATCTTGGAGAATCCTTCAATGAATCTCCGATAGTATCCTGCCATTCCTAGGAATCCTCGGATTTCCTTGACAGTCTTGGGTGCTTCCCGTTCTAGAACTGTTGCTACCTTGCTCGGGTTAACAGCTATTCCATCTTTGCTAATGACATGACCCAGAAATTCCACTTGATCTAGCCAAAATTCACACTTGCTGAACTTGGCATAGAGTTGATGTTCTCTTAGTGTTTGCAGCGCTAACCTCAGATGTTCAGCATGCTATGTTTTATCTTTGGAGTATATCAAGATATCATCGATGAATACGATGACAAACTTGTCTAGATATGGCATGAAAATCTTATTCATGAGATTCATGAAAATTGCTGGGGCATTGGTTAATCCAAAAGGCACTACAAGGTATTCATGATGTCCATACCTTGAGACAAAGGCTGTTTTCGGAACGTCTTCCTTCTTGATCTTTATCTGGTGATAACCGGATCTTAGATCAATTTTGGAAAAGACTCCCGCGCATCTAACTTGATCGAATAGATCTTGTATTCTTGGAAGTGGGTACTTGTTCTTGATTGTGACATTGTTCAAATTCCTGTAGTCTCCGCACATCCTTCTACCTCCATCTCTTTTATCAACGAAGATCACAGGTGATCCCCATGGTGAAACACTCTCTTTTATGAATCCTTTCTGTTCCAGGTGATCCCCAATTGCTCCTTTAGTTCTTTTAACTCCTTAGGCCCCATTTTGTATGGTGCTTTAGCAATCGGAGCTGTTCCTGGAATTAGGTCGATAGTGAATTCTATCTCCCTATCTGGTGGCATTCCAGGTAATTCCTTAGGAAACACATCCTGGAATTCATTCACTACAGGTATATCCTCCAACTTCACCTCCTTCATGTTGTTCGACTGTAGCTCGACTTCGATCTGTGTATGCTTGTCTCCTTGGTAGATCATTCTACTTCCATCGGGGCTTTTCAAAGACACAGTCTTGTTCACACAGTCGATCAATGCTCTGTTAGCTTCTAACCAGTTCATACCAAGAATGACATCAATGTCCTTCATCGGTAAAATGAACAGGTCTGCGTCAAACGCGCATTTATTGATCATGATGACTTGTTTTTGTTTGGTATGGGTTACTACTATCGTTCCCCCCGCAGAGAGTATGGTTATGGGTGTTTCTAACTTAGTGCAACTGATCCCATGTTTGATGATGAATTGCTGAGAAATGAATGATGTAGTTGCACCAGTATCAAAAAGTACTTTGCCAGGATGAGTGAGTATCTGGAGCGTACCTATCACTGCCTGATCGGAGTTAACCACCTCCTCCAGGATGGTGCAATTCAACTTGCCGAAGGGTTTCTTGTTCTTCCAGTTCCCTCCTCGGCTTCCTCCTCCTCCTGACTGACCTCCTCCAGTATTTCTCTTGGGGCAGTCCTTCAGCATGTGCCCCTCCTGGTGACAACCAAAGCATATTATCCTTGGCTTCTTGCAATCCTTGGCAAAATGCCCTGGAAGTCCACAGCTTCGGCAAACCATTGGATTTGCAGTCTGAAACGCTTGGTTCCTCCTGCTATTGTAGTAGTTGCTGTTGTTGTTGTTGTTGTTGTTGTTGTTGTTGTTGTTGTTGTTGTTGTACCTTGGCTTGAAACTCAAGCTGGTATTTGGCTTGTTGCTGACAAACCTCTTAGGCTCAAATTTAGCCTTCTTCCTTTTCTCATCCTGCAGTTGCTTGAAGTCGTCTTCAAGAGTGATGGTTGCATCCACCAACTCTTGGAATTCTGTCGCTCTCATCATCCGGAGCTGTACCTTGAACTGGGGACTTAACCCCCGCAAGAACCTCTTCTTCTTCTTGTCCTCGGTGTTGACCTCCTCAACAGCGTACTGGGACAGCTTTGAAATTCCCTGACATAAGTCAGGATGGCTTTATCCTTCTGCTCGAGACTTTCAAATTCTCGATGCTTCAGTTCTACAATGCTTTCAGGGACATTGGATTCCCTGAATTTCCTTGCAAATTCCTCCCAGGTGAATACCTTTCCAGCCGGATAAACGGCTACGATGTTGTCCCACCATGATGCGGCAGGTCCACACAACAAGTGTGTAGCATAACGGACCTTTTCCAGGTCGTTGCAACCAACAGTATTGAGCTTTCACTCAGTGTCCATAAGCCAGTCTTCCGCGTCCATTGGCTCGGGCGCGTATGCGAAAGATATAGGTTTGGTGTTCTGGAAGTCTGACAAAGTGACTCCCTGATTCTCGGGTCTCTCCACCCTGTTTTGTTGCAGCAGCTCCTGGAAGAATTAATTCTGCTGCTCTAACGTAATACGTTGTCTCTCTTCCATCATCTGCATGTACTGGACAAAGTTCTGCTGCGTCATGGGTGGTGGTGGTGGAAACTGATTCCTGGCTGCTTCGTCAGCCTCTTCCTTTTGCTTCGCCTCGCGCTCCATGCGCTGCGCTTCTGTCTCCTCTCCTACCGGTCCCGACATAACCCCCTAGTTCTACAACACAAGATGATACTCATAATTACTCCATGCGCAAGTTTTCTGAGCTCAACTTTGTGCACAGAACTAGTCATGCAATGGAAATCAAGAAGCAAATCCAAATCATACAAAACATATACCATGTATATACATACTTAAGTGGTCTTATTACAATACTCAGTGACGTTGTGAGTATGCAAACTCACTTATTGAAGTATATGTACAAATTTCTACAAATATTACATACTATAATACACGTGGTACTTGTGTATTATAGTCTCGCCTCCCTTGGTGGTCTCTAGTCGTGCTTCACTCCCGGTACATTCCAGGCTTCCATCCAGTCGAACGTGTCGTCCTCCTGACAAAACCTGGAACATAAGGTCTCCCCGTCGGCTGGTAGTCGGAATCAGATGATGATCCCATAGAGAAATCGGTGTTCACGAACTGGTCATTCAGTGCATCATAGTCCACCCATCGGGTGTACTCCCCTGTGACTTCACCATAGGTATTTCCAACATTTGTATCCAACTCAACCTGTGTCGGATACCCTCCATCTTCTTCCCCATTCCACGGATAACTCTGGTTCTGGGTCGTGGCGTCCTCATTCATCTCCCCGTCATAATATACTGAAGTACTATGAGTTCCAGTATCAGATCCCCAACGCCAACCCGTGGAGTTCTCTATAGGAGTCACGGAACGCTGATTGTTTCCGGATTCCTCTCCACCCTCATATCCTCTATAGGAACTACTAAGGTAGTTCCCAGGTGTAACGGGTGTAGTTTCTCGTTCAGGGTGGTCTAATGTAGTCACCAGCTGAGTAGACTGGTGTGTGCACCTCACCCTCCATAGGTTCCTTCCCCTTAGTTTCCTCCTTGGGTTCAGTAAACTCCTCTAGCATTGTATCAATTGCTCCCGTCAAATGACGGTTCAACTGAAAGAACAATGATAGTAAGTTGCGGCTATTGTCCATGTACTTTGCGGCTTCTGCTGGTTTGCGTTTTGCATATTTGAAGTGGTTAAGCATAGGATCATCTTCCTCTTCCATATGAGGAATGTGTGTGAATTCGGAACCCATAAGCTCTTTCGTCTTATGCTCCCGAATATCGGTTATGGCTCTCATAACGGCTATGTGGTAGGCTGTGTTGATAGTTCTGGCCTCACCTGCTGGCATTACTATGCTCATTCCTAGGGATTCTGGGAGTCTTAGTCCTACCCTACACTTGGCCAATACAGTACCGTCGTAGTACATGTATTTCTTTACTTGGATCTGGGGATCACACCCAAATTCAAGTAATATGGCACGTAGAATATCTGCGAGTCCTCCTTCATATTCACTCAGTGTTGAATCCATCACTTTCACGTTTCGTCCCGGACGTGAACTTGCCATTGTTGGCTGTAGAAATAGAAAGAATATAAGATTAGTAATAATGCATCATAATAGAGATAATAAAGAATATCACACTAAAAAATATGATTGTTGTATTCTCAATTGAATATACACCATATTTTTAGAGAATTCTTTACTAGTCCTATTTGACTCCTAACGTTCGGTCCCATTTACTAGGTTCCAACCTAAGGTCAAAGCTTTTGCTCTGATACCAACTGTGGTGACCCTGCATACCACTTCATGTTGTAGTATGCCAGTCGTTGATATAACATTCACGAAGTACCATTCCGCAAATATTACATCCCTCAGAGTAGTACAACAGAACATAGCAGGTCCATAACTCATTCATTTATTATTACAAGCACAATACACATATCGTCTCGGAGCTCCTCTTGGGTCCTAAGAGGGATACTCCTGGGTTCGAGGCGAACCCATCTTAACTTACAATATAGAAGTTTCACTAAGTTATACATTTATTCTCTCGAGCAGCTAAGTATTAAGAGTTCGCACTGCTCGGCTACTGCTACTACTCGGTGCTTCTAGGCTTGATCTCCTCTGGAAGCCTCCCCGGTTCCGTAGACTATAAGGTAGTCTACGCCTTCAATACCTCCAGAGAGGTCTGGTTCTTCATAGCCGATGATCTCGGCTCCTTCAGGGTTGTCGTAGTCCTCCTCCAGACGGTTCAGACAATCTAAGCAGGGGATTTAAGAGTGGGATGAGTACGAGCGTACTCAACAAGTTCATTATAGATAAGAGGTGTTTAATGCACTAGCTACGATATTAGACCAGAGAGTCTAATACCAATGCAGGTTTTGATAAACATTTCTTCAAGAGGTTGCTTTTATTTCAAAGAGCTATGTCCGTCAGCCTTCACCGGTTTACTAGAACTTCATGGAGCTCCTTTCCGGCCGCGTTCGCAGTTCCATATCCCGGAACAGGGAGTGACAGGTCACGGTTCTTTACACTCTGCAGAGGTGTGTTGCTTTACCCATAAGAGATCTTAACCTTGGTGCCAACTGGGCAGCTTTCCCGTTCACACTTCCTATGGTGTGAGGCCCGGTATAAGGTCTAGCCAATCATGTTCCTCCGCTACCTCGCACACCCACCCTTTGTTGCATACCCCGACCCTGGGTCCTCGCCGGTCCCATTATTCCCACTCACGGGTGGACCCCGACCACGACAACAGTTTGGGACTTGTTAACCAAACTCCTTCGCCGGTAGCTGCAACCCATCATAGACCGCAATACCGTGGGGACTTAAGGCTTCCCCAGCCAACCGCTTGTTCTTCGGGCGACAAGTGTCTACGGACTATGCCGTGGGGACTTAAGGCTTCCCCAGCCAACCGCTCGCCCCCGACAGATACAAGTGTCTACGGTAGAGCGCATCCGTTGATGTACGAGAGGTGGAAACACTTTTGACTACTCCGTCCCACTCCGGATCTTATGGTTAACACGGGTATTACGGCACAAGAATCACTGGACGACATTTGTTGTTGATCCTAGATGGATATAAACCCTTGCAATGGAACCTCCACCATATCCACACAATCCATGGTTCCATTGCCCTCCACATAGTCATATTCATAGTTATGAAAGTAGTGGTTTTGGTTTTTATGCAATAGTGATAATCATAGTACTTTGCAAGTAATTTGATAAAGATACTCAAATGACATGAGCAAGTGATGAACTTGCCTGAACACTGCAAAGTTTTGCAGTTGGATGGTGTGGACTGACCCTTGTCCTCTGTTTCTGAAAAATAGCATCATTGTCCGATAAGGGCAATGGTTAAAGAAGCAATTATGCATGATTCCAGATTTTAGGGTTTGTTTCCCCCTTCCGATGTCATTATTATTTTATGTAAGAGGTTATTACTAAGAATGATTTGGGGATACTCTGTTTAGGGCAAAATACAACCTTGAAATGTTGTCAAGGTGTTTTTGAAGTCCAAATGCATTAATGGACTTATTTTCATTATTGAAAATAATATGTGTGATTTAAATGATTATTTCAATCATCAAATTAAGACTTATTCGTAATTGTCTTCAAATATTCCCTTTGACATTTTATTCAGATAGAGAATTTTATGCTGATCATTTTTCATATTTTTAATTATTTTTTTAGAGCTTTTAAACATTTCTTATGTAATTTCAAAGTTTCTGTATTTAAGTGATTTTGTGAAATGACCATAATGCCCCTGGGCCCACCTGTCAGGGTGGCCCAGCGGGTTAGGTCGCACCCGAGCCACCCTTTCGGCTCGGTCGGCCCCTCTCTCCTCGCGCAGAAACCCTAACACTCTCTCTCGCTCTCGCGACGCCATGGTCGCCTCGCCGTCGCCGAATTAAACCGACCGCCTCCGGCCAGCTCTGGCAGCGAGATCGGTGCCAATCGAACCGCCGTTCGACGGCGCACCGATTGGTCCGCGCCGATCTGCTCTCCCTCGCTGCCACCTTTCATCTCCAACACTCCTGCGACATGGCCGTGGGGAATCCGCGGCGATCTCGCCGTTGCCGACGAGTCTGGCGCCGTGGTGTGGCCTAGTGCCCCGCCGTGGTTGCGTTGGAGCCCCTGTGCCACGGTGATGAGCTTGTTTGGCTTGGCCATGGCCTGGCGCCGCCGTTCGCCCGGCGGGTGCCACCGTGCTGCCATGGCCGTGCTCTTCTTCGTTTAATTTGGTAAATTCTCTCCGCCTCCCTTCTGCTCTACGGCTTGTTCTTCCTCTTCTCCTTTCCTTCTAGGCTAGCCCTGGCTACTGGCCCATTGTTCCTTGTGGCTAGGCTGCTCTGTTGCTATGCGCGCTGCTGCTGCGTATGCTGCTTGCTGTGCTGCTACTGCGTATGGTGCTTGCTGTGCTGCTACTGCCATGCTTGCCCTAGTCTATGTGCTTGTGCAAATCTTACTGTGGCGTGTGCTTCCTTTGATTCTTGTCCCTGCTCACCCTTGTGTTATACCTGCTATTATCTGTCTAGATGCTCATCTGAGCATCACTAGCCATTGCTGTTGCTTGCTGGCTTGTGCTGTGATATGCTCTGGCTCCCCTAGTTCATTACTGTGAGTGATTCTTGCTGTTTAGCAAGAGACAGTGTTGTTGGTGTGGTGATTATTGAGTTCTGGCTCATGGTGGACTTGGCCTTGCTTAATTGTTGTCCATATACATCAATTCCTTGATGATATGCTTCTGGATACAATCATAAAAATGGTTTATGTGCTAATCTGTGATTCAATTGTTGCTTATCTGTGGCTGTTTAATTCATAGAATTCCTGTGTGATACCAGTGATTGATTCTAGCATGCTTTGGCATGCTCTAGCAGGCTCTGGTGATCAAATGATCATCACTTGCTTGTTGCTTGCATGCTTGCTCACTGCCTGTGCCTATCTGGTGCTCATCCTGGTGTCTGTGTGACACACATACCTGTGTTGGTGTGTGTTGATGCTTGCTCAAGCATCATCTGATGCTTGCAGTGAGCCATTGGGTCACTGGCAAGATGTTGGTGCTTTGGTTACTTGACTGTTTCATTTATCTGTAATTCCTTGCTTTACTAGATGGGTAAATGATGTGAACTGTTTAACAGTAATGATCATATGGATGAATTTGATGTAGCTAGAGGGATGCCAACATCTGTTGGGTACCCTAGCTCATACTGAACCCTACTGGGTGATGATGTGATGCTTTGGTGACTTTCTTGTGTGGCTAGGTAGCTGTTGTTACCCTAGCAGACTTTGTCTGCTAGAAATGGTTGCTCCTACCCCTGTTGGATGCTTCTGTGCACTAATCCTGGTAGTCTTTCATAGGCTGCTAGGTTGTTTGATGTTGAAATCATCTTTGAATGAGATGTTGTCCAATATTCTCGATGGCTTTGCTAGCTGTGTGTTGCTAGGTGAATCGCAGGTGGCTAGATAGGGATTAGTTCCTTGCTGGATTTCCCTGGTTATGTCACTTTTAATTCTGTTGGCTTAATCAGTGTTCCCTTGGATACATTCCTAATGGTTTTACCCTTATTTTGCTTGCATCATATGGCTGGTAGCCAAATGATGACACAAACAGGGTACTCACACCCTTTTGCTTGTGTGTGATTGATGCATATGCTTATTTATGAGCAAGACAGATGCTTGCTCATGATTCTTTGTGTATACCTCACTCCAGCTCCTAGAAATTGGGTGTTGGTGTAGAGGATTTCTTCTGGTTGGTTGGTTTGCTTCAGTGATGAGCTGGTGCTTGTCCTGCTCCTCCTTGTGAGATTGTGATGATGCTTGGTTAATTCTGGTGGTTGGGGAATGGGTGAAATAGCTCTAGCTGTTCACCTGTTCTTGGTGTTCTTGAGTTGTTCTTGGTCTCTGATGGCTTACCGTGCTGCATGTCGATGGATGAAGCTAATGGCTAGGGTTTTGGCTGTGAAAAGCTTATATATGACCAGCCATTGCTTCCCTGGTCGACAGCTGAGCCTGGCATGTGTTGGTGACTCCTCTCTTGCTGTGTGTGTGTACTGCATGCACACATGCTGTGTGTGCAGCCTGTGTGTGTGAGTGTACCAAGCTTGGGACTTGGTCCATTTGGTGGATCAGCTCGGCTGATCTTTGAGAATATCCTCTCACTTCTCATTTTTCTTCTAATCTGCCAAGTGGTAATACCACTTGGCATAACTAGTTCTTTGCTTTGTTGTGTGCAGGGAATCAGGATGATGATCAAGTGAAGATCAAGTTGTAGTTTAGGACTTCCATTTGAATTGTAATCTTCTTTATTTTGCTTATTTCTATTGATTCCAATTCATGTAATATGTTGTAATATTTCATATTGCATTTCTGGATATTGTAATTGACAATGTATCATATGTGATTATCAATAAAGCTCCAATTTTCCTTTTTGAGCTTTATTTAATTGTTGTACTATTTATATTCTTAATTACTTATAATTGTTTATGAAATTATCTCAAGTTTGAATTATGTGATATCAATTTGATGTTTGAATTTGAAATTCAAATTCAAATTTGGTTTGAATTCAATGATGCAACTTAATTTGGAATTCAATCATGCAACTTAGGATTGTGATGCATCATCTCTTCTCTCTTCTCAAAACCCTAATCTAGTTAAGTAGGAACAAGTTTGTCGCACTCTCGAAACCCTAACCCTGTAGGATGTCGAGAGAGAAACCTGTCCCCCTTCGATGCAGTTTTGTTTTAAAAGCGCGAAATTTTCCCAGAATTTACAATGCAATGCACATCCCTTTCTAAAGTCTACCCCTCGATCGTCTCTAAACCTGGGACATTACAGGTAGGAAATTCACCTCATTTCACGTCATTTCACTTTCAATGGAGGCAGCCTCGGCATAACCCCTATGACGCTTGTTCAGAGGGAACCCATACTAAAATACATAAGTTTCCAGCTAAGCCTTACCCAAATTCAGGTATTGTGGGGGTACTTGTAAAATTGGAATGGTATCGCATCCGAACCCAACCATCAGTTTTGCAAAATTCACCAAGTCCTTCACAAGTCATATTCACCTTCAAAATCTTTCAATGGAATGACTCATCATTCCAAGGTTTTCAAAGTCATTTCATTTCACAAGTTCCCAACTAAAGTAGTCACTTTTAATATGTAGCACTAGCAACTAGTTATGAGGGGTGCTAATTAACTTATAGCTCTCTAGGCTAAGTGTGATGCTCTTGTACTTACTCCATAACTAAACCAAGTGAATCATAAATCAAAAATAAACTTTGATAAACCAAAGTAAAAAACTTGTAAGTTAAAAACTTGGGATAGGAGCATTAATCATAAAGTAATATGCGAGGGTGCCTTGCTCTTGTAGAGCTTTGCACTTTGGGGTATCTTGCAAGAATATTAGCTTGCCTTGGTTGGGGTAGTGATCCAAGTTCCCTTCTTCTTCTTGGTAGAAATCCTCCTCCTCTTGATAGTCTCCGGTACTAGCGTCTATAAACGAATACGAGGATACAAACACCAAATCAATACTTAAAGAACCTAACTAGCCTTAATGGCTCACTCAAGATGATCTAGCATCATCATCTACCTTACTCAACATTTGACTAGGATTTGTTCTTTAGTGTTTAGAAAACAACCCCTCTTAGTGACTTAGGGTTTTCTCTTTGGTTCTTTGGGGAAATAATTTCCTCTCATTGAATCTTGTTAAGATTTAATCTCCTCAAATAGCAAGGTATGATCACATGTTGACCAAGGTCAACACTTCACACTTATTATTTGAGAAACATGATTTAAATGAGGTTCCATACCTCATGCAATTTAAATCCTATTTGATTTAATATCCTCAAGTGAGCTCATATGAGACCAAGCAATAAGGGTCATCACATTACTTCATACCACTTGGGAAGATGATTTAAATGAGGTGCTACACCTCATAGATTTGAAACCCTAATTTTGAAATAGTTTAAATGGGCTAGATCTTGACTACATAGCCAATACTTTGCTCTAGCCCATGATCATATGAAACAACTATAGTGTTTTATTACATAATAAATTTGACAACATCAAATGTGATTTATGAGAGTTGGAATCACCTCAAAATAGTTTATGGTTGATTTTATAAATTTATTTGAATTTTGAAAACTCTCTGCCTTGTTATTTTTGCTACTTTAATTCTACAACAGATCTAGGGTTCAAACCAGTGGGGTTGGATGGAACTTTTCCTGCTCTTTCCAATATATAAAGTTTGTCAAAATTGGTTCAGTGGATTTGAAAATATTCAATTTCTAACTCAGCATCAGTATTGAATTTGATTGAAATGATTTTATTCAAATTCAAAGCATTGGGCTTAGGCGGGAAACGAGATTGGGCCAGGGGAGGTTAAATGGACTGAACTGGCCCAACTAGCGCGCCTCGCACGCAGCGGGCCGCCTGACTGTGGCCCCCGCTTGTTTGCGGGTCTTAGCCAGCGAAACAGTACAGAGCGCTGCGGGCCGTAGGATTAAAACAGGGATCAACGGCTGAGGGTCGTCCTCATCCTCGACAAGGTGGCCGGGGACTGAACCCTAACTCCGGCGAGCGTTGGGGGTCGGGGAGCTACCTGGAGGCGGGCAGAGGTCGTAGAAGAGGGCGGTGAGGCTCCTGGCACAGACCGCGGCTCCAATGGGGACTCCAATCGCCGGCGAGGTTGCAGGGGTACTGCTGGAGCTCCGGCAAGCAATTCGTGGGCTATGGCTTAAATTGGTGGGCGGCACTGTTTGAGGAGAGTTTGTGAGGTGAGGGAGGCAGATTGGTGTGCTGAGATCGAGCGGAGGGCGCCTCTATTTATAGAGCGAGGGGGTGGCCGTGGCGCGCGGGGCAGGTCGTCGATGACGACGGCGAGGGAGGTCACGCTGGGCCAGAGGGATGGTGGCGTCCTGTAGGCGACGTCGAGGCGGTGCTGACGCGCGTCGTGGCGCTGCCAGAGGAGGGACGGGAGCTTCGTCATCGTCCTCGCGTCCTTGCAGTACGGTGGCGGACAGTCGTCGTCCGTGACGACGGCGACAGTGCTCCCCCGTCCGAAACGCCGTGTCTGGGAGGTAGTTGACGTCGAGGGGAGGCTACAGGTACAAGGAGAGGTCGAGGGGTGGGTTGAGTCGACGGGGCACGGAGGTGTACTGGCGCGCCCGTGGCCATGTCTGTGCGCGCGCTGGCGAGGCCGAGGGC
This sequence comes from Lolium perenne, assembly GCF_019359855.2. NCBI lineage: Eukaryota > Viridiplantae > Streptophyta > Magnoliopsida > Poales > Poaceae > Lolium > Lolium perenne. The sequence goes on from NW_027248984.1 coordinate 969,533, forward strand.
GGTGATCACGTCATGGCCTGGCGTGTGTGGTCCTCTCCTGGGCCAGGGCTTGCGCCAGCAGATGCAGGGTGAGGTGAGGGTCCTCCAGGACAGGGTTGTGCAGAGTTGAGGGGAAGGGAGAGAGAGGTGGCAGGGTGGTGAGCATGAGGGCCGGCATGGTCATGTCTTGTGATTTCTTGTGCATTACTTTGGTCTCTGGGTCCATGGCTTGGTCAAGTGGGGTGAGTCAAGGTGAATTGACAAGGTGAGCAAGTGGAGAGTGGTCTAGAGCTTGCACAACTAATAAATTTCAAAGTATATGTGACATGAGACAAGATTTTTGGACATGGTGGTGATGGGAGGTGACCATGCACTTGGTGAGATCATGCTAGATGGTTTTGGGCACCAGGTAGTGTGGATGAGCACAAGGGAGAGAGAGGTGAGGTGATGGAGAGTGGTTGGAATAGTGGTTGTACCTCCATGGCATCATCTTTGATTAATTGTCAAGGTCTCATGTGTGATGACTTTTGACCAAACATTGTGATGGATGTGTTCTAAATGATGTTGGGCAGCAATATGTGGCATTGGTTTGAGATTTGGAAAGGATTTGTGAAAATCCTAAATTTTGAGAGAATCTAGAATCTAGTTCAAGATAGCCTCTTGGTTTGACTAAATTGAGCAATGGTCAAAGGTCTGGTCAAAGTGGTCAACATCAAAGTTGTTCATCTTGATGAGGTCTTTGATGAGGTGCAAAGAGTTGTTAGGTTTTGGTTTAAGAATCTCCAAATAAAAGGGCTCAAAGTGGGTATGTTGTTAAAAATGGCATAAGTGACCATTATCACATGCCACATGGGTTTTTGATTTTTCTTTGCTTGATTTGATTTCTCTTGACCCAAATGATGTTGTTGATTGTTGAAATGGTATAGAGGAGTGATCCAACCATTCACAACAAGTCTTAGGGTCAAGGTTCTTAATTTCACAAATTGGCTCTTTACTCTCATATACCTCTATGGCACTTTTATTTTCCTTTTAAAATATTTTCTTTTCACCTTGGATTTGATTTGTTGAGCACTAGGTAGGGTTGATTTAATGTTTTCAAAACATCTACACAAGGTAGAAAGGTCTAGGTAAAAGTTTTACCAAAATAGCCATAGGCACATAGGCCCTTTTCTTATTTTATTTCTTTTTATTTTGTTTTAGCTTAGATGGTGAAAAGAGAGGTGAGGTTTAGGGTTTAGTGGGGTTTAGCAAAGTTTCCCCATCCTTTTAGAAAGGTAAAAGGGTACTAGTCAAAGTTTGCATATTAGGGCTATATGCCCACATAGGTCTTTTTGTGTTCTTTTTGGTTTCTTCCTATTTGATCTTGATGGGTTTGGAGAAAGTTAGGGTTTAAAGTATTAGGTCATTTCAAAATACTTCAACCAACAATTATGGAAAGATCACAACATATAAGTATGATCCCTAGGTATCAAACTTAAATTAATAAAAGTTTTTGTTGGTTCCAAAATTTGGAAAAAGGGAAATTGAATTTCTTCTTTGTTTGAAAATTTGGGATGTTACATGCGCGCCGGCCGACGACGCTAGCTTGGACAACGCGAGGGATCCTCCACCACACGGACACCGGCACGGGGATGACGCTCATCACGCCTCCGACGAGACGCGAGCGTAGCAAAGACGGCAGATCCGCTGCTGGCCTCCTCCGGAGCACCGACCGCGAAGGAGAGGACCGCCGCCTTCAAAAGCCACTCCGGCCACGCCACCAACTCTCCAGCGCTGTCGGCTAGCAACCTACTGCTACCCGCACTATGTACACGTCAGGATCCGGCAATTCCCCATCCTCCCACCCCTGGCCGCCGGAGGGTGTGGAATCACATAAATCGCCGGCGGGCGAGGTGGGAGCAGGAGGTGTTTCAGATACGTGCAATGCTTTGACGATTAAGATACGTGCGGTCCCTGCATGTAATTGCCTTGTAAAACAGAATTTTCCGGGAAGTCACGGCCTGAGTAAATTTTGTACGTTTAGCGTCTCCAGCAACTCAGCTAAAGAAAGGTCAAGCATATCAGGAAAACCTTCAACATTGAATACGTCCTCTTCTGCAAACTTCCAGACCCAGAACGCTGGGAGTCTATCTTTACTCCTTCAGTTCTTTGGATCGAGCAATACACGAAGCAAGTTCTGAGATATTGGAGCTGATCATTGCAATTTGGCGTTGAATTTCCCGGGATGCAGCGAGAGGGGCCTCACCGTATCTGTGAAGGAAACCGGTCGGCCTGAGCGCTGTAGTGCTGGAGACGATGGCGACCTAGCCGACCATGAGGTGCATCGCAACGACGACAAGCATGCCGTTGGCCAACAATCACATTGTGCCCTCGATCGTCGCCCATCTATTTGAAGAGGACATGCAGCGTGACATGCAACCCGACCTTGAGATGAATCTTGGCCAAAACCAGCAAGCCGTTGGCAAACCTTGGGCCCTCGTTCACCGCCAGTGCTGTCGAAGAGGACGTGCAGTATGACGTGGGCGCCACCGCCAATAGGGCCAAAGAAGGCGATGATATGCGCAAATCCTGTATGACGAGACTCCCTAGACATATATGCATCTAGCATAATCTGGGAGGCCTGATTGCTATGATCGAGAAGTAGGAGTTGAATTTCAGAGATAGCTCACAACTGAAGTTCCGGCCAGGTTGGCTAGAGACGCCCGGAATTCATCGATCGTATCCTCGCCAAACAATCCCTCGCAGAAGTAGGCGAAGATCGTGCTGATCGATTGCTCGATGATTATCAACGTATATAGGAACCTTTGCATCGGTTAGGTCGACCTGGAGACCGGACTGTATACGTGCATGTACACGTAACTGTTTTGGGCTCACATATTAAGGTAGGATTCTGAAGTTCCATCGGCGTCGGACGGACCAAGCTGGATCGGACGAAAACGTATAGAAGAAGGGACGAAAACATATAGAACAAACCGAATCAAGAAAACGTTAGCTTCTTTATTATTAGGTATAGACTAGCTGTCGTCGTGGCGAACGAGCAGATGCCATGGGATGGCTTAAGTTGGGGCCGAATGGACGCAAAAGGATTCGGGGGAGGGTTTGTGATTAGATGGGACGAACTTCCGGATGCTTTCCTCAAGAACTCAGCCAAAGGCAGTGATACAAGAAGAAACACACAAGGAAGAACTCTGCTCTAGATCACGATCTTCATTGATCTCAACATGGTACAGGTTCTTGGTTACAAGGTTCCTCTATTCCTCTATCTTCTAACCTCGGTGTAATCGTCTGAGCTTCCGTGCCCGTAAGGGCTATGCCCCCTCTCCTTATATAAGGGAGAGGCTGGTTTACAGAGCAAGAAACCCTAATGGCATCTTTGACTGGACAAACTACTTTACAAAGCTACTTTAATCATATATGACGCCGGGGTCTTCTTTAATCAGGAAGGGTGACGTCCTCCGGCTTCTTTCAGCATCATCCCTCTCTTTGGCGCCAGGGCTTCGTTTAAAGTCACTTTTCTTAGCTCATCCTTGTCCTCTAGCTCTGAAGAGAATCTTTGACCAGTCTTGCCGACATGCTCTTCTTACCGGTAGCCCGGTGTCTTCTTCATCCGGTTCTGGTATACCCCTCTTGGGCATACCGGCCTGGCTTTACTTAAACAAACTCTTATCTTCGTACTCCGGTATAACATTAAACCGGTATCTTGATGGCCCAAACCATCCGGTTTGGCATGCCTTTGGCATACCGGGGGTCATCCCCCCAACATTAGTCCCCGAAGCTGGTATAGTCTGGTGGATTCTATCCAACAGACTATGCCAGGTTCTCACATCCTAGGATACCGGTTTAATCTTTCCGGCGGTTAGCTTGGATCCGGCATCTTTGCCCGGACTCACGTTCTCTCTCTTTGCAAGGCATTTTCCGGTATCTTATCCTCCGGTATCTTAGTCATTAAACATCTCCTCGGCGAAGTCGAGAATTTCTCGGGCCCCGCGCCTGTCAGTGACATGCGCACTGTAACTGACGCGCCAGTGTCAGGGGTCACTTCCCTTCGGCTTCTGCGCCTGCATTAACTGCTGCACAGCGGATCCTGGCCGCCGTTCCGGATCCATGTGGCCTCCCTGTGGCTTTCTGCTTTCTACGCGTGTATCGCTGTGCCACGTGGCGGCCCGCGGCGCGAACCGTCGTGGCCCAGCGGTTTTCGGCCCACTTCTTCCTCTTCCTTTATAAGGAGAAAACCGCCCCTTCTTCTTCCTTCTTCGCATTCCCCACTTCCTCGCGCACAGAGCTCTTTGCCCTCTGCGCCTCCGTCGCTCCCATTCGTCGCTCGCACCTTGCCGCCCGGCGAACCTCCGCTGCCGCTCCGCCGGACCTCGCCGAACTTCACCGCGCGGAGAATCTTCGTGGTGCTCCTCTCGCGGCCGCGGCATTAGTGCCTCCTCAAGCTCTTCTCCACCTCGCCGTCGTCGGAGCTCCTCGTCAACCGCTAGTTCGCCACTCCACCGGCGAACTTCCTCCTCAACGACGCCGCTGCCTCAGGTTAGGCTCAATCTGCTTTTGCCCCTCTTTCGCTTGCTTTCTAGATCTTGGGTCGGTAGTATATTTACTTCTTCTTTTCTTTTGCTTTTTCTCTTACTCGTAGATCTTCGCGCGGGGGTAAATCTTGGGGATTGTGTTTTTCCGCGTCGATTCTCATGTCTAGCAAAGAGTCCTCCTCCGCTTCATCTTCCAGTAGCCACCATAGCCAATCTTCTGACGGTTTAACCGCCGATCTTGTCCAGATGGACGTCGATGCCGGTAGCGACCAAGAGGCCGGTAGCTCTAGCCAACCTTCCGGCGTAGATCTTACCGGTATCACCCGCGGAGCCTGGATGGGCTCTAACGTTAGCCAATATGAGATTGACTGGCTTTACCGGTCCAGAAGGATTCCGGAGGGAGTATCCTGCCGGCTTCCTGGCGACGAGATCGAACCGGTGCCTCGGCCCGGTGAACACGTCGTTTTCCTCGCTCACTTCGAGCGCGGCTTCGGCCTCCCTGCCTCCGATTTCTTCCGGAGTTTTCTTGACTTTTACCAACTCCAGCCTCACCATCTTCCCGGCAATTCCATTTTTTACCTCTCTTGTTATGCCACCTTTATGGAGGCTTACATCGGCATTCGTCCCACTCGCGAGACGTTTGCCCGTTTCTTTGCTCTTCGGATGGCAAGGAAATTCCTAAACCCAAACCCCCCGTGCAGTGCGGGTCTTGCATCATCGGCTCCCGCCAAGGGAGCCCTTTCTTCAAGTTTTCCGGTCTCGAGTCATGCCGGTTATGGCAAGGGACCTTTTTCTATGTGAAGAACGACGGCGCCGCAGATCTCATCAATCTGCCACCTTTCAATCCGGCGCCGCCCAGAAAAATCAACTGGAGCTTCAACCCGAAGACAAATCATGTTGAAACAAACCGGGTGGTACGCTTCATGGAGCAGCTGATGAAGGAGACCAACATCTGCTCCGATGATATCATCCGCGCCTTCATCTCGCGCCGGGTGCTTCCTCTTAAGCGCCGGGCTCACAAGATGAGCGAGATGTATGGTCCCGGTGATCCTACCAAGATCACCGGCCTTCCTCTCAGCAAGAAGGACATTGTCCTCAAGGCTAGGCAGATCTGCCAGACTGCCATGCCGGATGATTGGGAATGGGGCTTCCGGCCTCTCAGTTCCACTAACCCTCCGACCCAAGAAGTAAGAAATTACGCAACTCGGGTCGGTTTACCGGTAACCTTTACGCTGTAGTTAACCTTCTTTTCATTTTTTTCAGGCCAAGGACCGCTTCCCTCGCATCGATTCGGATCGGCGAGGCCCTTGCCGGAAGCGCGCTCTGGACGCGGTAGACCCGGACCCCTACATTCATTGGCAAGATCTGAAGATGGGCCGGACGCCAGCCTCGCGCCTCGGTAAATCTCCACCCGAAGCATCCGATTCGTCCGACGACCTGACCTTGCTTGAGGTAGCTCTTCTTTTTGATCTCTTATATTCTTCTGTTATTGTTCCTCTGTAGATGTTCCCTCAGCCAACATCAACCCGCAGGTCCACGAGCACGTTCCTCCCCTGCGGGCCGAGGCAGGCCAAGAGTTTGTGGAGAAGCTCATGGCCCAAGGGCAGAAGAACAAAGCCCCGGCATCTGACGCCGGTTCGAGCCAGGCCCCTCCTTCCAAGCGCTTCCGAACTGAACCCTTTGCGGGGAAGGTCGCAGGCGTGAGGCGCTACAAGAGCAAACAGATGCCGACCTCTTCTGGGTAAGCCCCCGTTTCTCTGCTTGTTTTGTTTTTACCAAGTTCTTTTCCGGTTGCTTTTTTCCAACCCTTTCTTTTTCTCTCGTTCAGCCCTGCGCTCAAGCTCGGCCCAAGGCCTGAGGGCTCTGGTGGATCCGCAAGGACCTCAACCCCTCCTCCTCATACAAGCCCGGCACCATCTGGTGCCGGCAACGCTTCTGCCTCCCCTCTGGGAGGCACCACAAGTGCGGGGCGCGCGGCCCCTACACCGCCAGATCACCGCGCGGAGGAGGAACTTATCTTCCCTCCAGAAAAAGAAGACACTGGCGCCAGCAACATCGGCGCCGCAGAAGAAGCTGCCGGGCGGGCGGAACCTTTGGTTCCTCCCGTCCAGAAAAGAAAGAAGAAGAAGACCAAGGAGTCTTCCCCCTCCAGAGCCGCGCCGGATACTTCCGCGCCGGCAAGCTCCAACCCGGGTGACGCGCCTGATGCTCCCCCTTCTCCCAAGACCACGCCAACGCCACCACCGGAAGCTCCTCGCGCCGAGCCCGCCGGGGCCACGCCAACGCCGCCGCCGCCCCAAACCTTGAAGACCGTCAAGGGGAAGGCGATAGCCTCCGGTACCTCCTCTGGCGGCCAGCAGCCCTTGGTGCTGCACGCCGCCCGCGCTGCTATTGCTGCCGGCGAGGAGGCCACCGGCCTGCTTGGCCGGATTACGGAGTTCCAGCGCGAAGGCTGGGAGCTGGGGCACCTGCTGCCCTACGCCGAAAAGTGGAACGCCGTGGACGTGTCCGAGGCGACCCGCGGCCTGGGCAAGGACCGGCTACCGGCGCCTGACCCTGCTGGTCCTCGGTGCTCAGAGGAGCACTTTATGCGGCTGCGTCGGGCCGTCAAGGAGCTGGACAGCGCGTGGTTCGATGCCACAAACAATATGATGGTAAGTCTCATCAAACCTTTTCCATTTTTCAACTCACGCCGGTTTCTCTTCTTCCGGATCTTGTCTATCTTTTCTTCATCTTTTAAACTTATGCCGGTTTCTCTTTTTGCTAAATCTTGTCTATCTTCCCAGTCCCCGAGTTTCGTGTTGAGAGCGTAGCTCTTAGCGCGAAACTTAAGTAGAAACACGCGAAACCGGCATAGCCAGTCCCCGAGTTTCGGGTTAAGATCTTTGCTCTTAGCGCGAAACTTAGCTAGAAACGCACGAAACCGGCATAGCCAGTCCCCGAGTTTCGGGTTAAGATCTTTGCTCTTAGCGCGAAACTTAGCTAGAAACGCGCGAAACCGGCATAGACAGTCCCCGAGTTTCGGGTTAAGAACTTTGCTCTTAGCGCGAAACTTAGCTAACAACTTTTCCTTGAACAGACCACGGCTGACGCTCGGAAGATCCTCTTTGAGGAGCTTCTCTGGGAGCACCGGAATCTCGCTGAGGAACACAACAAGTGCCAAGGTAAACTTCTGTGCCTCCGGCATCCTCTTACCGGAAGGTTTTATTTCTCTTAGTGCTTATGATTTTCTGCTTTAACAGCTATCTCGGAAGCTTCTATTGAGGCCCTCAGGACTCAGCTTGCCGCCGCCCAAGGTACTGCTTCTTCTTTTCCGGTTAACTTGCTTCCTCTTCATTTTATCAGTACAACTTTGCTAACATTTTCTTTCCGGGCTCCAGAGGAAAAGGACCAGCTCATTCGGCAGCACCAGGAGGATCTGAGCGCCCAGAAGGCCATCTCCAAGGAGCTTAAGGACCAGCTCATCCAGCTTGGGCTCAAGCACAACGAGGAGATGAAGGCCGCCCAAGCCGCTGCGGAGACCAAGCTGCATGAGACGCTGGAGGATGCTGGCAACTCCAATGTGGTGTTGCAGGCTGAACTGGAGGAGGCCGCCAAGGCGCGGAAAGCAGCCGAGGACAAGGCCGCGCGGCTGGAGGCGGAGCAGAAGGAGTACGACCTTCTGGTTACGCAGACTGACGCGCTTGCCCTCCGTAAGTTTCTCTTTTTTCTTTTCCGGTTTCTGCTTATAAGCTTATCTCTTCCGGTAGCATGTGCTTAGCTTCTTTTCTTCGTCTTGTAGGGCTCTTCCCGGACTCCCAGGCGTATGCCGTGAAGAAGGTTGGAGAGCGCCGGGTTGCACAGGCATATCAAAACCTGGATGCGCCCTGGGACCCCTATGACCACTTGGTCGCGCTGAACGCGCGGGTTTCCCACATGCGTGCCGTGGATCGGAACCTCTCTGACATCCCGCAGGTGGCCACCCAGCTCTTCCGGACTCTCTGGCCTGGAGAAGAGGTGCCAAACACCTTCTTGCTCATCAGCGACCGCCTGAAGGGTGCCGGTCGAAGGATCCGGGAGTGGCAGTGCTCAGCTGCCCGTGCCGGAGCGGACTCAGCGCTTCGCGTTGCCTGCTCCTGGTATCCGGACCTGGACTTGGACGCCCTCATCGGCGTGCGCGAGCAAGCTCCTACCGACCTGGACCCGGTCCTCACCGTGAAGCGGCAGGATCGAGCGTACCACATCGCGGAGTACGCCGAGATGCGCACCTTCATCCCCCTCCTCCAAACGTCAAGGACTATCTGAGCGACGAGGAGGAAGGTGAAGACGATGAGGAGGCCAGAGCTGGTGATGCGCCTCTGGAGGGTCCCGACGCCGACGACGCTTCTCCTGAAGCCCCTGTTGCTTAAGTACTGCCTGTTATCTGCCTGTCTGCCCTGTTTAACTTTGAAACAATATCTGTTAAATTCTACCCCGGTATGCCGGGGTCTATGATGTAAGATAAAACTTAATCCTTCTTTTGGTTGTGGTACAACAGTTTGTGCCGGTATGCTATACCGGTAGTTAATTAACTTATGTTTGCCTTAGCATATTTGCTTGTTGTTTTGCTCTTTCTTGCACTGCAAAGATTCCGAAATTGCTTCCGCATTCAATTCGATGCACATTTGGCTCTTTTGCTTTGGCTCTGCCTACCTTCTCTGGGCGTTCTTTGGCGTATGAGCACAAAGTTCTTTTACCAAACAAGCACTTTCTTGAACTTAGAAATAACTCGAAATTTTTGCAAAAAACCGGTTTTTACCGGGGTTAGTTAAACTTTTCCGGATTGTTCGTTCCCACTCTCTCTTTTCGCAGTTCGCGTGCTTAATTGCTACCGGTTTATCTTGCTTGCCATGAAGCCGGGTTGCGGATAGCAGCAGAGTCGAAGACTCCGGTAGGTTTAGCACGCTGCTAAACCGGAAAGAAAAAATGTTCACTAAGCAACCGGTGAACTGAAAAAATAAACATATTGCATGCAAGTTCAGGGGTAGTCCCCGAGATTCATTCGAGGTTCCGACATCTTTTATTCATAGAATATAAGGTACAAAAAAGGAACTTCTTACACCACAACTTCAAGAGTAGAAAGGACGCAACAGAGCTACGTTCCATGGACGCTTGCTCTCCTCTCCGGACCTGTCCGCCTTTCCTTTTTTCCATTCGTGTGCATCGATCAAGTAATAGGCATCATTGTGGAGAGCTTTGCTCACAATGAAGGGACCTTCCCATGGAGGTGAAAGTTTATGCCGGCCTTCAGTGCGCTGCACCAGGCGTAACACCAGGTCTCCTTCCCGGAATACTCTCGGGTTAACCTTCCGGCTATGATAGCGTCTGAGGTTTTGCTGGTAAATGGCTGTTCTTGCCAATGCCAACTCTCTCGCTTCTTCTAGCAAGTCCACATCATTTTCTCTGGCCTCTTTTACCTCTTGCTCGGTATAGAGCTGTACTCTTGGTGAGTCATGGATGATGTCGGTTGGTATGACCGCTTCTGCTCCGTAAACCATGAAGAATGGAGTGTATCCGGTGGACCGGTTTGGAGTTGTTCTTATGCTCCACAACACTGATGGTAGCTCATCGAGCCAGCACCCCGGTGACTTTTCCACCGCTTCGATGAGTCTTGGTTTGATACCGGAAAGCACCAAAGCATTCGTTCTCTCCACTTGGCCATTGCCTTGTGGGTGTGCCACTGAGCACAAATCCAACCGGATGTTGTTATCCTCACAAAATCTTTTGAACTCACCTTGAGCAAAGTTGGTTCCATTGTCAGTGATAATGCTATGCGGGTATCCATACCGCAAGATATCATCTTTTAAAAACTTCACCGTTGTGCGTCCATCACACTTTGCGATGGGTTTCACTTCTAGCCACTTGGTGAATTTATCCACCATAACCAAGATGTGGGTCATATTCCCTCTTGCAGTTTTGAATGGGCCAACCATGTCAAGGCACCAAACAGCAAACGGCCAAGTTAGTGGTATAGTTTTTAAACCGGATGCTGGGGTATGATTTTGCTTGGGGTACCTCTGGCACCCATTGCATTTTCTTACCAAATCCTCAGCATTTTCCAAAGCAGTAGGCCAATAGAACCCATGCCGGAACACCTTTGCTACCAGTGCCCTTGATGAAGCGTGATGCCCACATTCTCCCTGGTGAATCTCCTCAAGCATTTCTTTTCCTTCTTCCGGTTCCACACACCTTTGAAGGACACCGGTTACACTTCTCTTGTACACCTCGCTATTGATGATGGTGTATGCTTTGGACCTCCTCTGGATCCTTCTGGATTCATTTTCGTCATCCGGCAAGGTGCCGTTGATCAGGAATTCCTTAATAGGTTTAACCCATGATGGTGCCTCCCGAACCAGAAACACCGGTGCGTCTATCTCCATGTTATCCACCAGCATTGTTTCTTCCGGTATGGCCGCAACAGTCCCCGAGCTTACCGGTGCAGTCCCCGAGTTTGCCGGAGCAGTTCCCGGGTTCCCTTCATCGATATCCATGGGTACTATGTGCGATTCCGGTACGAAAATCGATTCCGACTCCGGGCTTGGTTTGATCGATGGTACCCTTAAGTGCGCCAAGGCTATTCCGGGAGGAATTTCTTGCCTAGATGAGCCCAACTTGGACAAAGCATCCGCGGCCTCATTTTCCGCTCGTGGCACATGGTGAAACTCACAGCCCTCAAAGAAGCCGGCAATTTTTTGCACGTGAAACCGGTACGAAGCCATGTTAGCATCTTTTGCGTCACAATCTCCGGAACATTGTTGCACCACAAGATCTGAATCCCCATAGCAAATGATCCGGTGCACACCGATTTCTTTTGCGACTTTAAGCCCATGAATCAGAGCCTCGTACTCAGCAACATTGTTTGATGCCCTGAAATGTACTTGCAGAACATACCGGAGATGATCTCCCTTAGGTGAAGTAATCACCACACCGGCACCTAGACCCTCTTTGAGTTTGGATCCGTCAAAGTGCATCTTCCAGTATTCTATCTTTTGTTCCGGCGGCTTGTATTGCATCTCCGCCCAATCAACAAGGAAATCTGCCAAAGCTTGCGATTTTATGGCATCTCTCCTTTCATACACCGGTACGTATGGTGATATCTGGATCGTCCACTTTGCAATCCTACCGCTAGCATCTTTGTTGCACATGATATCGGAAATGGGCGCCTCGCTCACCACTTTCATGGGGTGCTCCTCAAAGTAATGCTTAAGCTTGGTGGCGGCCATGTACACGCCATAAGTCATTTTCTGGAAGTGAGGGTAGTTTTGTTTTGAGAGGGAAAGCACCTCGCTCAGGTAGTATACCGGCCTCTGGACGGTTTTTCCTTCCTCTTCTCTTTCAACCACAACTACCACGCTCACAACCCAGTTTGTTGCCGCTATGTATAATAGCATAGGCTGTATTTCCAGAGGTGAAGCCAGTATGGGCGCTGTGGCCAGCATTGTTTTTAGCTCCTTAAACGCCGCATCTGCCTGAGGGGTCCAGACGAACGTATCGGATTTCTTCATGAGAGCATATAGTGGCAGAGCTTTTTCTCCCAACCTGCTTATAAACCAGCTTAGCGATGCCAAGCTACCGGTGAACTTTCACACGTCCTTGAGATCGCGCGGTATAGTCATTCTTTCAATTGCCCGGATTTTTACCGGATTAACCTCAATGCCCCGGCTTGATACGAGAAAGCCAAGCAGCTTGCCGGCAGGGACACCGAAGGTGCATTTTGCCGGATTGAGTTTCATCCGGAATCTTCTCAAGTTATCAAATGTTTGCCGGAGGTCATCGATTAAGGTTTCTTTTACTTTGGTTTTTACCACAACATCGTCCACATAGACTTGCACGTTTTTTCCGATCTGATCAAACAAGCATTTTTGCATACAACGCTGGTACGTTGCACCAGCGTTGCGCAAACCAAAAGGCATAGTGACATAGCAATAAGCCCCGTGCGGGGTAATGAACGCAGTTTTTATTTGATCTTCCTTTTTCAAAGGGATTTGATGGAAACCGGAATAAGCAACCAAGAAAGACAACAGCTCACACCCTGCAGTGGAATCAATTACTTGATCGATCCGAGTTAAAGGGAAAGGGTCTTTTGGGCAAGCTTTGTTCAAGTTGGTGTAGTCGATGCACATGCGCCACACCTTTGGAGCTTTTGCTTCCAGGTTCTCTTCTTTCTTCTTCTCGACCAGCACCGGATTGGCTAGCCACTCAGTGTGCAGTACTTCCACGATGAAACCGGCAACCAGTAACTTTGTCACCTCTTCTCCAATGATCTTTCTCCTGTCTTCAGCAAACCGGCGCAGCGGCTACCTTACCGGCTTCGCATCTTTTCGAACATTCAATGAGTGCTCAGCCAGCTCCCTCGGAACACCTACCAAGTCATCAGTAGACCAGGCAAAGATATTCCGATTCTCACAGAGGAAGCTGACGAGCGCTCTTTCCTATGCCTCATTCATGTCGGCACCGATACGAACGGTGCGCTCAGGGTAAGCCGGGTCCAGCACAATGTCCTCTGTTTCTTTTGTCGGCTTGAATGCCGGTGTGCCCAAGTTTGCACTCATTGCCGCTAAGCTCAGCTGTGAGGACTGAGCCAGCGCAACAGCAGTTTGCATCCTCCTCTTTTCCTCTGCGATCACCAGCGATTCTGCCAGGTTTGATCTGGCGGAAGCTGTTTCCAGTGAGACTTTGTAGTTTCCCACCACAGTTAAGGGTCCACGAGGTGCCGGCATCTTCATCTTGAGATACGCCGTGTGAGTTGAGGCCATGAAAGCAGCCAACGCCGGTCTCCCCAGCAACGCATGGTAAGGACTATCTAAGTCCACCACCTCGAACTCAAGGTTTTCCACCCGGCAATTGTCACGTCCTCCAAACGACACATCCACCCGGACTTTTCCAACCGGTGCGCAGGACAGGCCCGGAACGATTCCATGGAAAGTTGTACGAGTTGGCTGAAGCATGTTTTCTATTATGCCCAGCATGTTCATGATGTGCCGGTACATGATGTTTATGCTACTCCCATTGTCTATCAGCACCTTGCTGAACTTGACTCGAGCGTTTGGCCCTTGCATGATTGGGTCCAAGACAAGAGCATAGCCACCCGGGTTAGGCATTATCTTGGGGTGATCCTTGAACGACCACGAGATCTCTTGATCAGACCGCAACATGTATTTTGGCACTGCCGGCATCACCGCGTTCACTTCCATAGAACGGCGATGCAGGCTTTGTCTGTCGGTTGGTTCAGTTACGAACATAACGCAGCACATATCTGGGTCATGTTAAACATTCTGGCCCAAAGGTGCCGGTGGAGGCGGTTGGCCATTGCCTTCTCCCACCTGGTTAACTTGCTGGTACTGCTGCCGGTTTGGCTGAGGCTGTACCGGTAAAGCATTTGCTCCGGTAAGCGGTGGTGGTGGTGGTAGCTGATGCTGTCGTAGCATATCTTGTGGTGGTGGTTGCACGGTGGAGCACCCTTGTGCCTGTGCATCTTTCGCTGGTCCCTTGAGCATCAGGTACTTGGTCCAGGTACAATCCTTCGTCAGATGATTTGACGGGTGAGCCGGATTCGGTGTGTGCCACCGGCAAGGTTGATCCATGGCAGCTTCCATGGTGTACTTCGCGGGTTCTTGCCAGTTCTTTTTCTGGCCCCAGGGTTTCTTTTCGACCCACTGTTTCTTTGGACCCGCCCATGGCTGCGATCCGGTTCTTTGCCTCTGACTGCCGCTGGCCTCAGAGTTTTCTTGTACATCAGCAACTTGCTGCGGACCGTACCTTCGATCCGGAAAATCTTCCCTTCTTTTGTTGTTCCGGTTATCCCGGTGTTGCTCTTGGCGCTGCTGTGGCGGGTTTGATTGCTCCGGTTCAGGTTGCACTGCCGGCTGCATTGGGTCTCCCAACGCATAGTTATCCGCCACGCGTATCATTTCCGCCAGCGTTGTCGGCATGTTCCGCTGCAGCTTTTGCCACAACGGCGAACCTCTTCTGCACCCACTGCTAAACCAAGCAATGGCTTGCGCCTCTATCACCCCTTCATAGGAGTTCCTTGTGGTGTTCCACCGGGCCAGGTAGTCCCGGTCTGTTTCATTTGGGCGCTATATGCACAGAGCGAGCTGCTGCGGCCTGTTTGGCCTTCGGTAGGTGCTGCTGAAGTTGCTCACAAAAGCTTCCTCAAAGTCCAACCAACCGTTTATGCTTCCTGCCGGCAAGTTGTTCAGCCAAATTCTTGCCGGTCCCACCAAGAATGATGGTATGATTCTCACGGCCCAACGCCGGTTTCCTCCTCCAGCTACGGTTCCGCCGCCACCAGCGACGTATACCGCGGTCACATAATCCGCGAGCCAGTCTTCCGGCTTCGTGGTGCCATCGTATGTTTTTGTGTCACGGGGCAACTGGAAGTTGTGGACCGGCGGCCCCTCTTTCATGATCCTTGGACCAAAACATTTTGGGCCCGGAGGACCTTCTGCCTCGATCATTTCTAACAAATATACTCTGTCCAGATGGTGCCTCGCATCCCGTTCTGGCAGGTATCTTTCTCCCAAGCGTTCTCCTAATGGGTTCCGGTATGCTGCCGGTCTTGTGGAATCAGCCTCATCATAACATTCCGGTACCGCGGCCCTTGCCTGCCGGTACCTTGGGAGATCCATTTCCTCCTCATCATACGCTGCCTTTGCAGCTCGATAATTTTGCCCGGTTTCGTGTCTACCGGCATGATTGTTTCCGGCATAGCCTTCTTTGGCGTAGCCTCTGTTTGCCCCTTGGCTTTTTCTACCGGCATCATGTTGCCCGGCTTGTTGCTTTCCGGCAAGAACCGGATCGTACACAGTCATCTGCTGCACATTCATCTCTTTTTCTCTTCTTCTGTCCGGGTGGGGGGACGAGGCCTGCCCATGGGACTTGCTACAGGCATTCCTTGTTGAACGCGCGGATTTTGAAGCCACAGCCTTGTTCATCTTATCAAGCTGCTCAGCATTCTGCTGCTCGATAGTTTCAAGTAGCTCTCGGACACGCTCTTGTTGTTTTGCCAGAGCGTCCCCGGAAAGCGATTCACACAGCTGTACTGCAGCTTTAGCAGCTTTTATAGTTTTATCCGGACTACTGTACTTAGGCTTCTCTACAACGCTCACAGATGCAGAGGTGCTTTTGCCGGCATGAATTTCCTTACGCAGATCCTGATCTAGATTGCGAGCCTTAAGCCGGTTCTCCGGTATCCTAGCAGCATGAGCACTAACAGAAGCAAAGCCATGGGCAGCGTTATACTCACGTATGGTTAGGTTCAGCTCGTGCTGCGCCCTGACGACGTCCTTGCTGCTCTCGAGCATCTTCTGGCGCTGCGCCTCCAGCTCCGCCTGAGCTGATGCCGGGTCGATGTTCTGCGCGATGGGCGTGGCGAGGACGCTCATCGCCGCTTGGAGCGGTGTCTCCGGTAGCGCGGACGATGCTCCCGCAGCGCCTACGTCGCGCTCGAGCGGTGGCTTGGCCGCACGGGTTGAAGCCGCACGCCCAGCACCTTCTTCCACAGCTTCTTTGCCGGCGCCGACCACGCCTGCCATCATCACCTCCACGCTGCCGGGTGCGCGGCCAGCATGTAGCCACCTTGGCGGATCCGGCGCCACCAGCACCGGCGAGGGGCGCTGGCGCACAGGAACGGTGCCGAAGTAGATGCGGTGGCTGCCGAACTCGATGATGCGGCCGTTCTTGGGGAAGATGCCGCCGTTGGCGAAGCAGCCCGTGTTGTCGTTGATGAAGTCCATGTCATAGAAGCGCTGCACCAGCGCGGACACTGTACGCTGGCCGGCGACGTCGAGGATGCCCGCCCGAATGTGAACTCCAGCAAGCGCCACTTCATGCCCCACGGTGGGCGCCAACTATCGTCGTGGCGAACGAGCAGATGCCATGGGATGGCTTAAGTTGGGGCCGAATTGACGCAAGAGGATTCGGGGGAGGGTTTGTGATTAGATGGGACGAACTTCCGGATGCTTTCCTCAAGAACTCAGCCAAAGGCAGTGATACAAGAAGAAACACACAAGGAAGAACTCTGCTCTAGATCACGATCTTCATTGATCTCAACATGGTACAGGTTCTTGGTTACAAGGTTCCTCTATTCCTCTATCTTCTAACCTCGGTGTAATCGTCTGAGCTTCCGTGCCCGTAAGGGCTATGCCCCCTCTCCTTATATAGGGGAGAGGCTGGCTTACAGAGCAAGAAACCCTAATGACATCTTTAACTGGACAAACTACTTTACAAAGCTACTTTAATCATATATGACGCCGGGGTCTTCTTTAATCAGGAAGGGTGACGTCCTCCGGCTTCTTTCAGCGTCACCCCTCTCTTTGGCGCCAGGGCTTCGTTTAAAGTCACTTTGCTTAGCTCATCCTTGTCCTCTAGCTCTTAAGAGAATCTTTGACCAGTCTTGCCGACATGCTCTTCTTACCGGTAGCCCGGTGTCTTCTTCATCCGGTTTCGGTATACCCCTCTTGGGGATACCGGCCTGGCTTTACTTAACCAAACTCTTATCTTCGTGCTCCGGTATAACATTAAACCGGTATCTTGATGGCCCAAACCATCCGGTTTGGCATGCCTTTGGCATACCAGGGGTCATCCCCCAACACTAGCAAAAGTGCCCGTGCGTTGCGATGGGTGAACCTTTATTAGTGATTCAAGGACTTCGATAAATGGTCAATGGTCTGTCAAGTGACATGCTGCTCGACGAACAAATTCGCAAATTTTGGTTTCCTTCAAATATTGATTGATTGGTTCCTCTGAAAAGCGAGAAGCAAAAAAATTCACAACTGTTAACCGTATAGATGTAAGTAAGCTTATAGTAAACTATTCAACCAGTCGTTGTCACTGAAACTACCATACATATCAAATTATTAATGCATCACATATAGGCCATCATTTACAAATGCGCGCATGCCCTCCCATGTTGTACTGAAGCTGCAATTTTCTTTTTTTGACCCTGGCAATTTTCATAGCAAGAAGTGGCTTTGCTTCATGCATCATGAAATAACTGAATCCGAGATATGCCCTCAAGTTGCAGCTGATGTAAAAACTTCATAACCTCAGAAGTACTTATGCCATGATCTGCAATAAATAGAATTCACCGCTTTTAGAAGTGATAAAAATGCTCTTGTGGTGCAACAGATTTAAATTAAATCAATAGAGATTCTAGAAACATGGCAAATTGTATTACTCGCGTTCTGCTGGCGGTTTTACTATAGCAGTCTTCATGAAAAATCCAACGAACCAAACACATGAATCACCTTGACATGGGTCGTCACATCAGTCGTGAAGCTCTCGAGCAGCAGCGTGCCACAGGCTGCAACTTCTTTATGGGCGTTAAATTCATCGCACGCACAGATTCAGTCGATCAATGCGTCCAAAAAAATAGCCTCCAATCGAACCAGAATCATCTAGCTTGCGAAGCAACAGATAAACTATTGCCTAGTCACCAGTGACCGGGTCGTTGTAGCGTATGCCGGCCGTCCTGTGAGACGTGGAGCAACAGCCGACCATCTCGTCTAACGATGGCGACGACCGTCCGGTCAGCGAGCTAAGCGACGCACACCGCACGCCCATGGCCGCCGCCGCCGCCCCCGCGGATGAGCCACAAGGTGCGCCGAGGCAGCGACAGTGCGCCGAGGCGGCGACTTGGCATAACCGAGACCTTGGCAGCCGGCCACTCCTTCAGGATAGAATATTTGTTTTTTCGTGAGAGATCTAAAGATTAGATAGGAAAGCTAGGAGGATGTGGCCCGATGTTGGGCCGATTCGGCTCGGTGATGCAGAGACATAGTGCGAACGCGCGGGGCGCGGGAGGAGAGACAACGAACCGGTATGTAACTTAGGGGTGGCAATTACGTGTCTTATGTATGTATTTTGGTGGGAGGGCAAAACGATCTAAATAAAGCGTTGACGAAACTTTTTGGTAGAAATCTTAGCTCCTTTATTATTAGGTATAGACTAGTACAAAGCCCGTGCTTCGCTACGGAGCAAACACAAAAATATTCCGCGACTGGTTCATTTCCCAGCCCAAATCCTTGGTTCCAATGGAAAAAAGGCCCAATAGTATTGTTATCATCGCATTTATTCTTGAAGATGTTGGTTGGTACGTGACATAACAGAGTGCAATTAGCGTGGTGGGAATTCTCCGGTGGCCGCTGCGGCTGTTTGGCATCTTCGTTTTCGTGTCGACCAACCTTCTCGACATTAGTTTATCTTTTCTTCTTTTTTTTTTGGAAGTGCTTGTGACGTGGCTCCAGTAGTTATATCGTGTGGTTGCTATATTAATATGGCGAGAGAAAGCCTATTTTGAGAAGAAGCTAAATGAGTGTATTCATGGTAAAAAGGAACAAGCCGCCATGAAAATTTATTGTAGCAAGCTCACTGCAGCTCCTTTGCTTTTATAGTTTTATTGTAAAAGAAATACTTAGGTCTCAAAAAATCCCCTTTTCCCATTTCTCCTGCGAACCAGCTGTACTGTACCAAATCCAGTATATCGTTGAATCTCGGCAATAATGCCCGTTCTGTACTATTACTATATTCTGAATGCTTTGCTTTCAGATACTTTTCAGTTCCATTCTAAACAATAAAAATTATGAAAGCTTGAGAAATCAAATAAATGTATCTTATTTGAGCTACAAGAGGGATCAGTGCACATAAAGGATACTCCTACTTTATTTGACAACAAAACATGTCCAGCTTATATTATACATAATATATCCCATTAGATTTCAGAGAGTAGGTTCAGAGGAGAGAGAAGCACCAAGTGAACTTTTTTTTTTTCATGTAAGAACTATGGGAACTGCCATAACAAATTATGGAATTTTTTCTTTGAACTTAATTAAACTTTACATTGTTTGACATAAAAGATTTCCGATTTGTGGATTTTTAAAATATGACATAGGCATAGGAAAGCTACAGCTAGTATAATCATCATTGATAGTTCGTTTAGTAACATGCTCACTCTTCAATTTTTCATCTAGCAAGGATCCCAAGTTTTGCTAGACAAAAAAAATCACACACCGAAGGTATTTAAAAAGGTAAGACACGTAACAGTAGACACACTTGGGCATGCATTTGAGACTGAATTTTCCAACCTTCGTCGGCGGGTTCAGAGTTCAGACTCATCCACTGCTAGACATGTGACCCGTTTGTATCTTGGACTTCTGTGAGGGCCAACAGGAAGCGGGAGGGAGCAGCTCCTCCTCGCCGGCGCGGAGGTGTTCGCGGCCAAAAATCCGGCAGTTCGGCTCCCAACCGGACCGACTCCTCGCGTGCAGGCTCTACCTACCACTGTCAGCATCGATTTCCGGCCAAGAACGGCCGCCCGCCGCCGCCTGCCACCTGGACACGCCCGCTGTCCTATCTCCACCGCATGGCCAAATGAACTTGAGGTCGAAGTACCGCTGACGCTGCTCCTCGTCCCGGACTGGCCCCTCCCCTGCGACATATGAACCGGGCTTCACGGAGCCTTGCCGCCTGCGCACCTAGCCCTCAGCCTGCTTACCCCTGACGGCAACTACGATTGCCCGGATGGGAGACGACACACAATGGGGACACAGCCGTACTGCAGTTCAAAGATGCGTCCTGGCCTGTACTCTACTGAATTTCACAGAGAAAAACAGATCAGGGAGAGAGAGAGGAGAATCATCAATGACCAACGAGCGAGGAAGAGATTGATTGAAATATGCCGCCGCTGTTCATCCGCCTCCTGCGCTCTTCGCTCACTCCCGCCGCCGTCCCTAGTTCACGGCCGCCGCTGGCCAGGAAACAGAGGAGGCCCTGGTGGGAAGCACCACAGAATACAACTCACGTTTTGGTTTTGTTGACCACGGCCAAAATTTCAGAATCGTGTGCAGCCGAAAATTCAGAAAAAAGAAAAAGAAAAGAATGAGGAAGCTGTGGATCGAGATCCAAGAGCAACAGAATTGTGTGTCGAAAATTCAGATGAAAAAAAAGAGCAAGCGGTTGATCCAGATCCAAAAGCATCGTCTGCACCCGAAAATTCAGCAAATATAGAAAAGATAGAGGAAGTGGTTGATCCAGATTCAAGAGCAACTCCTCTTCCACCAGCACTTGTCCCCGACCACCTCGCACAGGAGCACCTCGTCGGCGGTCGCCGGTCGCCTCGCACACCCCAATCACCGGAGCACCCCACGACCAGAAGGCAGCCATGCGGGGGGGGGGGGGGGGGCTTCGGCTTGAAGGCGAAGAACGACCGACGCGGTTGCGGGCTCGCGGCGAGGGCGGGGAAGCGCAAAATTAGCGACGGAGAAGAGCTGGGACCGGTGTGAGCAACCGAGTTCTTTTGAGCTGGGACGAAGCGAACCGTTCTGTTACATCAGCGGTGGCAATTCAACTGAAAATCAAGGCTAAGTTTAAAACGGACGAAAAAATTGGGGAGAAACCTTCCTTCCTTTATTAGTAGGTATAGATATAGAAATTGCAACCGGTCTGGGGGTGTGGCTAGCTGGAGGCCGACCTTTCCAAAGGGAAGCGTCTGCCCCGCATCGCAGGAGCTGCTGACATGTGTCGCACGTACGACGCGCGCGAGAGCGAACAAGGGAAGTACAGCGCGGAGACTAGGCGCGGGAGTAGGCGACTACGCAGACGTACGCAAGCGAGTACAGCATGGAACGAACTATGCGCGGGCGTACGCGACTACGCGCGGGCGTACACGAGCGAGTACACGCGGGCGTGGCTTAACCATGCAAGTTCGTCTATTCACGCGAGGTAGGTACCATTAGCACGGAAAAATCGATCTCAAATACCACACACTACACATATTAAGTATAGGTACAGTGCATACACACGAATATATATAGTTGTGTAGAACAACATCACATACGAATATATATAGTTGTGTAGAACAACATCACATACAGACGAGTATAAGTACAATCACGCACACGAGGAGGTACAGTCGTGCATACGAGCAGGTACAGTCACACACAACACACGAGTACAGTTGAACATACATGCGAGTACATGTACAGTCACGCACACGAGCAGGTACAGACGTGCATACGAGCAGGTACAGTCACGCACATCACACGAGTACAGTTGAACACACATGCGAGTACAAATACAATCACGCACACGAGCAGTTGCAGTCGTGCACACGAGCAGGTACAGTCACACACAACACTCGAGTACAGTTGAACACACGAGCGAGTACAAATACAGTCACGCAGACGAGCAGGTACAAACGCGCATACGAGCAGGTACAGTTGTGAACACGAGCAAGTACATGTACATAGTACAGTCGCGCGTAAGTACCCGCACACGGGCGAGTACAGTTAGCGAGTAAAGGGAAAAATTGCACCAAATACACTAAAAACAGAAGTATTTATCGGTTGAAACACGAGTACAGTTAGGTACACACCACAGGTACAATCATAATATTATTGGAAGTACGAAAAAAATATCTCCGAACCTATCAACATGGGATCTAGTTTTAAAGATCTCGACGCGAGGATCTCAAAAGTGAAAACGGTTCGCAATTTGGACTTACAGTTCTCAGGATATTTCATTTTGAAAAAAATGAATCTAGAAGAAAAAGGAAAAAAACTGGCACAAGTCTTCTCTCTTCTCCCCCATCCCAGCTTGCTTCTCTTTGCGACACGTGGCGAGCAGTGAGACCACTTCTCAAGAATTTTTTGGCATCACAGCGCTCGCGTGTAGAGCGAGTTGGTTCACTTCACGAAGGTCAGCTTTTTTTTAACGATTTCGCCGGACGTCGGGCAATGAAGATAGACCGACCGTTCGTCCGCAGCGTCTCTGGCCCATGCAGGATCAGACCGTCACAGTTAAAAAGAATCCGCACACGGCCCAGAAAAAGAAGCAAACAATTGCTAAACAGTCGTCGAACTCGCTCAGAAAGTCCTCGACAGCTTTGACTCCCGCGCCGCCAGCTTGAGCTACACCGCCAGACCTCAGTGGCGCCGTTTAGCAAGCGAAAGAGGACGTGCTCGAAGAGAGCAACATCGGTCAGTTATCAGTTTCTATACTCAAGCGCCTCGTCCGTCGCGCGTGTGGTTCTGCGGGAGTGCTTTATTCTCGCGCGTAGTATATCGCTGCTACATCTCTCTTTCTCTACTACTGAATACTGATGCTGACGCTTTGTATGCTGTACAAGCTGCAGATGCTTGTGCTCTCTTTATATATGCTGCACCAAGTACAAACTCCTCAACGATTCTCTTATATTTTGTGTGTAAATATAATTTTTCTTTTGCATAGACACATATTTATACGCATGGATTTGTTCTGTAAGTCGCTAAAAAAACATACTGTACAATCACAATTAGGGCTATCGAAAAATCCGAGCTCGTCAAACAGTGGGAGTTTGACTTGCTAAAAGCTCGGCTCGTATTCCGCTAGAGGAGTTAAGGCCAGCTCCTACGCGACGGCCCATTCCACGTCTACATCCGGATTGGTCATGTCGGACAAAAACACGGTCCAACGCAGGCGACGCATCCTAAAAGCAGATGGTCGCAGCGTCCGGGACGATCCAAAGCTGACCCAAATCTGGGCCAGGTTTACGTGACCGCGGATGGCATGAGGCGTCCTCCCGCGTCGGCCTCGCATCCTAGGACCCACCTGTCAGCGGGCAAGCATCATATTTAATGTGGACTGGGAGGGGGACTGTCCTTATCCACTCAAGTCCCTACTCCCCTCCGCACGCACGCGCGCTCGAGCTTCCACCACCATTGCCTCAAAGCGCGAGTTCGCTCCCAGCGCCAACGACCAAGAGGCTGGCAGCAACCGGCAAATCGCGCCGGCGCCATTCATGATGGCGCTGCTGGCGCCTACGTCACCGTGGCGGTGGCGCAGATCTTCTGGGAGGCCGGCGCCCCCATGCCGTGGGGCGACGTCCACCTCCCCGCGGGTGTAACCTGAGCCCAGATCGGGTTCCAGTGCCACCGATCGCGGGCACCGGTCGTGCTCGCCTGGAGGAGATCCAGCGGTGCCGCGCGCAGGTCAAGCGGACCTCCGAGAGGACCCCACCTAAGACGAGAAGAGTCCTTACTGGGACCTTTGGTTCAAGGTGGAGCACGACCCGTGTCGGTGCACGTTCTTCGCGTCGCGCACGGCAACGGCCAAGCCACACGCGGAGCCTCGCACGCCGGCGACATCGGCGAGGAGGGCAGCCCGCCACCCCGGCGGGCTCTACATCGACGAGCCCGAGCCACAGACCCAACCGCGCCACATAGAATATTAATTCTCCATGCCTTCCTATGATTGTATAGTATAATCATGTGCCCCTTTACCCGGAATGTATCCTAATCAAACCAAGGTGGAATGGATACTATTTAACTGAATTGATTGATATTTTTGAGAGACAAATGCAAGTACTCATTATTATGTTTCACATCAGTTGTTGTTGATTTGGATGAAAATGATATGTCTAGATTTTTTTTTGCAAAACACAGTACACCGCAAACGCTCACAAATAAGTACATACACTCACCCCTATGAACGTACACACACCTTACCCTTATGAGCGCCTACGAAGATTGAGTTGAGGAACTGATCTGCTAGATTGACAAAGTCACCATAGATGTCTCGCTGTCGACGAGAACATTGCCTCCCACTGAAGAATGGTTTGTCTTTTTATGAGACACTAGAGCGTTAAATCTAGGGTTTGATCCTTGGTGGGTTAGAGGTGTTAGTGCCTTTCTAACCATCCAATCACAGGTTGGTTCTCATATGTCTAGACCCCTCTAAATAATAGATAACTAATATGAGCTAGTATTATTTAGTTCCTCAAAGAATAAAAAGGGGTAAGGAGAAATTTCATTGGTAAGAAAGTACAAGTAATATCAATGTTATCAGTATTTCACATAATCACACACTAAAACCTAAAACCTATGTTAGACCGTAGCAACGCACCGGCATTCAACTAGTTTTAAATAAGTTTAACATTTTTCTGAGAATTAAATAAATTTATTTAACTTACGACAAACCTAGAACTTCCATCATTTTGAAACAGATGGAGTAGGTAACTATAGGCTTTGACGATGTACACCTGAGAAAATATAAATCCTTTAATTAATTACAAAAAAAACTAGATTGTAAAGCTAAAGTAGCTAGCATCGAGTTTAGGACTTTTAGATCATCAACATCACAAGCCCGATCAACCCAAAACTTGTGCAAACTAGCACCGTATTTCCCGCCGAGGTGGGCACGCCTTTGGCCACGTCAGCACTCTTCGCTGGTTGGGATGATTCGGGTGCATCCACAGCTGCAGGGGAAGGATCGTCAACGTCTAGAGCACTGGCATCATCGGATGATTTGAGCGCCTCAACCTCAGCCTCGGTGGTCTTCGCTTCAGGACCTTCCGCTTTCTCGATCGACGATGCCGGCGATGGCGACGAACCATAGGACTTCGCTTGAGGATCGGGTCCCTTGCCCGATGAGCCGATGCTCGGCGGTATGATTGCTTCGCTGACCTGCATGACGGCGAGGTTGTAAGGCCGGCAAGCAACGACCTTCACCAACTGCGAGCTGAGCGGTGCGCCGGGCTCGGCCGAGCCAAACGCCATCTGGTCGTCCGCTCCCTGGGTGTAGTTCAAGAACCCCATGCGGTTGGTCGCGGCGCCGGTCGTCTGGAATAGCGTGGTGAGCAGCGCCGTCTTCTTCGCGATGGTGTCGAGTTTCATGGGGTCGTAGTAGTCGAGGATGACGTGCACGGCCAGCACGTTCTTCTGCACGTCGGCGGGCAGCGACGTGATGGCCCTGGCGGCAGAATCGTCTACCACGAGCACGGTGATGGTCTGCCGATTGTTGATCTCCTCCGAGAGATTCGTTTTTGAGAGGAGGCTGTTGAAGGTCGAGAACTCTGGGGACTCGCTAAGGATCTCGGTGATGTTGAACTTGGTATATGTGGCCGCGGCCGACGACGCGAGGGTGAGGAGGAGCAGTGTGGCGGTGGCGGCCCTTAGAGATGCCATGGTTGTCGAGGTCCGCACGGGCTCGGCGCAAGGCCGTCCGGTGGTGATCAATTGGGTGAGGGAAAGGAGAAGTAGCGCGCGAAGGGTGGTGACAAATATGGATTTCTACGTTCGGACATGCATGTCCGGTGGTCACATGAGCTTAAGAGATTTTGAGTGGCTGGGAATTTTTTTAGAACGTTATATGCACATGGCAGTTACTCCTTTGGGACCCATCAAATAACTTTTTCTAGTTCTAGGCCGGGCGTGGCTCAAAATTCTTTTAAAACGAATAACTGCTTTTCGAGGACTTGGCCATTCAGTCTCCTGAGTTAATTGTACTTTCTCCGTTTACTTATATAAGATGTTTGCCCGTCTTGATCTCCTAGATTGGACGATGATGACGTCCGGGGACGCCATCATCCCTCCCCGGGGTATCTTTTTGGAGCATGTGCTAACTGGAGGGGTCCTGAGGTGGAGCGCCGTGATTTCTACCGCATCGATGACGACGGGTCTCAGCGGTGTGGCGCGGCTGAGGCTCAGCGATGATCACGTGATGATTGATACTGTTATAAAAGCGACAAGCAAATAACGAAGAACGATAGAGGGAAACACAACGGAGACACAAGATTTAACGTGGAAAACGCCTTCAACACAGAAAGGGAAAAAACCACGGGCGCTAGCCAGCAAAACTTCACTATATCTTGGAGTGTTTACAAATGCCGTGGGTTATCTTATAATATGATAAACCCTAGCTGGCGGCTTACAAGATGTATATATAGGCGGTGCCAATGATCCGTACCGTACCGCGGGGGCTGCCGCCCCCGCACCCCCCTTCGCAGGCATCCCTGCAGGGCACGACTTATGGGCGACGGGCCTCGCTCCGCTCGTCAGAAGTTAGCCTCCCGTTAGTATATGAATTTGGATCACAATATAAAAAACTTCACCTCGAGACAAATTTCATCTTGTAGCATGAACTTCAACAATCTCCTGAACAACAAAGAAAAACACTTGCTGGCGCCAACAACCACTTGGGCTAAATAGTTGTACTAACCATGCTCGAGCAAAGCTCAAACTTGGAAACAGGAACT
Source organism: Lolium perenne (assembly GCF_019359855.2). Lineage (NCBI taxonomy): Eukaryota > Viridiplantae > Streptophyta > Magnoliopsida > Poales > Poaceae > Lolium > Lolium perenne. The sequence goes on from NW_027248984.1 coordinate 996,071, forward strand.
GGCTTTGTCATCATATCAGCAGGATTATCATGAGTACTTATCTTCCATACCTTCAGTTTACCTTGAGCAACAATATCGCGCACATAATGGTACTTGATATCAATGTGCTTTGTCCTCTCATGGAACATTTGATCTTTAGTAAGGTATATTGCACTTTGACTGTCAGAAAACAAGTTAATGCAAGAATCATCTCCACAAAGCTCAGCATACAAACCTTTCAACCAAACATACTCTTTGCAAGCTTCATTAATTGCTATATATTTTGCTTCGGTCGTAGATTTTGCCTTTCAACTCACAGCACATCCACCAACACTGAACACATAACATGTGAGGGATCTTCTCTTATCCAAATCGGCAGAAAATCTGAATCCATATAGCCTATGAGTCCCTCACCGGTCTTGCCAAACTTCAAGCAAGCTTTGGATGTGCCACGAAGGTACCTAAAAATCCACTAAAAACTTTCCAATGTTCTTTACCAGGATTAGCCATGTATCGACTGATCAAACTCATAGCATATGACAAATCAGGGCGAGAACAGACCATGACATACATCAAGGAACCAACATCACTAGAATATGGAACTCGCGACATGTACTCAATATCTCCATCAGTACTAGGACATTGCAATGCTGACAATATAAAATGAGGAGAAATAAGTGTACTAACAGACTTTGCATCATGCATATTAAAATGATGAAGAACTTTCTGAATGTAATTTTACTGACTAACAAATAGTAAACTAGATTTTCTGTCTCTTGTAATTCCATACCTCGTATTTTCCTAGCAGCACCAAGATCCTTCATCTCAAACTCACTACTTAATTGTGACTTTAAAGTAGTGATCTCTTTCTTTCTCTTGACAGCAATCAACATATCATCAACATATAAGAACAAGTATATTGGTGATCCATTAACAAATTTGATATAAACACAACTATCATACTGAGATCTCTTGAACTTATGTGCAATCATAAACGAATCAAACCTTTTATACCACTGTCTTGGAGCCTGTTTCAAACCATAAAGGGACCTCTTTAGCTTACAAACAAGATCCTCCTTACCAGGCATAACAAAACCTTCAGGTTGGTCCATGTGTATCTCCTCCTCAAGCTCACCATGCAGAAAATCAGTCTTTACATCTAGCTGCTCAAGCTCAAGATCATGCATAGTCACAATACCAAAGAATGCACGAATGGAACTATGCTTCACAACCGGAGAGAATACATCATTATAATCAATACCTAGAATTTGGCTGAAACCTTTTGCTACTAACCTTGCCTTAAACCTCAGAGGATCATTAGGAGACAAACCTTTCTTTCTTTTAAATATCGACTTACAGCAGACAACCTTCTTTTGTTTTGGCAAGGGCACAACATCCCATGTGCCATTCTTGTCAAGAGATTGCATCTCCTCTTGCATAGCAGAAATCCACTTCACGCGATCAACGGATGCAACGGCCTCAGTATATGTAGCAGGTTCAGTATCATGCTCCACCTGTTCGGCACAACTCAATGCATGATGAACAAGGTTACAATTCTTTAATTAAACGAGGACGTGGACCTTTGTTACGCCTCGGTCTATCAGCAGCAATGGAACTATTTGTTTGCTGCAAAACAGGTGGTGAGTGTTGAACAACAGTGTTACCATTTTCAGCAACATCATTTCCTTTCTCCTCCACGTGCTCCACCTGCACGCTAATCCTCTGTTGTTCATCATCAGAATTATCAGAAAAATCAACAGCATCAGTAACATCTGTAGATGAACTCTTGTAAAACATGACAGCCTCATTAAAGACTATATTCCTGCTATGCAAAACTTTCTTAGTTTTAGGATTCGATAACTTGTATTCCTTAACTCCTGAACCATAACCAAGAAACACACACTTAATAGCCCAAGGCTCTAGCTTTCCATTATCAAGATGAGCATAAGCAGTGCAACCGAAAACTCTCAACTGTGAATAATCAGCAGATGAACCAGACCATACCTCAATAGGAGTTTTCTTATCAAACGGAATGCAAGTGACCTGTTTATCAAGTAACAAACGATGGAGGCTGCTTCAACCCAAAAACTTCTATGCATACCAGCATTTGACAACATGCAGCTAGTCTTGGAGATGATGGTTCTGTTCATCCTCTCTGCCACACCATTCTGCCGAGGAGTATATGGGATGGTGTGGTGCCTGATGATACGCGTACAACACGCGTCCGTTGGGAACCCCAAGAGGAAGGTGTGATGCGTACAGCGGCAAGTTTTCCCTCAGTATGAAACCAAGGTTTATCGAACCAGTAGGAGCCAAGAAGCACGTTGAAGGTTGATGGCGGCGGGATGTAGTGCGGCGCAACACCAGAGATTCCGGCGCCAACGTGGAACCTGCACAACACAACCAAAGTACTTTGCCCCAACGAAACAGTGAGGTTGTCAATCTCACCGGCTTGCTGTAACAAAGGATTAACCGTATTGTGTGGAAGATGATTGTTTGCAGAAAACAGTAGAACAAAGATTGCAGATGATTGTATTTCAGTATAGAGAATTGGACCGGGGTCCACAGTTCACTAGAGGTGTCTCTCCCATAAGACAAACAGCATGTTGGGTGAACAAATTACAGTTGGGCAATTGACAAATAAAGAGGGCATGACCATGCACATACATATTATGATGAGTATTGTGAGATTTAATTGGGCATTACGACAAAGTACATAGACCGCTATCCAGCATGCATCTATGCCTAAAAAGTCCACCTTCAGGTTATCATCCGAACCCCCTCCAATATTAAGTTGCTAACAACAGACAATTGCATTAAGTATTGCGCGTAATGTAATCAGTGACTACATCCTTGAACATAGCACCAATGTTTTATCCCTAGTGGCAACAGCACATCCGTAACCTTAGTGGTTCTTGTCACTCCTCCAGATTCACGGAGACATGAACCCACTATCGAGCATAAATACTCCCTCTTGGAGTTACTAGCATCAACTTGGCCAGAGCATCTACTAATAACGGAGAGCATGCAAGATCATAAACAACACATAGACATAACTTTGATAATCAACATAACAAGTATTCTCTATTCATCGGATCCCAACAAACGCAACATATAGAATTACAGATAGATGATCTTGATCATGTTAGGCAGCTCACAAGATCCGATAATTAAGCACAATGGGGAGAAGACAACCATCTAGCTACTGCTATGGACCCATAGTCCAGGGGTAGACTACTCACACATCACTCCGGAGGCGACCATGGCGGCGTAGAGTCCTCCGGGAGGTGAATCCCCTCTCCGGCAGGGTGCCGGAGGCGATCTCCTGAATCCCCCGAGATGGGATTGGCGGCGGCGGCGTCTCAGTAAGGTTTTCCGTATCGTGGCTCTCGGTACTGGGGGTTTAGCGACGGAGGCTTTAAGTAGGCGGAAGGGCAGGTCAGGAGGCGGCACGAGGGGCCCACACCACAGGGCCGCGCGGCCAAGGGGGGGGCCGCGCCGCCCTAGGGTGTGGCCACCTCGTGGCCCCACTTCGTCTCCTCTTCGGTCTTCTGGAAGCTTCGTGGCAAAATAGGACCCTGGGCGTTGATGGCGTGTAACTCAAACGTTCGTTGGGAACCCCAAGAGGAAGGTATGATGCGCACAGCAGCAAGTTTTCCCTCAGAAAGAAACCAAGGTTTATCGAACCAGGAGGAGCCAAGAAGCATGTTGAAGGTTGATGGCGGCGGGATGTAGTGCGGCGCAACACCAGGGATTCCGGCGCCAACGTGGAACCTGCACAACACAACCAAAGTACTTTGCCCCAACGAAACAGTGAGGTTGTCAATCTCACCGGCTTGCTGTAACAAAGGATTAACCGTATTGTGTGGAAGATGATTGTTTGCAGAAAACAGTAGAACAAGTATTGCAGTAGATTGTATTTCAGTAAAGAGAATTGGACCGGGGTCCACAGTTCACTAGAGGTGTCTCTCCCATAAGACAAACAGCATGTTGGGTGAACAAATTACAGTTGGGCAATTGACAAATAAAGAGAGCATGACAATGCACATACATATCATGATGAGTATAGTGAGATTTAATTGGGCATTACGACAAAGTACATAGACCGTCATCCAACTGCATCTATGCCTAAAAAGTCCACCTTCAGGTTATCATCCGAACCCCCTCCAGTATTAAGTTGCAAAGCAACAGACAATTGCATTAAGTATGGTGCGTAATGTAATCAACAACTACATCCTTAGACATAGCATCAATGTTTTATCCCTAGTGGCAACAGCACAACACAACCTTAGAACTTTCTGTCACTGTCCCAGGTGTCAATGCAGGCATGAACCCACTATCGAGCATAAGTACTCCCTCTTGGAGTTACAAGCATCTACTTGGCCAGAGCATCTACTAGTAACGGAAAGCATGCAAGATCATAAACAACACGTAGATATAACTTTGGTAATCAACATAACAAGTATTCTCTATTCATCGGATCCCAACAAACGCAACATATAGAATTACAGATAGATGATCTTGATCATGTTAGGCAGCTCACAAGATCCGACAATGATAGCACAATGGGGAGAAGACAACCATCTAGCTACTGCTATGGACCCATAGTCCAGGGGTAGACTACTCACACATCACACCGGAGGCGACCATGGCGGCGTAGAGTCCTCCGGGAGATGATTCCCCTCTCCGGCAGGGTGCGGAGGCGATCTCCTGGATCCCCCGAGATGGGATCGGCGTTGGCGGCGTCTCTGGAAGGTTTTCCGTATCGTGGCTCTCGGTACTGGGGGTTTCGTCACAGAGGCTTTAAGTAGGCGGAAGGGCAAGTCAAGAGGCGGCACAGGGGCCCCAGACCACAGGCCGGCGCGGCCAGGGGGTGGGCCGCGCCGCCCTAGGGTTTGGGCACCCTGTGGCCCCACTTCGTTTCGTCTTCGGACTTCTGGAAGCTTCGTGGAAAAATAGGCCCCTGGGCTTTGATTTCGTCCAATTCCGAGAATATTTCCTTACTAGGATTTCTGAAACCAAAAACAGCAGAAAACAGCAACTGGCACTTCGGCATCTTGTTAATAGGTTAGTTCCAGAAAATGCACGAATATGACATAAAGTGTGCATAAAACATGTAGATAACATCAATAATGTGGCATGGAACATAAGAAATTATCGATACGTCGGAGACGTATCAGCATCCCCAAGCTTAGTTCTGCTCGTCCCGAGCAGGTAAAACGATAACACAGATAATTTCTGGAGTGACATGCCATCATAACCTTGATCATACTATTTGTAAAGCATATGTAGTGAATGCAGCGATCAAAACAATGTATATGACATGAGTAAACAAGTGAATCATATAGCAAAGACTTTTCATGAATAGCACTTCAAGACAAGCATCAATAAGTCTTGCATAAGAGTTAACTCATAAAGCAATAATTCAAAGTAAAGGCATTGAAGCAACACAAAAGAAGATTAAGTTTCAGCGGTTGCTTTCAACTTGTAACATGTATATCTCATGGATATTGTCAACATAGAGTAATATAATAAGTGCAATAAGCAAGTATGTAGGAATCAATGCACAGTTCACACAAGTGTTTGCTTCTTGAGGTGGAGAGAAATAGGTGAACTGACTCAACATTGAAAGTAAAAGAATGGTCCTCCATAGAGGAAAAGCATCGATTGCTATATTTGTGCTAGAGCTTTGATTTTGAAAACATGAAACAATTTTGTCAACGGTAGTAATAAAGCATATGCATCATGTAAATTATATCTTATAAGTTGCAAGCCTCATGCATAGTGTACTAATAGTGCCCGCACCTTGTCCTAATTAGCTTGGACTACCGGATCATCACAATGCACTGTTTTAACCAAGTGTCACAAAGGGGTACCTCTATGCCGCCTGTACAAAGGTCTAAGGAGAAAGCTCGCATTGGATTTCTCGCTATTGATTATTCTTCAACTTAGACATCCATACCGGGACAACATAGACAACAGATAATGGACTCCTCTTTTATGCATAAGCATGTAACAACAATTAATAATTTTCTCATTTGAGATTTGAGGATATATGTCCAAAACTGAAACTTCCACCATGGATCATGGCTTTAGTTAGCGGCCCAATGTTCTTCTCTAACATATGCATGCTTAACCATAAGGTGGTAGATCTCTCTTACTTCAGACAAGACGGACATGCATAGCAACTCACATGAAATTCAACAATGAATAGTTGATGGCGTCCCCAGTGAACATGGTTATCGCACAACAAGCAACTTAATAAGAGATAAAGTGCATAATTACATATTCAATACCACAATAGTTTTTAAGCTATTTGTCCCATGAGCTATATATTGTAAAGGTGAAGAATGGAATTTTAAAGGTAGCACTCAAGCAATTTACTTTGGAATGGCGGAAAATACCATGTAGTAGGTAGGTATGGTGGACACAAATGGCATAGTGGTTGGCTCAAGTATTTTGGATGCATGAGAAGTATTCCCTCTCGATACAAGGTTTAGGCTAGCAAGGCTTATTTGAAACAAACACAAGGATGAACCGGTGCAGCAAAACTCACATAAAAGACATATTGAAAACATTATAAGACTCTACACCGTCTTCCTTGTTGTTCAAACTCAATACTAGAAATTATCTAGACCTTAGAGAAACCAAATATGCAAACCAAATTTTAGCATGCTCTATGTATTTCTTCATTAATGGGTGCAAAGCATATGATGCAAGAGCTTAATCATGAGCACAACAATTGCCAAGTATCACATTACCCAAGACATTTATAGCAATTACTACATGTATCATTTTCCAATTCCAACCATATAACAATTTAACGAAGGAGAAACTTCGCCATGAATACTATGAGTAGAAACCAAGGACATACTTGTCCATATGCTACAGCGGAGCGTGTCTCTCTCCCATAAAGTGAATGCTAGGATCCATTTTATTCAAACAAAACAAAAAACAAAAACAAACCGATGCTCCAAGAAAAAGCACATAAGATGTGATGGAATAAAAATATAGTTTCAGGGGAGGAACCTGATAATGTTGTCGATGAAGAAGGGGATGCCTTGGGCATCCCCAAGCTTAGACGCTTGAGTCTTCTTAATATATGCAGGGGTGAACCACCGGGGCATCCCCAAGCTTAGAGCTTTCACTCTCCTTGATCATGTTGCATCATACTCCTCTCTTGATCCTTGAAAACTTCCTCCACACCAAACTCGAAACAACTCATTAGAGGGTTAGTGCACAATAAAAATTAACATATTCAGAGGTGACACAATCATTCTTAACACTTCTGGACATTGCATAATGCTACTGGACATTAGTGGATCAAAGAAATTCATCCAACATAGCAAAAGAGGCAATGCGAAATAAAAGGAAGAATCTGTCAAAACAGAACAGTTCGTATTGATGAATTTTAAAATGGCACCAGACTTGCTCAGATGAAAATGCTCAAATTGAATGAAAGTTGCGTACATATCTGAGGATCATGCACGTAAATTGGCTTAATTTTCTGAGTTACCTACAAGGAGGTGGACCCAGATTGGTGACAGCAAAGAAATCTGGAACTGTGCAGTAATCCAAATCTAGTACTTACTTTTCTATCAACGGCTTAACTTGGCACAACAAAACACAAAACTAAGATAAGGAGAGGTTGCTACAGTAGTAAACAACTTCCAAGACACAAAATAAAAACAAAGTACTGTAGGTAAAACATGGGTTGTCTCCCATAAGCGCTTTTCTTTAACGCCTTTCAGCTAGGCGCAGAAAGTGTGTATCAAGTATTATCAAGAGACGAAGTGTCAACATCATAATTTGTTCTCATAATAGAATCAAAAGGGTACTTCATTCTCTTTCTAGGGAAGTGTTCCATACCTTTCTTGAGAGGAAATTGGTATTTTATATTACCTTCCTTCATATCAATAATAGCACCAACAGTTCGAAGAAAAGGTCTTCCCAATATAATGGGACAAGATGCATTGCATTCAATATCCAAGACAACAAAATCAACGGGAACAAGGTTATTGTTAACGGTAATACGAACATTATCAACTTTACCCAAAGGTTTCTTTGTAGAATGATCAGCAAGATTAACATCCAAATAACAATTTTTCAGCGGTGGCAAGTCAAGCATATCATAAATTTTCTTAGGCATAACAGAAATACTTGCACCAAGATCACATAAAGCATTACAATCAAAATCTTTAACCTTCATCTTAATGATGGGCTCCCAACCATCCTCTAGCTTTTTAGGAATAGAGGCTTCACGCTCTAGTTTCTCTTCTCTAGCTTTTATGAGAGCATTTGTAATATGTTGCGTGAAAGCCAAATTTATAGCACTAGCATTAGGACTTTTAGCAACTTTTTGCAAGAACTTTATAACTTCAGAGATGTGGCAATCATCAAAATTCAAACCATTATAATCTAAAGCAATGGGATCATCATCCCCAATGTTAGAAAAAATTTCAGCAGCTTTATCACAGGCAATTTCAGCAGTTTTAGCAGTTTCAGACAGTTTCTCGCGCTTTGCATTAGAAGTGGAAACATTGCTAACACCAATTATTTTATTAGTATTAGTAGGAGGTGCAGCAACATGTGTAGCATTAGCATTACTAGTGGTGGTAATAGTCCAAACTTTAGCTACATTCTTCTCTTTAGCTAGTTTTTCATTTTCTTCTCTATCCCACCTAGCACGCAGTTCAGCCATTAATCTTATATTCTCATTAATTCTAACTTGGATGGCATTTGCTGTAGTAACAATTTTATTATGATGATTCTCATTAGGCATAACTTTCGATTTCAAAAGATCAACATCAGCAGCAAGACTATCGACTTTAGAAGCAAGTATATCAATTTTCCCAAGCTTTTCTTCAACAGATTTGTTAAAAGCAGTTTGTGTACTAATAAATTCTTTAAGCATGGCTTCAAGTCCAGGGGGTGAACTCCTATTATTGTTGTAAGAATTCCCATAAGAATTACCATAGCCGTTGCCATTATTATAAGGATATGGCCTATAGTTGTTACTAGAATTGTTCCGGTAAACATTGTTGTTGAAATTATTATTTTTAATGAAGTTTACATCAACATGTTCTTCTTGTGCAACCAATGAAGCTAATGGAACATTATTAGGATCAATATTAGTCCTATCATTCACAAGCATAGACATAATAGCATCAATCTTATCACTCAAGGAAGAGGTTTCTTCGACAGAATTTACCTTCTTACCTTGTGGAGCTCTTTCCGTGTGCCATTCAGAGTAGTTGATCATCATATTATCAAGAAGCTTTGTTGCTTCACCAAGAGTGATGGACATAAAGGTACCTCCAGTAGCTGAATCCAGTAAATTCCGTGAAGAAAAATTTAGTCCTGCATAGAAGGTTTGGATGATCATCCAAGTAGTCAGTCCATGGGTTGGGCAATTTTAGCAACAGTAAATAAAGCAAACTAGATAAAGTAAATGGAAATAACTAATTTTTTTGTGTTTTTGATATAGCAAACAAGATAGCAAATAAAGTAAAACTAGCAACTAATTTTTTTGTATTTTGATTTAGTGCAGCAAACAAAGTAGTAAATAAAACTAAGCAAGACAAAAACAAAGTAAAGAGATTGAGAAGTGGAGACTCCCCTTGCAGCGTGTCTTGATCTCCCCGGCAACGGCGCCAGAAAATATGCTTGATGGCGTGTAACTCACACGTTCGTTGGGAACCCCAAGAGGAAGGTATGATGCGCACAGCAGCAAGTTTTCCCTCAGAAAGAAACCAAGGTTTATCGAACCAGGAGGAGCCAAGAAGCACGTTGAAGGTTGATGGCGGCGGGATGTAGTGCGGCGCAACACCAGGGATTCCGGCGCCAACGTGGAACCTGCACAACACAACCAAAGTACTTTGCCCCAACGAAACAGTGAGGTTGTCAATCTCACCGGCTTGCTGTAGCAAAGGATTAACCGTATTGTGTGGAAGATGATTGTTTGCAGAAAACAGTAGAACAAGTATTGCGATGGGATTGTATTTCAGTAAAGAGAATTGGACCGGGGTCCACAGTTCACTAGAGGTGTCTCTCCCATAAGACAAACAGCATGTTGGGTGAACAAATTACAGTTGGGCAATTGACAAATAAAGAGAGCATGACAATGCACATACATATCATGATGAGTATAGTGAGATTTAATTGGGCATTACGACAAAGTACATAGACCGTCATCCAACTGCATCTATGCCTAAAAAGTCCACCTTCAGGTTATCATCCGAACCCCCTCCAGTATTAAGTTGCAAAGCAACAGACAATTGCATTAAGTATGGTGCGTAATGTAATCAACAACTACATCCTTAGACATAGCATCAAAGTTTTATCCCTAGTGGCAACAGCACAACACAACCTTAGAACTTTCTGTCCTTGTCCCGGTGTCAATGCAGGCATGAACCCACTATCGAGCATAAGTACTCCCTCTTGGAGTTACAAGCATCTACTTGGCCAGAGCATCTACTAGTAACGGAAAGCATGCAAGATCATAAACAACACGTAGATATAACTTTGATAATCAACATAACAAGTATTCTCTATTCATCGGATCCCAACAAACGCAACATATAGAATTACAGATAGATGATCTTGATCATGTTAGGCAGCTCACAAGATCCGACAATGATAGCACAATGGGGAGAAGACAACCATCTAGCTACTGCTATGGACCCATAGTCCAGGGGTAGACTACTCACACATCACACCGGAGGCGACCATGGCGGCGTAGAGTCCTCCGGGAGATGATTCCCCTCTCCGGCAGGGTGCCGGAGGCGATCTCCTGGATCCCCCGAGATGGGATCGGCGTTGGCGGCGTCTCTGGAAGGTTTTCCGTATCGTGGCTCTCGGTACTGGGGGTTTCGTCACGGAGGCTTTAAGTAGGTGGAAGGGCAAGTCAAGAGGCGGCACAGGGGCCCCAGACCACAGGCCGGCGCGGCCAGGGGGTGGGCCGCGCCGCCCTAGGGTTTGGGCACCCTGTGGCCCCACTTCGTTTCGTCTTCGGACTTCTGGAAGCTTCGTGGAAAAATAGGCCCCTGGGCTTTGATTTCGTCCAATTCCGAGAATATTTCCTTACTAGGATTTCTGAAACCAAAAACAGCAGAAAACAGAAGCGGCACTTCGGCATCTTGTTAATAGGTTAGTTCCAGAAAATGCACGAATATGACATAAAGTGTGCATAAAACATGTAGATAACATCAATAATGTGGCATGGAACATAAGAAATTATCGATACGTCGGAGACGTATCAGGCGTTGATTTCGTCCAATTCCGAGAATATTTCGTTACTAGGATTTCTGAAACCAAAAACAGCAGAAAACAGCAACTGGCACTTCGGCATCTTGTTAATAGGTTAGTTCCAGAAAATGCACGAATATGACATAAAGTGTGCATAAAACATGTAGATAACATCAATAATGTGGCATGGAACATAAGAAATTATCGATACGTTGGAGACGTATCAGCATCCCCAAGCTTAGTTCTGCTCGTCCCGGCGAGTAAAGCGATAACAAAGATAATTTCTGGAGTGACATGCCATCATAACCTTGATCATACTATTTGTAAAGCATATGTAGTGAATGCAGCGATCAAAACAATGTATATGACATGAGTAAACAAGTGAATCATATAGCAAAGACTTTTCATGAATAGTACTTCAAGACAAGCATCAATAAGTCTTGCATAAGAGTTAACTCATAAAGCAATAATTCAAAGTAAAGGCATTGAAGCAACACAAAGGAAGATTAAGTTTCAGCGGTTGCTTTCAACTTATAACATGTATATCTCATGGATATTGTCAACATAGAGTAATATAATAAGTGCAATATGCAAATATGTAGGAATCAATGCACAGTTCACACAAGTGTTTGCTTCTTGAGGTGGAGAGAAATAGGTGAACTGACTCAACAATGAAAGTAAAAGAATGGTCCTCCATAGAGGAAAAGCATCGATTGCTATATTTGTGCTAGAGCTTTGATTTTGAAAACATGAAACAATTTTGTCAACGGTAGTAATAAAGCATATGTATCATGTAAATTATATCTTACAAGTTGCAAGCCTCATGCATAGTATACTAATAGTGCCCGCACCTTGTCCTAATTAGCTTGGACTACCGGATCATCACAATGCACATGTTTTAACCAAGTGTCACAAAGGGGTACCTCTATGCCGCATGTACAAAGGTCTAAGGAGAAAGCTCGCATTGGATTTCTCGCTATTGATTATTCTCAACTTAGACATCCATACCGGGACAACATAGACAACAGATAATGGACTCCTCTTTTATGCATAAGCATGTAACAACAATTAATAATTTTCTCATATGAGATTGAGGATATTGTCCAAAACTGAAACTTCCACCATGGATCATGGCTTTAGTTAGCGGCCCAATGTTCTTCTCTAACAATATGCATGCTTAACCATAAGGTGGTAGATCTCTATTACTTCAGACAAGACGAACATGCATAGCAACTCACATGAAATTCAACAAAGAGTAGTTGATGGCGTCCCCAGTGAACATGGTTATCGCACAACAAGCAACTTAATAAGAGATAAAGTGCATAAGTACATATTCAATACCACAATAGTTTTTAAGCTATTTGTCCCATGAGCTATATATTGCAAAGGTGAATGATGGAATTTTAAAGGTAGCACTCAAGCAATTTACTTTGGAATGGCGGAAAATACCATGTAGTAGGTAGGTATGGTGGACACAAATGGCATAGTAGTTGGCTCAAGTATTTTGGATGCATGAGAGGTATTCCCTCTCGATACAAGGTTTAGGCTAGCAAGGCTTATTTGAAACAAACACAAGGATGAACCGGTGCAGCAAAACTCACATAAAATACATATTGTAAACATTATAAGACTCTACACCGTCTTCCTTGTTGTTCAAACTCAATACTAGAAATTATCTAGACCTTAGAGAGACCAAATATGCAAACCAAATTTTAGCATGCTCTATGTATTTCTTCATTAATGGGTGCAAAGCATATGATGCAAGAGCTTAAACATGAGCACAACAATTGCCAAGTATCACCTTACCCAAGCCATTTATAGCAATTACTACATGTATCATTTTCCAATTCCAACCATATAACAATTTAACGAAGAAGAAACTTCGCCATGAATACTATGAGTAGAGCCTAAGGACATACTTGTCCATATGCTACAGCGGAGCGTGTCTCTCTCCCACAAAGTGAATGCTAGGATCCATTTTATTCAAACAAAAAAAAACAAAAACAAACCGACGCTCCAAGCAAAGCACATAAGATGTGATGGAATAAAAATATAGTTTCAGGGGAGGAACCTGATAATGTTGTCGATGAAGAAGGGGATGCCTTGGGCATCCCCAAGCTTAGACGCTTGAGTCTTCTTAGAATATGCAGGGGTGAACCACCGGGGCATCCCCAAGCTTAGAGCTTTCACTCTCCTTGATCATGTTGCATCATACTCCTCTCTTGATCCTTGAAAACTTCCTCCACACCAAACTTAGAACAACTCATTAGAGGGTTAGCGACAATAAAAATTAACATGTTCAGAGGTGACACAATCATTCTTAACACTTCTGGACATTGCATAAAGCTACTGGACATTAATGGATCAAAGAAATTCATCCAACATAGCAAAAGAGGCAATGCGAAATAAAAGGCAGAATCTGTCAAAACAGAACAGTTCGTATTGACGAATTTTATCGAGGCACCAGACTTGCTCAAATGAAAATGCTCAAATTGAATGAAAGTTGCGTACATATCTGAGGATCACTCACGTAAATTGGCATAATTTTCTGAGTTACCTACAGAGAAAACAGCCCAGATTCGTGACAGCAAAGAAATCTGTTTCTGCGCAGTAATCCAAATCTAGTATGAACTTTTCTATCAACGACTTTACTTGGCACAACAAAACACTAAACTAAGATAAGGAGAGGTTGCTACAGTAGTAAACAACTTCCAAAACACAAAATAAAAACAAAGTACTGTAGGTAAAAACATGGGTTGTCTCCCATAAGCGCTTTTCTTTAACGCCTTTCAGCTAGGCGCAGAAAGTGTGTATCAAGTATTATCAGAGGGTGGTGCATCTTCAGCGGGGTGTGGAGTTTTCTCAACCAGGCATAGTATATTAGATACATAAGTTTTAGCATCTCCCTTTTCATTAGTCTTAGGCTTGCTACTCTCATCAAACAAATTTTCAGGAACAAGCCAAGCATAGTTATTTTCTAGTGCATCATTCATCGCTAGGAGCTTACATGGTATTGGTGCTTTGATCTCCCCACCATCATTAATATTATTAGTGTACTTTATTCTATCCATATCCATCTTTTCAAGGAGACTAACAAAATTGGTATAAGAACCAAGCATATCGTATTTAGCAAAGACCTTCCTAGCCTCTCTTGCTATACCACCAAATTCTCTAAGAAGGGTTTCTAAAACAAAATCTTTCTTTTCCCCTTCTTCCATATCACCAAGCGTGAGAAACATGTGTTGGATTATAGGATTGAGATTAACAAATTTAGTTTCCAACATGTGAACTAAAGCAGCAGCAGCAATTTCATAAGTAGGAGCAAGGTCTACCAAGTGTCTATCCTCAAAATCGTCAATGGTACTAACATGGTTGAAAAATTCCTCTATATTATTTCTCCCAACTATAGACCCACGTCCTACCGGTATGTCTTTCGTGGTAAAATTAAAAGGAAACATGATGAATCAAGTAAAGTAAATGCAAGTAACTAATTTTTTTGTGTTTTTGATATAGCAAACAAGATAGCAAATAAAGTAAAACTAGCAACTAATTTTTTTGTATTTTGATTTAGTGCAGCAAACAAAGTAGTAAATAAAACTAAGCAAGACAAAAACAAAATAAAGAGATTGGGAAGTGGAGACTCCCCTTGCAGCGTGTCTTGATCTCCCCGGCAACGGCGCCAGAAAAAGTTGCTTGATACGCGTACAACACGTGTCCGTTGGGAACCCCAAGAGGAAGGTGTGATGCGTACAGCGGCAAGTTTTCCCTCAGTATGAAACCAAGGTTTATCGAACCAGTAGGAGCCAAGAAGCACGTTGAAGGTTGATGGCGGCTGATGGGGATATGCCCATAGGGGGTGGGTCGCCAGTCCCACTCGCCATGAAGACGAAGGCCCAGGAGGACCGCCAGTCGCCCAAGCGACTGGGCTCCGCGGCGACTGGGCCGTAACCCCAAGGGGGTGATCTACGCGGCTAGATAAGGGAGATTACTTGCAAGAGGGTTAGCGGATCCCGGATTAGTAGCAACTGATACGATTCGGAGTTATCTCCATGTAACCCTAGATCGGGGGTGCCTATATAAACCCCCGAGCTTAAACCCTAGAGGACACCTTACTCGAGATCTAATTCCCCTTGTAAGCTCTCGGCGTAGCCGCCGACTGAGCCACCCCATTGTAATTCTCCACTGAGCAATAAAGATCTAGCAGGACGTAGGCCTTTTACTCTCCGGAGGGGCTGAACCTGGGTAAAACCCTTGCGTCTCTTGCACCTCGACCCGTAGATGGCGATGTTCCCTTCCCCTCGCATCAACGAAGTGCTACCCCCTGTAGCATCTGCCGTGGTCACATCCACGACAGTGGCGCCCACCGTGGGGCATGGGACATCAAGCCTCCGAGCTACGGCGAGGCCCTACTCGCCAGTGCGGCGGCCGGTTGCTTCCGGCAGGATGATCGCCACCGGCAATTTCTTCCACATCCAACCGAGCACCTACCGGCCCGCCTCGTCGCCTCTCAAGCACGCCTGGATGGTGCCGATCGGCTCCATCAACCTCTTCGTTGGGCTCGCCGGCGTCAGCAACCCCTCTGAGCCTCGCCCCGGTCGGTCGCACGACCCCTTCGCGCCGGGGCAGCTCCTCACTGCTACTCGCCCGGTCACCGGCGAGGTATACGCGGAGGCTGAGACGGCCCTGGAAGACGACGCCGAGTCGGCGGTCGTGGCGCCAACCGCCAACTCCACCGTTGCCTCGGCAGCCGCCGATTCCACCGACACCGTCCCAGCCGCCGACTCCACCGACACCGTTCCAGCCATCGACTCCGTCATCGCCGCGATCGACACCGACTTCACCGACATCATCGCTATAACGTCGGTTGCTGGGTCCACCGCCGCGTCCCCGACTGCCCGCTCTGTTGCCACGGCGTCAACCAAGGACTCTATCTCCTTGGTCTCTCACCCAAGCGACTTCGAAGGTGGTTTCGAGGACGACTCCATCCTCTCCCTCTTCGGCAGCGACTCCGACTCGGACTCCGTCGAGGCCCCGCGCTACCGCTACCCGACCGCAGTCTTCATGGCAGGGGGTGAAGAAGAGCTCCCAATCGACGCCTTCACCACTCCCCTCCCTGCAACCGCCACCGCGACCGAGATCGAGGCGCACCGGGCGGCCCTCGAGGAGCAGAGGAAAAAGGAGCTCGCCGAAAGGCAGAAATTTCGCCTCGAGCAAGATGAAGTGAGAGCCGTATCCCACTATCGTCAGCAGCGAAACCGCCGGCGCATGGAGCGCGCCCGCGCAAACGACTTCCCCAGCGCGCGCCTTAACTTCGACGACCCAGACGGAGAAATCCGGGTCGCCCGAATCCAGAACCCTGACATCCCGGAAGGAAGTCGGGCTGCTGCAGATAGAGCGGCGCGCGGAGCACCTCCGCCACCCCCACCGCCACCACCCGAAGTTCCTCGGGCAGAAGTCAACGCCAATGGCCTACCACTGCACTCGTCTCCAGCCGACAACGTTGCAGCTGCACAGGCCGTCCTCGCAAGAATCCCCGAAACGGGAGACGGTGCAATCCTTGTCCAGCACGCCAAGGCTTTGGTAGCCAAGGCATTGGAGCAGCAGCACGCCGCAGCCGACTCGCAAGGGCGACTCTATTCGCGCACATCCGTCGGTTGCGCGGCGTCGTCGGACGCGGCAAACTGCGCAATCGTCAACGCCAACAACGGCCCGCCACCAGCACCACGCGCGGCCCACTCGTCTAACAACCGAATCGAGCCGCGCCCCGCGCGGGTGATGGTCGCCGCCAACGGACAGCCAGTCGACGCCCGAACCCACATCGTCAACGACCAAGAATGGCGGGCGCGTAATCGATTGAACGACCGCCATGCCGATGAAGCCCCGCGCCAGAGCGCGTTCACTCGAATCGGCCCCGCTTGCTTCGGGCCAATGATCAGAGGCGAGCCGTACCCTGTGGGGTTCAAGGGACCACGCGACATCGAGAAGTACGACACACACATCGACCCTACCGTCTGGATCGACTCGTACGCCATGGCAATGGGGATCCAGGGCCACTCCGAGTTGCTCGCAGCACGCTACCTGCCTCTTATGATGGACGGCGTCAATCGCCACTGGTTCAACACCCTCACCGTCAACAGCATCGACTCCTGGGAAGAAGCCCGCGCCGCATTCATCCAGCACTTTGCCAGCGCATACACCCGTGCCACAACCATAGAAGACCTGGATCGCTGCGTCCAAGGCCCGCGCGAGTCGACCCGCCGGTGGGTGCAGCGCTGGCAGGACATGTGGACGACCTCCAGCGGCATCAGCACGGACACGGCAATCTATTGCTTCTGACGCTGCTGCCGGTACGAACCACTAAGCGCCAAGCTCCGTCGCGTCAGCAGGGATAATATCTCAATCTCCGAGCTCTTCGACATCGCCACCCGCTACGCCGACGAAGACCCTACAGTCGACTCGGACGACGAGTACGGTCAGCGACGCAATCGCCGCCCTGCGCACACGGAGCCTCGGCGTGGCGACTACCGGTTCGCCGGCCGGTCTAACAACGGCAAGCGCCGCGGAGAGGGAGGACACAACGAGCTGGTCGCCACCACCGATTACGAGCAGCGCGAGCCAAAATCGTTCCGGCGCGACACTCGCGCACCACGGGAGGATCGGCCTCAGCCAAAGCGCTTCGACGCCCGCAGCCTCCTAGATGCACCATGCATCTATCACAGCAAGGAGGGCAAGCCCGCCAATCACACGACGGGAAATTGCTACTCCCTGAAGCAGATAGAAAGAGCCCGCCGCGCCAAGGAAAACGACGGCGGTAACCAGCACAAAGACCGCGCCAAAGACCAAGACCAGCACAAGGGAGAGGGCTTCGGTCGCAGCGCCGGCTCGCTCCACACCTTCACTGGGGTCGGCGACCGGCGGGACAGGAAGGTCCTCGCAAGGGCAGTGGCGGTACACGCAGTCATACTTTCTGACATGCCTCGGTGGCTTAACTGGTCCGAGCAAAGCATCACCTGGAGCCGCGAAGATCACGCCCCCCGCATTGAGTACCCTGGGCGAGTGGCGCTAGTCGTCAGGCCCAAGGTCGCCGACTACTGGCTCCCAAAAACCCTGATGGACGGGGGAAGCTCCATCAACATTATGTACTACGAAACCTTCCAGCGGCTTGGTCTACCAGACTCGCGCCTCGAGAGCACCAAGGTTACGTTCCACGGCATCGTCCCTGGGCGGAAGGCCTTCCCAATCGGCAAGGTGACGTTGCCGGTCACCTTCGGCACGCCCGTGAACTACCGCACCGAGCGGATAACTTTCGAGGTGGTGAACTTCCGCAGCTCCTACCACTGCGTACTCGGCCGACAGGCGTTCGCCCGCTTCATGGCGACCCCCCACTACGCATACAACATGATGAAGATGCCAGGGCCTCGAGGACGACAGCGCCAAGCTCGCCGACGCCGTCATCGCCGACGAACAAGACAACTCCGCCGAGCTCGCCAAGTACCCAGTAGACCGCAACGACCCCGCCATCCTGGAGAAGCCAACCGAGCTCGACTCGTCCGCAGCAACCTTCAAGGCCGCAACAGGCACTCGCCAAGTAGATCTTGTAGAAAACGATCCAAGTAGGCAAGTTACCATTGGGACGGGCCTGTCCGCCCAATAGGAAAGCGCGCTCATCAAGTTCCTCCGTGAGAATCGAGATATCTTCGCATGGAAACCGTCTGACATGCCAGGTGTCCCGAGAGAACTTGCTGAGCACAAATTACATGTCGATCCCACCGCGCGACCCGTTAGGCAGGCAATGCGCCCCGTGGGAGAAGAACGGCGACGCGCAATCGCCGAAGAAGTAAACCGGCTACTCGCTGCCGGCTTCATCATCGAAATCAAACACCCAAAATGGCTGGCAAACCCAGTCCTGGTGCTAAAGAAAAACAAGACGTGGCGAATGTGTATCGACTACACAAGCCTCAACAGCGCGTGCCCCAAGGACCCATTCGTCCTACCGCGAATCGACCAGATTATCGACGCGGTCGCCGGGTCCGAGTCGCTATGCTTCCTTGATGCGTACTCATGGTACAATCAAATAAAGATGGCCAAGGAAGACCAAGAGAAGACAGCATTCATTACGCCCCTAGGCGCCTACTGCTACACGTCCATGACCTTCGGCCTCAAGAACGCCGGAGCAACATACCAGCGGTGCATGAACAGCTGCCTGGAAAGCCAGATCGGCCGCAATGTGCATGTCTACATCGACGACGTGGTGGTCAAATCGACTCACCAGACCGACCTCGTCAATGACCTCGCCGAAACGTTCGCCAACTTACGGTGGTACAAGATCAAGCTCAACCCTTTGAAGTGCACCTTCGGGGTTCCGTCTGGACAACTGCTAGGCTACGTCGTCTCCAAACGAGGCATCGAGCCAAACCCGGAGAAGACACTGGCGGTCATGCGCACCAAGCAGCCGACTTGCCTAGTTGACGCGCAGAAACTCGCCGGCCGAGTCGCCGCCCTCAGTCGCTTCATACCCCGGCTCGGCGACAAGGCCATGCCACTCTACCGCTTGCTCAAGAAGTCGGAATCATTCAAGTGGACAGACGAGGCGCAGCAGGCCCTGGAGGAACTCCAGCACGCTCTCTCGAATGCCCCTATCCTCGCGGCCCCACTGCCAAAAGAGACTATGCTCCTATACGTCGCCGCGTCGAACCGCGCCATAAGCGCGGTCATGGTCGTCGAACGGAAGGAAGAGGGAAGGGAGCAACTGGTACAACGCCCGGTCTACTACATCAGCGAGGCTCTAATCGAATCCAAGCAGCGATATCCGCACTACCTAAAGCCGGTGTACGCAGTCCTCAGGGCCCAGAGGCGACTGGCCCCGTACTTCCACGAGCACCCCATCAAGGTAGTCGCCTCAACACCACTCGCTGACATCATCCGCAACCGCGACGCAACTGGCCGGATCGCCAAGTGGGCAGTCGAGCTCGGCGTCCACAACATCACCTACGAGTCGCGCCATGCCATCAAGTCTCAGGCACTCGCCGACTTCCTCGCCGACTGGGAAGAGGCCCGGCAGCCAAGCTCCCCCGCGGACCTCAAACACTGGACACTGCACTTCGACAGTTCTAAAAACCTCGAAGGGGCGGGCGCGGGAGTCGTCCTCACATCACCAAAGGGCGACACAGTGAAGTACGTCCTACAACTCAGATTCGAGCCCTGCACCAACAACATGGCCGAATACGAGGCGCTCCTACACGGTATGCGAGTCGCAAAAGAGATGGGCGCAACACGGCTGCGCTTCCTCGGCGATTCCGACCTAGTCGCCAGCCAGACTTCCGGCACCTGCGACACCACCGACGCCAACATGATCGCATACAAGCGCGCCGTCGATCAAGCCGGCGCTGGCTTCGCCGGCCACGTCGTCGAATGGGTCGACAGGCGCAAGAACGAAGAAGCCGATGCGCTAGCCAGAATCGGGTCCAAGCGACTCCAACCTCCTCCGGGCGTCGTCCTGGACATCCTCAGCCACCCCTCGGTACGCGCACCCCGTGAGCTGGACATTGCCGAGCCACCTGCTCCCGACTCCACCTTAGTCGCACTCGCCGCCGACAGCATCGATTGGACCGAGCCATACATAAGCTACCTCGAGCGCCAGACACTGCCAATGGATGAAGCCAAAGCACGGGCCATCGTGCGCAGATGCAAGTCCTTCACCATCATCAACAATGAACTATACAAGCGCAGTGTCTCGGGAGTGTTCCAACGATGCGTCGCTACCGCAGAAGGGCGCAACATTCTGCGCGACATCCACGCAGGGGACTGCGGCCACCACGCAGGCGCGTGTTCAATCGTCGCCAAGGCCTTTCGTCACGGCTTCTACTGGCCAACAGCCCACGAAGATGCAATCGCTCTCGTCCGTTCGTGCGCCGGGTGCCAAAAGTATGCAAGCCAGTCGCACATGCCAGGATCGGCATTGAAGACCATTCCCCTCACCTGGCCCTTCGCCGTCTGGGGCATGGACATGGTGGGAAAATTCAAAACGGCCCCCGGCGGATATACTCACCTCCTGGTTGCGGTGGACAAGTTCACCAAATGGGTAGAAGCAAAGCCCATAAAGAAGTGCGACGGGAAGACAGCCACAAAGTTCCTACGCGAGCTTATCTATCGATATGGCTACCCTCACAGCATCATAACCAACAATGGCACCAACTTCGCCAAAGGGGAAATGGCTGACTTCTGCGAAGAGAAGGGCATCCGACTCGATCTCGCCTCAGTCGCCCACCCCGAGTCGAACGGCCAAGCAGAAAGGGCAAATCAGAGCATCCTTCACGGACTCAAACCGCGCCTGGTCGTGCCCCTGGAGCGCGCAGCCGGTTGCTGGGCAGAGGAGCTCTCTTCAGTACTATGGGGCATCCGCACAACGCCTAACAGGTCAACCGGCTTCACGCCTTTCTTCCTGGTGTACGGCGCCGAAGCCGTTATGCCTACGGACATCGCCTACGACTCGCCTCGGGTCGCCAACTATGCCGAAAAAGACAACGAGCGAGCTCGCCAAGATGACGTCGACCTCCTCGACGAGGCCAGAGACCTCGCACTCTCCAGAACTGCCATCTACCAGCAGGACCTCCGTCGCTACCACAGTCGCCGTGTTCGGAGTCGCTCCTTCCAAGTCGGCGACCTGGTACTCCGGCTAATCCAGGATAAGAAAGGCATGCACAAGCTATCCCCCCCCCCCCGGGAAGGACCGTTCGCCGTCAGCCGCGTACTCGGCAACGACTCCTACTACCTCATCGACGTCCGCAAGGACGACAAAGGCGAGCCACTCACCAAAGAGGTGGAGCGCCCCTGGAACGTCAACCTCCTCCGACGGTTTTATACCTAAGGACAAAAATGTAGCCCGCAAATTCAGAGGTTAATAAAAATCGCCGACCATTTTGATCTCCAGCTTCGACTGCCTCTCCTTCACCCGCCAGATATCCCCATCTCTCATCCCGGTACATACCGGCCCAGTCGCCGCGATCAGCGACTAGGTACTGAGAGACCTCCGGTCGCCGCTGCTGGAAGAGCGAAGTCCACGATCGGCCAAGTAGCCGGGCTAACAAGGGTTTGGCGGCGTGACCGGACGCAACACCAGGTCCGGCCACCCACCACCCCTTACGCCGTCGGGTGAAAACGGCGACTGGAACCCACAGCAGGGCCGCATGCCCGGCCAGCCCCACGGGCCACGGCGACCGTCTTGTGCTACGCTATACAGCACACCAATGCCCTCCTCTACCTTAGGCTGGCGAATTGCGTGGCTAAGTACTTCGACTAGGGACCCCGCAAAACGGACCCGCGGCTCGCCAAGGAAAATACGCCCGCAATGACCCCCTTTGGAGTCGCCTAGCGACTGGCTCACCGAGCCACGACGAGTGGCGCGCTACATATGAACAGCGCAAACTACAACTCACCGCTACTCCACCCATGAGGCCGCTATTCGTACTATAACGACTACGTACTGCGACTGGGGACGCCCAGCTCGAAAAGGAAAACAGTCAAGTCGATAGCCTTCATCGGGGTCGCAAGGCGACTGCCCTGAAAGCCATGGATAGTCGGAACCAACTCCAACGCATCGCCGCCACAAATAACGCAAATTCAAAAGCAACCACCGAATTATATTTAAGCAAAAGTTATCACTTTATTTACAACTGACACCCGCTCGCGGGAATCCAAGCTACTTCTTACGCAGGGACTCAGAAAACTACGAGGATGACCCCGGAGCCCCCTCTACGACAGGCTCGACGCCATCATCGCCGTGACGAAACTTCGGCGTGTACAGCACGACCGGATACGTAGACAACGAGCCGGCGGCCGCGGCATGGAAGAGGCGCTCCGCGGGGTAGTCCACCGGGCCTGGCTCCTTCTCCGCGTCCCCAGGCGCCGCTTGGCTGGGGATGTGAGTCTCCAAGTCCGCAGTCGCCAGTACTCGGTCGGCAAAGGGGCGCACCGCATCCATCAGTCGCAGCACTTCGGCAACGTCGAACTCGCCAGTCTCCGAGGGGAAGCCAGCGGTGACCTCCTCCACGTCGAATCCCTCGGAGTAGTGCGCCAGCACCATGCTCAGAGCCATGGTAATGCCAACACGGCAGGAGGAGCGGCGAAGCCAGTCAACAACGGCCGGAATGTTGGACACGGCCTTGAAGACGGACGGCGTGTCCCGCGGAATCACCTCCCGCGGACTCAGGTACTGGAGCGCGGCCAGTATCTCCCCCGCACAGGCGATGATACGCGCGGTCGCGGTCGACAGGCATTCCCGCGGAGTCGCCGTCTCCACGAAGTCGCACGTACCTGCAACAAACAACACAAGGAAGAGAAAAAATGAGAACTCCCCTTCAGCGCCGACTCGCCACGCTCGGGGACTGGCCCCCGAAGCCGACTCGCCATGCTCGGGGACTGGCCCCCGAAGCTGACTCGCCACGCTCGGGGACTGGCCCCCGAAGCCGACTCGCCATGCTCGGGGACTGGCCCCCGAAGCCGACTCGCCACGCTTGGGGACTGGCCCCCGAAGCCGGCTCGCCATGCTCGGAGACTCGAATCCCCGGCAAGTAAACAGCAAGCGCGAAGACAGGAACTTACCAAGAATCTGCCGCGACATCTCTCTGACGAAAGCCTCGAAGTTGGTCTTCTCGGCCTGCACCGCCAGGACGATGCCTTCGGACGCCTCCTTTTCCGCAGCAAGCTCCTTGGCGTGCTGCTGCTTCAAGGCCGCAACCTCCTCCCGCAGAGACGCGGCAGCCCCACGCGCGGAGTCCCGCGCATCTGTCGCGGCCTCCAGCTTTACCTTGTACTCGGCGATGACGTCTTCCAGTTCCCGGCCCTTCTGCTCCAGGACCTTCGTCAATTCCGCCACCTCCGCTTTTGCCCTTTTCCGGGCCTCTTCGGCCTGCTGCGCCCGGAATTCGGCTTCACGGTAGAAAGATTCCTTGATGAATCCTTCCCGAGCCTCGGCAAGAGCCTTTGCCTGCGCCTCTGCTACAAAAAAAGAAGACGGTGAGAACGAAAGACAGGGCCAGTGATACCGAGAGAGGACGGCGAGCGGGCATGACTTACTGCCCAGAGCAATCAGCTTCCGGTTCTTCTGCGCCGCCTCCTCCACGAGCGCGGTCAATCGTTTAACCTCCGCCTGCGGAAATCCAAAAACAATGCCAAGGTCAACAAAAGAAAAACAGACGGACAAAAAGGAGACTCGACTCGCCCTTTCAGACCAAGTCGACCCTCGGGGACTGGGGGTGACTAGACTACGAGTTCAGAGACACTCACCACGTGTGCTTCACCAAGCGCCGTGTGGAGCTCGGTGAAGGTCAAGGTAGAAGGCGGCGGATGGCGTGACTCGGTCGCCTCTTCCGCTTGCATCACCGCCTCAGTCGACGGCACCTCGCCCGTCCGCGTGTCGGCGTCACTGGGCGGGGCTCGGTCCCTAGCGGCCTTGGACCGGCGCTCCTTCAGCGGCTCCGAGAGGCCGCCCTCCTCGACGATGTTCTCTTCGACCTCGGGCGCCTTCTGCCCCTCGGTCGACCCGACGTCCATCGACCCCTCCTCCACCACGGGTGGAACGACGTCCGGTCCCATCGCTGCGCTCGCCATGCCCCCGCGAACCATGCTGGGTAGAGGAAAGACTTCGGCGGTGGGCTCGGCGCGGCTGGTGCTCACCTTCTCAGCTTGGCTCGCGGTGACGGGTTCTTCTGGAGCCGACCCCGCGCCCCCAAGGTCGGATGGCGCCGCCTTCTTCTCCGCGGCCTTCTTCTTCGCCTCAGCCGCCCTCGTGGCCGCCACCCCGGCCGCGGGCGGCTTCGCCAAGGTCTTCTTCTTGGACCTACAGGGAGACGAGGTAAATCGACACCCAATCCAGCCGCAAGGAGAACAAGTTCGGCATGGAGCACCTACCTCACCGTGGGGATCGCTTTTACGCCTGGACCGGCCCGAGCTCCCGCGTCGATCGCGTCCTTCAAGGGGCGCTGAAGCCTCATGGAACCTTCCAGGAGAGTGGGGCGCAGTCGCTTCGACAACGGCTCGGCCCCTTCCTTGGAGGGCTCCGCCTCACCTTCCGGGCGAGAGGTCGCCTCCTCTTCAGCTGCGCCCTGGGACGAGGACTCGGTACCCCTCTTCGACCCGCGCGGGAGTCTGATGAAATCCCGCGCCTCGGAGTCCGACTCGGTGTGCTCCTCCTCGTCGTCGACCTCTTCCTCCTCGCCTTCGGTCATTTCCGGAGGCTCCTTCCCGGCGAGGGGGGGAAGGTGGTCAGCGATCTTCTGCCAGCGCTATAGCCGAATCAAAGGAACAAGTCAGAAAGGAAGAAACGCGGCCAAGCCGTGCGGAGTCACCATACAAAGCATTACCTGAGGCGCCGGGGTATCTTCGGAGTAGGGCTGCAGGCCGTCCTCGAAGGAGGTAAAGGTGGCCGTTGTCATCTTGGCGAGCGCCTTCCGGTACTCACTCTCGTCCCACTCGGTCGCTGTCGACCGGGTGTAGTCGTTCTGCCCCCGGTATTCCCACATGGGGTGAGCTCGGCACCGCAGGGGGATCAGCCGCCGGCCGAGCCAGCAGTTGTACATATTGACCGCCGTCAGGCCGCTATCCTTCAGCGCCTGGATCGCTTGGCGCATCTCCTTCACCACCTCCTCCTGCTCGCGCGGCAGCGACCGGACATTGAGGCGCCGCGGGATGCTGGGCTCGGGGCTGTACTGAGGAATGCAGACCTCGCCGGGGGGAGTGTACTCCTTGGCGTAGAACCAGAAGCGGCGCCACAGCGATTGCGCCTTCTTGGGGAGCGCCATGTCGATGAAGCTTTCCCCGGACTTCACCTGGAAGGTGATCCCACCGTTCGGGATGAGCGCCTCGCTGTTCTTGCTGGCCCGAGTCGCCCGCCCGTGGAAGATTGACACCCACAGTGGGAAGTAGGGCGGACAGCCCAAGTAGCATTCGCACAGCGCCACGAACAGTGAAATCTGTTGGACGCTGTGCGGCCCGAGGTCGGAGACCTTGATGCTGTAAAAAGCTAGCAACTGCCGGAGGAAATCGGAGGTGGGGAGAGCGAACCCGCGGTCAAGGAAGCTCAAGAAGATCACGAATTCCCCGGGCCGCGGGAGGGGTTCCACCTCGTTCGCCGGCGGAACTCGCCACCGCTCTTGCTTGAACTCCGGGATGACTCCGGAAGCGACGTACGGGAGGAGAGACTCCCGCGTGACCTTCGACTTGCCCCAGCCTTTCGCCGCCATGGATGCGTGTGGAGCTTGGAGTGAGGATGAGTTGAGGAGAAGATAAGAGAAGAATGCGGGGGAGTGGTGAACCCTAATCCCAGGGGCGACCCTTTATACCGCCCGCACTCGCCCAGATTAAGAATGAAATCCGTTCGTTAACTCGCCCCGGAATCGCCGCCCCGCAATCAACGGTCAAGATCTGCGCCGGCTCCGGCTGAATAGCCGTTAAGCTAGCCGTTAGCAGTCACGTCAGGACCAACGGTCAACAGCATGCAAACGGTTCGTGCCTCGGTCAACGTGAAATCTAGCCGTTGGCTCTTCCACGTGTCTCTATGGCGAATGCGCGCCGACTGGCAAACGACGACTGGCTGACGCCGACTGTCATACGCCAACTGGCAAACGACGACTGGCCTACGCCGACTGACTGACCAAGAATTGACGATTGGAGACTGGCGCCAAGCTTGCAACTTTATCTTCGGGAGCCCGGCGGCAATTCATCTTGATCCCTCACTGTGCCTCTCCAAGACTTGCTCTAGATCTGCGCTTCATCACCACCGCGCTCGGGGACTACTGATGGGGATATGCCCATAGGGGGTGGGTCGCCAGTCCCACTCGCCATGAAGACGAAGGCCCAGGAGGACCGCCAGTCGCCCAAGCGACTGGGCTCCGCGGCGACTGGGCCGTAACCCCAAGGGGGTGATCTACGCGACTAGATAAGGGAGATTACTTGCAAGAGGGTTAGCGGATCCCGGATTAGTAGCAACTGATACGATTCGGAGTTATCTCCATGTAACCCTAGATCGGGGGTGCCTATATAAACCCCTGAGCTTAAACCCTAGAGGACACCTTACTCGAGATCTAATTCCCCTTGTAAGCTCTCGGCGTAGCCGCCGACTGAGCCACCCCATTGTAATTCTCCACTGAGCAATAAAGATCTAGCAGGACGTAGGCCTTTTACTCTCCGGAGGGGCTGAACCTGGGTAAAACCCTTGCGTCTCTTGCACCTCGACCCGTAGATGGCGATGTTCCCTTCCCCTCGCATCAACGAAGTGCTACCCCCTGTAGCATCTGCCGTGGTCACATCCACGACAGCGGCGGGATGTAGTGCGGCGCAACACCAGAGATTCCGGCGCCAACGTGGAACCTACACAACACAACCAAAGTACTTTGCCCCAACGAAACAGTGAGGTTGTCAATCTCACCGGCTTGCTGCAACAAAGGATTAACTGTATTGTGTGGAAGATGATTGTTTGCAGAAAACAGTAGAACAGTATTGCAGTAGATTGTATTTCAGTATAGAGAATTGGACCGGGGTCCACAGTTCACTAGAGGTGTCTCTCCCATAAGATAAACAGCATGTTGGGTGAACAAATTACAGTTGGGCAATTGACAAATAGAGAGGGCATGACCATGCACATACATATTATGATGAGTATTGTGAGATTTAATTGGGCATTACGACAAAGTACATAGACCGCTATCCAGCATGCATCTATGCCTAAAAAGTCCACCTTCAGGTTATCATCCGAACCCCCTCCAGTATTAAGTTGCTAACAACAGACAATTGCATTAAGTATTGCGCGTAATGTAATCAGTGACTACATCCTTGAACATAGCACCAATGTTTTATCCCTAGTGGCAACAGCACATCCGTAACCTTAGTGGTTCTTGTCACTCCTCCAGATTCACGGAGACATGAACCCACTATCGAGCATAAATACTCCCTCTTGGAGTTACTAGCATCAACTTGGCCAGAGCATCTACTAATAACGGAGAGCATGCAAGATCATAAACAACACATAGACATAACTTTGATAATCAACATAACAAGTATTCTCTATTCATCGGATCCCAACAAACGCAACATATAGAATTACAGATAGATGATCTTGATCATGTTAGGCAGCTCACAAGATCCGACAATTAAGCACAATGGGGAGAAGACAACCATCTAGCTACTGCTATGGACCCATAGTCCAGGGGTAGACTACTCACACATCACTCCGGAGGCGACCATGGCGGCGTAGAGTCCTCCGGGAGATGAATCCCCTCTCCGCAGGGTGCCGGAGGCGATCTCCTGAATCCCCCGAGATGGGATTGGCGGCGGCGGCGTCTCAGTAAGGTTTTCCGTATCGTGGCTCTCGGTACTGGGGGTTTCGCGACGGAGGCTTTAAGTAGGCGGAAGGGCAGGTCAGGAGGCGGCACGAGGGGCCCACACCACAGGGCCGCGCGGCCAAGGGGGGGCCGCGCCGCCCTAGGGTGTGGCCACCTCGTGGCCCCACTTCGTCTCCTCTTCGGTCTTCTGGAAGCTTCGTGGCAAAATAGGACCCTGGGCGTTGATTTCGTCCAATTCCGAGAATATTTTGTTACTAGGATTTCTGAAACCAAAAACAGCAGAAAACAGCAACTGGCACTTCGGCATCTTGTTAATAGGTTAGTTCCAGAAAATGCACGAATATGACATAAAGTGTGCATAAAACATGTAGATAACATCAATAATGTGGCATGGAACATAAGAAATTATCGATACGTTGGAGACGTATCACCTGACAATGCCTTCGTCGCTGCAATAATCATTGAAAACAGTAGAACAAAACTCCATGTCATTGTCAGTACGAAGAAATTTAACTTTCTTTTATGTTTGCTTCTCTACCATAACTTTCCACTTTCTAAAAGCATCAAACACATCAGATTTATGTTTCAGAAAGAAAGGCCACACTTTTCTGGAGTAATCATCTATGATAGTAAGCATGTAATTTGCACCACCAAGAGAAGTCTTGCGGGAAGGTCCCCAAACATCAGCATGCACATAATCTACAATCCCTTTAGTGGTATGAACGGAAGCATTGAATTTAACTCT
This sequence comes from Lolium perenne, assembly GCF_019359855.2. Taxonomy (NCBI): domain Eukaryota; kingdom Viridiplantae; phylum Streptophyta; class Magnoliopsida; order Poales; family Poaceae; genus Lolium; species Lolium perenne. The sequence goes on from NW_027248984.1 coordinate 1,025,378, forward strand.
TTTATGCTTACCAAAAATGCAGTGCTCATAGAACTCAAACTTACTCAAATTGTAGCCATCTAGCAGGTTTCTCCTATGCAATTCTGCCATGCCATGTTCACTCATATGTCCAAGACGCATATGCCACAGTTTAGTTTTACCAGGTTCATCAGGAATAACAACAGCAGCAATACCAGATAAAGTGCTACCTCTAAGAACATATAATTTTGCAGAATTCATATCACAAATCATGTGAACTAGAGAACCTTTTGATACCTTCAGAACTCCGCGAGAACCGGAGTGTTTGTACCCATCAACATCAAGGGTACTGATAGAGATCAGATTTCTGGCCATGCCAGGTATGTGTCTCACATCTGTTAGAGTGCGTGTCATGCCATCATGCATCTTGATCTGAACGGAACCAATGTCCACGATCTCACGTGGGTTGTTATCTCCCATACGCACAACATCTCCACTCTGCACAAACTCATAAGAACTGAACCAATTTTTATTACAGTAAATATGAAACGACCATGCAGAATCAAGGATCCACTCATCATTACCAGAAACACAATTATCAAACACAACAAGGCAATCGCCACAATAATTATCACTGGAAACAACAGCAGCCTTACTGATAACCCACAAGTATAGGGGATCGCAGCAGTCTTCGCGGGTAGTAAAACCCAATTTATTGATTCGACACGAGGGGAGACAAAGAATACTTGAAAGCCTTAACAGCGGAGTTGTCAATTCAGCTGCACCTGGAAACAGACTTGCTCACAAGAGTTTATCAGTAGTAACAGTTTTGTAGCAGTAGCAGTAGTGAAATAACAGCAGCAGAGTAACAGAGACAGCAGTAGTAATTATAGTAAACAGCAGGATTAAAATACTGTAGGCACGGGGACGGATAATGGGCGTTGCATGGATGAGAGAAACTCATGTAACAATCAAAGCAGGGCATTTGCAGATAATAATAAAACGGTGTCCAAGTACAAAGCAATCAATAGGCATGTGTTCCAATTATAGTCGTACGTGCTCGCAATGAGAAACTTGCACAACATCTTTTGTCCTACCAGCCGGTGGCAGCCGGGCCTCAAGGGAATCTACTGGATATTAAGGTACTCCTTTTAATAGAGTACCGGAGCAAAGCATTAACACTCCGTGAACACATGTGATCCTCACATCACTACCATCCCCTCCGGTTGTCCCGATTTCTTTCACTTCGGGGCCATTGGTTCCGGACAGCGACATGTGTATATAACTTGCAGGTAAGATCATAAACAATGAATATCATGATGAAACAATAACATGTTCAGATCTGAGATCATGGCACTCGGGCCCTAGTGACAAGCATTAAGCATAACAAGTTGCAACAATATCATCAAAGTACCAATTACGAACACTAGGCACTATGCCCTAACAATCTTATACTATTACATGACCAATCTCATCCAATCCCTACCATCCCCTTCGGCCTACAGCGGGGGAATTACTCACACATGGATGGGGGAAACATGGCTGGTCGATGGAGAGGCGTCGGTGGTGATGATGGCGATGATCTCCTCCCATTCCCCGTCCCGGCGGAGTGCCAGAACGGAGACTTCTGGCTCCCGAGACGGAGTTTCGCGATGTGGCGGCGTTCTGGAGGGTTTCTGGTGACTTCGACTTCCTGGTCGCGATTTTTAGATCGAAACCCCTTAAGTAGTCCAGAGGAGGGCGTCGGAGGCCGGCCGAGGGGGCCACACGCTAGAGCCGCGCGCCCCCCTCCTGGGCCGCGCCGCCCTATGGTGTGGGGCCCTCGGGCCTCCACCTGGCTTGCCCTTCTAGCTTCGTGAGTCTTCTGGAAAAATAAGACCTTTCGCATAAATTCCGAGGATTTTCCTGAAAGTTGGATTTCTGCACAAAAACGAGACACCAGAACATTTCTACTGAAAACAACGTTAGTCCGCGTTAGTTGTATCCAAAACACACAAATTAGAGGCAAAACAATAGCAAAAGTGTTCGGGAAAGTAGATACGTTTTGGACGTATCAACTCCCCCCAAGCTTAGCTTATTGCTTGTCCTCAAGCAATTCAGTTAACAACTGAGCGATAAAAGAACTTTCACGAACACATTTGTTCATATGATGTAAATATTCTCATGCTATGGCTAACACTTAGGCAGTTCATAATAAGATACATGCAAATAAGATCATCTAATAGGTATGTCAATCATGGAAAGGTACCAACAATTAATAATAAGCATCATGAATCGTGTCTATAAGCAGGATTGCAATGTTCATAAAAGAGTATGATAAAGTGGTATCTCGCTTGCCCATATTTGATCAGCAAAACATAAATGCTCAGGCACCTCTGAAGTTCACAGAAAGACTAGAAATAGTGATTGTCAAAGATAAAAGCATCAAAGTTATACCGCAATCAATCATATTTTGAGACAAGCATATTATACTAAGAATGACAGTTGTGCTCTCAAGAAAGTGCTCAAAGAAAAGATGGAGACACAACATAAAAGTAAAAGATTGACCCTTCGCAGAGGGAAGCAGGGATTAACATGCGCTAGAGCTTTTCATTTTTAAAACAGGAGTAAAATTATTTTGAGAGGTGTTTGTTGTTGTCAACGAATGGTAATGGGTACACCAACTACCTCGCCAACCGGACTTTCAAGAGAGGCTCCCATGAAGGACGTTATCTCTACCAGCAAGGTAGATCATCCCTCTTCTCTTTTGTTTACACACGCATTTTAGTTTTATTATGAGTGACACTCCCCCCAACCTTTGCTTACACAAGCCATGGCTAACCGAATCCTCGGGTGCCTTCCATAAATCACATACCTTGGAGGAGTGTCTATTTGCAAAATTAAGTTGCTTACTGATGAATCAGAGCAAAACAAGTGAAGAGAATTATTAATGAAGTTTGATTAATCAGGGCTGGGAACCCCATTGCCAGCTCTTTTTGCAAAATTATTGGATAAGCGGATGTGCCACTAGTCCATAATGAAAGTCCGTAAAGAGTAAATGACAATGTTGAAAGTTAAACACCACATACTTCCTCATGAGCTATGAAACATTAACACAAATTGAGAAGCATTTTGAAGGTTTAAAGGTAGCGCATGAGAATTTACTTGGAATTGTTTGAAATGCCATGCATAGGTATTTATGGTGGACACTTTGGAACAACTTGGTTTTCAGGTGTTTGGAAGCACGAGCAGCATTCCCGCTCAGTACAAGTGAAGGCTAGCAAAAGACTAGGGAGCGACAAATCGAGAGAGCAGTAACTGTCATAATCATGCTTGCAGCAAAATAAATTAACGGAGGCATAAAAGTGATACAAGAACTCTGAAACAATGTAAATCATAGAGGCTTAATTGACTTTTGTTCAGTCATATGCATGTGTGAGCATGTGCCAAGTTAATTCAAATGAATTATTCAGAGGAGGATACCATAATGTCATACCTACTTATGAATAAAACAATGCAAGCAAACATCCATGACATGCTACTCATATTAATAAATTGGAGCTAAACATGAGAGATCATGAACTACTAAACTTTCTTAAATGACATATACCTCACATGAACCAACTAAGCATGCTCACATGGATGAGTATATGTACAAAAATGAAAACAAATAGAGTTCATACCAGCCTCTCACCACAATCCAATTGTCGTAGATCATCATTATTGCCTTTCACTTGTGTAGCTTGGATAATATGAAATGAAAACCATGCTCCAGCCACCGAAGACCATTGAACTCATAATGAACTTTACAAACCAAAAAAGAACAGCAAATATTTTTGGTGTTTTCGAATTGGAAACAAGAACAAAATTTAAAGGAAACAAGCAAACAAAGCAAAATCTTTTTGGGTTTTCTTGTAGCAAACTAACAATAGCAAATAAAGCAAAATAAATGCAAGAAACCAAAGCAAACAAAGGAGGAAAAGAAACAACAGAAATATTTTTGGTCTTTTTGTGTTTTGGGAAGGAAACAAAGCAAAAACAAGAAATGGAAAACTAGAAAAGTCACATAAACACAAAGCAGCAGAAATTCGTCAAACTTGACAGCAGTACAGTACTCGATTTTTAAGAAATTCTTCCACTGATCAAATCGAAAAGTGTTAAACTAATGAAAGTTAGATAACAACCTGGGGAACATGCACAAAAATTGGCTTCGCAAAATATAGTTCTAGCTATTTTTGAGAATTTTTTCGGTAACAGCCCAGAATCTGTTTTCAGGCAGCACTTCCCCAAATATCATCTTCCTCTCATTAGAAAACTACTCAAAGAAACTAAACAAGTATGTACAAGTATCCAGCAACCATAATATGCAAAGAATGAGTGATGCCGGTATACCTCCCCCCAAGCTTAGGCTTTTGGCCTAAGTGGAGTTCAACCCCATCGAGGGTCGCTGTTCCGCGCCGGTGGATCCCGCATGGCGTAGTCATAGTGAGGTCCCCGTGCAGAAGAGAAGCGTGGAGGCTCCACATGTCCAAAATGTTGATGTGAGGAACTTGCTGCATCGGATGACGAGTCGAGGTGTTCCTCCGCCTCCGTGTTGTCTCTTGCATGATGGCCTTCCCCCTCTATGTACGCATTCAGCGCACCTTCCGTGACTGACCAATCCTCCCTGGAATCAAGGTTAAATAGAACAGGCGCAGGTAATCTTACTAGTTTTTCAGTTTTCTTAGTTATTCTCCAAGCTTTCTTATAAAATGTCATCTTGTAGAATAGGTTACCCAAATTAGATGAATCAGAAACAAATTCATGTTTAATCATAGAGACTATGTCAAGTTTTTCTATGGAAAGTTGAATATCAAGATGATGAGGTTCTACACCATGCAAGGCTAGTAAACGAGAGGCGATGAGACCTCCACAAATTCCGCCTTTCTCACGGTTAGTAGCAAGTCTGTAGGCTATCAATGCACCCAGATTATAAGCCATATTGCTTTGCAGTGCAGCAGCTAGAAAAGCTAAATCCTGAACAGATAATTTACTACCATTCTTTCTAGCAAGAACGCATTTAGTAATGAAATAAGCAAAGTAGCGGATAGCTGGGAGTTGAATGCTACTGATTTTACCACCATCCTCTGAGAAACTCCTTCCATGACAAATCATCTCGAAGAGGTTTAAGAGCTCTCGCGGCGATCCCCTTATCTTCTCGCATGATCCCCATTGCGGTACTCTAATTGCTATACAAAAATCATTGAATGGCAAGTTGACAGTTTTATTATAAATCTTGTACTGAACCATGGGGTTAGATTGCGACCAATTGAACTTAAAATCCTGCACAACAGACATAGTCAATTTTGCATATTGGCATGGTTCTCCGTCAACAAAATCATTCAACCCTGCACGAGAAATTAGATTCTGAACGTCTCCCAAGATTCCTGCACTTCTCATGAAATCTGTGCACGGGTAGTAAGAGGGGTATACTCCCTCTTCGCGGTTCACTCTCATGACTTGTTGCACCTCCAATTCTTGTTGGTTTAGTTGATGTCTATTCCACTCCATTTTCTGAAATTTTCAACAAACAATATAAAATTTGATTTGATGACATATAATTGAGGGAAGCTACTATAGGAACTTGCTAGAGTACTAATCATGCATCAAAACTAGTTTATACATCTTAGAACAAGCATGCAAGCTCACTAAACATGTTACCTACAGCAGCAAAATATTCAAGATATACTCAACCAAACAAAATTCTACTTGGATAATCGGAGGAGTCACATACCGGAGAGCAAATGTGCCAAATTTCAGACAGAAATCTGGGCTGAGCAAAGAGATCGAGAAATCCTGAGCTCTTGAGCAAAAACACGAGTGAGAGAAAGCTGGTGCTGATTTTTTCGGGAGAGAGAAGAGTGTGGGAGGAAGAGATGCTAAAGTGGGGCAAAGGGGGACCCACACACCAGGGTGGCACGGCCCCCTTGCTGGCCGCGCCGACCTGTGAGGTGCCACCCTGGGGTGCCCCACTGGTCATCCCCAGGTGCTCCCAGGTGCATTTTCGAAAAATAAGACCAACGGTATAATTTTTGTGAATTTTTGAAAACTTTGAAAAAATGCACATTTCTGGGTATTAAGTTTATTATTACTGGCCAAGAATTTTTTTTGAAATCTCTAATTAACTAAGGAACTTTGCAAATCAAAAGTGCTACAGCAAGTAAAGCAAGTGGAGGAATAAAGAGATGTTGTTTACCTCCTCTATGCATATAAAAAGTATTTGTTAACAAGGTTGATCAAGTCTTGCCACCAAATAAATTTACATAGCATAAGAAGAAATAAACCTCAAATCAATCATGTTACCTTGAATTGTATTGATATGGATCCAATCATAAGACTTTGATATCCTTCTTTAGGCTCATATATAGGGCAATCAATAGTCCCCACTTTGATAGTTCTCACATTAGAGATAGTATTGACTCCACATACTTTATCAATCCTCTTGGGGAAATAGACGGTATGCTCCTTATCATCAACATTAAAAGTAACCTTTCCTTTATTGCAATCAATAACAGCCCCTGCGGTGTTAAGAAAAGGTCTCCCAAGAATAATAGACATATTATCATCTTCCGGCATTTCCAACACAACAAAATCAGTTAATATCAAGCAGTTATTAGTAACTTGAACAGGAACATCCTCACATATACCAACAGGAATAGCAGTAGATTTATCAGCCATTTGCAAAGATATATCAGTAGGTATCAACTTATCTAAATAAAGTCTCTTGTAAAGAGAAAAAGGCATAACACTAACACCGGCTCCCAAGTCACATAGAGCAGTTTTAACATAATTATTCTTAATAGAACAAGGAATAATAGGTATACCTGGGTCGCCCAACTTCTTTGGAACTTTGCCATTGAAAGAGTAATTAGCAAGCATAGTGGAAATTTCCTCATTGGGGATTTTCCTTTTGTTAGTAACAATATCTTTCATATACTTTGAATAAGGAGGCAATTTAATAGCATCAGTCAAAGGGATTTGCAAGAATAAAGGTTTCATCCAATCACAAAATTTATTATAGTGTTCTTCTTCCTTTGATTTTAGTTTCTTAGCAGGAAAAGGTATTTGCTTTTGCACCCAAGGTTCCCTCTCATTACCATGTTTCTTAGCAATAAAATCTTCTTTAGTATACTTTTTATTTTTAGCATGCTTTTGAGGTTCATCTTCAACCTCTTCTTTATCAGAAGCATTATTCTTATCATTATCATTATCATTATCATGTTCATTACCACTTTCAGTTTCAGCATCGGAAATAGAAATACTATTAGGATCATTAACAGGTTCAGAGGATTCTACAACATTTTTATGTTTCTTCTTCTTTTTCTTAGAAGGAGCACTAGGTTCAATGCGTTGAGAATCTTGTTCAATTCTTTTGGGATGCCCTTCAGGATATAGAGGATCCTGGGTAGAGACACCACCTCTAGTTGTTACTTCATAAGCATGTTTCTCTTTAGAATTATTTTTTAATAAGTCATTTTGCACTTTAGTGAGTTGATCAATTTGAGTTTGAATCATTTGAAAATGTTTAACAAGCATCTTAACATCATTGGAGGTTCTCTCCACAATATCATGCAAATTGCTAATAGCTTGAGAATTTTCCATTAGGTGATTCTCTACTCTCATATTAAAATTTTCTTGCTTAACAATATAATTGTCAAACTCATCTAAGCATTGAGCAGGAGGTTTTGAATACGGAATATCTTCCCTAGTAAAGCGTTGAAGGGAGTTTACCTCAATCATGGATGAAGGGGGAATTATCTCGCATATATCTTCTATGGGAGGTAGATTCTTCACATCTTCGGATTTAATACCTTTCTCCTTGAGAGACTTCTTGGCTTCCCTCATATCTTCATCATTCAATTTAATTAAACCCCTCTTCTTCAATATTGGCGTTGGAGTTGGTTCAGGTGTAGTCCAATCATCATAATTCCGGCCTATTTTAGCCAATAATTCTTCAGCTTCGTCTGGAGTTCTTTTCGTGAAAACACAACCAGCACAACTATCCAAATATGCCCTAGACTCAACGGTTAGTCCACTATAGAATATATCAAGTAAATCATGTTTTTCTAAATCATGTCCAGGTCGAGCTCTGATAAGAGAACAAAATCTTGCCCAAGCCTCAGGCAATTTCTCTTCATCTCCCTGGTCAAATCTATAAATTTTCTGTAAAGCAATATGTTGAGCACTAGCAGGAAAGTATTTTCGAAAGAAAACATCACGCAAATCAGTCGGACTTTTAATAGAACCAGGAGGAAAATTATTATACCAAGTTTTAGCATCATCCTTTAATGAGAAAGGAAAAATTTTAGCGACAAAGTAAGTACGCATCTTGACATCATCAGAAAACAAGCTACTCATAGAAGAAAGTTCAATCATGTGTTCTACAGCACTTTCTTTTTCAGTACCACAAAAGGGTGCTTTCTCTACAATAGCTATATGAGATAGATCAAGAGAAAAATCATAATCTTTATCCTTAATGCATATAGGAGATGTGGCAAATTTAGGATCAGGAGATAGCTTATGTCTAACAGTATATTGTGTGAGAAACTTTTTAATTTTACTTGCATCAGCAGTAGCATTGCATCTATTAATAAAATCATCATTAAGCTCCACATAATCTTCATCAGGATCATCACTAGAATAATCAAGTTCAGGTGAATTAACAGGTGTAGTAGCATTAGGAGTTTCAGTATTTTCAATTTGTCTAGACCTAGCAATTGTAGCATCTAGAAAAGATCCCAATGAACCACTATCATCAAGCACAGCAGAAACATTATCAATATTATGAGAGTTTTCAGATTCAGCAGAAGTACCAGCAAGTGAAGCTTGTGGCGGTGAAACAAGTGGACTTATCACAGATGGTGAATCAAGAGTAGCAGAGGTACTCAGAGTTGTACCTTTTCTTGTAGTGGATGGTAATATGGCAACTTTAGGATCGCGAGTTTTACCCATGATGGAGAATTTGCAGCGAACAATATCAATCCAAGTGAACTTCCAAATAAAGCTATGCTCCCCGGCAACGGCGCCAGAAAACAGTCTTGATAACCCACAAGTATAGGGGATCGCAGCAGTCTTCGCGGGTAGTAAAACCCAATTTATTGATTCGACACGAGGGGAGACAAAGAATACTTGAAAGCCTTAACAACGGAGTTGTCAATTCAGCTGCACCTGGAAACAGACTTGCTCGCAAGAGTTTATCAGTAGTAACAGTTTTGTAGCAGTAGCAGTAGTGAAATAACAGCAGCAGAGTAACAGAGACAGCAGTAGTAATTATAGTAAACAGCAGGATTAAAATACTGTAGGCACGGGGACGGATAACGGGCGTTGCCTGGATGAGAGAAACTCATGTAACGATCAAAGCAGGGCATTTGCAGATAATAATAAAACGGTGTCCAAGTACAAAGCAATCAATAGGCATGTGTTCCAATTATAGTCGTACTTGCTCGCAATGAGAAACTTGCACAACATCTTTTGTCCTACCAGCCGGTGGCAGCCGGGCCTCAAGGGAATCTACTGGATATTAAGGTACTCCTTTTAATAGAGTACCGGAGCAAAGCATTAACACTCCGTGAACACATGTGATCCTCACATCACTACCATCCCCTCCGGTTGTCCCGATTTCTGTCACTTCGGGGCCATTGGTTCCGGACAGCGATATGTGTATACAACTTGCAGGTAAGATCATAAACAATGTATATCATGATGAAACAATAACATGTTCAGATCTGAGATCATGGCACTCGGGCCCTAGTGACAAGCATTAAGCATAACAAGTTGCAACAATATCATCAAAGTACCAATTACGGACACTAGGCACTATGCCCTAACAATCTTATACTATTACATGACCAATCTCATCCAATCCCTACCATCCCCTTCGGCATACAGCGGGGGAATTACTCACACATGGATGGGAGAAACATGGCTGGTCGATGGAGAGGCGTCGGTGGTGATGATGGCGATGATCTCCTCCAATTCCCCGTCCCGGCGGAGTGCCAGAACGGAGACTTCTGGCTCCCGAGACGGAGTTTCGCGATGTGGCGGCGTTCTGGAGGGTTTCTGGCGACTTCGACTTCCTGGTCGCGATTTTTAGATCGAAACCCCTTAAGTAGTCCAGAGGAGGGCGTCGGAGGCCGGCCGAGGGGGCCACACGCTAGGGCCGCGCGCCCCCCTCCTGGGCCGCGCCGCCCTATGGTGTGGGGCCCTCGGGCCTCCACCTGGATTTCCCTTCTGGCTCCGTGAGTCTTCTGGAAAAATAAGACCTTTCGCATAAATCCCGAGGATTTTCCTGAAAGTTGGATTTCTGCACAAAAACAAGACACCAGAACAGTTCTGCTGAAAACAGCATTAGTCCGCGTTAGTTGTATCCAAAACACACAAATTAGAGGCAAAACAATAGCAAAAGTGTTCGGGAAAGTAGATACGTTTTGGATGTATCACCTTACCATCACCCCTAGATTTGTTTTTCGGTTGGTAAGTACCGTGACTTTTCTCTTTGTTCTGCAACTTCCAACAATCATCAATATTGTGGCTAGTTTTCTTACAATACTTGCATAACTTACCATATCATCCCTTGGACTTTGCGCGACCTCTGTCGATCTTACTCTTACCTCTGTTGTAGTTGTTGTTTCTGTTCTCGGTCCTGCCTCGGACCTGCAGTGTTTCTGCCTTAGATGACGAACCCTCTGCCTGCACCATAGATTTCATCTTTTCCCTCTGCTGGAGGGCCTCATAAACTTCGGCACGGGTTAGTTCATCACGGCTGTATAACAAGGTGTCTCGAAAATACGCAAAAGAATTAGGCAGTGAGACTAACAGTATAAGAGCGAGATCCTCATCATCATAATTTACCTCCATGGACAGCAAATCAGAAACGATCTGTCTAAAGATCGATAGGTGATTCATCATTGACGCACCTTCTTGCAGCTTGTGCGAGAACAACTTCATCTTCACGTGCATCTTACTGGTTAGATCTTTGGACATGCAGATCGATTCCAGTTTCAACCACAGCGCCGCTGCGGATTTCTCAGCCAGCACTTCCTGCAAGATATTGTTGGATAGATGAAGCTGAATTAATGAAAAAGCCTTACGGTCTTTCCTCTTTTCATCGTCGGTCCAGATCTTGGCATCTTTCTTGCCAAATCCATCAAGAGCTTCATGCAGATCAGAAGATTGGGTCAGGATCGCCCTCATCTTCACTTGCCACAGAGAAAATCTCGTGGTATAATCCAGCTGCGGTAGATCGAACTTCAAGGAAGACATGTCGCAAAACCCTAGATTGAAACACGGGCTCTAATACCACTTGTTATAAAAGCGACAAGCAAATAACGAAGAACGATAAAGGTAAACGCAGCGGAGACACAAGATTTAACGTGGAAAACCCCTTTCAACAGAGAAGGGGAAAAACCACGGGCGCCAGCCAGCAAAACTTCACTATATCGGGGAGTGTTTACAAATGTCGTGGGTTATCTTATAATTTGATAAACCCTAGCCGGCAGCTTACAAGATGTATATATAGGTAGTGCCAACGATCCGTACCGTACCGCGGGGGCTACCGCCCCCCGCACCCCCCTTCGCAGGCGTCCCTGCAGGGCACGACGTATGAGCTAACTTCATACTCCGCTACGCTTCGGCCCAAGCCTACCGGCGACGGGCCTCACTCTGCTCGTCAGAAGTTAGCCTCCCTTTAGTATATGAATTTGGATCACAATATAGCAGACACACATAGGGTGGCGGTGCTATCTGGCGTCGATGACATGCTTGTCAAGATTCAATAACGATGATGGCTTTAGAAATATGTGCATGAGGTGCTCGCTGAGAGTCTGCTGGACCGGATGTGTGCCCTGGTTCGCCATAAGATGACTCGGTGATGTTCCGGGTGCCTAGATGATGGGATTTTTTGTATGGTTTTAGGGCATAAAGCCTTGATGCCATGCTGCATGCATGATCTTTACCCATTGTTGAGCTTCTAGGTGTTGTGTGTTGATTTCAGGTTGTTTGATATATGCTCGTACAAACTCTTTGTTGAATAAAAGCTGATCCATCTTTTGAACATGGAAGCCGAGGCCTCCACCTCCTCTTTTTAAAAGCATCATATAAGTAAAGATAAATTAGCTTCCACAATGTTTAATATTAGTGAATGGAGGATATTTAGTAACAGTATAATGGAACGAGTTAGGAGCCCTCACAGCGCTTTGGAGACATGTACCGTCCGATCTGATCCATCTACGTTCCAGATCGTTGCACTACCGAAGCTTGCCGACTCATTAATTCGCAATAACTAGGTCGACCAACATTGAAGGGCGGCTACGCCGCGGGTTGAGCAGGGCATTCTCTGGTTGATCGGGCTGAAACGTGGAACTCTCAAACAGGCTAACATGTTTGTACCCAAGGCCCGTTCGCTCTCTCTCTCTCTCTCTCTCTCTCTCTCTCTCTCTCGCTCCTTTCCTATTCTGTTCCTCTTCCTGCAACAGATGTGATGCATACGCGCATGGCGGCGGCAAGGTACCGGCAGTGCATGAGGCCAAATCCTTCCATAATTTCGTTCCGAATGTCGATCCTAATTTAGGTGTCCATGTCTCTTATTCGTTCAACCGGCCTGACCCAGATCTTGATCTCTTTATCCTCTTCACACAGACAATTTGCACCATCGATTTCGACCTCTACCTGCAGCACCCACCGCGACTAGCTAGCTTGCCCGACGGAGATGCCGCTAGACTCGGCATTCCCTGGCGCACTGTTGTCCAACGCCCTGGCGCCCTTCCTCATTCCCTCCACGCCGGCGGTTCCTCCCCTGCAGGTACAGCTGGCCTGACCCCCTTGTGTGATATGCTTACTTAATCCCCTGGCAACCACCAGCCCTATTTGCAGGAGATTGAAGTACTTTGGTAGGGACTAAAGATAAGATAAGAAAAAAATTGATTGCTAGACTATCATATTTGTTACAGCACCTACTCTGAATGTTTTAGTCGTTGAATCCTGATTCCAAGCCAATCTATATTAGTGCCATTTTTTATTTTTGCTACTCCCTCCGATCCATATCATTTGCCACTAAAATAGATGTATCTACAATTAGAATGTGTCTAGATACATCTATATTAGTGTAACTAATATGAATCGGAGGGAGTATAATAAGATAGTGTACTAAATTATTGTATACTGAAAGAAGTTAGAGAACATAAATGAATGTCAATATTGCATCTTTCTCTCACCGAAATCAGTTAATGGTACTATGGTAGTCACTGAACCAGCAATATAGTTGCGCTATTTCAGATCAATTGAGAATTTTTCTTACACTGATTGAATTAATCTATCTTGCAGCCACTTGCATCATCCCCAAGATGCTCCCTGTTGCCAGATGCATCTGCACCGCGCCGAATCTGAAGGTGGTGCTGTAGATCCGCGATAACAAGCAGATGTATAGCAATAGCAAGAATTTTACTTTTGCAAGTTCCACAACTCCCTTGTTTTTCTGGAAAAATTACCCTTAAAAATTCTAACTTTTGACTGTATGGTCTGATTGTATGTATTTAGTAGCCAGTGATAGATATTGATTTGATTAGCGCATTCCAATCACTAATCTATTTCTTTGAATTCAGTTTACTGGTCAAGTTTGCCCCTCGAGAAAATGGGTTATGCATGGAGAACTGGCCTTGAGGTAACACATATTGCCGTAGTTGTTTCCACATACCGTTCTAACATTTTACATTTGGTCAAATAACGGAACTACTGTTTGTCCATTTTTACACATCCTGCAAATTAAGAAGAAATGATTATTAAATGTCTGCTACTTCCAGGGAATGTTCGTTTGTTGTTCTTTTTTATCCATCTTGATTTATTGTAGCAGATTATAGAAGTTAATATGATGGTTATCTATCGACGTTATCCTCTTGTCTTTTTCTACTGTACACCTCATGTTCAAGATGTGCACCTGATAAAATTGGAACGATACAATCAATAGAAAAAGGCATGCTGCTGGTTTATTTTAGAATTTTAGGTTAGATAATGGAGATATCTACTATGCAAGTTTAACTTGTTTCCAGAATAAGTAATAGGTTTGGGCTGGGACATGTCAATTAGAGCCTATACTTTAACATCATTATATACCAGGAAGACCTCTTTCTCTTAGAGATGATCTTTGTTGGTGGTTTCTACAGAAAGAATACAATGCCTATTTGTTTTGTTGTCTCTACAAGAATATGCAAGATATCAGGAGAAAAGCAGGTCTTACACACGACTATTCTTATGTAGACAATTCTACAGTCCTAGCAGAAATTATCTAAATTACTGGCTAGGAATAAAATATAATTGCTCACAGACTCAAGTTTTTCATATGGCATATGCAGGGAAATGAAGGAAAAGTTCACTTCCTTATGTCACTATTACATATTTACATATCTCATGCAAGATAAGCAACTAGACCACTTCAGCTACACAAACTTTGGATAATCTCTTATAGAAGTATGATCATCTAATTTGCGAGCTATCAAAATCTACGAGGCATTGTCTCAAACTCAAACCAAAAAGCTGCAAGTTCATAATAAACCAGAAGTCTCATAAGTGCACATATCAAGCAGTAGTTTGTAACTATTCTCTTAAAGGTGAGTTCATATACATCTCACATATAAATTGTGCTCTCTGTAACTAAGTACGTAAAAACTTTCCAAAAGCATTTGTTTTCTCGGATTAATCACCAAAACTGAAAAATAGAATTTAGGCTTTATATGCATTTGATTTAACTGAAAATGGGAGCTTAGTTTTTTCAACTTTCCAGCGTATCTGCTACTTCTATCTCATTCCCAGTTCTGTAAGATAGCATTTGCATTGTGATAAAATACGTATGATAAGTAATAGTACGGTAAGCTCTGTAAACAATATTTTGGTATTATGTTAGTTCTGTGACATAAAATGCATATTTGACTGCTGGATAAGTAGTTCAAGCATTTCAATAGGCATAGATTTGGTATCTACATCATGCTATGTTCTGGTACTATTTTACAAAATATATTTGAAAGGTTTACGGAAATGGTCACTGTATATAGATATCTATTTTATAAGTATTTATTCTCAGCAATTACAAGAACACCTTTCTGGATCTAAAATGAGGTTTTAATTCATTCGACGTTCACAAGGTTGCTTTTCTATTTTGATGGAAAAAACAGGAAGAGAAGCTATGCCTGCACTTAGCATGGTTGTTGTGAAATTAGCAACCTGGTGTTTCTTGTATTGTCCTGCCATCTACAATGGTCTAGCGATCTGCTCACTTCACATCTTGGGTATAAACATATTGAGTCTTTCATAAGTCACTTATGAAAGACTCGATATGTTTATACCTTCGTAAATAAGTGACTTATAAGCGATCTGCTCACTTCACATCTGTGATCAAACACCTATTGCATATTGCTCCATTGTTTCTTGTGCAATGTTCTGTCTATCAATGATTTGATGGATGGAACTATGATTCATACTCACTATTAAGACCTCACAACCAGACTGAAAAATTCAAGTAGTTTTTAAATAAAAAAATTCTTCCTTCCAATTTAGTTTGCCTAAAAGACAACTTTTTTCTCTCAATTTTGTCGAATCATTACACTGATTCACTAAATGATTATCAAGTGGTTCTTATTCGAAGAACCCTTGGCCATTATGAATCGCGATTGTATGGCCAACCATTGTGGATAGAATGCTAGATGCCCGGGACCACGTTACTATTGTTTCTTTCTCCTCCTTCATATTTACCTTTTCTATTTTTGCCAATAAATGATGAGCTACAAAAGGATTCATTTTTTTCCGTGTGGTTTCATTCCGTCGTGTTGATTTTTGTGATATTATACATCAAGCTATGAACATATACCTTTGCACTATCTACATCCAGACATTTTATCAAAATATTCAAGGTTCCTCAAATATTTATATTTTCTAATTATTACAAACAAATCCATGTTCTCTAGCATCGTGTATTTATACTATTAATATTTTATCGTAAAATGGACGGGCGCGGCAACGCGCGCCATCATGGTCTAGCTAGTATATATATAAAGTAAGGTGATGTTATTTGATTGAGAATTAAGTTAGTTCTAGTTCAACTATGAAGTACCCGCGTCCATCAAATAAAGAACTTAAAAAGCTTGATTATCTCCGTACTAGGTAAATGGCTCACATTCAAGGAATAAGACGGTCGAGCTCACATTTAAGGAATATAAGATGGCCGGTTTATCTTACCTAAAAGTCCAACTGACTTTTCTTATGAAATCAATCGCCAAATCATTTGGTGTGGAATAAACCGATTTTTTTTTAATTTGCTCTGCAGTCGTGTACATCTTTTTTCTGCATATGCAATTTTTTCAATACTAGCTGCACATTTTCTCGAAAGAAAAAGTTGCATATCTATATATTTTATAAAGAATTTTTTACTCGATTCTTTAACTAACATGCAAGGTAACATATCATCTATTCTTCTAACTAACGTATTTTCATCTCACTGGTATTCATTAATGACGGTCTATTTCTATATCCAAGCTATCTACATTGTTTATTCTTCCAGTCATCTAATTGTCCACATTATTAATGTTTAGCTGTCAAATCCACAATCATTTGGGGTCGAGTAAATTTAGCCTCTCCATCATTGTGACCAACTAAATATTATGTATTCTGCAGAAAACTTTATTTCCATGCATCTTATACGTACCTTTCATTTACAAAAAAGAATCTCCAAATAGATTTTCTCCCTGCAGCATGCGGTTGTGCTTCTAGTTTCTAAAAAGTAGAAGTAATTTTTTAATGCATATTTTTTTGATAAAAAATATATTAATATTCCGAAGATATCAATTACACTCGGCTTCACACCAACAAAGTGTCACGAAAGACATCTAGGATACACACAACTTGAAAAAGAAAGCTAAACATGAAAGAAAAATGAGCGTGCCATAATGATCAATTCTCTCAACAGCAGCACCAACCACCACCAAAAATAACACCCGAAATACAAAATATCTCCAAAAGAGACGCCACTAAGAACAAAATAGTGTACAAGAGACATTGTTGTACGATTCAAGATCTTAGATTTTCACTCGAGAGAAGTCTTCAGCAAGGCCATTTCTGTACACAACCAATGAAAATCAGACCTTAGGCTTTCACCTTGAACACTCGAGGAGAAGCACCAAAAATGAAAACCTCCAATGCTATCGCCCCCACTTTCCACTGCTGCTCCTGGACGTTATCAAACATCAGGATCGCATGTGTCATGTCCAGAGTAGGCGGGAAAGTTCCACAAGCAAAATCCAAGCACCAAACTGTGAAGCAAAGCTTCCATCACCTCCAAGGTCCCATCGGCCATTACTAGTCCTCCAATCCCATCCATCAAGACCTTCTCCACCGATATTTACACCATGGAAATTGAGATATACCTCTTGTCCCATAGTGTTAACAAACTGTGGAGCTTCATGTTGCTTCCTCATGAACCCGTGTAGGCTAATGTGGACGCGCATGACCGGGGTCTATCAGATATGAGTATCTAGGGTGTTATGATAGTCCGCGAAGGAATTCAATGGTAGTTCCAAAACACGTCGACGGTCAGATATAGGAGGACCAATTAGACAGATCGTTGCCGTGATGCGAGGAAGGCACTAAGACCGCCACCTTCAATAGGCAGAACGACAACTCCCCATGCTAGTGCCCAACGATGGACTCGAGATCTCAGCGGGCACCACCGCGAGCACCCGCACCACGCGGAGATAACGAGCTGAACCGAACTGAGCCCCCAAACCAACCATCGTGCCGCCCTAATGGCCACAACGGCCGCCAAAGTTGGCTAGGAAGTTCGGGGCCGCCGCGTCATCATCTATCGCCGCTGAAAGAGCCAAGCCATTCAGGACCGCCATGAAGCCCCGATCGAAGATCCCACCACGTGAGAAGGAGGACCCCCCCCCCCCCCCCCCGCCACCACCACCGATCGCATGAGGGGATGAGAGCCCGCCACCACCCTCAGCCTACGGCCTTTGACCGACGGTGTCTGATTGTGTGTGCTCTTAGTACACTAAAACGCTGTTGGGGAACCCCAAGAGGAAGGTGTGATGAGCACAGTAGCAAGTTTTCCCTCAGTACGAAACCAAGGTTTAATCGACCAGTAGGAGAAAGGTGTGACTTCTGAAGGTGTTGCTGGTTGACTAGTGGCAGGGCACACTACCGGTGTCAGCAACAACGTGCAACCTACACACAACACAACCAAAGTACTTTGCCCCAACTTACAGTAAGGTTGTCAATCTCACCGGTTTCCTGAACGCAAAGGATTAGACGTATCAAATGGAAGGAGATGTTTGTAGAAAGTAAACAGAATATGATTGCAGTTGAATTTATCAGTAAAGGAAATAGGACCGGGGTCCACAGCTCACTAGAGGTGTCTCTCCATAAATAAATAGCATATTGGGTGAACAAATTACAGCTGGGCAATTGACAGAATATCGATCATACATGACAAGATGATTACTATGATATTTGGTATTGGGCATTACAACATAATACATAGAACATAATCCAACTGCCTCTATGACTAATAATCCACCTCCAGGTTAGCGTCTGCACCCCTTTCATTATAAAGTTGCAAGCAACAGACTATCGCATTAAGCAATATGTGTAAAGTAAATAATAGAATTACCCTCGGATAAAACATTGTTGTTTTCTCCCTAGTAGAAACAATACATCTACAATCTTAGAAGTTATAAAGTCACTCTCCCAGAAAACTAGAGGTATTAACCTACTATCGAGCATAAATACCCCCTCTTGGAATCACAAGTATCCACCTGGCGAGAGTTTCTACTAGCAACGGAGAGCATGCCAGATCTCAAATAACATATGACATGAATATATAATCAATCTCAACATCGTATTCAACATTCATCGGATCCCAGCAAACCAAACATATAGGATTACATAAAGATGATCTTGATCATGTAGGGCAGCTCACAAGATCGATACACGAAGCACAAAGTGGAGAAGACAACCATCTAGCTACTACTATGGACCCATAGTCCACAGATGAACTACTCACGCATCACTTCGGAGGCGGGCATGGCGATGTAGATGCCTCCGGCAATGATTTCCCCCTCCGACAGGGTGCCAGGTAGAGCTTCAGAACCCCCCGAGATGGGTTCTGCGATGGCAGCCGCGACGGAAGATGTATAAATAGGCGGCGAATTTAGGTCGGTTGGGCGCCTGGTGGGCCCAGGCCACCCCTAGGCGCGGGCCAGGTCCAGGCCGCGCCTAGGGTAGGTCTGGCCGACCTGCTGCGCCTCTTCGACCACCCTCAGGACTTCGTCTTCGTTTCGGTAAAATATTGACTTCAGCTTTTGTTACGTCCAATTCCGAGAATATTTCATGTACAACTTTTCTGAAATACAAAAACAATAGAAAACAGGGATCTGGCACTGTGGCATCTTGCTAATAGGTTAGTGCCGGAAATCATGAAAAAGTGCAACGAAGTGTAAGCAAAACATATATGAATTGGTGAAAAACAAGTATGGAGCATCAAAAATTATAGATACGTTTGAGACGTATCAGCGTCCCCAAGCTTAACTCCTGCTCGTCCTCGAGTAGGTAAGTGATAACAAAATAATTTTTGAGTTGACATGTAGCCAACACAATCTTGATCAAGCATGTAAAGCATTGTGAGCTGTGATCTAAGTACTCTAACATAGGCATGATAGATATAATTCTAACAATAGAATTTAGCAACTATGTTACAACATGAAGAGTAACTCAAACAAGAGATCATGAATAATTGTGCGTTGAAAGTAAACAAAATAAAGTGGTACTTAACATGTCCTTATGGAATAGCAAAACATAAATGCAAGGACACCTTCAAAATTCAGAGGGTGACTAGATACAAATAATTTGAAAGCAAGCAATAGCACAATCATGAATCATTCAATAATAATTTTGGGAATATGTACATTGCACTGAGAATGTCAACTATGCTCTCTTAATTGGTGCATAAAGTAGAAGATGAAGACTCAACATGAAAGTAAAAGAAAGGCCCTTCGAAGAGGGAAGCAGGGATTACCCATGTGCTAGAGCTTTTTATTTTGAAAGCAATAGGAGAGTTGAAAATATTTATTTTGAGAGGTGCTACTCATGCCAACGGTAGTGATAAATAGTATGACTTATGCATAATTACTTCTTATAAGTTTGCTTGCCTCATGCATAATATACCAATAGTGCTCACACCTTGTCCTAATTAGTTTGGACTTCCACGGATTTTCATCACATACATATGTTTTAACCAAGTGTCAGAAAGGGGTACCTCCTTGCCTCCTGTACAAAGGTCCTAGGAGATGAATCTCATTTTATTTCTCAATTTTGATGTATCTCAACTTTTTGGACATCCGTACCGGGAAAACAAGGACAACATATATTTAGAATTTTGCCCAGCTGAAACTTCCACAATATGAACATGGATTTAGTTGGCGGCCCAGTGTTCCTCTCTAACAATATGCATACTCAAATCTTTGCAACTTATGGTAAATCTCCCTTACTTCAAACAAGATGAGCATGCATAGTATTTCACATGATATTCAACAAAGGCATATTGATGGTGTTCCCCATGACAGCATGGTTATCACACAACAAGCAACTTATAAGAACTAAAAATGCATAGGACATCATACCTACCACAATAGCTTTTAGACTACTTTTCCATGAGCTATAATTTAGACAAAATAGGTGATAATTTTTGAAGGTTTAAAGGTAGCACACAAGCAATTTACCTTGGAGTGGCGGTGAAATACCACATATAGGTAGATATGGTGGACACAATTGGCAACTTTGGTTTTTGGTGGTTGGATGCACGAGTAGAACTGATACTCAGTATAGGTGAATGCTAGCAAAAAACTGGAAGCGACCAACTAAGAGAGCAATAATGGCCATAATCATGCATAGCGACAAAACATTATCAATCAAAGCATAAAGTGATATTGCAAGTCAAAAAATAAATGATCATAGAGGCTTTAGTTGACTGGTTATAGTCATAACATGGTATAAGCATGTGCCAAGTCAACCCAACAAAGCATCAAAGAAGAATACCACAATACTATGCTTTTATGATAGAAACAACACATGATTTTTTAATGACACATTATGCACTCTCAGTTATCTGAAACAAGTCATGCTAAAACAATAAATACTAAGCATATGGCAAGATTAATATCCAACATGATATGCCAAAGTCTATGCCACAGTCTAGACAAGCTTCCTTTTGCATCACTGTAGTCATGAAATATTTTACGCGTATCCAACACCAATCAACTTATTTGAAATAAATCTCAGAGATGAAATACAATATGAACCATAGAGCTAATCATACACAAATAAAGAATAATAACGAGCTCTGAACAAAATTCAAGTGAAAGAACAAGAGCAAAATGTAGTACCAGAAAATTAGAGCACTCACAGAACAATAACAGCGAAAACTAGAGCGTTCTATGCAATTAAAAAGGAGCGGGTCTTTCTCCTAAACAAATATGCTGGGATCCAACATATCATACATCAAACAAAACAAAATAAAACAAAAATAAAGACGCTCCAAGAACAACACATAGCGTATGAAGCAATAAAAATATAGCGCATAGAGAGATGACCTGTTGCTTTGTTGATGAAGAGGGGATGCCTTGGGCATCCCCAAGCCTTGACGCTTGTACCTCTTGAATATGTCTTGGGGTGCAGGGGCATCCCCAAGCTTGATATTTTGTCCATTCTTCATACACTTGAAAACTTCGTTCATACAAAAACTTCACACAATTTTCCATTAGCAGCATTAGTACACTCAAAATAAACAAATCCACTTATGTTCAGTACTAACATATATCAAACATATATTAAAGCATAATCTACTGTATCAATCTTAAAAAAATCTCTTTGATCAAAAGAAAAAAAAAAGAAAGAGATTTAAGAGGCAAATTAAAATAGTGCAGAAATCTGTCAAAACAGAACATCAGGTAAAGATCGATCTTTCTGAAAATGCTCTGTTTCTTATCTCGAAAAGTGGTATACAAATGAAAGTTAGATAATAACCTGGGGCATATGTATAAAAAATTACAGCTCAACATTCCGCTCTGGCTTGTTTTACGAATTTTTAACACAAAATCTGTTTTCAGGACAGCAACTTCCACAAACATTACTTTCTTCCTATTAGAGGCTATTCTTGGCACAAAAACGAAATAAAAATGATAAGGAGCGGTCATTACAGTAGTAATAACTTCCATGACTCAACAAAAAGAAAATTTACTGTAAATAAAATATGGTTTGTCTCCCATAAGCGGTTTTCTTTAACGCCTTTCAGCTAGGCGCAATAAAAATGCAAGCATCAAGTATTATCAAGTGAAGAAGCATCAACATCATAATTTGTTCTAATGATAGAGTGATAAGATGACTTCTTTATCTTTCTAGGAAAGTGTTCCATACCTTTATTGAGTGGGAATTGATATTTAATAATCCCATCTCTCATATCAATAGCAGCACCAACTATTGTAAGGAACGGTCTTCCCAATATAATCGGACAAGAAGCATTGCATTCAATATCCAAAAGAACCAAATCAACGTGGACCAGGTTATTGTTAACCATAATAAGAATATTATCAATTTTCCCCAAAGGTTTTCTTTGCAGCAATATAAACAAGATGAACATCCAAATAACATTTTTTCAACGATGGCAATTCAAGCATATCATAGATTTTTCTAGGTATAACAGAAATACTTGAATCAAGATCACATAAATAATTTTAATAAAAACATCTATTTTCATCTTAATGATGGGCTCCCAGCCATCTTCTCACTTTTTAGGAATAGAGGATTCGCGTTTTAATTTCTCCGCTCTCATTTGCATAAGAGCATTTGTCACGTGCTTTGTAAAAGCCATATTTATATCATTAGCATTAGGACTTCTAGAAAGCTTTCATAAGAACTTAATTACTTCAGAGATATTGCAATCATCAAAATCAAACTCATTTTTATCAAAGGTAAAAGGAATCTTGTCTCCCATACTCCGAAATTTTTCAGCACACTTATCAGGAGCAATTTCAGTGGTTTTAGGCAATTTGTAGAAGAAGCGGGCACTTTTCCTACACCATTTACTTTATCATTAATAGTATGAGAGTGGATAGCATTTGAAACTTCATTACTACTGGTGGTGAAGATGGTATAAACTTTAGTCAAATTATTGTTTCTAGCAATTTCATCTTCCCTTTCCCACCTAGCATGCAATTCCGTCAACATTCTAACATTTTCATAAATTCTAACTTGAATGGCATTCAAGGTTTTACTTTCTTTAACATCATGATGCAACACTTCTAATTTAAGGAAATCAACATCATGAGCAAGATAATCAACTTTAGAAGCAAGCATATCAATTTTGCTAAGCTTTTCCTCAACAGTTTTATTGAAAGAAGTTTGTTTACTAATAAATTCCTTAAGAATAACTTCAAGATCAGAGGGTGCATTTTTATTGTTGCTGTAGGAATTACCATAAGAGTTGCCATAAGCATTACCATTATTAGAAGGATATGGCCTATAATTGTTGCTACCAAAATTATTCCTATAAGCATTGTTGTTGAAATTGTTGATTTTAATGAAATTCACATCAACATGATCTTCTTGAGCAACCAATGAAGCTAACGGAATATTATTTGGATCAACATGTGATTTACCATTAACAAGCATAGACTTAATAGTATCGATCTTATCACTCAAGGAGGAGAATTCTTCGACAGAATTCACCTTCTTACCTTGTGTTGCTTTCTCGGTGTGCCATTCAGAATAATTATCATCATATCATCAAGTAATTTAGTTGCAAACCCCAAAGTAATGGACATAAAGGTACCTCCAGCAACTGAATTCAGAAGATTTATTGAAGAAAAATTTAGTCCTGCATAAAAAGTTTGGATGATCATCCAACTAGTCAGTCCATCAGTGGGACAATTCTTAACCAAAGATTTCACTCTATCCCAAGCTTGAGCAACATGTTCATTATCAAATTGTCTAAATTTCATTATGTCGCTTCTCAAAGATATAATCTTAGCAGGAGGATACTATTTTCCAATAAAATAATCTTTGCATTTAACCCAAGAATCAATAGTATTTCTAGGCAAAGATAGCTACCAATCTTTAGCTCTACCTCTCAAAGAGAAAGTAAACAATTTCAGTTTTATAATGTCACCATCTATATTCTTATATTTTTGCATCTCACAAAGTTCAACAAAATTATTGAGATAAAAAGCGGCATCTTCAGTACTAACTCCAGAAAATTGCTCTTTCATAACAAGATTTAATAAAGCTGGTTTAATTTCATAGAAGGCTGCTTCAGGAGCAGGTGGAGCAATAGGTGTACAAATAAAATCATTATTGTTGGTGCTAGTAAAATCACACTACTTAGTATTTTCAGCGGAACCCATTTTAGCAAAATTAAAACTAAGCAACAGAAATAACAACTATAATAGAAAATATTTTTTTATGTTCTAGATATAAAGACAACTATAAAAGGAAATTATTTTTTGTGTGTTTTTGATATAATGAAAGAAAACAAAAATAAATAAAGTAAACTAAGCAAACTATAAAAAAGTAAAGGTATTGGAGATGAGAGACTCCTCTTGCAGAAATCCTCTTTCTCCCCGGCAACGGCGCCAGAAAACAGCTTGATGGCGTGTGCTCGTAGTACGCATACACGCTGTTGGGGAACGCCAAGACGAAGGTGTCATGATCACAACATGAAGTTTTCCCTCAGTACGAAACCAATGTTTAATCGACCAGTAGGAGAAAGGCGTGACTTCTGAAGGTGTTGCTGGCTAACTAGTGGCAGGACGCACTACCGGCGTCAGCAACAACGTGGAACCTGCACACAACACAACCAAAGTATTTTGCCCCAACTTACAGTGAGGTTGTCAATCTCACCAGTTTGCTGAACACAAAGGATTAGACGTATCGAATGGAAGGAGATATTTGTAGAAAGTAAACAGAACATGATTGCAGTTTAATTTATCAGTAAAGGAAATAGGACCAGGGTCCACAGTTCACTAGAGGTGTCTCTCCATAAATAAATAGCATGTTGGGTGAATAAATTACAGCTGGGAAATTGACAGAATATTGACCATACATGCCAATATGATTAGTATGAGATTTGGTATTGGGCATTACAACATAATACATAGACTGTAATCCATCTGCGTCTATGACTAATAATCCACCTTCAGGTTAGCGTCCGCACCCCTTTCAGTATAAAGTTGCAAGCAACAGACTATCGCATTAAGATATGCGTGTAAATTAAATAATAGAATTACCCTCAGATAAAACATTGTTGTTTTCTCCCTAGTAGCAATGGAAAATCTACAATCTTAGAAGTTATAAAGTCACTCTCCCAGAAAACTAGATGCATGAATCTACTATCGAGTATAAATACCCCCACTTGGAGTCACAAGTATCCACCTGCCAAGAGTTTCTACTAGCAACGGAGAGCATGCAAGATCACAAATAACATATGGCATGAATATATAATCAATCTCAACATAGTATTCAACATTCATCGGATCCCAGCAAACCCAAACATATAGGATTACATAAAGATGATCTTGATCATCTAGGGCAGCTCACAAGATCGATACATGAAGCACAAAGTGGAGAAGACAACCATCTAGCTACTGTTATGAACCCATAGTCCAGTGATGAACTACTCACGCATCACTTCGGTGGCGAGCATGATGATGTAGATGCCTCCGGCGATGATTCCCCCTCCAACAGGGTGCCGGGAAGAGCTTTAGAACCCCCCGAGATGTGTTCTGCGATGGCGGCCGCCGATGGAAATTTTCGTGGATGGAGGCTCGAGTCTCCAAGGTTTTCCTGAGAAGATGTATAAATAGGCGGATGATTTAGGTCGGTGGGGCACCTGGTGGGCCCAGACCACCCCTAGGCGCGGGCCAGGTCCAGGCCGCGCCTAGGGTAGGTCTGGCCGACCTGCTGCGCCTCTTCGACCCCCCTCTGGACTTCGTCTTCGTTTCGGTAAAATATTGACTTCGTCTTTTGTTTCGTCCAATTCCGAGAATATTTTCTGTATAACTTTTCTGAAATACAAAAACAGTAGAAAACATGGAACTGGCACTTTGGCATCTTGTTAATAGGTTAGTGCCAGAAATCATGTAAAAGTGCAACGAAGTGTAAGCAAAACATATATAAATTGGTGTAAAAAAAAGCGTGGGTCATCAAAAATTATAGATACGTTTAAGACGTATTAGTGTCCTTCGGCGACGACTGAGGGAGGGGGGAGCGGGGGTAGAGGGGAAGTGGACGTGCAATTTTAATAGTGTATTATTTAAATTCTAGTTGTGTGATCAATTGGCTCTATTTCAATATTTGATTGTGTATTGTTTGCGATATTTTAATTAACTCATCACCATACAATTGGACCCTAGGATGGTATAGTTTTCCACATGTCATTTGGTTAATGATATGTTCGAACAAATTCAGGACCGTGACCAAGTAATTTGAAAATTATAAATTGTTTGTCGGGTGACAAGGATGGAATTACGATATACCTCATCCATTCAGAAAAAGATATTGCATTTTTTCTAGATATACATGTATCGAAGATTCTAGGCTTATTTTAGTGTATATACATATATACATATCTAGACAAATCTGGGACATCCTTTTCCGAATGGAGGGATTGCCTTTTTAAGATTAACATATAATAGAGGTCCTAAAGTATCTCAGGTGTGTCAAGTTAGTTCTAATTTAATGAAAATGAATATCAAAGTTTTCAAAGTTCGTAAAGTGGGCCACCTTAAGTCTTACCTGGGTTTGACCGACCACGTGGCACACCATGTAGGCAATATTTTTCACAAAATCCCAATGTAAGTCGATCCTCAAGACATGAAAGACCCTCAAGGGCGTTGGTTCACCCTTGGTTATTTGTCTCACAGCGGCCAACTCCCTCTCGGGTCGCCTCTCTGTTCTCCCCTTTCCCGACTCTAGGCTGTGAATCTGGTGAGAGAAATCAAATTTCTTACAGTGCCTTAACTGAGGTTTTATAGTTCCAATCCTCAGATTGGAGAAGCCTACATACAAGCATAGTTTAAAAAACCGGAGCAGTGAGTGAACTGGTGAGGTGATTGGTTCGTTGGTCAGACCACCGGTTTATCTGGTTTGATAGCAACAAAAAACCATGATTTTTAATTAAAATTTAAGCAAATTTTAAAATAGAACAACCACAAAAGGCATACATAGAGTATATTTCAGTATGTAATCATAAAACATGGTGAGTCCAAAACTCCAAATGGTATTTGGTGTCCTGTGGTACTATTTCTTCCTAATTGAAGGTCTAGAGTTTGATTTCTCTTGTGAAATATTTTTTTAATGGTTTTTTTCTGTTTGGACCGGTGCCTCTCAGAAAATAAGTGAGTTCGTTGGTTCAAGTTTTTCCAGTCGAACCACCGAACCGGTTCGATTTTTAAAACTATGCACACAAGACTCTTGAGGCAAGCATATCACCGTGGAGCTGCAACTTTGCAGTGATCATGGAAAAGCTAACGACGAGAATCCTGAGGTTGGGTGGTCAGGAGGGTGATTGTAGCCTAAGCCCACTAGAGATTAAATTTAAGCTTTAACATCTATGTGTTTCATAAAAAAGAATATTCTTTCAGTGGAAGGTGACATTTTCGTTGACATCGAGATGCCTGTGATGACTTTGTCATTTCAAAATCGGATCTATCGGTTCAGTATTCCGAAGGTGCTTGTAGGAGTTGGGTGTACGTGTATACGTTCATAAGGATGAATGTATGCATGTATAAGTGAGCGTTTGTGTTTATATTGAGAAACTAATGATCTCAACGATATGAAGTCTTCCCGGCATTAGCTTGGTGTGTTTCATGGCCATTATTGATCACATCCCTGTAACCGCACCTCTTTGGTGCTGGAATCGCTGTACTCTCTTTTTCTGTCTGTTCCTTTTGCGTGTTCGTAAAAAGTCTACTAGGCAATAATGCTCCCTCGAGTTGACAGTGGTAGGCATGTGCATATTAAAACAAAGAGTTTAAACTCAGAGAAACATACCAAAACCATTTCGATATATCGTTTTGATATGATAGGGAAATGAATAACTTTAAGGGCATCTGTAGCAGAGCTTTTAAAATGTACTACCCCGTTCACTAATATAAGATGTTTTAGCATTTTGTAGATTCATTTATTTTATATGTATCTAGTCTACTTTTAGTGTGTAGATTCACTTATTATGGTATTATCTAATTTATTTTAAAATATCTAGAACGTCTTATATTTATGAAAAGAAGGAGTATCTATTTGTATAGCCTCTTAATCTTTAACTTCTAATATTTTTTAGGAGTTAAAGGTGGCCGGTCCTAACCGAACGCCAATAGTTAACTCTTTATAATTTTTTTCCCAATTCTTTTATCCTTTATTACATTTATTTTAAACAATTGTACGGTATTTTGCCAGCCATACGGACGATTCAAATTTAACATACTCAACGATAAACAATATACATAGTTCATCGAATCAAATAGTTCAAATTAAGATATGCATAGAGTTCATCCAAAACCACCACATCTATCTAATTCATCCAAACGAGCCCCATCAATCAAGTTTGATCCCAAAAAAACACAACATAGCATGTCTTATATCGTGGAGCACCTCCAAAAACCATCATACCTACCACTAGCATCACCTCCAAAGAAATTCAAACACTTCCATGCTCATCACCACCAAGGAAATCATCATCAGGTCGAACAAAATCAATACCACCACCATGTCCACCACCATCACGACCACCATGAACACCACCACGAGGGACCTCCGCTTAGGTCCAAAGAAATTCAAACACTTCCATGCTCATCACCACCAAGGAAATCATCATCAGGTCGAACAAAATCAATGCCACCACCATGTCCACCACCATCACGACCTCCATGAACACCACCACGAGGGACCTCCGCTTAGGTTGTGATCTCTTCACGAGTGAGCTCCAAAATACCTCCTTGGCTTGGCATCCATCATGTTTGGCTCCATGAACATGATAGCAGTATATCACGCCATTCGGTCTCCTTCTCTTTTGCCAAGCTTTCCACCTTGAGTGCAAGCCTATGCTCCTCCATCTTGACCTTCCTCTCTTTGGCCACCAACTTGGACCTCCACTACTCGTCCTCAGTGGACTTGAGCTCATCCCTACTTGCCGCCTTCTCTTCTATGCGTTCGGTCGCCAATGCTTTCTTGGTCTCAATAATAGCACAACTCATCCTTATAGGCGCCAATGCCTCATCTAGTTTGCAATTATTTGCCCATCCGACCTCTTGTGATGCTTCTCATCCTCCTCATGCTCGGTTTGAGCGGATATGCTAATCCGTTACCTCTTCGGTGTGATCTCCCAATTCATCCGCACCCACTTCTCATTGCCAACTACCTCCTTGCACCGATGATGCAAAGTGAATCCCCTGCCGCCATTTTTCTTGGCTATGACCGCGAACGCATCGGAAGAGAAGGCATAGGTATGGACGGAGACTTGGTACAAGCATCTGGATTAGGTGTAGCCTTCAGTGTCGCCACTTCCTTCATCTTCTTCTTGTTTTCCATTGCCTTGGTGAGCACCTGTTTTGCCTCCGCCTCCACCGGCCGCTGGCGGAAGCAAGGGGGTGGTGAGCTGCCATCGCCGCGACCTTTCCAAAACCCTTTCCGCCGGCCTTGATTGCCGATGTAGTTTCTTGCAGTACACATTTTCTCCCGAATTTCTAATTGACAAGACCACCAGCCCAATTGTTGATCCTTGCGGCATCGAGCCGACGGGGTGGACGTAGAATTGCGGAAGAGCCTTCTGGTTCCGTTCCATGCGGAATCGGGGGCATCGGTGCCGGCGAGAAGGCATGAATGGCTGGGAGGCGGGAAGGGGCCAAATTATTCGCTGTGGAAGAAGCGGTTGAGTATATTGGAGGGGGTTGGACCCCTTTTTAGGGCCTGACTCTTATAATTTTTTCTCCTCTAAGTGTTTTGAATCGATAGGTCTTAGATGCGGTTTGCTAAAAATAATATTTTTTATGGATCTGGTAGAGATGGCCTAAGCGCACACGTGAGTTCATTATGAACCCGAAATGTATCAGTAAAACCGAGACTGAGTTCGAGAAGGCTGATCCACGATTCCTCCATGCAGCCCAGCCCAATAGTGGTCCTAATTGTTATGCCTCGTACCTCACACGATCAGAATTTCTGATCTCAGGCCCACACAAACTGTTGGAAAGAGGTGTAAGCTTGTTATTGCAAATTTTCGTTAGCGCTTACAAATTGGTCACTACCGTTCGTGCAGAGCACATGCTAACGATTATAGTATTCTAAAAGAAAAATAAGGACATAGTCATATGGTACTATTCTAGACCTGTCCACTACACTACATGCTTTCTGAATGCTGAGCAAAATGCTTGAATATGTTTAAAAAATTAGAAAAAGTAAAATTTTGCCATCTCCTTCTAGGATTTGCGTCGATTTTGGAAATCTGGTATTTAGAGAGACCATGCAATTCTTTTTTGGTATATACCGAACCCGAACCGCTTTATTGCTTCATATCGTATTTTTTTTTTTTGACAGGAAACTGAAATCTATTAACCAGACGAAGCAGCTAATTCGCTGGCCACCAAATCCGATACAATCGGAGGAGCTACATCTGCCATCCGACACATTCATCTTCTGCCCTAAGACCATATTGAGCCAAAGTGTGAGCTACGCTGTTACATTTACGGGGGCAGAAAATAAAATCAAAGCTATCAAAAGCAGCAATGCAATTGCTTCTAGCTTCACGTAGAATAACTCCAATCGCCGAGAGCTCATGGCTGCTAGTATTTAGAGCTTGCACAAGCGTCAGCGAGTCTGATTCAAACACAACCCTGTGCAAACCAAGAGCTTCTGCTCCCTCAATTGCCGCAACGCAAGCTTCAGCTTCTGCTTGCAACGCATCGTGCAGGTGTCTCAGTTTTCCTGCTGCAGCTGCAACAAATTCTCCTCCATCTGTTCGCGCCACAAAACCCCATGCTCCCGATGCAGTGGATTGGTGGAAAGCAACATCGAAGTTTACCTTGGTTAAGTTCTCCTTCGGCCGCTCCCACCCTGACCTCGAGCATGCTTCATTGTTACTTATTGGCGTCTCGGACAAAACCCTCTTTACCCATGGAACAAACTCCATCGCGTGCCTCTGAACGACATGACAGACCTGCTCTGTCGTCCTCTCCAACTCGCCTGCGTTGCACTTGTTCCTCATCGTCCACCAGTCCCAAAGCATAATCAGGACCAGGTTTTTGCGCTCCTCGGGCAACTCTAAAATTTACTCCAACACTGCCATTGGCCCTTCTGTGTCTTGGAGGGAGAGGCGCACATCCTCGATCAGAAGAGCCCGCCAAACCTGTCTAACCTTCTTACATTTTAGGAAAAGATGTCCACCGTCCTCATCCATGCGGTAACACATAGGGCACCTCGCGTGTCAAGATCAATTTTCTTTCTTTGAATGTTCAAGCGAGTTGCACTGGTAGAAAAACAGGCTTCCGTCCAGCCCCATAAGTCGCGAAGCTATAGGAACCGCGACTAATGGGACCTTTAGTCGCGGTTCGCCTCCCGAACCGCGACCAAAGGCCTGGGCCCAGGGCGCTCGGTGGCCAGCTGGTGCACGTGGGGGGCTTTAGTCGCGGTTGGCCTGGCCAACCGCGACTAAAGGTGGCCAACCGCGACTAAAGCCCCTCCCCTATATATACCCATCCAGCAGCCAACACTTAGCCATTTGGAGCCATTCTCTTCACAAACTTCACAAGTGGGTGTTAGGTTTGCTTTTGGTTCCTCTTATGCACATAAGGTGTTTGATGAAATGCCCCAAGAGCATGAAACAAACATGATATGAAGTGTTGGAGCCACATTTGAGCTTTCTCATTTATTTTTTCCTCCTCGATCGCGGTTAGCAACTTGAACCTTTGATGTGTCATTGATAAAATATGCATGTGTGTAGTTCATTGTTTAATTTATATTGTTTGTAGCTAGTTAGTTTAACAAATGCATGATGGTTAATTATATATTTTATATTATAATAATGCAGATGAATCGGCAATGGATGTACGGTAACCGACTCTCCGGCGAGTTCACTACGGGTTTGAAAGATTTCCTCGTAGTGGCTAATGCGAACAAGCATGGGGGTTTTGTTATCTGTCCATGTGTTAACTGTAAGAATCAGAAGGGTTACTCTTCCTCAAGAGATGTTCACATGCACCTGTTTCGGCACGGTTTCATGCCAAGCTATAATTGTTGGACCAAGCATGGAGAAAGAGGGGTTATAATGGAAGAAGATGAAGAAGGGGATGATTTCATCGATGAAAGCTATCTTGCTCATTTCGGTGATACTTTCATGGAGGATGCTGAAGGTGAAGGGGAAGGTGAAGGGGAAGGTGAAGAAGAGGCACGTGATGATCCCGTTGATGATCTTGGTCGGACCATTGCTGATGCACGGAGACGCTGCGAAACTGAAAAGGAGAGGGAGAATTTGGATCGCATGTTAGAGGATCACAGAAGGCGGCGTACCCCGGATGCGATGATGGTCTGAAAAAGCTGGGATGCACACTGGATTTGCTGAAATGGAAGGCACAAGCAGGTGTAGCTGACTCGGGATTTGAAAACTTGCTGAAAATGTTGAAGAATATGTTTCCAAAGAATAACGAGTTGCCCGCCGATGCGTACGAAGCAAAGAAGGTTGTCTGCCCTCTACGTTTAGAGGTTACGAAGATACATGCATGCATCAACGATCGCATCCTCTACCGCGGTGAATACGAGAATTTGAATGAATGCCCGGTATGCACTGCATTGCGTTATAAGATCGGAAGGCGATGACCCTGGTGACGATGTTGAGGGCCGAGAAACCCGGGAAGAGGGTTCCCGCCAAGGTGATGTGGTATGCTCCTATAATACCACGGTTGAAACGTCTGTTCAGGAACAAAGAGCATGCCAAGTTGTTGCGATGGCACAAAGAGGACCGTAAGTCGGACGGGGAGTTGAGACACCCCGCAGATGGAACGCAATGGATAAAGATCGACAGAGAGTTCAAAGATTTTGCAGCTGACGCAAGGAACATAAGATTTGGTCTAAGTACGGATGGCATGAATCCTTTTGGCGAGCAGAGCTCCAGCAATAGCACCTGGCCCGTGACTCTATGCATCTACAACCTTCCTCCTTGGTTGTGCATGAAGCGGAAGTTCATTATGATGCCAGTACTCATCCAAGGTCCGAAGCAACCCGGCAACGACATCGATGTGTACCTAAGGCTATTAGTTGATGAACTTTTACAGCTGTGGGGCAGACCTGGTGTCCGTGTGTGGGATGAGCACAAAGAAGAGGAATTTGACCTACGAGCGTTGATTTTCGTAACCATCAACGATTGGCCTGCTCTTAGTAACCTTTCGGGACTGTCAAATAAGGGATACAATGCATGCACGCACTGCTTACATGAGACTGAAAGTGTACATTTGCCAAATTGTAAGAAGAACGTGTACCTTGGGCATCGTCGATTTCTTCCGAAAGGTCATCCAGTAAGAAAGAAAGGCAAGCATTACAACGGCAAGGCAGATCACCGGCCGAAGCTGCGGAACACACTGGTGCTGAGGTATTTGATATGGTCAAGGATTTGAAAGTCATCTTTGGAAAGGGTCTGGCGGACAATCGATTCCGAAGGGAGCTGACGGGCACGCAGCCATGTGGAAGAAGAAATCTATATTCTGGGAGCTAGAATATTGGAAAGTCCTAGAAGTCCGCTCTGCAATCGACGTGATGCACGTTACGAAGAATATTTGCGTGAACCTCCTAAGCTTCTTGGGCGTGTATGGGAAGACAAATGATACAAAGGAAGCACGGCAGGACCAGCAAAGTTTGAAAGACCCTGATGACCGGCATCCGGAACGGTTTCAAGGTCGTGCCAGCTACGCTCTGACCAAAGAAGAGAAGGTCATCTTTTTTGAATGCCTGAGCAGTATGAAGGTCCCGTCTGGATTCTCGTCCAATATAAAGGGAATAATAAACATGGCGGAGAAAAAGTTCCAAAACCTAAAGTCTCACGACTGCCACGTGATTATGATGCAATTGCTTCCGATTGCTTTGAGGGGGATCCTGCCGGAAAATGTTCGAGTAGCCATTGTGAAGCTATGTGCATTCCTCAATGCAATCTCTCAGAAGGTAATCAATCCAGAAGTTCTACCACGGTTACAGAACGATGTGATCCAATGTCTTGTCAGTTTCGAGTTGGTGTTCCCGCCATCCTTCTTCAATATTATGACGCACCTCCTGGTTCACCTAGTCGATGAGATTTCCATTCTTGGTCCTGTATTTCTACACAATATGTTCCCCTTCGAGAGGTTCATGGGAATATTAAAGAAATATGTTCGTAACCGTGCTAGGCCAGAAGGAAGCATCGCCGAGGGCTATGGAAATGAGGAGGTAATTGAGTTTTGTGT
Organism: Lolium perenne; assembly: GCF_019359855.2. Lineage (NCBI taxonomy): Eukaryota > Viridiplantae > Streptophyta > Magnoliopsida > Poales > Poaceae > Lolium > Lolium perenne. Next base: position 1,059,859 of record NW_027248984.1, read on the forward strand.
TGACTTTGTTCCTGACCTTAAGCCGATTGGTCTTCCTCGATCGCGGCACGAGGGGAGACTAAGTGGAAAAGGCACGATCGGAAGGAAATCAACGATATGTATGGACGGCCATTCTCTCGATCGAAGCACACCACACGCTTCGACCAATTCCAGCTTGGTGGCTCCGTACTTTGAGAAACACAAGAATATTTTACGCTCGGACAACCCTGGGAAGCCTGAATCCTGGATTAGGAAGGCCCACATGGAGACTTTCGGCAGTTGGTTGAGAAAACATTTAATGAATGACGATCATGTTGTAGATCAGCTGTACATGTTGGCCAAGACACCATCTTCGACTATAACGACTTTCCAAGGGTACGAGATAAATGGGAATACATTTTACACGATCGCCCAAGATAAAAAGAGCACCAACCAAAACAGTGGTGTCCGCTTTGATGCAGCAACCGAGAATGGGAAAAAGGTCACATATTATGGTTACATAGAGGAGATATGGGAACTTGACTATGGACCCTCCTTTAGGGTCCCTTTGTTCCGGTGCAAATGGTTCAAGCTAACAGGAGGTGGGGTAAAGGTGGACCAGCAATACAGAATGACAATGGTGAATTTCAACAATCTTGGTTACCTTGACGAACCATTCGTCCTAGCGAAAGATGTCGCTCAGGTTTTCTATGTGAAGGACATGAGTAGCAAACCGAGGAAACGGAAAGATAAGAAAACGATCAGTACATCATGCGATGATCCAAAGCGTCACATTGTTCTTTCAGGGAGTGGAGGACAAGACAGACATGTCAGAAGATTATAATATGTTTGCTGAAATTCCGCCCTTCAAAGTGAACACCGACCCAAGCATTAAGTTAAATGATGAGGATGCTCCATGGATACGGCACAATCGTAAGCAAGCAGGGACACAAGGGAAGAAATGATGTGTAATAATTTATTGTACCAAACTTTGTTGAATGAATCATGTGAATTATATTACCCGTGATGTGTTTGGTGTCCATTTTTGAATGATTCAATTGACTCGAGATAGCACTGATGATACATGAAATTTGGAGTGATTCAGTCATACTCCTGCCTAGGCGTATAATATGCATACTCGTAGTCTTCATAGCCGCCGCCGTTGTACTGGTAGTCGTCGCCTTCTAAGTTGCCGCCGTCGTCGTCGCTGCTGTCGTCGCTGTCGTCGGGCGGCGCTCGTGGCTCGAACTGAGGGTAGTGCAGGCGGGGGATATCGCCGGCCGTGATGTAGTCCATGACGCTCTGCAGAGTCCGGCCGTACCACCATAGCCGATGGCCGGCCTCGTGGAAGTTCCCAGGAGGCAGACCGTCCTCCTCATACCTGGCGAGCGCCCTCTCACGCCGACTAATGAAGAAGGCGTCCCAAGTATGCTGGTTATCGGGATGCCAGCGGGGATTCATCCGCTGCTCCGGCGTGAGGTCGAGGTAGTAGTGGTTCGTGATGGCCGCCCGGCGCGCAGTACCCTGAGGGACGGGAGGGACCGGCACGCCGCCGGCGCTTAGGCTCCAGCCGGCGGGGATGCGGTAGCCCGGTGGGCAAGGGTAGTTCGAGGCGCAAAGCTCCTCCACCTGCTGGTAGGTTAGAGTGGGTGCGGTGGAAGCCATGATAGAGTGATGAGAGATTGTAGAGATGTGATAATGCTGGCCAAGCCGGGCTACATATATGTAGTGACAAATGGCGGGAAAATGGGAGCGGGAAGACAGGAGGCGGGAAGAAAGTGGCGGGAAGAAAGAGGCGGGAAGAAATTGGCGGGAAGAAAGAGGCGGGAAGACAGGGAAGAAATGGCGGGAAGACGAGGCGGGAAGAGGGGGTCGGCGGAAAGATAGAGGCGGGAAGAGGGGGCCAACGAGAAGACAGAGGCTGCCGGGAAGAAATTTTGAATTGAATTAGTTTTATTTTTATGAATTTATTGATGTATTATTTGTATTTTCAAAATTTTGAATTGAATTAGTTTTATTTTTCTGAATTTTTTGATATATTATTTGTATTTTTAAAATTTTGAATCGAATTAGTTTTATTTTTCTGAATTTTTTGATATATTATTTGTATTTTTAAAATTTTGAATTGAATTAGTTTTATTTTTATGAATTTTTTGATATATTATTTGTATTTTTAAAATTTTGAATTGAATTAGTTTTATTTTTATGAATTTTTTGATATATTATTTGTATTTTTAAAATTTTGAATTGAATTAGTTTTATTTTTATGAATTTTTTGATATATTATTTGTATTTTTAAAATTTTGAATTGAATTAGTTATATTTTTCTGAGTTTTTCTGTATTTTTAACATTTTGAAAAACAAAAAGTAATTCGAAAAATATCTTTAGTCGCGGTTGGCCTCGCCAACCGCGACTAAAGGACTGTGCGCGCGCGGGAACGAAAAACCGGCGAAAAAAGCCTTTAGTCGCGGTTGGGCTGGCCAACCGCGACTAAAGGGTACCCTTTAGTCGCGACTCTCCTCCCCAACCGCGACTAAAGGGGGGGGCTATAAATACTTTTCCCGACCGTCGCTCCGCACATCGTCTTCTTCGCCGCTCTCGCTCCGTCTCTGCCGATCGATCGAGAGCTCGCCGTCGCCGCACCGTCGCCGCACCGTCGCCGTCGCCGAGCCTCGCCGTCGCCGCACCGTCGCCGCGCGAGACGCTGTCGCCGCCGCCCTCCGCGTGTACCGCGCGCCGTACGTGTACGTCGCCGCCGCCGGCCGGATCGATCCGTGTCTTGTGTATATGTCGCACCGCCGCCTCGCCATCACCGGCGCAGAAGAGAGAGGAGAGAGGCGCCGGGGGCCGCCGCCGCCGCCGCCGCTCTGCGCGCTCGCCCCGGCGGCGCTCTGCTCGCCGGCGGCCGCCGCGTGTGCGCGCATGAGAGAGAGAAGGGGAGGAGCGCGCGCAGACGAGCCCCGGCCTGCCTTTTTTTTTCTTTTTTTTAGTTTTTTTGTTTTTTACTTTGTTTAACTATAAGTTTTTTTAATTAAAAACTAGTAAAAATGCAACTACAACTTTGACTTAATAAAAATTGAACTAAAATGGGTACTAAAAAAAGAACTAAAATTTTGACTTAATTAAAAACTTTGTCTTAATTAAAAACTTTGACTTAATTAAAAACTTTGTTTAAAAAAAGAACTAAAATTTTGACTTAATAAAAATGAACTAAAATTTTGACTTAATGAAAATTGACTTAATAAAAAATGAACTAAAATTTTGACTTAATAAAAATTGAACTAAAATTGTAACGCCGCCGTACCGTCGCCAACGCCGTCAACGCGCCAACGCTACCTCTATTCATAAAAATGTAACGCCGTCAACGCTACCGCCTCTATTCAACGCGCCAACGCCAACGCTACCTCTATTCAACGCGCCAACGCCAACACCGTCAACGCGCCAACGCCAACGCGCTCGTCCTCGCCTCCCTCTTCCGCGACACCCTCTCCCACCCCTTCCTCGCCCCCTCCTTTTGCCACCGCTATTTCACCACCGCCACCGGTCTCTCGGTCACTTTTAAAATAACTTAACAAAAGTTTGTCACTTTTAAAATAACAAAAATAACTTAACCACCGCGCGTATACGGAGGGGGCACCGCCACCGCGAGGGTTATGTGTCCTCGGCACCGCCACCGCCCTTTCGCCACCGCCCTTTCGCCACCGCCACCGGTCTCTCGGTCACGCGGTCACTGCGTCCCCCCTCTCGCCTCCCGCTCGTCGCCCTCTCTGTTTATATGTAGAAGAGATGTGATAATGCATATACACAATTAATTTGTTTTGACTACATGTTTTCAAGACTGACATATGGCGGACGATAGAGCTGACCCGATTATGGACAACTATGATCCGGACCTTGAAGACCATATGTTCAGCATCATAAACGGCGATATTCTATATGTGCCGACCGGACAAGAAGAAGATGATATCTCTTCTTATCTGAACCTTGAGGGTGAAGATGAAGGGCGCCGTCAGCAAGATGATGCCGAAGAAACGTCGATAAACGACGATCTTCAATTGGAAGTAGCAACCACCTCCGGCGCCGAGGTATATATATACATTGAGCCTCTGGTGATACAAACTAACTGATTTGAATAAATATGTGTGTACTAACACGCGCGACTCTCTTTCTTATTTTAGCCCTCGGCCGGATCGTCGAAACAATCGAGTACGTCGTCAAAGCGTGGCGCAACCAAGACGATGAAACCAGAAGAAAGATGCACCATCGAGGTTGTCGAGGAAGCAACCGGCAGGCCGCTGGAGCCCCGCAAGAACGCCACCAAGTTTATCAGCCAATGCAGAGCCGTTGTTAGAGACAACGTCTCGATCACCGTCCAGGAGTGGAATGAGCCAAAGAAGGCACGTCTTGGTTTCACTTTTGTCGATAAGAGAACAAAAAAAGATTGCTTCAACAAGCTTATGGAACATTTTGTTCTACCTCCGGAATACCGCAAATACGATGAGGAGGGTAACAAGATTGAGGAAAACAAGAAGAGGTGCAAGCTAGTCAAACAGTTCGCTCTTTCTAAGATGTCCGACGCATTCCAGAAATACAAGCAAAATCTAACCCATGACTTTGTCAAGAAGGGCAAGACTCCGGATTTCAAAGGACAATATGAGAAACTGCAACATGATTGGCCTGAATTTGTGAAGCAAAAGAAATCGGAGCCGTTCCTTCAAATATCGAAAAAAATAAGGAAAATGCGGCCAAGAAGGAGTACAATCATATTATGGGGCCAGGAGGGTATCGCCTTTGGATGCCTAGGTGGGAGAAGATGGAGAACGAGCTGAGGGCGCGAGGAATCCGTCCAGGTACGGAGGGATGGGACCCAAGGGCCAAAAGCTGGTGGTACGGGCATGGGGGATCGCTGGACCCGGAGACATGGGAGTGTGTTTACCAGGGTAAAATAATTAAACCCACCCAAAAGCTTATTGAGGCAATGAGGGATGCTCAAGAGGGGAGGATCAAGTTCAACAGAGAGAACGACGCCCTGACAAAAGCCCTCGGGAATCCTGAACACGGAGGACGTGTACGAGGCATGGGGCACATTCCGTGGAAAGTAGGGTTCCCCCAGAACGATGACCCGTACGGTTACAGAAGCCGTAAGAGAAAGATGGATCGGGAAGCAGATGTTGTGGCGCGGTTGGCATCGGAAATGGATGTCATGAAGAAAACCGTGAGTGTACTAGTAGCCGAAAGAGATGCAGCTCGGGCGCAGCATGAAGATCATCCATTGGATCTCGGAAGCCAGCAGCGGAGAAGCAGCGTGGCTTCCACGGAGGCCCCACCGGCTGGTGCACCGACGATCGAAATTACTGCACCGGAGCCTCTGGTGGTCGAAATTACTGCACCGGAGCCTCCTCGCTACCCCGTGGACGATATAAAGGAGATGAAAGCATGTCATCTGTATTATCCTATCGGGAACATGTCCATGAAGGTAGCCATCGGCAGTGCTTTACCACCTGGAGCACTCCACCACAACAACCCCATTCAAGATGGCTATGCTCGTGTCACGGTGGAGGACATAGTCCAAGGGTTTGAGGACCTGGACATTGACATTGCTACACCTGAAGGGGCGACAAGACTTGGAGATGTCAAGCGCCAGTTCATTCTATGGCAGAAGAAGTTTATCAAGTTTCTAGGCGAGGCGCCAACAAGTCCACCCCCCTACGGTGGTGGTGGTGGCGGCGGTGGCGGTGGTGTTGGTGCTTCACCTACACCTCCTTCACGTCAGCCGACGCCGCCCCCCAATTCACCTCCGGCGGGTAAGCAGCCGCCGCCCCCTAGTCCGCCCCGGGCGGGTGCGACGCCGCCCCAATCCACCTCCGGCGAAGAAGCAGAAGCAGCAGTCCTGGATTATTAACCAGGACCCTTACGTACCTAAGAAAACAAAGGTACCGGAGCCATCACTGAAGCCTCTCCCCACGAGGCCTTGGGAACGTAGTGCCGAGGAAGTCGAGGCGGCCGCGACTGCTGATTTAGAGAAATGGAAGGCGGGCTGCAAGAAGAAAAGAGAGCCCGAGCCCAAGCCAGTATTTTCTGATGAGCAAAAGAAGTGGGCTAAGTCATTTTTGAACACACCGTCCCAAGCCGCGAAGAATCTGCCTGACGACTATGCACGTGAACTAAAGAATCAGGCACGCATGTTCAAGGAGAAGAAAGAGGAGGCCGATAAAGCGGAATTACAAAGTGCACAAAGCGGGAAACGAGTTGTTGCCCAGCTCGGGGAACAAAGTAAACAATCGATTGCCCCGCTTATAGTGACAGCCGCCGGTCCGGATGCCCCCGAAATCATAGAAGCTGCGGCAGCACAGGGATTGACTGTAACGAGTGCCAGAGAACAAGCGGCCAACTTAGGTATTACTCTTCGTGAACTGTTAGGCCTTGATGAGGCGCCAGTGAAGGAGGTAGTACTTACATATGTGAAGAATGGGCCTCTCGTCGAGCCTGCGCAGTAAGAGGATCTACCTCCACAAATGAAAGGTCTGCTGAACTGGTACAAGGGTTACATAAAACATAAAAACGCCAAAGATTATATTTTTGCGGAAGTTGGATATGAGCATCACTTCAAACAATACTCTGTACAAATTCATCTGAGTGAATTGTTCCAGCTTTTCAATCTGCGCGAGCTCGACAAATCTATCATCAGTTGCTACGTTCTGTAAGTGATTTATTTCTACCCCATCTCGTTCATATTGCCTGCACTATATATATATATGTCCTAACTATATTGTTGTGTCCGCTATTATACATGCAGATTGAAGATTAAGGAATGCAGAGTAAGGATCATCCATGATGTTGGGTTCATTGACCCACACATCGTTAATGGATATACGTTAAAGCATCACCCCGCCGACGTGGAGAAAGACCTGTGGCGGTTTCTTGAAAAGCAGGAACTCAAAAGTGATATTCTATTTCCTTACCATTTTGGGTGAGTGTTTATGTCTTGAGCACATTCTCTTTTGTTTACTCCATGCATGGTATGTGGCCGGCTAATCGATGAGTTATGCATGACGTACTGTGTATGTATCGTGTCCGCAGGTTCCACTGGATTCTGCTAGTAATTAAAGTTGACAAATCAGAATGTATCGTCCACGACTCTCTGAATATGGATAAGGCGGAGTGGGCCGACATGAGACAAATGATTCAAAAGTAATTGTTTTCATTCATTTGCGCTCTATATCGATCGGCCTATTTCGTTCATTTCCTAATTAAGCTTCAAGTAATTAACTAATAACTCTCTTGTTCATTTAATTTTCTTTGCCTCGTAGGGTTTGGAGACGGTTCGCAGATACAAAGGTCGGTGAATTCAAAAAAGAGCTAAATTTCATGCGGTCAAAGGCTAAGAATGGTAGCGATATTCAGCCACCGGGAACCAATCTGTGTGGATACTATGTCTGTGAGATGATCCGGAGATACACCTCTGAGCGCGTTCCGAGTGATCTCAATGCTCAGAGGAATAACCTCCGGATGATGCTTAGTCCGTGCTCGCTTCCGACCACTTCAAGAGGAACTAGCTGGATGGTTCAGGAGGAAAGTCCTCGATCCTAAAGGAGAACACCATTGCGAGGACGTAGAACTATACATGCATTAAATTATGTATGGAAACTTGTTCAAACTTGTATATGGTCATCCGATGATATTGAATATATATTGTATATTCCTCTTGAATTCTTTTTGGTTCTAATTTCAAATTTGTTTGAAATTGTACATTCATATGCATGTATATATGTAGTACCGTAGAATATGTGAAACTCCTTCAAAATTACAATAAAGCACAAAAGAAATAAAACAATATACAAATTAAACAGAAAATATGTTTAGGGGGGGGGGGGGGGGCAGGTTTAGGGGGGCCTAAAACCCTAAACCTGCGGCGGCCTTTAGTCGCGGTTGGCCAGAAGAACCGCGACTAAAGGTCCTCCGCCCCGACGGTCGCCTGGCGCCCACGTGGACGGGCCTTTAGTCGCGGTTCGTAAGCAACCGCGACTAAAGGGGGGGCCTTTAGTCGCGCTAATTTGGTCGCGGTTGCGCAACCGCGACTAATGGCAATTGCGAACCGCGACCAAAGACCCTTTTTCCACCAGTGTTGGAAGACTATTGCGAGCATATTATTAACTGAACCAATGAACTAATAAACATAATGAACTCATCTACCAGCCAATGGTAGAGACGAGATGATATTAAGAGCGTACTTCCCCAATGTGGAGGGACCTCACATATAGAGAAATTGAAATGGAACATGGACCTTTGACAAAAATACGATTTTCAATTACAAAGAGATGTTTATTTTTTTTTAAAGAAACAAAATGTAACTTTAAGAAAAGCCTATACAGTGGACATTACTTCCGCAAGTCGATACAAAAAAAATTCTTGTGTTTCTTAACCTTTTCTTTAAATTTGCTAGATTTATTTACACATATTAAATAAAATTACATCTAACTTGTAGATTTCCCCCCTTATAATCCTAAGAGTATTCATGCATTTTAGAGAAAAATTGTTGATGTAATGTTAACACAAAACTTTTACAAAGCCCATCACCACAAGCTTGTGGGGTCCACCTACTGCCTGGCCTTGTCACTATGATGTAGTTGTTCCTCTATTCATCAAGTCACCGTCAAATATTTCAAATTAATATATACATGAAAATTGTATTATACAAAGACAAGGTTGAAACTTAAAACACCATAGCTTTGTGATGAAAGCCACGTCCACATGGATGTCGAACCCACCGCACACACTCTGATCTGCCAATAAGCATGTTTAGGTTTTCTATGCATGAACAATAATGACATGAAATCTAGATTTTTTTTAATAGTATGTTTGATATTGTGAGCACTTGAGTTTGAATTCAGTATATTCTAATTAACACCTCTAAGCAGATTGATTGGAGGACTTGATGGTAGCCAAATTACAAAGGAAGATAGTAGGTAACTAGAGTGCCTCTTCGAAGGAAGGAAATGACGTTGTATAGTAGTCTGTCCAATACGAAGTACTATCGGAGATACAAGTATCTTGCGTGAACAATGGAAAGTTCTAGATGGGACAATGGGGATGAGGTTCTTTAGCACTTAACTAATATAATAATCTGTAGAGTGGTGCAGAACTATAGTAGACATAGATAGATGGTCCTGCCCGCAGAACCTTCGCTAGCCGCAAGATATCGTGCCGGGCAACTAGTCGACAAATAAATATCTCCCGGTAGGATCCAAGCGGCACGGAACTAGTGATGCTCAGGCTGAGCCCCAATTACTTATTGTGAGCTTCCTCATTTGTATGTTAAGAAAAAGCTTACATGTGCAAATCGTCATATTAATATTGATGGTCTATTTTCTTGCATTGGCTGTAATTATTTGGTTATCGATATCACGAAAATTTGAACTACATCAGTGCAACTAGCATCCAACTTTGTCAAGAACATTTCAACTACACATAATGCTGATATGGATGCCGTTAATCAAGAAAGGGACGTAATGTGTGATAACCCGGATTTTTGGTCTGTTTATTAATTTGAGTTGCGATGATAATTAGAGAAATAAATCTTAGTGAAGTAATAACCTTATTTGTTTGTGCGTGATCAATTAATAGCACTGGAAATTTGATTTAACTAGAGATAGCTAACTATAGCTAGTAGTACTAGTGCATCAAGCATGGCTCGATGGAGCTGCTGCACACGTGCATGTGCTTGTGCACAGAACCATGCATGTGTCTAACGCTAGTATCTTTAGTAGCGTGAGCTAATTAAATTGCCAAGGAGAAGCTACGTGGCTTGCTACTAGAGGAAGATAAGAAGAGCTGTCAGGGTACCAATATCTGTGCTGACAAGGTTTCTACGTGGAGTCTTTGCATGGAGGCCAGAAGGTAAGCAAACACCAAATGGGTCAGCCGGCATTTCCTTAGCATCGTCGAAACGTCGAGCGGCAAAGCGGCCGGATCAGATATTTTAGCTGGCTTAGACGGTGCTGCCTCCTATATAAAGAGCTGCTGCTGCACTACACGCACACTGCATCCCATCGGTCAAACTCGGAAAGATTAGAGCAGAGAGAGATTAGGCTAGTGAGAGCGATGGTCGTCGATTTCATTCAGGCGAAAATATACACACAGCTGGAGATGTTGCCTAGACGAAGATGGTAGTCAGGCTGTAGTTTGCTGTTTGTACTGCAAGTAGTTTATATAGCAACGGGGTTTCTTCTTCATGGATTTTGCTGACAGGGGTATCACCGAGGCAAGTAGATGTTCCTCCTGATCTCTCCCTATTTTGGAAGTAGCTCCTTTGCTACATCTATCTTTTATCTTGTTGATATTCCGTTGAGGTGCAGGTACTGATACATATACCATATTCTTGGTTTTTGCTTGATCCTAATATTGTTGAACAGTTATACTGTTGATTCTATTATTCACTTGATTTGTCGATCCTACTTAATATTGCTGCACCATGATCCATAGTCATGTTTGATCATCGTGTTGGAGAGAGACGGGTAGTCATCTCCGGCTTTTAGAGTCACGTCATTTGCGGGAACTCAAGTGGAGCCTTGAGATTATTGACCTCAAGATAGTGATTTGTATCACTTACCTGCGAATATCCTGATCTTGTTGTATTGGTATCACGACGGCAAACGTATTGTACCGGTCATAGTTCAGGTATGGGACTGTCTGTGTTCTCCGCTGGGGACGGCCTCTGTTCGGGAACGTGTCGGTGATGGATCCGTAGGAGCGACCGACATCAGTAGGTCGGAGTGTCCGGGTCTTAGCGGGTAAAAGGACACTGCTTGGCTAGCGTCGGTGAAGCTAGTCAAGACTGTTGATGTCGGAGTACCCCTCTGCAGAGCGTAAAAGTGTGGATATTCACCCCTGTGACTCCCGGGTTGGGAAGCTTGCTGTCATGTGTGATGCCAATATATTCCTTGTCCATTTCCGAGTTCCACTCCTTTGTTGTATCTATGATATCCGGGTCCGACTGACAGTTTGTTATTATCCCTTGATTTCCGCTAATCTCTTGATCGTGTATTGTTTCCTTGTTGTATCTACTTGCTGAGTATGCCCTCATACTCACCCTTGCCACTTCCATTTCTTTTGCAGAAGTGAGCACGATTTGGAGATGATGGCAGAGCGTAGGAGTAGTACTACGGGAAGGGGGAAATAAATATTGTATCTTGATTCATGTAGTAGAAAAGATAATGAACAGAGTGTTGTTTTAGCTTTATAAATATGTTTATTCTAAGCCTTACATGTTTATAATCGCAAGGTTATAAATATGTGGCGTTGTCACGACTAGGCCCGGTTTCGGAACGTGACAATTTAGTGGTATCAGAGCTTAGGCTAAATAAGAAATAAAATTTTGCAACCAACGTGGGAAAACGGGGTAGTTTAGACACGTAAGCTAGAAGCAGTCACTTTACATTTCTTATATGTTAATCTAACTTTGTTTTGCCTTGCTAAACCTTTTGTTTCAATATCTTTGCTTAGATAAAATCATGCATCCTAGTTTTGAAAAATGTAAATTTGTTTTGGTGTTGAATTTCGAGGACGAAATTCTAATAAGGTGGGTAGGATGTGATAACCCGGATTTTTGGTTTGTTTATTAATTTGAGTTGCGATGATAATTAGAGAAATAAATCTTAGTGAAGTAATAACCTTATTTGTTTGTGCGTGATCAATTAATAGCACTGGAAATTTGATTTAACTAGAGATAGCTAACTAGCTAGTAGTACTAGTGCATCAAGCATGGCTCGATGGAGCTGCTGCACACGTGCATGTGCTTGTGCACAGAACCATGCATGTGTCTAACGCTAGTATCTTTAGTAGCGTGAGCTAATTAAATTGCCAAGGAGAAGCTACGTGGCTTGCTACTAGAGGAAGATAAGAAGAGCTGTCAGGGTACCAATATCTCTGCTGACAAGGTTTCTACGTGGAGTCTTTGCATGGAGGCCAGAAGGTAAGCAAACACCAAATGGGTCAGCCGGCATTTCCTTAGCATCGTCGAAACGTCGAGCGGCAAAGCGGCCGGATCAGATATTTTAGCTGGCTTAGACGGTGCTGCCTCCTATATAAAGAGCTGCTGCTGCACTACACGCACACTGCATCCCATCGGTCAAACTCGGAAAGATTAGAGCAGAGAGAGATTAGGCTAGTGAGAGCGATGGTCGTCTCGATTTCATTCAGGCGAAAATATACACACAGCTGGAGATGTTGCTTAGACGAAGATGGTAGTCAGGCTGTAGTTTGCTGTTTGTACTGCAAGTAGTTTATATAGCAACGGGATTTCTTCTTCATGGATTTTGCTGACAGGGGTATCACCGAGGCAAGTAGATGTTCCTCCTGATCTCTCTCTATTTTGGAAGTAGCTCCTTTGCTACATCTATCTTTTATCTTGTTGATATTCCGTTGAGGTGCAGGTACTGATACATGTACCATATTCTTGGTTTTTGCTTGATCCTAATATTGTTGAACAGTTATACTGTTTATTCTATTATTCACTTGATTTGTCGATCCTACTTAATATTGCTGCACCATGATCCATAGTCATGTTTGATCATCGTGTTGGAGAGAGACGGGTAGTCATCTCCGGCTTTTAGAGTCACGTCATTTGCGGGAGCTCAAGTGGAGCCTTGAGATTATTGACCTCAAGATAGTGATTTGTATCTACCTGCGAATATCCTGATCTTGTTGTATTGGTATCACGACGGCAAACGTATTGTACCGGTCACAGTTCAGGTATGGGACTGTGTAATGTCCCAGGTTTAGAGACGATCGAGGGGTAGATTTTAGAAAGGGATGTGCATTGCATAGTAAATTCTGGGGAAATTTCGCGCTTTTAAACAAAAACTGCATCGAAGGGGGACAAGTTTCTCTCTCGACACCTTACAGGGTTAGGGTTTCGAGAGTGCGACAAACTTGCTTCTCACTTCACTAGTTAGGGTTTTGAGATGAGAGAGGAGAGTTTGCTTGATTGAATTCCAAATGATATGACATGGTTGAATTCAAACCAAGGTTGAATTTGAATTTCAAATTCAAACATTAAATAATTACTTAAATAATTCAATCGAGGAAATTCATTAAGTAAATGATCAATAATAAATAAGATGAACAATTATATTAAAGTAAAGCTCATTAGAGAAAACTTTGAGCTTTATTGATCATCACACACATTACAATGTCATTACAATATTCATAAGTGAAATAAAAGAATAATACAACACATTACACAAATGGGCAGAATAGAAGAAAGGAAAATAAAGAAAAATTACAAGTTAATAGTCCTAGTCTAAATTCTACAAGGTCATCCTCATTTGATCTTGTATTTGATGAAGTCTTTGTCCATCTTGCTCAATTGATGATCCCTGCACAAATCAAAGCCAAAAACAGAATTAAGCCAAGTGGCAAAGCCACTTGGCAGGTTAATAAATAAAGCAAAATGAGGGGATATGATCAGGCTGCCGAGCTGATCCTCTCCAAAGACAAGTTCACAGGATCTGGTTCACACAGACACACAAGCAGCACACACATCAGGTGTGCATGCTCAACACCCAGGCACTGCTTGTGCATGTGGCACAACACACACACAACATCAGTGAGTCACCAAAGTGACCAGAACCAAGCTGTCGACCAGGGAGAGCATGGAGGCACCATATTTAACCTTTCCAGAGCCCAAACCCTAGCCTTTTGCTCATCCATCGACAGGCTGAAGGGGTAAGTTACCAAGAACACCAAGAACAGCTTGAACAAGGGGAACAGCCAGTGCTGTTCCATTTGCTCAATCTCACCATTAAATCAAAACAAGATCACCAGGAGGAGCAGGGCAAGTAAATCAATCACAAGAGCAACCCAGAAGCAATCCTCTACACCAACAAACAATCTAGGAGCTGGAGTGAGGTATACCACACAAAAGCCTGAGCAAGATCATATCTTGCTCATAATTAAGCATACAATGCATCACTGGAGCACAGAAGGGTAGATTACCCTGTGTGTGTCATCATTTGGCTACCAAGCCATTTGGTGCAAGCACAGATGGGTAAGACCAATAGGTTAACATCCCTTGGGAACAACAGTTATGCAAATCCATGCATAACTAGAGGAATCCAGCCAAGAATGAAACCATAGTTAGCCTAAACCACTCACTAAGCACCTACAGCTAGCTAGGCCATCAGATTATAGACAATTACCTGTCTATATATATATTTTGTCAACACCAAAAGGTCACTGGAAGTCCAAGATTGGATCAAGCCAGAGAACAACTACTCTATTCCAGCCAGCCAACACAAACTATGGCAAATCACAGATAGGGGAGCAACCAGGACAGCAACACAAGTGCTGCCAGGGCCACCTCAACCCTAAGCCAGCACAAGAACCTATACCTCATTATCCATTTGGATTCAGTAGAGAGCTAGGGTACACAACTGAAGGTTGGCATCCATCTAGCCTGTCACAATTAATTAGATGATCACAACTGCAGAGCAGCTCACATCACTTATCCACTTCAGAAAAATTCAGGCAACACAGATAAGTGAACAAAGCTAATAAATCAAAGCACCAAGGCTTTGCAGTGATCCAATGGATCAGTGCAGGCAACATCAGTTGCTTAGGCCAACAACAATATACACCAGGTTAAGCCTGTATGATACACACACAGCACAGAGTGAGCAACAGTGAGCCATAGACCACAAAGAGCAGCTTTTACAAGCAACTGGTGATCATATGATCACCAGAAGCTTGCTAGAGCATGTTACTGCATGCTAGAACTCATTCCAAGTAATTAACACATGAACAGATAATTAAATAAGCGAACAATTGCATCACGAGATAAGTGAATCAGGCTTTATAATTGTATCCAGAAGCACATCAAAGGTTTGATGAACCACTGGATCATAATAAACAAATAAACCACTTGGTGCTCATCCTTTAATCATACCAGTAAGCCAACAGCAATGCCCAGATGAGCATGCTAATGAATTTGAGCACAGGAATTAGTCACAGCAGCTCAGGCACTTGCAATTCTGCAAGAACTATACACTATAATCAAGCCATAGCAATTGAAACTAACACACTTGAGGATCTGGCTAGATTATCAACAAGAACAGAGGCACAAGAATGGAATTAAGCAAGCAGTACTAGCACAGCAAGTGCTTAGGCTAGAAATTCTTACACAGAGATAGCAGTAGCACTTAGCAGCAAGCACAGAATAAAGCAAGCACAAATTTAGCTGGGCACGAGTAATAAGACGAAGACGGGCAGCATCTCCACGAGGTGGAGTAGCCGTGGCGAGCTAGAGGATGGAGAAGAAGGACGATAGAGAGAAAGAGAGAGCGAGAGTGAGGGTGGCGCACGTACCGAGGCGAGCAGACATTAGTCGCGGCCATGGCGGCCACGGCGGCGCGTGCCGAGTGCACGGTAGCACCTGGCCAGGCCAGGCCACGCTCAGACAAGCGCCGCAGCACCCCGCACCACTGCGGCGAGGCCCACGGCGGCGCCATCACGCCCGGAACCCACAGAAGCAGTGAGATCGTCACGGATCCCGTAACCCTAGCCACGGCGAGGGGGTCGGGGACGAGCGGGAGCAACGCCAGCTCCAGATCGACGCGGATGAGAAGGACCGGCGTCACGAGGCGGTTCGATTGCGCCCCATGGCGAGGGCCATGGCGGTCGGAGTTCGCCGGAATCAGCCGGCGACGGCGAGGGCGACACAGGTCGCCAGAGAGAAGGGGATTAGGGTTCGTCGAGGCGGCGTGGTGGGGAAGGAAGTGAGCGACCGCTCGGGTCGGTTGGACCCGAGCTGGTCTAACCCAACCCGCTGGGCTCCACTGACAGGTGGGCCCAGGGGCAAATTTGGTATTTCCCAAATTCTATAAATACTGAAACTTTGAAAATTCATATTAAATGTTTAACAGCTCCAAAAAAATAATTAAAAATATGAAAACCACTCAGTATAAAAATCTCTATCATAATAAAATAAGAAATAGAATTTTTGAAGTTAAACAAGAATAAGTTCAAATTTGATGATTTAAATAATCATTTAAATCATATATGTTATTTTCAATAATGAAAATAAGTCCATAAATCCATTTGGACTCTAAAAAAAAAAACACCTTGACAACATTTCAAGGTTGGATTTTACTTTAAATCATGGATCCCCAAATCATTCTTAGTATTAACCTCTCATAAAATAACAACGACATCGGAAGGGAGGGGAACAAACCCTAAAAATGGAACCATGCATAATTGCTTCTTTAACCATTGCCCTTACCGGACAATGATGCTATTTTTCAGAACAAGAGGACAAGGGTCAGTCCATACCTACCAACTGCAGAACTTTGCAGTGTTCAGGCAAGTTCATCACTTGCTCATGTCATTTGAGTATTTCTATCAAATTACTTGCAAAGTATTATGGTTATCACTATTGCATAAAAAATCAAAACCACTACTTTCATAACTATGAATATGACTATGTGGTGGGCAATGGAACCATGGATTGTGTTGATATGGTGGAGGTTCCATTGCACGGGCTTATATCCATCTAGGATTAAACAACAAATGTCGCCAGTGATTCTTGTGCCGTAATATCCGTGTTAACCATAAGATCCGGAGTGGGACGGAGTAGTCAAAAGTGTTTCCACCTCTCGTTCATCAACGGATGCGCTTTACCGTAGACACTTGTATCTGTCAGGGCAAGCGGTAGGCTGGGGAAGCCTTAAGTCCCCACGGCATAGTCCGTAGACACTTGTCGCTCGAAGTGCAAGCGGTAGGCTGGGGAAGCCTTAAGTCCCCACGGTATTGCGGTCTATGATGGGTTGCAGCTACCGGCGAAGGAGTTTGGTTCGATCCCAAACTGTCGTCGTGGTCGGGGTCCACCCCTGAGTGGGAATAATGGGACCGGCGAGGACCCAGGGTCGGGGCATGCAACAAAGGGTGGGTGTTCGAGGTAGCGGAGGAACATGATTGGCTAGACCTTATACCGGGCCTCACACCTAAGGAAGTGTGGACGGGAAAGCTGCCCGGTTGGCACCAAGGTTAAGATCTCTTATGGGTAAAGCAACACACCTCTGCAGAGTGTAAAGAACTGTGACTGTCACTCCCTGTTCGGGATTGAGGAGCTGCGAACAGCAATGGCCGGAAAGGAGCTCCATGAAGTTCTAGTAAACCGGTGAAGACTGACGGACATAGCTCTTTGTAATAAAAGCAATCTCTTGAAGAAATGTTTATCAAAACTTGCATTGGTATTAGACTTTCTGGTCTAATATCGTAGCTAGTGCATTAAACACCTCTTATCTATAATGAACTTGTTGAGTACGCTCGTACTCATACCACTCTTAAATCCCCTGCTTAGATTGTCTGAATCATCTGGAGGAGGACTACAACAGCAATGATGGAGCCGAGATCATCGGCTACGATGAACCTGACCTCTCAGGTGGAGTTGAAGGCGTAGACTATATCATAGTCTACGGATCCGGGGAGGCTTCCGGAGGAGAACAAGCCTAGAGATATCTGATGAGTAGTAGAAGCCAAGCAGCACAGACTCTTACTATGGAGCTGCTCGAATAAATAAATGTTTAGTTTAATGAGACAATGGTATTGTAAGTTAAGTTGGGTTCGCCTCGAACCCAGGAGTTATCCTCTTAGGACCCAAGAGGAGCTCCGAGACGACTTGGGTATGATGATTGTAATAATATGTGAATGAGTTATGGACCTTGCTATGTTCTGTTGTACTACTCTGAGGGATGTGATATTTGCGGAATGGTACTTCGCGAATGTTATATCAACGACTGGCATACTACAACATGCAGTGGTATGCAGGGTCACCACAGTTGGTATCAGAGCAAAAGCTTTGACCTTAGGTTGGAACCTAGTAAATGGGACTAAACGTTAGGAGTCAAATAGGATTAGTAAAGAATTCTCTAAAAATATGGTGTATATTCAATTGAGAATACCACAATCATATCTTTTAGTGCGGTAATTCTTTATTATCTCTATTATGATGCATTATTACTAATCTTATAATCTTTCTATTTCTACAGCCAACATGGCAAGTTCACGACCGGGAAGAAACGTGAAAGTTATGGATTCCACACTGAACGAGTACCAAGGAGGACTTGCTGATATCCTACGATCCATGTTGCTGGAATTTGGGTGTGATCCCCAGATTCCAGTAAAGAAGTACATGTTCTATGATGGACCGGTGTTGGCCAAGTGCAGAGTAGGACTGCGACTTCCCGAATCTTTGGGAATGAGCGTAGTCATGCCAGCTGGAGAAGCTAGGACAACCAACACAGCCTATCATATAGCTGTTATGAGAGCCATAACCGACATACGGGAACATAAGACAAAAGAGCTTATGGATTCCGAGTTTTCCCATATTCCCCATAATCAGGAGGAGGAAGATCCCATGCTCAACCACTACAAATACGCCAAACGCAAACCCATAGCAGCGGCAAAATATATGGATAATAGCCGTAACTTCATATCATTACTCTTTCAGCTGAACCATCATCTGATAGGAGCTATTGATACGATGCTAGAGGAATTTACCGAACCCAAGGAGGAGAGTAGGGGGAAAGAACCTATGGAGAATGTAGTGCACACACCAGTTTATTCAGCTGGTGACTACATCAGCTTTGATCCACTTGCACGTGAACCTACACCTGCTACACCTGGGAACTACCTGAATAGTTCCTATGGGGGATACGAAGGCGGAGCGGAATCCGGAAACAACCAGCGTTCCGAGACTCCGATCGAGAATTCAAGGGGTTGGCGTTGGGGTAGTGATACTGGAACCCATAGTACTACTGAGTATTATGATGGAGAGATAAATGATGATGCAACCACCCAGAACCAGAGTTATCCTAGTAATGAAGGAGTGGATGGAGGATATCCGACACAGGTTGAGTCGGGTATGGGTTTTGGTAACCCTTATGGTGGGCCTACAGGAGAGTACACCCGATGGGTGGACTATGATGCACTCAACGATCAGTTTGTGAACACTGATTTCTCCTTAGGGTCATCATCGGATTCAGACTACAAGCCAACGGGGAGACCTTATGTTCCAGGGTCTATCAGGAGGACGACACGTTCGACCGGATGGAAGCCTGGAATGTACCGGGAGTGAAGACCGAGTAGAAGTCCACCAAGGGAGGCGTGGCTATAATACACAAGTACCACGTGTATTATAGTTTGTAATATTTGTATAAATTTGTACATATACTTTAATAAGTGAGTTTGCATACTCACATCGACTTGAGTATTGTAATAAGACCACTTATGTATGTATATACAGGGTATATGTTTTGTATGATTTGGATTTGCTTCTTGATTTCCATTGCGTGACTAGTTCTGTGCACAAAGTTGAGCTCAGAAAACTTGCGCATGGAGTAATTATGAGTATCATCTTGTGTTGCAGAACTAGGGGGATATGTCGGGAACGTTAGGAAACGAGACGGAAGCGCAGCGCATGGAGCGCGAAGCAAAGGAGAATGAAGAGGCTGAGGGTGCAGCCAGAGATCAGTTTCCACCACCACCACCACCCATGACGCAACAAAACTTCATCCAGTACATGCAACTGGCGGAAGAGAGGCAGCGTGTAACACTGGAGCTGCAGAACAAATTCCTTCAGGATCTGATGCAGCAGAGTAGGGTGGAGAGACCTGAGAACCAGGGAGTCACATTAGCAGACTTCCAAAACACCAAGCCGATATCTTTCGCATACGCGCCCGAGCCGATGGACGCGGAAGATTGGTTGATGGATACTGAGCGCAAGCTCAACACTGTTGGATGCAATGACCAAGAGAAGGTCCGATATGCTACCCATCTGCTATGTGGACCTGCCGCATCATGGTGGGACAACATTGTAGCCGTGTATCCGGCAGGTAAGGTATTCACCTGGGAGGAGTTTGCAAGGAAGTTCAGGGAATCCAATGTCCCTGAAAGTATTGTGGAACTGAAGCGTCGAGAGTTCGAGAGTCTCGAGCAGAAGGATAAGGCAATCCTGACCTATGTCAGGGAGTTTTCCAAGCTGTCCCGGTATGCGGTTGAGGAAGTCAATACCGAGGACAAGAAGAAGAAGAGATTTCTGAGGGGGTTAAGTCCCCAGTTTAAGGTGCAGCTACGAATGATGAGAGCAACGGAATTCCAAGAGTTGGTGGATGCAGCCATCACTCTTGAAGATGACTTCAAACAACTACAAGAAGAGAAGAGGAAGAAGGCCAAGTATGAGCCGAAGAGGTTTGTTAGTAACAAGCCTAACACCAGCTTGAGTTTCAAGCCTAGATACAACAACAACAACAACAACAACAACAGTAACTACTACGGTAGTCGGAAGAATCCAGCCTTTCAGACCGCTAATCCAATGGCCTGTAGAATCTGTGGACTTACAGGGCATTTTGCCAAGGACTGTAGAAAGCCAAGGATAATATGCTTTGGTTGTCGCCAGGAGGGGCATATGATGAAGGATTGCCCTAACAAGAAGAATAGTGGAGGAGGTCAATCTGGAGGAGGAGGAAATCGAGGAAACACCGGAGGGAACTGGAAGAATAAGAAGCCCTTCGGCAAGCTGAACTGTACCAGTCTGGAGGAGGTGGTCAACTCTGACCAAGCGGTGATAGGTACGCTCCAGATACTCACTCATCCTGGCAAAGTACTTTTTGATACTGGTGCAACTACATCATTCATTTCTCAACAATTCATCATCAAACATGGGATTAGTTGCACTAAGTTAGATACACCCATAACCATACTTTCTGCGGGGGGAACGATATTAGTAACCCATGCCAAACAAAAACAAGTCATTATGATCAATAAGTGCGCGTTTGACGCGGACCTGTTCATTTTACCGATGAAGGACATTGATGTCATTCTTGGTATGAACTGGTTAGAAGCTAATGGAGCATTGATCGACTGTGTAAACAAGACGGTGTCATTAAAAAGTCCCGATGGAAGTAGAATGATCTACCAAGGCGACAAACATACTCAGATTGAAGTGGAGCTACAGCTGAATAGCATGAAGGAGGTGAAGTTAGAAGATATACCTATAGTAAATGAATTCCAGGATGTGTTTCTCATGGAATTACAGTATGCCACCAGATAGGGAGATAGAATTCACTATCGACCTAATCCCAGGAACAGCTCCGATTGCTAAAGCACCATATAAGATGGGGCCTAAGGAACTGAAGGAACTTAAGGAGCAATTGGATGACTTGGAACAAAAGGGATTCATTCAGGAGAGTGTTTCACCATGGGGATCACCTGTGATCTTCGTAGATAAAAGGGATGGAGGAAGAAGGATGTGCGGAGACTACAGGAATCTAAACAACGTCACAATCAAGAACAAGTATCCACTTCCAAGGATACAAGATCTATTTGATCAGGTTAGAGGAGCGGGAGTCTTTTCCAAGATTGATCTAAGATCGGGTTACCACCAGATAAAGATCAAGAAGGAGGACGTTCCGAAAACCGCCTTTGTCTCAAGGTATGGACACCATGAATACCTTGTAGTACCTTTTGGATTAACCAATGCCCCAGCAATATTCATGAATCTCATGAATAAGATCTTCATGCCATATCTTGACAAGTTTGTCATCGTATTCATCGATGATATCTTGATATATTCCAAGAACAAGGCGGAACATGCCGAACATTTGAGGTTAGTGTTGCAAACACTAAGGGAACACCAACTTTATGCCAAATTCAGTAAGTGTGAATTTTGGCTAGATCAAGTGGAATTCCTTGGTCATGTCATTAGCAAGGATGGAATCGCTGTCAACCCGAGCAAGGTAGCAGCAGTTTTAGAATGGGAAGCACCCAAGACTGTCAAGGAGATCCGAGGATTCCTAGGAATGGCAGGATATTATCGGAGATTCATTGAAGGATTCTCCAAGATAGCAGGACCAATGACCAAGCTGTTAAGAAAGAACACACCATTTGTGTGGTCAGAGGAGTGTGAGAAAAGTTTTCAAACTCTGAAAGAGAAACTCACCACAGCACCGGTGTTAGCAGTTCCGGAAGTTGGCAAGGATTACACCGTGTACTGTGACGCATCCAAACATGGATTGGGTTGCGTACTT
Organism: Lolium perenne; assembly: GCF_019359855.2. Taxonomy (NCBI): domain Eukaryota; kingdom Viridiplantae; phylum Streptophyta; class Magnoliopsida; order Poales; family Poaceae; genus Lolium; species Lolium perenne. The sequence continues at coordinate 1,081,900 of NW_027248984.1, forward strand.
GTGGTGACCCTGCATACCACTGCATGTTGTAGTATGCCAGTCGTTGACATAACATTCGCGAAGTACCATTCCGCAAATATCACATCCCTCAGAGTAGTACAACAGAACATAGCAAGGTCCATAACTCATTCACATATTATTACAATCATCATACCCAAGTCGTCTCGGAGCTCCTCTTGGGTCCTAAGAGGATAACTCCTGGGTTCGAGGCGAACCCAACTTAACTTACAATACCATTGTCTCATTAAACTAAACATTTATTTATTCGAGCAGCTCCATAGTAAGAGTCTGTGCTGCTCGGCTTCTACTACTCATCAGATATCTCTAGGCTTGTTCTCCTCCGGAAGCCTCCCCGGATCCGTAGACTATGATATAGTCTACGCCTTCAACTCCACCTGAGAGGTCAGGTTCATCGTAGCCGATGATCTCGGCTCCATCATTGCTGTTGTAGTCCTCCTCCAGATGATTCAGACAATCTAAGCAGGGGATTTAAGAGTGGTATGAGTACGAGCGTACTCAACAAGTTCATTATAGATAAGAGGTGTTTAATGCACTAGCTACGATATTAGACCAGAAAGTCTAATACCAATGCAAGTTTTGATAAACATTTCTTCAAGAGATTGCTTTTATTACAAAGAGCTATGTCCGTCAGTCTTCACCGGTTTACTAGAACTTCATGGAGCTCCTTTCCGGCCGCGTTCGCAGTTCCTCAATCCCGGAACAGGGAGTGACAGGTCCACGATTCTTTACACTCTGCAGAGGTGTGTTGCTTTACCCATAAGAGATCTTAACCTTGGTGCCAACCGGGCAGCTTTCCCGTCCACACTTCCTTAGGTGTGAGGCCCGGTATAAGGTCTAGCCAATCATGTTCCTCCGCTACCTCGAACACCCACCCTTTGTTGCATGCCCCGACCACAGGTCCTCGCCGGTCCCATTATTCCCACTCAGGGGTGGACCCCGACCACGACGACAGTTTGGGATCGAACCAAACTCCTTCGCCGGTAGCTGCAACCCATCATAGACCGCAATACCGTGGGGACTTAAGGCTTCCCCAGCCTACCGCTTGCACTTCGAGCGACAAGTGTCTACGGACTATGCCGTGGGGACTTAAGGCTTCCCCAGCCTACCGCTTGCCCTGACAGATACAAGTGTCTACGGTAAAGCGCATCCGTTGATGAACGAGAGGTGGAAACACTTTTGACTACTCCGTCCCACTCCGGATCTTATGGTTAACACGGATATTACGGCACAAGAATCACTGGCGACATTTGTTGTTTAATCCTAGATGGATATAAGCCCGTGCAATGGAACCTCCACCATATCAACACAATCCATGGTTCCATTGCCCACCACATAGTCATATTCATAGTTATGAAAGTAGTGGTTTTGATTTTTTATGCAATAGTGATAACCATAATACTTTGCAAGTAATTTGATAGAAATACTCAAATGACATGAGCAAGTGATGAACTTGCACGAACAACAAAGTTCTGCAGTTGGTAGGTATGGACTGACCCTTGTCCTCTTGTTCTGAAAAATAGCATCATTGTCCGATAAGGGCAATGGTTAAAGAAGCAATTATGCATGGTTCCATTTTTAGGGTTTGTTCCCCTCCCTTCCGATGTCGTTGTTATTTTATGAGAGGTTAATACTAAGAATGATTTGGGGATCCATGATTTAAAGTAAAATCCAACCTTGAAATGTTGTCAAGGTGTTTTTTTTTTTAGAGTCTAAATGGATTTATGGACTTATTTTCATTATTGAAAATAACATATATGATTTAAATGATTATTTAAATCATCAAATTTGAACTTATTCTTGTTTAACTTCAAAAATTATATTTCTTATTTTATTATGATAGAGATTTTTATACTGAGTGGTTTTCATATTTTTAATTATTTTTTTGGAGCTGTTAAACATTTAATATGAATTTTCAAAGTTTCAGTATTTATAGAATTTGGGAAATACCAAATTTGCCCCTGGGCCCACCTGTCAGTGGAGCCCAGCGGGTTGGGTTAGACCAGCTCGGGTCCAACCGACCCGAGCGGTCGCTCACTTCCTTCCCCACCACGCCGCCTCGACGAACCCTAATCCCCTTCTCTCTGGCGACCTGTGTCGCCCTCGCCGTCGCCGGCTGATTCCGGCGAACTCCGACCGCCATGGCCCTCGCCATGGGGCGCAATCGAACCGCCTCGTGACGCCGGTCCTTCTCATCCGCGTCGATCTGGAGCTGGCGTTGCTCCCGCTCGTCCCCGACCCTCTCGCCGTGGCTACGGTTACGGGATCCGTGGCGATCTCACTGCTTCCAGGGGTTCCAGGCGTGATGGCGCCGCCGTGGGCCTCGCCGCAGTGGTGCGGGGTGCTGCGGCGCTTGTCTGAGCGTGGCCTGGCCTGGCCAGGTGCTACCGTGCACTCGGCACGCGCCGCCGTGGCCGCCATGGCCGCGACTAATGTCTGCTCGCCTCGGTACGTGCGCCACCCTCACTCTCGCTCTCTCTTTCTCTCTTTACTGTCCTTCTTCTCCATCCTCTAGCTCTGGCCACGGCTACTCCACCTCGTGGAGATGCTCGCTTGCCGTCTTCTTCTTATCGTGCCCAGCTAGCCGTGCTTGTCGTTCTTGTGCTTGCTGCTAAGTGCTACTGCTATCTCTGTGTAAGAATTTCTAGCCTAAGCACTTGCTGTGCTAGTACTGCTTGCTTAATTCCATTCTTGTGCCTCTGTTCTTGTTGATAATCTAGCCAGATCCTCAAGTGTGTTAGTTTCAATTGCTATGGCTTGATTATAGTGTATAGTTCTTGCAGAATTGCAAGTGCCTGAGCTGCTGTGACTAATTCCTGTGCTCAAATTCATTAGCATGCTCATCTGGGCATTGCTGTTGGCTTACTGGTATGATTAAAGGATGAGCACCAAGTGGTTTATTTGTTTATTATGATCCAGTGGTTCATCAAACCTTTGATGTGCTTCTGGATACAATTATAAAGCCTGATTCACTTATCTGTGATGCAATTGTTCAGTTATTTAATTATCTGTTCATGTGTTAATTACTTGGAATGAGTTCTAGCATGCAGTAACATGCTCTAGCAAGCTTCTGGTGATCATATGATCACCAGTTGCTTGTAAAAGCTGCTCTTTGTGGTCTATGGCTCACTGTTGCTCACTCTGTGCTGTGTGTGTATCACACAGGCTTAACCTGGTGTATATTGTTGTTGGCCTAAGCAACTGCTGTTGCCTGCACTGATCCATTGGATCACTGCAAAGCCTTGGTGCTTTGATTTATTAGCTTTGTTCACTTATCTGTGTTGCCTGAATTTTTCTGAAGTGGATAAGTGATGTGAGCTGCTCTGCAGTTGTGATCATCTAATTAATTGTGACAGGCTAGATGGATGCCAACCTTCAGTTGTGTACCCTAGCTCTCTACTGAATCCAAATGGATAATGAGGTATAGGTTCTTGTGCTGGCTTAGGGTTGAGGTGGCCCTGGCAGCACTTGTGTTGCTGTCCTGGTTGCTCCCCTATCTGTGATTTGCCATAGTTTGTGTTGGCTGGCTGGAATAGAGTAGTTGTTCTCTGGCTTGATCCAATCTTGGACTTCCAGTGACCTTTTGGTGTTGACAAAATATATATATAGACAGGTAATTGTCTATAATCTGATGGCCTAGCTAGCTGTAGGTGCTTAGTGAGTGGTTTAGGCTAACTATGGTTTCATTCTTGGCTGGATTCCTCTAGTTATGCATGGATTTGCATAACTGTTGTTCCCAAGGGATGTTAACCTATTGGTCTTACCCATCTGTGCTTGCACCAAATGGCTTGGTAGCCAAATGATGACACACACAGGGTAATCTACCCTTCTGTGCTCCAGTGATGCATTGTATGCTTAATTATGAGCAAGATATGATCTTGCTCAGGCTTTTGTGTGGTATACCTCACTCCAGCTCCTAGATTGTTTGTTGGTGTAGAGGATTGCTTCTGGGTTGCTCTTGTGATTGATTTACTTGCCCTGCTCCTCCTGGTGATCTTGTTTTGATTTAATGGTGAGATTGAGCAAATGGAACAGCACTGGCTGTTCCCCTTGTTCAAGCTGTTCTTGGTGTTCTTGGTAACTTACCCCTTCAGCCTGTCGATGGATGAGCAAAAGGCTAGGGTTTGGGCTCTGGAAAGGTTAAATATGGTGCCTCCATGCTCTCCCTGGTCGACAGCTTGGTTCTGGTCACTTTGGTGACTCACTGATGTTGTGTGTGTGTTGTGCCACATGCACAAGCAGTGCCTGGGTGTTGAGCATGCACACACGATGTGTGTCTTTGCTTGTGTGTCTGTGTGAACCAGATCCTGTGAACTTGTCTTTGGAGAGGATCAGCTCGGCAGCCTGATCATATCCCCTCATTTTGCTTTATTTATTAACCTGCCAAGTGGCTTTGCCACTTGGCTTAATTCTGTTTTTGGCTTTGATTTGTGCAGGGATCATCAATTGAGCAAGATGGACAAAGACTTCATCAAATACAAGATCAAATGAGGATGACCTTGTAGAATTTAGACTAGGACTATTAACTTGTAATTTTTCTTTATTTTCCTTTCTTCTATTCTGCCCATTTGTGTAATGTGTTGTATTATTCTTTTATTTCACTTATGAATATTGTAATGACATTGTAATGTGTGTGATGATCAATAAAGCTCAAAGTTTTCTCTAATGAGCTTTACTTTAATATAATTGTTCATCTTATTTATTATTGATCATTTACTTAATGAATTTCCTCGATTGAATTATTTAAGTAATTATTTAATGTTTGAATTTGAAATTCAAATTCAACCTTGGTTTGAATTCAACCATGTCATATCATTTGGAATTCAATCAAGCAAACTCTCCTCTCTCATCTCAAAACCCTAACTAGTGAAGTGAGAAGCAAGTTTGTCGCACTCTCGAAACCCTAACCCTGTAAGGTGTCGAGAGAGAAACTTGTCCCCCTTCGATGCAGTTTTTGTTTAAAAGCGCGAAATTTCCCCAGAATTTACTATGCAATGCACATCCCTTTCTAAAATCTACCCCTCGATCGTCTCTAAACCTGGGACATTACAGCCTTTCCCCCTTAAAGAAAACTTCGTCCCGAAGTTGTGGTTGTAATACCTGAACAGCTCGGGGTATGTTTTCCTCAGGTCTTCCTCTTTTTCCCAGGTGGCTTCCCTCTCGGGGTGGTGCTTCCATTGTATCTTGCAATACTTGATCGCCTTATTTCTGAGTTGTTTCCAGCTTTCCTCGAGAATCTTGGCTGGCTTCTCGATGTATGTCAAGTCTGGTTGTAACTCGAGCTCCTCATGTGATATTGGTTCATCTGGGGTCTTCAAACATTTCCGAAGTTGTGACACATGGAATACATTATGAACTTGAGCTAACCTTCCCGGTAGATCCAACTCAAAGGCTAAACCTCGATTCTGACTCAGTATCTTGAAAGGTCCTATATATCTAGGACTGAGTTTCCCTTTTACTCCAAACCTCTGGAGTCCTTTCATCGGGCTTACCTTAAGATAAACCATGTCTCCAACTTGTGGCTCCCACGTCCTTCTCTTCTGATCGGCGTAACTCTTTTGCCGACTCTGGGCTATCTTGAGTCTGTCTCTGATAATGTCGATGATTTGTTGTTTTTCCTTGACATAATCAGGGTTGAACTCTTTGCTTGCTCCGGCTTCATACCAACATATGGGTGATCTACACTTTCTTCCATACAGAGCTTCAAATGGTGCCATCTTGATGCTGCTTTGGTAACTATTGTTGTATGAAAACTCTGCTAAAGGTAGATGCTCCTCCCATGATCCTCCGAAGTCTAGGGCACAAGCCCTAAGCATATCTTCTAAGATCTGATTGGTTCTCTCAGTTTGTCCGCCTGTTTGTGGGTGATACGCGGTACTATAATCCAACTTGGATCCTAGAGCTTCGTGAAGTTGCTTCCAGAATGCTGATGTGAATACGGATCCTCGATCCGACACTATCTTCCTTGGCACTCCATGCTTACTTACGATCTCTTTGATATAAAGATCAATAAGTTTCTCTCCTTTATCCTGCTGGTTTACCGCTAAGAAGTGTGCACTTTTCGTCAACCGGTCCACGATTACCCATATCATGTCCTTCTTTTTATTAGTCATGGGTAGTCCGGTGATGAAATCCATCCCTATCTCTTCCCATTTCCACTCTGGAATAGGTAAAGGTTGTAACTTCCCTGCCGGACTCTGGTGTTCTGCTTTCACTCTCTGACAGGTATGGCATTCTGCCACATATTGTGCTATCTCCCTCTTCATGTTATTCCACCAAAATAGTTCCTTTAAATCCATGTACATCTTTGTACTTCCCGGATGTATGGAATAGGGTGTTTGATGAGCTTCCCGGAGTATTACTTCCTTAATTTCCGCAATATCCGGAACGCAAATCCTCTTCTGGAACCACAAAGATCCAGATTCTCCACGGTGAAATTCTGATGGTCTTCCCTCATCTATTCTCCTCATCTCCTCTACAATGAATGGATCGTCCATCTGACCCATCATTATCTCATTCTTCAAGTTAACATTAAGTTCGTCGGCTACTTGCAACGCCGATAATCCTTCATGGGCTTCCTTCTCCCAGAGTTGTATTTGGGCTTGGCTTATTTCCTTCCTCAACTCCGGTGATATTTCTTGTTCCACTCCTCCGGTACTCTTCCTACTCAGGGCATCTGCTACAACATTAGCCTTCCCTGGTGTATAGTTGATCGTCAGATCATAATCCTTGATCAATTCCAGCCATCTTTTCTGCCTCATATTGAGTTCCTTCTGAGTGAAGAAATATTTGAGGCTTTTATGGTCTGTATAGAGCTCACACTTAGCTCCATAGAGAAAATGTCTCCAAGTTTTGAGTGCAAAAACGACCGCTGCTAATTCCAAGTCATGCGTTGGATAGTTCACTTCATGAGGTCTGAGTTGCCTCGATCCATAAGATATCACTTTCCGATCTTGCATGAGTACTGTAATGTCCCAGGTTTAGAGACGATCGAGGGGTAGATTTTAGAAAGGGATGTGCATTGCATAGTAAATTCTGGGGAAATTTCGCGCTTTTAAACAAAAACTGCATCGAAGGGGGACAAGTTTCTCTCTCGACACCTTACAGGGTTAGGGTTTCGAGAGTGCGACAAACTTGCTTCTCACTTCACTAGTTAGGGTTTTGAGATGAGAGAGGAGAGTTTGCTTGATTGAATTCCAAATGATATGACATGGTTGAATTCAAACCAAGGTTGAATTTGAATTTCAAATTCAAACATTAAATAATTACTTAAATAATTCAATCGAGGAAATTCATTAAGTAAATGATCAATAATAAATAAGATGAACAATTATATTAAAGTAAAGCTCATTAGAGAAAACTTTGAGCTTTATTGATCATCACACACATTACAATGTCATTACAATATTCATAAGTGAAATAAAAGAATAATACAACACATTACACAAATGGGCAGAATAGAAGAAAGGAAAATAAAGAAAAATTACAAGTTAATAGTCCTAGTCTAAATTCTACAAGGTCATCCTCATTTGATCTTGTATTTGATGAAGTCTTTGTCCATCTTGCTCAATTGATGATCCCTGCACAAATCAAAGCCAAAAACAGAATTAAGCCAAGTGGCAAAGCCACTTGGCAGGTTAATAAATAAAGCAAAATGAGGGGATATGATCAGGCTGCCGAGCTGATCCTCTCCAAAGACAAGTTCACAGGATCTGGTTCACACAGACACACAAGCAGCACACACATCAGGTGTGCATGCTCAACACCCAGGCACTGCTTGTGCATGTGGCACAACACACACACAACATCAGTGAGTCACCAAAGTGACCAGAACCAAGCTGTCGACCAGGGAGAGCATGGAGGCACCATATTTAACCTTTCCAGAGCCCAAACCCTAGCCTTTTGCTCATCCATCGACAGGCTGAAGGGGTAAGTTACCAAGAACACCAAGAACAGCTTGAACAAGGGGAACGACCGGTCTTTGTTCCATTTGCTCAATCTCACCATTAAATCAAAACAAGATCACCAGGAGGAGCAGGGCAAGTAAGTCAATCACAAGAGCAACCCAGAAGCAATCCTCTACACCAACAAACAATCTAGGAGCTGGAGTGAGGTATACCACACAAAAGCCTGAGCAAGATCATATCTTGCTCATAATTAAGCATACAATGCATCACTGGAGCACAGAAGGGTAGATTACCCTGTGTGTGTCATCATTTGGCTACCAAGCCATTTGGTGCAAGCACAGATGGGTAAGACCAATAGGTTAACATCCCTTGGGAACAACAGTTATGCAAATCCATGCATAACTAGAGGAATCCAGCCAAGAATGAAACCATAGTTAGCCTAAACCACTCACTAAGCACCTACAGCTAGCTAGGCCATCAGATTATAGACAATTACCTGTCTATATATATATTTTGTCAACACCAAAAGGTCACTGGAAGTCCAAGATTGGATCAAGCCAGAGAACAACTACTCTATTCCAGCCAGCCAACACAAACTATGGCAAATCACAGATAGGGGAGCAACCAGGACAGCAACACAAGTGCTGCCAGGGCCACCTCAACCCTAAGCCAGCACAAGAACCTATACCTCATTATCCATTTGGATTCAGTAGAGAGCTAGGGTACACAACTGAAGGTTGGCATCCATCTAGCCTGTCACAATTAATTAGATGATCACAACTGCAGAGTAGCTCACATCACTTATCCACTTCAGAAAAATTCAGGCAACACAGATAAGTGAACAAAGCTAATAAATCAAAGCACCAAGGCTTTGCAGTGATCCAATGGATCAGTGCAGGCAACAGCAGTTGCTTAGGCCAACAACAATATACACCAGGTTAAGCCTGTGTGATACACACACAGCACAGAGTGAGCAACAGTGAGCCATAGACCACAAAGAGCAGCTTTTACAAGCAACTGGTGATCATATGATCACCAGAAGCTTGCTAGAGCATGTTACTGCATGCTAGAACTCATTCCAAGTAATTAACACATGAACAGATAATTAAATAACTGAACAATTGCATCACAGATAAGTGAATCAGGCTTTATAATTGTATCCAGAAGCACATCAAAGGTTTGATGAACCACTGGATCATAATAAACAAATAAACCACTTGGTGCTCATTCTTTAATCATACCAGTAAGCCAACAGCAATGCCCAGATGAGCATGCTAATGAATTTGAGCACAGGAATTAGTCACAGCAGCTCAGGCACTTGCAATTCTGCAAGAACTATACACTATAATCAAGCCATAGCAATTGAAACTAACACACTTGAGGATCTGGCTAGATTATCAACAAGAACAGAGGCACAAGAATGGAATTAAGCAAGCAGTACTAGCACAGCAAGTGCTTAGGCTAGAAATTCTTACACAGAGATAGCAGTAGCACTTAGCAGCAAGCACAGCAACAGCAAGCACAGCTAGTACAGTACGATAAATAAGAAGCACGGCAGGCATCTCCACGAGGTGGAGTAGCCGTGGGCGTAGCTAGAGGATGGAGAAGAAGGACCGGCAAGAGAGAAAGAGAGAGCGAGAGTGAGGGTGGCGCACGTACCGAGGCGAGCAGACATTAGTCGCGGCCATGGCGGCCACGGCGGCGCGTGCTGAGTGCACGGTAGCACCTGGCCAGGCCAGGCCACGCTCAGACAAGCGCCGCAGCACCCCGCACCACTGCGGCGAGGCCCACGGCGGCGCCATCACGCCTGGAACCCCTGGAAGCAGTGAGATCGTCACGGATCCCGTAACCCTAGCCACGGCGAGGGGGTCGGGGACGAGCGGGAGCAACGCCAGCTCCAGATCAACGCGGATGAGAAGGACCGGCGTCACGAGGCGGTTCGATTGCGCCCCATGGCGAGGGCCATGGCGGTCGGAGTTCGCCGGAATCAGCCGGCGACGGCGAGGGCGACACAGGTCGCCAGAGAGAAGGGGATTAGGGTTCGTCGAGGCGGCGTGGTGGGGAAGGAAGTGAGCGACCGCTCGGGTCGGTTGGACCCGAGCTGGTCTAACCCAACCCGCTGGGCTCCACTGAGAGGTGGGCCCAGGGGCAAATTTGGTATTTCCCAAATTCTATAAATACTGAAACTTTGAAAATTCATATTAAATGTTTAACAGCTCCAAAAAATAATTAAAAATATGAAAACCACTCAGTATAAAAATCTCTATCATAATAAAATAAGAAATAGAATTTTTGAAGTTAAACAAGAATAAGTTCAAATTTGATGATTTAAATAATCATTTAAATCATATATGTTATTTTCAATAATGAAAATAAGTCCATAAATCCATTTGGACTCTAAAAAAAAACACCTTGACAACATTTCAAGGTTGGATTTTACTTTAAATCATGGATCCCCAAATCATTCTTAGTATTAACCTCTCATAAAATAACAACGACATCGGAAGGGAGGGGAACAAACCCTAAAAATGGAACCATGCATAATTGCTTCTTTAACCATTGCCCTTATCGGACAATGATGCTATTTTTCAGAACAAGAGGACAAGGGTCAGTCCATACCTACCAACTGCAGAACTTTGCAGTGTTCAGGCAAGTTCATCACTTGCTCATGTCATTTGAGTATTTCTATCAAATTACTTGCAAAGTATTATGGTTATCACTATTGCATAAAAAATCAAAACCACTACTTTCATAACTATGAATATGACTATGTGGTGGGCAATGGAACCATGGATTGTGTTGATATGGTGGAGGTTCCATTGCACGGGCTTATATCCATCTAGGATTAAACAACAAATGTCGCCAGTGATTCTTGTGCCGTAATATCCGTGTTAACCATAAGATCCGGAGTGGGACGGAGTAGTCAAAAGTGTTTCCACCTCTCGTTCATCAACGGATGCGCTTTACCGTAGACACTTGTATCTGTCAGGGCAAGCGGTAGGCTGGGGAAGCCTTAAGTCCCCACGGCATAGTCCGTAGACACTTGTCGCTCGAAGTGCAAGCGGTAGGCTGGGGAAGCCTTAAGTCCCCACGGTATTGCGGTCTATGATGGGTTGCAGCTACCGGCGAAGGAGTTTGGTTCGATCCCAAACTGTCGTCGTGGTCGGGGTCCACCCCTGAGTGGGAATAATGGGACCGGCGAGGACCCAGGGTCGGGGCATGCAACAAAGGGTGGGTGTTCGAGGTAGCGGAGGAACATGATTGGCTAGACCTTATACCGGGCCTCACACCTAAGGAAGTGTGGACGGGAAAGCTGCCCGGTTGGCACCAAGGTTAAGATCTCTTATGGGTAAAGCAACACACCTCTGCAGAGTGTAAAGAACTGTGACCTGTCACTCCCTGTTCCGGGATTGAGGAACTGCGAACGCGGCCGGAAAGGAGCTCCATGAAGTTCTAGTAAACCGGTGAAGACTGACGGACATAGCTCTTTGTAATAAAAGCAATCTCTTGAAGAAATGTTTATCAAAACTTGCATTGGTATTAGACTTTCTGGTCTAATATCGTAGCTAGTGCATTAAACACCTCTTATCTATAATGAACTTGTTGAGTACGCTCGTACTCATACCACTCTTAAATCCCCTGCTTAGATTGTCTGAATCATCTGGAGGAGGACTACAACAGCAATGATGGAGCCGAGATCATCGGCTACGATGAACCTGACCTCTCAGGTGGAGTTGAAGGCGTAGACTATATCATAGTCTACGGATCCGGGGAGGCTTCCGGAGGAGAACAAGCCTAGAGATATCTGATGAGTAGTAGAAGCCGAGCAGCACAGACTCTTACTATGGAGCTGCTCGAATAAATAAATGTTTAGTTTAATGAGACAATGGTATTGTAAGTTAAGTTGGGTTCGCCTCGAACCCAGGAGTTATCCTCTTAGGACCCAAGAGGAGCTCCGAGACGACTTGGGTATGATGATTGTAATAATATGTGAATGAGTTATGGACCTTGCTATGTTCTGTTGTACTACTCTGAGGGATGTGATATTTGCGGAATGGTACTTCGTGAATGTTATGTCAACGACTGGCATACTACAACATGCAGTGGTATGCAGGGTCACCACAGACTGTCTGTGTTCTCCGCTGGGGACGGCCTCTGTTCGGGAACGTGTCGGTGATGGATCCGTAGGAGCGACCGACATCAGTAGGTCGGAGTGTCCGGGTCTTAGCGGGTAAAAGGACACTGCTTGGCTAGCGTCGGTGAAGCTAGTCAAGACTGTTGATGTCGGAGTACCCCTCTGCAGAGCGTAAAAGTGTGGATATTCCCCCCTGTGACTCCCGGGTTGGGAAGCTTGCTGTCATGTGTGATGCCAATATATTCCTTGTCCATTTCCGAGTTCCACTCCTTTGTTGTATCTATGATATCCGGGTCCGACTGACAGTTTGTTATTATCCCTTGATTTCCGCTAATCTCTTGATCGTGTATTGTTTCCTTGTTGTATCTACTTGCTGAGTATGCCCTCATACTCACCCTTGCCACTTCCATTTCTTTTGCAGAAGTGAGCACGATTTGGAGATGATGGCAGAGCGTAGGAGTAGTACTACGGGAAGGGGGAAATAAATATTGTATCTTGATTCATGTAGTAGAAAAGATAATGAACAGAGTGTTGTTTTAGCTTTATAAATATGTTTATTCTAAGCCTTACATGTTTATAATCGCAAAGTTATAAATATGTGGCGTTGTCACGACTAGGCCCGGTTTCGGGACGTGACATGATGTATCTTAATCTAGATATGTACTGATGCACGGGGAACCAAGATATATACCTTGTACCTTTCAGTCTCATGTGATCAATCTAATAACATCTGTATATATTAAAAATTCAAAGTTCAAATATTTGATTGCATGCATACATTCCGAAAATGTCATCTATTTGGAAACAAGATACAGTTTCGGATGCATATTGTTTTAGAGTTATTGGGAGTACTTAATATATCCTGGAAAATATTTTATATCCCGTAGATTTGTCTACACTTCCAGATACTACTACTACCATATGTTTGATCCATACTTGCAGGTACATCAATATGCCAATTAATATTAGCTGATATAAATCCAGTAGTTCGTTTCTGGTGCCTTCCTGTGATGCGCATAAAGCCCCAGTACTAAGGAGTATCAATTATAAGGAGCTCGGAATCAAGACAACATTAATATAGGATTTATTTCTCATGTCACAAACTTCTGAGTTCAAACTAAGATCCACAATTCAATAAACAAAACTAGAAGTCCGAGAAAATAATTCTGAACTGTAGTCTGTCGTAAGTAATAGATGTTTGTGGCCATTCGCCGTCTGATTTGTCTATTTTCCCACTCCACTTGTGGACCCAATTTTCTTTAAAATGTCATGGCATGCATGGTAACTCATAGTTTCGCTAATTAACTATGACCTTCTCGTAACTTTTGGCTGCCATGTCATAACGAGACATATGTCATATAAGGTGTCAAGTGGGATCCCACCTAAGTTTCATTTATAGTACATGTTGCCTTTTCTAGTGTAAATTTTGATCTCAAAATTTGCACTAGGAAAATCAAATGCAGTATAAGTGGAACTTACGTGATATCAAACTTGACTCCCTAAGGTCATACCCATGGGTCTTCCTGTAGCTATGTACCCAATCTTTCAGCAAAACATGCATCAACTCTATTAGTTCAGTTTTGAATGACTTCAGTGAATGAGAGTGGATAAATGGAGATCGAGCTACATATAGCTCTTTATTTTTAAAAATTCGGAAATCATATTTTTAAGTTTCAAAAAAATATGAAAAAAAATCTTGGATGTAGTCAATGATAGAATCTACAAACATGCAAAATCTTATGTGAAATTCTTAGTACTTTAGGCTACACAAAAATGACAATTGTGTGGATCTGAGAATAGTGAATAGTGCACATTTCAAAACTATAAAACCTGTCAGATTTTGTTATTTTTGTGTAGTCTACAATACAAAGAATTTCAAGTTGAGAATTTGCACGTTTGTAGATTTCATCATTTTCTACATTCAGGATTTTTTTAAAGATTTTTTTTAAAACTTAAAACTATGATTTCCGAATTTTCATAAATAAAGGGTTACATGGAGCTCGGCCTCCGTTTGTAGTTTTCGTTCAGTGAACTCATTTTATGGCACTTGCTGCTTCAAACGTAGCTATGCTTCTCCATATGAGTCCGTTGTGAAACTAAGGTCAAGATAAGTGGGTAACTCATCACTAGCAAATCCATGAAGACTGAATTCATGTTTTAACGTGTAAGTCTTCTGCACACTTGGAAATCATGTGGATTTATGATGATCGAGATTTTCTATAGAGCTTTGGCCTATTTACTGTTTGTTTTGTTGAATATAAATACAATGCTTAGTCTATTTCCATTAGTTTGGAATTTTAGTTTAATTGGCTAGTGCAGCAATCTTTTATGGTATCAGAGCCAAGAGGTCTCAAGTTCAAGACCCTGCTCATGCAGTTTTAGAAAAAAAAGAAAAAAAATATTCCGCGGCTTGCATCGAACCCACACTAAGGACTAAAATAGCCTAGACGTGAGGGGGAGTGTTGAATATAAATACAATGACTAGTCTCTTTCCATTAGTTCGGACTTTTGGTTCAATTGGCTAGTGCAGCAATCTTTCATGTTTAACAACTATTTTTCTACACAACAATACCTTTTAAATCAAAACAAATAACCAGTCTAGTTTGTCACGGTGGAATACAAAAAAATACACGAGAGAGAGAGATGCGGGGAAGCATTTGGATTTGTGTCCGTGAGCCCCCCAGCTAATTCTCATCTTGGTGTGTGTGTGATTCTTAATGGTGTGGGAGTTGCACATGGATATACCGAAAAATAGATGAGAATTAAGTTAGGGCTCGGTTAAGTCCTCAGCCGTTGAATTTGCGTTGTAAATTAGGTTTGTGGAAGTTGCAAATAAGTTGTAACTATTTTTTTTTCCAAATGGACATAAGCTTTGAATTCCCTTCAAAATCGGAGAACACGACGGCTAGCCGTGGTTGAGTGCCATCATAGTCACTAAAGTTCCACCAAAGCACATTTGGTTAATAAATTATGTTTGGCTAGTAGCTTCGCCTTTTTATGCTTCACACAAATTTATATGTTCATTTCAAAAATTAAAAAGACATCCCCGATATTAGTTTTTGACCGTGAGTAGTCCCTTCCTTTTCCGAGGACATGTACCTCTTATATAGTGCATGCTCATGTATGATAAATGGTTTGGTGATTTGTAGAGGCCCTGATTTGTGCACGTAAAGATGGTTGTACACGCATGATTATTGAACAGTTTATAGTCATCGATAATTTTTAATGAAAACCTCGCATGCCCGTTAGCTGCTTTCCCCCAGAGGTACCTCGGGTTGCCGCTCACCGCGTCTAAGCTGCGTGTCTGCGACCTCGACCACCTTGTTGTCAAGCTGGAGAAGCGCGCCCCTGGGTGGAAAGGTTCGCTCCTTCCCTCTGGCGGCCGTCTCATCCTAACTGATGCCGTGCTCTCCGCGCTCCCATCACACGCCATGTCTGTGATCCTCCTTCACGGCACCACCGTCGACCGTGCAGACCGGCCGTGGCGCGGTATGCTCTGGAAAGGACGGTCTCAATGCTCAGGGGGTGACTGCCAGGTTGCGTGGCGCGAGGTTTGCAGGCCACGCTCCGAGGGGGCCTTGGCGTCCGCGACTTGCGCTGCCAGAACCTGTGCTTGCTCATGAAATTCGTGCATAAGTTGTTCTCTGGCGAAATCACCCCATGGGCGCGTTGGGTACGCCGCTGGTACGGGGAGTTTGGTATCGCTCAGGCCCCATCCGCTCTTGACACCCCCATTTGGCGCACCTTCAAGAAAGTGTTCGCTCTCTACCGCCAGCTCACGGTCGTTGCCGCGGGGTCTGGCGTCACTGTCTCCTTCTGGCTAGACAACTGGCACAATGCTGGCCCCCTGTTCGCCCGCCTCCCCGCGTTGTTCTCGCACTGCACCCAGCCCACAATCTCCGTCGCTGACGCTCTGCGTGCCTCCGGGCTACTCCTCCCGCTCCAACCTCGATTGACAGCCGTGGCAGAGATGGAGCTCGATGTTGTCTCTGCGGCCATGCGTGAGGTTCGCCTTGCTGGTGGTATTGATGCCCGCAGTCTCCCCGGTGGTGGCGCCTTCCGGTCTTCTGACGTCTATAACCTCCTGCTGATCTCTGGAGTTTCGCTCCCGCTCAACAACGTGAACTGGGATAATTTCGCACCGACGAAGGTCCGGATCTTTTTCTGGATCGCTCGCCACGGCAACACCAGAACGCGTGCTTTCCTCCATCGCCTAGGCTGCCTCACCTCCGATGCATGTCCGTTCTGCTCCGCCCCTGAAGAGCTGCACCATATGTTATTCTCTTGCCCCCGACTCGGCCCACTTCGGGCCGCGTTGGGTGTGCCGGCCACTGCTATTGCTAACGATCTCGAAGGAATCTGTGATATCTTCGGGGCGCCAATCATTCACCTCCATGACGCGACGCGACACACCGTCATCCTGCTCGTCCTTTGGATCGTCTGGAAGAGCAGGAACCGCAAGGTGTTCGACAATGTCCTGACCCCGCCTCGACAACTCTCATCCATGGTCAGCGCCCACTGCATGCTCTGGCTCAACCGCCTCCCCAAGAAACTGCCCCGTCTGCCCGTGGAAGCTTGGTGTGCGAGCGTGTGTGAGGCCTTAAACTCGCTCGTTTAGCCTCGTGTGTGCGTGAGTTTCCCCCGTGTGTCCCCTGTAATAACTTTGTACTCATTCCGTTGTATCTCGCCTGTGTTTTGGAAATAATGAAAAAAGTTTCAGGTGGGTGTTTGCCCCACCGTTGAGCCGTTCAAAAAAAAAAAGTTTGTAAACATGGATCGACGTGTCAATATGGGTAGCCTGCATTATCACGTCTATCTTGATCGACAGGCCCATAACTTTATGTGAGAACCTAGCTGATTTGGTGGTGTCTGCTCCAGATATTTTAGTAGTTTATGTATTGTTGGCCGCACTCGTGTATACGAATATCTTAGTACGGTCACTGTAGAACCAAAAATATATCACTTATCCGATTGGATATGTCGTCCTCATAAGGTCAAACCATTGTTCTTTGTTAGAGGTAAGTAGTGTGTTCTTTTTGGAAAAGCCACGCCATGTGTACACATGGACATATGGCACCATGTACTGCAGTGGTCGTCCAACGCAGCTTCTATTCGTGTGATAGTGTGGCTTAGCTGCCGGCCGGTCGGCCGATGTGGCTGCCGGCCAAGAGACACATTAGGGCCGGACCACGAGATACACTACTATAACCTACACGATAAGGCTGGTGCCAATGCACCACTACACTTTCACCCGCCACGTCAGCTTTTTTCCTCACTCTCACCCCACTCTCACCCCACTCTCACCCCATGGTGCCAATGCACAGGCTATAGTGCCAGCTTTACTTCTCTTTTCTCCACGTCAGCTTTTCTCTCTCCTCGACATCAGCATTTCTTTTTCAGATTACAACAACATAAATAATGCAAGGAAATTATTTTATTGAACTAAAATTGTTACCGATTACATCATAGAAAAAATTACATAAAAATTTGAAAAGATTACATAAAAATTTGAAAAAATTACATAATCTAGGAATTAGCCCACACATGCTCAATCAAATCATGCTGGAGCTGTGTATACATCGGTGACTCCCTCATTTCGGTGTCCATCTGAATCCTGGCTGCTAGGCTTGGTGGTGCATGGTGGTGTATTGCAGGGCCGACATTTGAAGCAACTGTCTCATAGATGTTGTCCAAATTTGTACCACGCTCATCGTCGATGATCATGTTGTGCAGAATGACACATGCACGCATGATCAACCCAAGAGTACGCCTCGAGTAGGAGCGTCCCGGAACTGCTAGAATGTTGAACCTAGCCTTCAGCACTCCAAAGGCACACTCGACATCTTTGCGCCAAACTGATTGAGCAGCAGTGAACACTCGATGCTTTTCACTTTGTGGAAGAGTAACACCTTTCATGAACACCGGCCAGGAGGGGTAGATGCCATCGGCAAGGTAGTAACCATAGTGGTACTCGTGTCCATTCACCGTGAAGTTCACTACGGGTGCTTCTCCCCTAAGCACATCAGTGAACAACGGCGACTGGTTGAGTACATTGATGTCGTTGTTGGACCCGGCCACTCCAAAAAAGGCATGCCAGATCCAACGATCATACGACGCCACGGCTTCTAAGATTATGGTAGGGTGTTTGATGTCTCCCCTTGTGAATTGACCAGCATGAGCCACTGGGCAATTCCTCCACTGCCAATGCATGCAATCGATGTTCCCTAACATGCCCGGAAAGCCACGCTCCTCGGCTTTCGCTAACAGACGCTGAGTATCCTCCACAGTTGGGCGACGGCAAAACGTCTCCCCGTAACAGTCAATGATGCCTTCACAGAATCTATCTAGACAATCTGATGAAGTTTGTCTAGCTAACTTAAGCCACTCATCTATCGTATCTGCAGCGGCTCCATAAGCTAACAGACGCAAAGCCGCAGTACACTTTTGTAGGGGAGAAAAACCAGCACGGTTGAGAGCATCAACTCTTTGGGTGAAATACGGAGAGTATTCACCCAATCTATCCACAATGCGCAGAAAAAGGGATCGCCTCATCCGACACCTTCGCCGAAAGTAGCTCGGAGGATAGTTGCAGTCGTCGGCGAAGTAGTCCTCGAAGAGCCGATCGTGGGCACCCAGACGATCATGCCTGATGAACTCTCGGCGGCGTCGACGTCTTGGCACCACCTCCTCGTTGAGCATCTCCTCCTCATACTCCTCCTGGAACTGCTCGATCATATCACCCTCCATTCCGTCGCTCGAACTGCTGCTAGACGAAGACATGGCGTTGAGAGGAGTGGAAATGGAGAGTGGAGCTGATGAAGTGAGGTGTGGAATGAGTGAAACCATATGGGGGGTATTTATAGGGGGTTTTGGCATTTTTTCAGGATTTTTTGAACCCCAACGGCTAGCTGAGGTGGACGAATCAGATTGCGCCACCTCAGCTAGCCGTTACACACTACCGCCCCTCTCTCGCCCTCCTCTCGCCCGCCTATCGCCCGCCTAACGCCCGCCTACCGCCCGCTCTCGCCCGCCCCTCTCTCGCCCCGCGCCGCCAACGCTGCCGCCTCGCTACCGCCACTCTCTCGCCTCACTCTCGCCCCCAACGCAGGCGTTAGCCGGGCGGTAGCGGGCACTACCGTCGGGCGCCCGCGCCGTCGCCTGCCGCTTGCCTCTCGCCCCTCTCTCGCCCCGTCGCCGCCGCTAGCGCCCGCGCTGCCGCCCGCGTTGGCATCAGCCTAAGGGTTATAGTGAATTGCTAGCTGTGTATAAGGATCCTTCTCCGCGAGAACGTGAACTTTGGTAAACACCGATTCTGGGACCAGATCGCTCACCACCTCCGCTAAACATGCGATGTGATCACCGAGTCATGGCATTATCATCATCAACGCGATGGTCCGCTGCCAACCCAGCCATCACGCCCTACTTTTCCACCCACTGGTAGAAAAAGGGCCTTCCATCCATCCCCATTAGTCCCCAAAATATACGAACCGTGACTAATGGGATCTTTAATCGCGGTTCGGGAGGCGAACCGCGACCAAAGGCCTGGGCCCAGGGCGCTCGGTGGCCAGCTGGTGCACGGGAGGCTTTAGTCGCGGTTGGCCAGGCCAACCGCGACTAAAGCCCCTCCCCTACATATACCCGTTCAGCACACTCACTTAGCCATTTGGTGCCACTTTCTTCACAATCTTCACAAGTGGGTGGTGGGTTTGATTTTGGTTCCTCTTATGCACACAAGGTGTTCGATGAAATGCCCGAGAGATTGAAAGGAACATGATATGAAGTGTCCAAGCCACACTTGAGCTTTCTCATTTATTTTTCCTCGATCGCTGTTAGCAACTTGAACCTTTCATGTGTCATTGATAAAATATGCATGTGTGTAGTTTATTGTTTAATTTCTATTATTTCTAGCTAGTTAGTTTAACAAATGCATGATGGTTAACTATATACTTTATATAATAATAATGCAGATGAATCGGCAATGGATGTACGGTAACCGACTCTCCGATGAGTTCACTACGGGTTTGAAAGATTTCCTCGTAGTGGCTAATGCGAACAAGCAGGGGGGTTTTGTTACCTGTCCATGTGTTGGCTGTAAGAATCAGAAGGGTTACTCTTCCTCAAGAGAAGTTCACCTGCACCTGCTTCGGCACGGTTTCATGCCAAGCTATAATTGTTGGACCAAGCATGGAGAAAGAGGGGTTATAATGGAAGAAGATGAAGAAGGGGATGATTTCATCGATGACAACTATCTTGATCATTTCGGTGATACTTTCATGGAGGATGTGATACGTCTCCAACGTATCGATAATTTCTTATGTTCCATGCCACTTTATTGATGATACCTACATGTTTTATGCATACTTTATGTCATATTTATGCATTTTTCGGCACTAACCTATTAACGAGATGCCGACGAGCCAGTTGCTGTTTTCTACTATTTTTGGTTTCAGAAATCCTAGTAAGGAAATATTCTCGGAATTGGACGAAATCAATGCCCAGGATCTTATTTTTCCACGAAGCTTCCAGAACACCGGGGAGGAAACGAAGTGGGGCGACGAGGCGGCGACACGCCAGGGCGGCGCGGCCCACCCCCTGGCCGCGCGGCCCTAGTGTGTGGGCCCCTCGCGTCGCCCCTAAACCTACCTCTCCGACTATAAGAAGCCTTCGTCGATAATAGCTCCAGTACCGAGAGCCACGATACGGAAAACCTTCCAGAGACGCCGCCGCCGCCAATCCCATCTCGAGGGATTCAGGAGATCGCCTCCGGCACCCTGCCGGAGAGGGGAATCATCTCCCGGAGGACTCTTCACCGCCATGGTCGCCTCCGGAGTGATGAGTGAGTAGTTCACCCCTGGACTATGGGTCCATAGCAGTAGCTAGATGGTCGTCTTCTCCTAATTGTGCTTCATTGTTGGATCTTGTGAGCTGCCTAACATGATCAAGATCATCTATCTGTAATGCTACATGTTGTGTTTGTTGGGATTCGATGAATAGAGAATACTATGCTATGTTGATTATCAATCTATTATCTATGTGTTGTTTATGATCTTGCATGCTCTCCGTTATTAGTAGAGGCTCTGGTTGACATAGGCATCCCAAATGGGCCTGCCGAAGATAGTACCCGGGGTTTACTGAAGGCCCACTACCCGAAGAATAAGAAGATTCGGAAACCCAAGATATTATTAAGGAAAGCTAGATTTGTAATAGGAAGTGTTATTTGTAATCTTGCGGGATGAGTTAGAAACCTTCCCGGACTCTGTAACTTGTGCAACACGAATCCCTCGGCTCCGCCTCCTATATAAGGGGGAGTCGAGGGACGCAGAAATCATCGAATCATTGTTCTCAAACCCTAGTTTCATAATCGTCGAGTACTTTTCGGCTGAAACCTTCGAGATCTACTTGCCCTCTACTTCCAACTAAACCCTAGTCTACAATCCGTAGGCATTGACAAGTTAATACCTTGTCAATTGGCGCCGACCGTGGGGATTAGAGGCGTCAAGGATCTGGTCTCGATGGCACGTTCAAAATCATCGACTTCATCAACCGCAAAATCATCGACTTCATCAATCGCAAGCAACGCAATGGATCGAGGTAAACAGATCACTACTGGTCCTGTTGATTTTGTTCCTCACCCGCCCTCCCGTTTGGATGCATATGCGTATCTGGAGGAGCCTATGGAGATGACGTTCGGAAGGTTTCACTTTCGCGTCGAGAAAGAGGGATCGTATCGTGTCGAAATTCCGATTTCGTCGGGATCGTCGGCGGTCGATTCCGATTTTTCAAGCGATACATCGTCAACCGAATCAGGAGAGGAAGAAACTTCGTCGTCACGCTTCATCAGCACCAGGGCGAGAGAAAAACTCGTCAAGATCTTCAGCGATATGTCGTTTGAGTCATCTGCGGACTCATATATAAGCGATGGCTCAAGCAGTGTCGACAGCTACAACTTCATCGACAAATCTACTACAGTGGGCAAGGTCTTCGCCAATCTTAACGATGGTGTCACCAAACCCAACATAGATCTGAATACAAAGTATCATCAGATTTATGTCATCGGAGAGCCAAGCCATGACCAAGAAGAAACATCTGAGGCTTTCGACGATTTGGGAAATCCATACGTTGATCCCTCTAATTTGCGACGAGGTCTAGGCAATAAATATATCGGGCCACAGCCACGAGACAGAGTTCGACTCCCGCAAGCAGCATGGGATAGAGCCGCGAGAGCTATGGATGGCTCAGAACCAATGGCCACCACAGCCACGCCAGAGGAATTACAAGCATATCAATATAGGCTCGCACGAGCTGCAAGGGAATTGGAAAAACAGACAGCTGAATTAAACAGAAAAAAGGAGGCAGCTTCTGCATCCAGCAGGAGAAGGGCAGAGCTGAGTCGACAATCTAGAACTTCGGGTGATAGCCACAGGGAGGCTCGGAATAGAGCAAGATCGAGGTTACAACACGTACCCGAAGGAGAAAGAGAGCACTTGGTCCAAAACCTCGACATGTCTTTTATGTCGATAGACACAAGAGGAAACATCATCCCTAAGACACCAGAGGCTGGGTATATGGCGACACAAGCTTTTATCCTCGCATCTAAACCACCTCCAGGAGATCCAAGGGAAACACTGTACAACATGGCGATAGCAGGAGTTGGAGCCATGGGGACGGCGTTTGTATCAACACCTCCCGAAAGAACAGCAAGGCAAAATAGTCCACGACCTGCGGCAGCAGCAGCAGCAGCTCCTGAAGGACCAAGTGGAGCAAGGGATACGGCAGCACAAGCAAGGGTCGACAGAGCGCGACAAAGCAGGAGGGAACATCGGCAGTCCCCAGAGTTAAACGACGAGGATATGTGCGGCTTGCCGTGCTTCACGAGGAGAGTGCGAAAAACTCGAGTCCCTTCGGGATTCAAGTTACCCGATAACTTCAAAAAATTCGACGGCCTTCAAGATCCAGAGGATTGGCTAGTTGATTATCTCGAGACGGTGAAGCTCACAGGAGGAACCAGAGCAACAGCTATGCAAAGCATCCAGGTGCATTTGAGTGGAGCCGCATGGTCTTGGACAAAGAAACTTCCTCCAGGATCTATCGACAGCTGGGAAAGCTTCGAGGACGTGTTCGTCAAGAACTTCAGGTCCACGTGCAAGAAACCTGCGTCGTTAGAGGAGTTGAGAGCATGCCGACAAAAGCCAGACGAGCCAATGAGAAAATATATCCAAAGGTGGAACATCATCAAAAACTCGGCAGAAAATATATCTGACGAGAGAGCGATAGATGCGTTTGTCGCAGGAATCAGGCGTGGAGATTTTGTCGAGGACTTGGGGAGGACCAACCCAAAGACAGTATCCGCGCTAATGGAAATAGCAAACAGATGGGCAGATGGAGAAGATGCTGTTCACAACAAACGGCACAGGTCGCCAGAGGAAGACCGCGGTCGAAATTATCAGCCAAGGCGACGATTCCCTCGGCAGTACCTGAGCTATGACGCTCCAGGTCAAATCTCGGCAGGCTTCCGAGCAAACACAGGAGGAAACAACAGAGATGATTATCAGAGAAGCAATGAGCAGTGAGGCGACAATAGAGATGATTCTCGAAATAATAGGCAAAATAGTGGGCCGAGGTTCCCGAGGCCTTTCGTGTCTCCTGAAGAGATGATGAATGGGCCGTGTCAGATGCACTTTTTCCTCGACAGCAACGGAAAAAGATAGTCAGGACATCTGCAGAAAGATTGTCGCAATTTTCAGGCAATGTTAAGGTGGGCAGAGCATGCTAATGCTCGGGCAGCACAGAGAAATCCTCGAGAACCTAGGAGTGAGATTCACTTACCACCCCCTCCCGCGATTACGGACGACAATCGACACCAGCTCAGAATAGCGGCAGCACCTCCACCACCGCCTTACGTTGATCCTAACTCTAATGGAGCGGTCTCGATGATTCAGAAGGGAAGGCCATCCAATAGGGCTCAGAAAGTAATCTCGCGACAGGTGTTCATGGCAGAAAAAAATGCCTCCACCAACAGTCGAGTATCTTAATTGGTCAGGGCAAGACATCGGCTTCACCATAGCAGATCACCCGCAGCAAGTTCCTCGACCAGGGCAGTCAGCACTTATTCTACCAGCAGTCATTGCGGGATTTGATGTCTCCCGAGTGTTCATAGATGGCGGCAGCAGCTTAAACCTTATGTATGCAGATACATTGAGGAAGATGAACATATCCCTAGCAAACCTGAAGCCAATAGACACGAGGTTCCATGGTATCACATCGGAGAAACCAAGTTATCCATTGGGGAAGATTAATCTCGACGTTCAGTTTGGAACCCGAGAGAATTATAGAATCGAGAAGCTGGAGTTTGTAGTTGTGGATTTTCCGTCGCAGTATCAAGCTCTGTTGGGACGACCAGCATATGCTAGATTTATGGCGGTACCACATTATACATACCTGTTGTGGAGGATGCCTGGACCTAAGGGACCAATCACAGTCAAAGGAAGCTTCGCCTTAGCCGATAAATGTGATAAGGATTTTCATCGGATATCAGAAACTTTCGGGATGCAAGCTGAGTATTTGGCGTCAAGGAGTATGACTGACTACGACGTGCTGCCAGACGTTGGAAGGCCAAATAAAGAATCAACTTTCAATACTGAGAAAAATTCTAAGGAGGTGCAGATTCACCCGACAGACCCGAAAAAGACGACGTCCATCGCAAACGACATGGACCTCGCATAGGAAAGCGCGCTCGTCGAGTTCCTCCGTGAGAACTGGAAAATCTTCGCATGGTGTCCAGCTGACATGCCAGGAGTACCCAGGGAACTTGCCGAGCACCACCTAAACTTGTATCCACTAGCGAGACCAATCAAACAACCTTTGCGACGTTTTTCGGAACCAAATCGCAAGGCTATGCTGTCAGAAATCGATCGACTAAGAGAAGCTGGTTTTATCAAGGAGTTGCACACAGAAGCCACATGGGTAGCAAATCCTGTGTTGGTGCCGAAGAAAAACACTAAGGTCCTTCGCATGTGCGTCGACTTTACGTGTCTCAACAAACATTGTCCAAAGGATCACCTTCCCCTCCCGAGGATCGATCAAATTATCGACTCCACGGCAGGATGTGAACGTCTTTCCTTCCTGGACGCATATTCTGGTTATAACCAGATCAGATTAAAAGAAGAAGATGAAGTAAAAACAGCGTTCATCACACCTTACGGCGTGTTTTGCTATAGAACAATGCCCTTTGGTCTGAAAAACGCGGGAGCAACATATCAGAGGATGATGCAGAAGTGTTTGGCGACACAGATTGGGAAAAACGTGCAAGTATACATCAACGATGTCGTCATAACGTCAAAAAAGGGGGCGACGCTGATTGAGGATCTCAAGGAAACCTTTGACAACATCGATAAATTCTGCCTCAAGCTGAACCCGACGAAGTGCTCCTTCGGCGTCCCAGCAGGAGAACTTCTGGGATTTCTAGTTTCAGCAAGAGGGATTGAAGCAAATCCCGACAAAATACAAGCTATCGTAACAATGAGGAAGCCAACAAAGTTGAAAGAAATACAGCAACTAACTGGGCGAGTCGCAGCTTTGAGCAGATTCGTCGCCAGGCTAGGAGAAAAAGTGTTACCGTTCTACGCTTTGATAAAACAAGGGGAGAAATTCCAGTGGGACGAAGAAGCCGATAGAGCTTTTGAGGATCTGAAGCGCACAATCTCGACACCACCAATCTTGGTGGCGCCGAAGGAAAAGGAACCTCTCCTGTTGTACATTGCAGCCACACCCCAAGTGGTTAGCACGGTGCTAGTTGTCGAAAGAGAAGAAGAAGGAAAACTCCATGGAGTGCAAAGGCCGGTATATTTCATCAGTGAAGTTTTATCACCTTCCAAACAGCGGTACCCGCAGTACCAGAAACTAGCATATGGAGTAATTGCAACGGCAAGGAAGTTGCGCCACTATTTTTCGGCACACCCGATAATAGTAGTCAACGAAGCACCTCTTTCAAATATACTGAACAATCCAGAAGCTACAGGGTGTGTCTCCCTTTGGGGAATAGAACTTTCCCCTCGGGACATCACGTATGAAAAAAGAAAGGCAATCAAGTCGCAAGTTTTACCAGATTTCATTGCAGAGTGGATGGAGCTGCAAAACACGGGACCCCCAGATTTGTCGAGAACTTGGACCATGAACTTTGATGGGTCCAAGAGAGTAGAAGGAGCTGGCGCAGGAGTGCTACTTATATCACCTGAAGGCGACAAGTTAAAATACGTCCTCCGGATGACGTTCCCTAACGCATCCAACAATGAAGCAGAATATGAAGCCCTCATACACGGGATGAAGATGGCGAAAGCTTGCGGTGCAACTCGATTAAAAATCTTTGGCGACTCACAATTGGTGGCTCAGCAAGTTATGAACCAATGTGACGCAGTCAATGATAGCATGATGGCATACAAGGAGGTGTACAATGAGCTCGAGAAGCTGTTTGATGGATGCGAGGTAAATCACATCAGTAGATTGAGCAATGATGAAGCCGACGTTCTCGCAAACATCGGGTCGCAGTGCCTCCCAATCCCGCCAGGAGTATTTTGGGAAGAAATAGCGGAGAGATCCACGAAGCCGAAAAAGGTGCAGAAAAAAGCAAAGGAAGAAAAAACTTCGGCGCCCCTCAAAGAAACCACGGAGGACGAAGAGGACCAAGAGCTTGTGATGATGGTAGAAGTTCTTTGGATGCAAGCATACATATCATATATCCTCAGAAAAGAAATACCCGACGATCCAGTTGAGGCAAGGCGAGTTATTCGACGATCCAAAGCTTTCACAGTGGTCAAAGGGGAGTTATACAAGCGAAGTATTTCAGGCGTCTTGCAAAGGTGCATCACACCCGAAGAAGGAAGAATAATTCTGAAGGATGTACACGAAGGAATATGTGGCCACCACGCAAGTAGTCAAGCCATTGCAGCCAAGGTTTTTCGGGCAGGATTTTATTGGCTGACAGCAATTGAGGATGCCAAGGAAATAGTATGAACTTGCGATGCGTGCCAAAGATTTGTCGCAAAACCTCACTCTCCGGCGGCAGAACTGACACCAATACCATTGTCATGGCCCTTTGCCCAATGGGGACTTGATATGGTGGGCAAGTTGCACAAAGCCTCGCCAGGAGGATATGAGTACCTGCTGGTCGCTGTCGACAAATTCACCAAGTGGGTAGAAGCGAAGCCAATAAATTCACCAGATGCAGCGTCGGCAATAAAGTTTGTGAAAGGCCTCGTTTTTCGGTTTGGAGTGCCTCATAGCATTGTTACAGATAACGGTTCAAACTTTACGTCCAAGGAATTCAAGGAGTACTGCGCAGAAGTAGGCATTAAATTGCACTTTGCGTCAGTTGGACACCCGCAAACCAATGGTCAAGTCGAGAAAGCCAATGGAATCATCTGCAACGGCCTCAAAAAGCGCCTGCTAGGACCGCTTGAAAAAGCTCGACATACCTGGCCAGAGGAATTGCCAAATATTTTGTGGAGCATCCGAACAACACCAAATACGGCGACACAAGAAACTCCGTTTTTTCTCGTCCACGGAGCCGAAGCAGTGTTACCAATTGAAATAGAGCATGATTCTCCAAGAGTAACCGAGTATGACGAAGAAACATCACAAAAAGCTCGGGAGGATGATATGGACGCACTCGATGAAGCTCGAGACGAAGTACTTTCACGAGTCACCAAATACCAGCAAGACCTCAAAAACTACCACAGTCGACGGTTAAGGCCAAGATCTTTCCAGGTCGGAGATTTGGTCTTACGGTTAAATCAAAAAAGTACTGAAAAGCTCGAATCACCATGGCTAGGCCCTTACATCGTCACGGAAGTCATCGACGGAGGAGCATACAGGATCAAGGACAAGAAGACAGGGGCTCCCGAGAAAAACCCCTGGAACGTGGCGCAGCTCAGGCGGTTCTACGCCTAGAGTCGAAATATAGTCTTCCTCTGTAAAAATACAATGTACTGAAATGCCCGCGAGTTTTCAGATGCACTCTTTTCCTTTTCGGGGCACCGAGTGGGGCCGGAAAGGTTTTTAATGAGGCGGGCTCGCGGTGCTGCAATATAATAAAGATAGTGGAGATATACTTCTTATTCTTCGACACGCTCGGGGGCTCAACGCCTTCAAGTCGCAAAATACGTACAATATAGATAATCTAGACTTACCGAAATATTTCGCCTTGGTACGATAATACCTCGCCAAATATAACATCGGAAGCTAACAAGTGATAAATATAGTATACTCATTGCTTTGGTCTAAAAACCTCGCAACAAAAATATAGAACTTCGACACTAAGATACTCGGGGGTTCGTAACCCATCAATGGAAAAATAAAGACATCTTCTTACGACAAGAGGAAAAATCATCGAGATAGCAAAACAGTATAAACTCTAGCCAGAGGCTCGGGGGCTCCAACAATTTAGACCACTTTACAATATAAACAAATTTCTTCGGAGCAAGAAAGAGACCAAAAAAAGATACAGACACAATGTCTCGCAATATAGTACAGCTCAATCGAGGCCTAAAATACTATCTATGGACAAGCCTCTGGTTGTTTTGTGTTCAGCATAGGTCCCCTTGACGAAGAATTCTGAATCCATCCGTAGAAGTTCATCCATCATCGACTCGGCCACAAGAGTTACCATCTCATTGATTGTGTCAATATCATTTTTTCGCCGTGATTTTATGGCCAGGCAATCAGCAACAATATTCGTCAGGTCCAATTTTGGATGGCAAATGTTTATCATAATCATGGCGAACCTTGCTCCAGCAGTCAATTGAGCTCGCACAAAATTATGAATGCGAGGGGCATCTCTAAATTTCTCCAGTAATCCAGGAAGAGTTTTGGGAGCCTCATCTCGAGGAAATAAAGTCTTGTAAACCAGGGTCAAGGTTCTCGTGCAAAAATTGAGAAATTCACGCACCTGGCAAGCGCGATCTTGAAATCTGACAATTTGCTGGGTCCGTTCAGGGGTGGCCCAGAACAGACAGCCATGGTTAAGGGAAAGATTGACAAGAAGATTCGTTCTCTCGTTCACTCTTTGGTCTTCGGCGGCAGCATCAAGAACCGAGCCTATTAAGCAACACGGCAAGAAATTTAAGGGGAGGCACAGTAAAACAAAGAAGAGGCAGTGTGAGGTTGAAAAAACATAACTAGCATATCTGTGCTAGCTTCAGACATCAGCTCGAGCATGCTATTTTCTCGGGTAGTGGCTTTCTCAGCTTCCAACACAGCAGCATCCTTGGCAGCCATAGCCTCTTTGGCTTGTTGGAGAGCAATTTTCTCTTTTTCAGATGCTTTTCGAGATTGTTCCATCATTGCCAGAGTTTGTTTCTTCATGGATTGAAGCTGTTGTCGAAGTTCTTGCAAATCTTGCGACAAGGGTTCACTTGACAAATCTTCGATAAGGGTTTTCTTCGAGAATGAAGAAGCAGGCGAAGCATCGGCAGAGCAAGGATTGGTCGAGTAGTTATCAAATATTAACTGGAAAAGAAAGGCCTAGGATCAATGATAGCGCTAAGAAGAATTACATTTGATCTTCAGAAAATTTACATGGATGTTACAAAAGAAGTTCTCCAAAAAGGGCTACTAGGATAATTGTCGCCAAAGCTATTATGGCGACAATAACAAAAGAAAAAGAAGAAGCCAAGAAAGAAAAGAGGCATGCAACTAGACCTCCGGCCTTGATGAGCTAGGAGTTGCGGATGGCTTGATCCCGAGATAGGCCAAGATTTTCTTCGTGTTGGGCTTGGCTGCCTTGATCAACGACCGCCATTTTGTTTGCTCTATCTGTTCGGTGTCGCCAACCTTCATCCAGTCGACAGTCTATTGGCTGTCAGCAACCAAGGCAACAGTGCTCTCGACAGCAATCTTCATGTTCTCTTGGCGCATCTTCAGTCCAAGATCCTCCGGTGGATTGAAGTCCTTGGCAAGGGCAAGGAAAGTCTTGGGCTCCTCTTTCTTCGGGAAGAAGTAGGGGAACAGCTTCGATAATCCTGCGTCAGCATTCACCACGCCTTCGCGAATTTCTTGGCCATGAAATTCCAGATAAGAGAGTGCGTCAAGGAGAGGATCATTGGTGGGATTCTCAAGATCAAACTCTTGGCTTGTTTGACCTGCCACAGAAAATATATGTTGGTCGACAACAAGTAAAAAAAAAGCAAGTCCTAAGAAAAATAGAAGGGATCGACAAAGTTACCGAGGAAGCGCCGATTTTGCGTGTTCAAACGCTTGAGGATCCCCTTTTCACGAGTAGCCTGCGCGGCCTTGTGCTCGTTTAAAGCAGTTTCAGCATCCTCAAGTCTCTTTTGCAGATTTTCGACACCAGCAGCTTTTGCCTTGGCTTCATTAGCCTCTGCTTTGGCTTGGCTAGCGTCAAGTTCAGCTTTCTTGCGAGCCGTTTCACTTTGCTCCAGTTTCTGAGCAAGAGTGTCGACAAGCTTGTTGGCCTCTGCAAGTTTCTCTGCCAAAATAGAAAAGAATCGTCAAAATTGCGACAAAAACCGGAGCAAGAAGTTATAAACAAGGGGTAGCAAAAAAGTTACTACCTTCAGTCTTGCTGGCATACTCACGGTACCCAATGAATTGGGCTCCGATGCGAACAAGCTCTTTGATCATAGGCTGTCAAAGAAGAACAAATAAAGAAAACATCGGTACGGGAAAAATATGAAGGCATAAAAAAGCAAACAGAGGAAATATAGCTATTGGCGAGAAAATTAAAAACTTACGTCATCCAAGAGAGGATTAGAGGAGCTACCCAACTGAGGGGTAGGCTCCACGATCGTTTCCACCCTTGTCCTTTTTGGTGAAGGGACAAGAGGGCTTGAAGGAGGAGTGGTGGCGCCAACGTTTTGTTGAGGAGGCGAGGATTCTTCTCCCTCAACTGGCATCTCCGAAACAATTACAGTATGTGACGTGCTCGTTCGAGGATCCACGTCAAGAGTTGGTACTTCTTCTTCATCATCACTGTGATTAAAGATCGACAGCATAAAAAGCAAGATAAGACAAAAATATTCGAGTACAAAAATAAGGGGAAATCAAAGTGACTTACGAGCTGATGAGGGATTCAAGATAGGGATCATAAGTTGCCTTCTGACGTGAAGGATCAACTTCTTCGGCTTTGGAGGTGCCGGAATCTTCGACATCATTCCTCTTCCTTTTGTTCCTTGGAGAAACAGCAGGAGGAGGAGACAGTGCCGACGCAGTGCCTTCGGAGGCAGCATCTTTTTCAGAAGATCCCGCAGATTTTAGAGAATCCACGGGTTCATTCACAAAAGAGGGGGCCTCTTGGTTGTCATCAGTGACAACGGCCCTTTCCTCGACTTCTCCACCTTCAGGAAGAGGAGGAAGCGAGACAAGGTTTGGATGGTTCTGTACAAAACAAAAATAAAACAAGGGAAGATATCAGAAAAGGAGTTACAAAAAGATAGTAAAGCAATAACAAAACAATCGACAAAGGTTACCTTGGGAAGTGGATTGGCGGCGCTGAATGGTTTTACACGGCAAGAAGAAGGGACAGGATCTTTTTTGCTGAGAGACGAGATTTTTCGGACAAGTTTTTCTAAGTCCTTGACCTCTAAATCCACCGACAGCCGATCTGCGTCCTTGTCGCCAGCATATTTCCAGAGAGGGTATTTGCGCGCCTGAAGTGGCTGCACTCTAGTCCTAAGAAAATATGCCGTGATTTGAATACCCGACAACTCTTTGCCGCGAGTATTTTGCAACTCATGGATGCGAGTCATCAAGGCTTCTGTCGACGTTTTCTCTTCTTCGGTAGCCTCTGCGTCCCAGGAGCGGCGGCGAAGGATTTTTTCGGCGCCATCAAAAGGAGGGATGTTGTCTTCAGCACATCCGTGGTTCTCCTCCTGAATGTACAACCACTTCTTGCGCCACCCTTGAACTGAGTCAGGGAGTTTGACGTCGAAGTAGTCGACGGTGGGCCGAACAGAAATTACAACGCCGCCTATATTATAGGCGACATTGGGCGAGCCATTGCGGCGACAAAAGAAAATGTGCTTCCATAGCGCCCAGTTAGGCTGGACGCCAAGGAAGGCCTCGCAAAGGGTGATAAAATGGAGATATGGAGTATTGAATTTGGCGTGAGGTGGTGGAGTTGCAGACCATAAATAAAGAGCAGTCCGCGGAGAAAAGGATGAATGGGGGCGGAAAGACCGCGGATGAGGTGGTCGACAAAACTTACCCAGTACCCCAGTGGAGGGGTTGGGTAGCTCTCCTCACTGGGGAAGCACAGCGCTTTGGGCTTCTTGCTGATCCCCAGCTTCTTCAGCATATTGATGTCTTGGGAGGAAATCTTCGACCTTTCCCACTCCGCCGTCCCCAGATCCACGGCGGCCATGGAGGATTCCGGCGTACTGTGCCTTGTCAACCGACGCGGTGGCATCAACAATGGCGCAGGGTTTTGCAGCTTGGAGACGAGGAGCTTAGGAGGCTGTGGGGCGCAGGAGGAAAATTCGCAGATGAGAGCAGGAGAACGGCGCGAGCGGAAGTGCTCGAGGAAGAAGAAGAAGATCTTATATAGAGGTGCGGCGAAGCGGCAGACCATTGGATGGGAAGAGTGTGCGGTAGATGATAGCCACGTGGAAACAGGGGTAAAAAAGTATTTTAACATTGAAGAAGTTACGGTGCGTGCGCCAGAAAAAGCGGAGGACGTGTGTCCCCCACTTGCACGACGTGTCAAGATAATGGATCAATTGGGCCCGCAAGGCAGCGGGAGAAGACTTCTCGCGATTTTTGACTCACAATCGTGGCTATTGTCAGCAATAACGTCACCTTGGCAGAAGAAAAAATTCGACTCAACAGCCTCATAAAAGTCGACATGGAAAAATAATGTTGAGCCTTTGATCAAATACTCGGGGGCTACTTTGGGAAAAAGAAAAAGATCCAGAAAGACAAAATAGAAATGGCGTGAGCCTATGATCAAATACAAATATTTGTTCATAGCCTCGGGGGCTACTCCCATCGGGAGCGCTGTTCGCGCACCCGAGAAATTATAAAACTTCGGGAGATAAAAGAAAATATAGTGGCATAAGGCGTGGAGCCTACACCCAAGTACAAGTCCTTGGCTGTAGCCTCGGGGGCTACTCCCATCGGGAACGCTGCTCGCATGCCCGATGAAATAATAATAAAAAAAGAAGAAAGAAGAGGAGAAAAGAAAGAAAGAAAAGAGAAAAAGAGAGATAGCAGAGCAAAAGAGTATATTTCGAGTTATAAATAACTCTGCATATACTCCCATCGGGAGAGCAATATAAGTCATCTTTGACTCGATAAAATGTGCCATTCCAACAGCCGAAAAAGCACTCGGCAATATATTCTCAGAACGCCAAAGTTGCGATCAATTTCTGAATGCCGCAAATTTGCGAAGGTAAGACCCCAGATCCGTTCTGTGAGGCGTGGCATCACCGAAGACTGCGCTCTGCTACTTTTATCCGTATCAACAGATACGAAGAAAAATCCTAACGGACGCGTTAGGTACCCGATAAATTTTACTGGGACTCGACAGAATGGTAAGACCTTAAGCGGCACCTGTCGAAGTTTGCACCAGTATCCCGAGATCATGTCCAGGGACGTGATCTTGAAGTAGGTTTTTGCGGATTGCCACTAGAGCATTTAACTAGTACCTGATCCGTCAGATGAACTAGCCCCAACTACCATTATCCCTGTACAATATAGAAGTTTATGAGAAGAAATATAGAAAAGTTAAGGTTGTCGAATAAAAATAAACAGTGGAGATTTTCCTTGACTCTACGATTCAAGCAAAATCTCGGGGGCTACTGACATAGGCATCCCAAATGGGCCTGCCAAAGATAGTACCCGGGGTTTACTGAAGGCCCACTACCCGAAGAATAAGAAGATTCGGAAGCCCAAGATATTATTAAGGAAAGCTAGATTTGTAATAGGAAGTGTTATTTGTAATCTTGCGGGATGAGTTAGAAACCTTCCCGGACTCTGTAACTTGTACAACACAAATCCCTCGGCTCCGCCTCCTATATAAGGGGGAGTCGAGGGACGCAGAAATCATCGAATCATTGTTCTCAAACCCTAGTTTCATAATCGTCGAGTACTTTTCGGCTGAAACCTTCGGGATCTACTTGCCCTCTACTTCCAACTAAACCCTAGTCTACAATCCGTAGGCATTGACAAGTTAATACCTTGTCACTGGCCAAGTTTTTGCTAGTAACTCCAAGAGGGAGTATTTATGCTCGATAGTGGGTTCATGCCTCCATTAAATCTGGGACAGTGACAGAAAGTTCTAAGGTTGTGGATGTGCTGTTGCCACTAGGGATAAAACATCGATGCTATGTCTAAGGATGTAGTTGTTGATTACATTACGCACCATACTTAATGCAATTGTCTGTTGTTTGCAACTTAATACTGGAAGGGGTTCGGATGATGACCTGAAGGTGGACTTTTTAGGCATAGATGCTTGCTGGATAGCGGTCTATGTACTTTGTCGTAATGCCCAATTAAATCTCACTATACTCATCATATCATGTATGTGCATGGTCATGCCCTCTTTATTTGTCAATTGCCCAACTGTAATTTGTTCACCCAACATACTTATTCTTATCGGAGAGACGCCTCTAGTGAACTGTGGACCCCGGTCCATTCTTTTAATCGAATACAATCTACTGCAATACTTGTTCTACTATTTTCTGCAAACAATCATCATCCACACTATACATCTAATCCTTTGTTACAGCAAGCCGGTGAGATTGACAACCTCACTGTCACGTTGGGGCAAATTAATTTGGTTGTGTTGTGCAGGTTCCACGTTGGCGCCGGAATCCCTGGTGTTGCGCCGCAGTACACTCCGCCGCCATCAACCTTCAACGTGCTTCTTGGCTCCTACTGGTTCGATAAACCTTGGTTTCTTACTGAGGGAAAACTTGCTGCTGTACGCATCACACCTTCCTCTTGGGGTTCCCAACGGACGCGTGATGTACGCGTATCAAGCTCTTTTTCTGGCGCCGTTGCCGGGGAGATCAAGACACGCTGCAAGGGAAGTCTCCACCTCCAATCTCTTTACTTTATTTTTGTCTTGCTTTATTTTATTTAGTACTTTGTTTGCTGCATTATATCAAAATACAAAAAAATTAGTTGCTAGTTTTACTTTACTTGCTATCTTGTTTGCTATATCAAAAACACAAAAAAATTAGTTACTTGCATTTACTTTATCTAGTTTGCTTTATTTACTATTGCTAAAATGAGTAATCCTGAAGTTGAAGTCCGTTCGTTTAAGCAACAAGGGGGAGAATGTTTAAAAGATGCTTGGTATAGAATTAGTGATGCCCATAATAGGTGCACTAAGAAACACTCCACCACTATCCTACTCAGGAATTTTTATGTTGGTATCTCTAGCTGGAATAGGTATGTTCTTGATTGTCTCGCGGGAGGTAACTTCCTAGGTACTCCTGCCTTAGAAGCTAGTTGCATTATTGAGAGTTTATTTGGAATACCGCCTGTTAATAAAGTTAAAATTGAAACTTCTCTTGAAGATGTCATGAAAAAGTTGGAAACCATAGAGCAAAACCTTCCAAGTATTGAGACTAATTTGGGAGCATTACTTGATAGCACTGATAAACTTGATAAATCTCTAGGTGGAGTTAATGAGAGAATTGTCATCTTAGAAGCTTG
Organism: Lolium perenne; assembly: GCF_019359855.2. Taxonomy (NCBI): domain Eukaryota; kingdom Viridiplantae; phylum Streptophyta; class Magnoliopsida; order Poales; family Poaceae; genus Lolium; species Lolium perenne. The sequence continues at coordinate 1,117,633 of NW_027248984.1, forward strand.
TGCTATTCATGATAATCAAACCCAAAGGATTAGTGAACTTGAAGAAGCTATGGGAATCTTAGGTTCAACTTTTTCATCTATTAAGTTTAGAGAGAAAGCTTATGTGGGTAAGGAGCAAAATTTCTTGGAAGTTGTTACTACTGTAGCAACCTCTCCTTATCTTAGTTTTGTTGCATTGTTGTGCCAAGTAAACTCGTTAATAGTAAGGTTCATACTAGATTTGGATTACTGCGCAGAAACAGATTTATTTGCTGTCACGAATCTGGGCCTAATTCTCTGTAGGTAACTCAGAAAATTATGCCAATTTACGTGAGTGATCCTCAGATAAATACGCAACTTTCATTCAATTTGAGCATTTTCATTTGAGCAAGTCTGGTGCCTCTTAGAAATTCGTGTTTACGAACTGTTCTGTTTTGACAGATTCTGCCTTTTATTTCGCATTGCCTGTTTTGCTATGCTTGATTGATTTTTCGATTCCATTAATTTTCAGTAGCTTTGTGCAATGTCCAGAAGTGTTAAGAATAATTATGTCACCTCTGAACATGTGAATTTTGACTGTGCACTAACCCTCTAATGAGTTGTTTTGAGTTTGATGTGGAGGAAGTTTTCAAGGATCAAGAGAGGGAGATGATACAATATGATCAAGGAGAGTGAAAGCTCTAAGCTTGGGGATGCCCCGGTGGTTCACCCCTGCATATTTCAAGAAGACTCAAGCGTCTAAGCTTGGGGATGCCCAAGGCATCCCCTTCTTCATCGACAACATTATCAGGTTCCTCTAGTGAAACTATATTTTTATTCCATCACATCTTATGCACTTTGATTGGAGTGTTGGTTTGTTTTTGTTTTTGTTTTGTTTGAATAAAATGGATCCTAGCATTCATTGTGTGGGAGAGATACACGCTCTGCTGTTGCATATGGACAAATATGTCCTTAGGCTTTACTCATAATGTTCATGGCGAAGGTTGAATCTTTTTCGTTAAATTGTTATATGGTTGGAAACGGGAAATGCTACATGTAGTAATTGGTAGAATGTCTTGAATAATTTGATACTTGGCAATTGTTGTGCTCATGTTTAAGCTCTTGCATCATATACTTTGCACCTATTAATGAAGAAATACATAGAGCTTGCTAAAATTTGGTTTGCATAATTGGTCTCTCTAAGGTCTAGATATTTCTAGTAAAGGTCGAACAACAAGGAAGACGGTGTAGAGTCTTATAATGTTTACAATATGTCTTTTATGTGAGTTTTGCTGCACCGGTTCATACTTATGTTTGTTTCAAATAACCTTGCTAGCCTAAACCTTGTATCGAGAGGGATTACTTCTCGTGCATCCAAAATCCTTGAGCCAAACACTATGCCACTTGTGTCCACCATACCTACCTACTACATGGTATTTCTCCGCCATTCCAAAGAAAATTGCTTGAGTGCTACCTTTAAATTTCCATTCTTCGCCTTTGCAATATATAGCTCATGGGACAAATAGCCTAAAAACTATTATGGTATTGAATATGTACTTATGCATTTTATTTCTTATAAGTTGCTTGTTGTGCGATAACCATGTTCCTGGGGACGCCATCAACTACTCTTTGTTGAATATCATGTGAGTTGCTATGCATGTCCGTCTTATCTGAAGTAAGGGCGATTTACCATGAGTTGAATGGTTTGAGCATGCATACTGTTAGAGAAGAACATTGGGCCGCTAACTAAAGCCATGATCCATGGTGGAAGTTTCAGTTTTGGACAAATATCCTCAATCTCATATGAGAAAATTAATTGTTGTTGAATGCTTATGCATTAAAGAGGAGTCCATTATCTGTTGTCTATGTTGTCCCGGTATGGATGTCTAAGTTGAGAATAATCAAAAGCGAGAATCCAATGCGAGCTTTCTCCTTAGACCTTTGTACAGGCGGCATAGAGGTACCCCTTTGTGACACTTGGTTAAAACATATGTATTGCGGTGATAATTGATACGCGTACAGCACGCGTCTGTTGGGAACCCCAAGAGGAAGGTGTGATGCGTACAGCGGCAAGTTTTCCCTCAGTAAGAAACCAAGGTTTATCGAACCAGTAGGAGCCAAGAAGCACGTTGAAGGTTGATGGCGGCGAAGTGTAGTGCGGCGCAACACCAGGGATTCCGGCGCCAACGTGGAACCTGCACAACACAACCAAATTACTTTGCCCCAACGTGACAGTGAGGTTGTCAATCTCACCGGCTTGCTGTAACAAAGGATTAGATGTATAGTGTGGATGATGATTGTTTGCAGAAAACAGTAGAACAAGTATTGCAGTAGATTGTATTCGATTAAAAGAATGGACCGGGGTCCACAGTTCACTAGAGGCGTCTCTCCGATAAGAATAAGCATGTTGGGTGAACAAATTACAGTTGGGCAATTGACAAATAAAGAGGGCATGACCATGCACATACATGATATGATGAGTATAGTGAGATTTAATTGGGCACTACGACAAAGTACATAGACCGCTATCCAGCATGCATCTATGCCTAAAAAGTCCACCTTCAGGTTATCATCCGAACCCCTTCCAGTATTAAGTTGCAAACAACAGACAATTGCATTAAGTATGGTGCGTAATGTAATCAACAACTACATCCTTAGACATAGCATCGATGTTTTATCCCTAGTGGCAACAGCACATCTGCAACCTTAGAACTTTCTGTCACTGTCCCAGATTTAATGGAGGCATGAATCCACTATCGAGCATAAATACTCCCTCTTGAAGTTACTAGCAAAAACTTGGCCAGAGCCCCTACTAATAACGGAGAGCATGCAAGATCATAAACAACACATAGGTAATAGATTGATAATCAACATAGCATAGTATTCTCTATTCATCGGATCCCAACAAACACAACATGTAGCATTACAGATAGATGATCTTGATCATGTTAGGCAGCTCACAAGATCCAACAATGAAGCACAATTAGGAGAATACGACCAACTAGCTACTTCTATGGACCCATAGTCCAGGGGTGAACTACTCACTCATCACTCCGGAGGCGACCATGGCAGTGAAGAGTCCTCCGGGAGATGATTCCCCTCTCCGGCAGGGTGTCGGAGGCGATCTCCTGAATCCCCCGAGATGGGATTGGCGGCGGCGGCGTCTCTAGAAGGTTTTCCGTATCGTGGCTCTCGGTACTGGAACTATTATCGACGAAGGCTTCTTATAGTCGGAGAGGTAGGTTTAGGGGCGACGCGAGGGGCCCACACACTAGGCCGGCGCGGCCAGGGCTTGGGCCGCGCCGCCCTAGCGTCTGGCCGCCTCGTCGCCCCACTTCGTATCATCCCCGATCTTCTGGAAGCTTCGTGGAAAAATAAGATCCTGGGCGTTGATTTCGTCCAATTCCGAGAATATTTCCTTACTAGGATTTCTGAAACCAAAAACAGCAGAAAACAGCAACTGGCTCTTCGGCATCTCGTTAATAGGTTAGTGCCGGAAAATGCATAAATATGACATAAAGTATGCATAAAACATGTAGATATCATCAATAATGTGGCATGGAACATAAGAAATTATCGATACGTCGGAGACGCATCGGAACCTGGAAATTGGACGTCTTTCTCGTTGCTAGAGATCAGTCCCGGGCTCCACATCCTTTTCTCCTCACGGTTGGTGATGGTGAACCCCGTCCAGTCACATTGGGGATACTTGACGGCGGCGGGCTTCTGTGCGGAACCGGTTGCCTTCGGGCCGGTGGCACTCGCGACGGTGCTCGAGGACGCAGTGATCTTATTCTTCCCCATGGCACTCAGAAGTTTTCCTTCGTGCTTTGGGAGCTTGGGCGCAGTGGCAATGGCGAGCAGCAAGCGAGGGAAGAAGATGAGAAATGGAGCAGGGGTGGGGCGGATCGACCCTTGCCCCCTATTTTAAAAAAAAAGGTAACTATGGATTTGGGTCGTCAGATCTGCAACACTAAAAATGTATGGACATCTAACTCTACATGTGTCGCAAGGGGAGAGAAACTAGCGGCGCACTACCTCCACTATGCACGGGTATCAAGGAAACAACTTGGTCAACGCGCAAGGTCCGGTCATTTCCTAACTGACCGCACAGACATGGGGCAGGCCCACTAGGTTACGTCCCATCAGTCGCGCCGCAACAGTTGCCACGCCATTGGTGATGTAAAAATCATCGGCTCCTCCGCAACGGATCGTCCGAATATTCTTGGAAGTCGAAGAAATCTATGATATTTGACTCAACAATTTACAGCCTATACATGACTACTTCACAGTCATCCACATGCTCGGGGCTACTCCCATCGGTAGCGCTGGCCGCGCATCCAATAAGAAGATGGAAGCCTCGTCGATAAAAAGAATGGACTTGAAGGTTCTAACAATCCAGGTTCGAGCCCGGAGACTCGAATCTGTGCAGGATAATGATGTTTTGCTCTGGCAGTTAACCAGTCTCGATCTATCGAGTGAAACTGGGCTCGTTACTCCATTCCCTTGCGTATACTCAGTTCTTCGGCTTCCACTACGCCAAATATCATATTCAGTGACAAATATCCTCCTAAAAAATGTATGGTCTGTCATGTATTAAGGTAAGTAGGTGAAAGATTGGATTTTTTGTCACGTATGATCATACATGCATGACGGCATCAACTCACGTCATGGTTAACCGTCACGGATAATACTGTTGACAAAATTGAATGCGTGGTACATTAGTCCGTCGTTGATTAATGGTGGGACCCGATTGTCAATGTTAATGTAGAAAAGCATAAACTAGTTTAACAAATAGGCAAAAAAGGGCCCATCAGAGTTTCGAACTAGGGTTGTTTGAAGTGGAATAGATCGGGAAGTACTACCGTTATGCTACCTGATAACCCACAAGTATAGGGGATCGCAGCAGTCTTCGCGGGTAGTATAACCCAATTTATTGATTCGACACAAGGGGAGACAAAGAACACTTGGAAGCCTTAACAGCGGAGTTGTCAATTCAGCTGCACCTGGAAACAGACTTGCTCGCAAGAGTTTATCGGTAACAGTTTTATAGCAGTAGCAGTAGTGAAATAACAGCAGCAGAGTAACAAAGACAGCAGTAGTGATTATAGTAAACAGCAGGATTAAAATACTGTAGGCACGGGGACGGATGACGGGCGTTGCATGGATGAGAGAAACTCATGTAACAATCATAGCAGGGCATTTGCAGATAATAATAAAACGGTGTCCAAGTACAAAGCAATCAATAGGCATGTGTTCCAATTATAGTCGTACGTGCTCACAATGAGAAACTTGCACAACATCTTTTGTCCTACCAGCCGATGGCAGCCGGGCCTCAAGGGAATCTACTGGATATTAAGGTACTCCTTTTAATAGAGTACCGGAGCAAAGCATTAACACTCCGTGAACACATGTGATCCTCACATCACTACCATCCCCTCCAGTTGTCCCGATTTCTGTCACTTCGGGGCCATTGGTTCCGGACAGCGACATGTGTATACAACTTGCAGGTAAGACCATAAACAATGAATATCGTGATGAAATAATAACATGTTCAGATCTGAGATCATGGCACTCGGGCCCTAGTGACAAGCATTAAGCATAACAAGTTGCAACAATATCATCAAAGTACCAATTACGGACACTAGGCACTATGCCCTAACAATCTTATGCTATTACATGACCAATCTCATCCAATCCCTACCATCCCCTTCGGCCTACAGCGGGGGAATTACTCACACATGGATGGGGGAAACATGGCTGGTTGATGGAGAGGCGTCGGTGGTGATGATGGCGATGATCTCCTCCAATTCCCCGTCCCGGCGGAGTGCCAGAACGGAGACTTCTGGCTCCCGAGATGGAGTTTCGCGATGTGGCGGCGTTCTGGAGGCTTTCTGGCGACTTCGACTTCTCCCCGTGCGTTTTTAGGTCGAAGGCAATATATAGTCCGAAGGAGGGCGTCAGAGGCCAGCCGAGGGGGCCACACCACATGGCCGCGCGGGCCCCCCCGGGCCGCGCCGCCCTATGGTGTGGGGCCCTCGGGCCTCCACCTGGCGTGTCCTTCTGGCTCCGTCAGTATTCTGGGAAAATAGGGCCTTCTGCATAAATTCCGAGGATTTTCCTGAAAGTTGGATTTCTGCACAAAAACGAGACACCAGAGCAGTTCTGCTGAAAACAGCGTTAGTCCGTGTTAGTTGCATCCAAAATACACAAATTAGAGGCAAAACAATAGCAAAAGTGTTCGGGAAAGTAGATACGTTTTGGACGTATCAACTCCCCCCAAGCTTAGCTTATTGCTTGTCCTCAAGCAATTCAGTTAACAACTGAGCGATAAAAGAACTTTCACGAACACATTTTCTCATATGATGTATATATTCTCATGCTATGGCTAATACTTAAGTAGTTCATAATGAGATACATGCAAATAAGATCATCTAACAGCTATGTCAATCATGGAGAGGTACCAACAATTAATAATAAGCATCATGAATCATGTATATAAGCAGGATTGCAATGTTCATAAGAGAGTATGATGAAGTGGTATCTCGCTTGCCCGTATTTGATCGGCAAAACATAAATGCCCAGGCACCTCTGAAGTTCATAGAAAGACTAGAAGTAGTGATTGTCAAAGATAAAAGCATCAAAGTTATACCACAATCAATCATATTTTGAGACAAGCATATTATACTAAGAATGACAGTTGTGCTCTCAAGGTAGTGCTCAAAGAAAGAATGGAGACAAAACATAAAAGTAAAAGATTGACCCTTCGCAGAGGGAAGCAGGGATTAACATGCGCTAGAGCTTTTCATTTTTAAAACAGGAGTAAAATTATTTTGAGAGGTGTTTGTTGTTGTCAACGAATGGTAATGGGTACACCAACTACCTTGCCAACCGGACTCCCAAGAGCGGCTCCCATGAATTATTGTATGTTTATGTGGCACTCCTTCCAACCTTCTTTCACAAACCATGGCTAACCGAATCCTCGGGTGCCTGCCAACAATCACATACCATGAAGGAGTGCCTTTTTATTTTAGTTTTATTATGATGACACTCCCCCCAACCTTTGCTTACACAAGCCATGGCTAACCGAATCCTTCGGGTGCCGTCCAACGATCACATACCATGGAGGAGTGTCTATTTAAGTTAATTAATTTGGGACTGGGAATCCCATTGCCAGCTCTTTTTGCAAAATTATTGGATAAGCGGATGTGCCACTAGTCCATGATGAAAGTCCATCAAAAGTAAATGACAAAATAAATTGAGAGACAAAATAAGCGGATGTGAAGGCTAGCAATAGACTGGGGAGCGACAAATCAAGAGAGCAGTCACTGTCATAATCATGCTTGCGGCAAAATAAATTAACGGAGGCATAAAAGTGATACAAGAACTCTGGAGCAATATAAATCATCAAGGCTTAATTGACTTTTGTTCAGTCATATGCATGCGTGAGCATGTGCCAAGTCGATATAAATGAATTATTCAGAGGAGGATACTACAATACCATACCTACTTAGGAATAAAACAATGCAAACAAACATCCATGACATGCTACTCATATTAATAAATTGGAGCTAAACATGAGAGATCATGAACTACTAGACTTTCTCAAATGACATATACCTCACATGAACCAACTAAGCATGCTCACATGGATGAGTATATGTACAAAAATGAAAACAAATAGAGTTCATACCAGCCTCTCACCACAATCCAATTGTCGTAGATCGTCATTATTGCCTTTCACTTGTGTAGCTTGGATAATGTAAAATGAAAACCACGCTCCAGCCACCGAAGACCATTGAACTCATGATGAACTTTACAAACCAAAGAAGAACATCAAATATTTTTGGTGTTTTCGAATTGGAAACAAGAACAAAAGGAAACAAGCAAACAAAGCAAAATCTTTTTAGGTTTTCTTATAGCAAACTAGCAATAGCAAATAAAGTGAAACAAATGCAAGAAACCAAAGCAAATAAATTATGAAGAGAAACAACAGAAATATTTTTGGTCTTTTTGTGTTTTGGGAAGGAAACAAAACAAAAACAAGAAACGGCAAACTAGAAAAGTCACATAAACACAAAGCAGCAGAAATTCGTCAAACTTGACAGCAGTACAGTACCCGATTTTTAATAAATTCTTCCACTTCTCAAATCGAAAAGTTTTCAACTAATGAAAGTTAGATAACAACCTGGGGAACATGCACAAAAATTGGCTTCGCAAAATACTGTTCTGGCTATTTTTGAGAATTTTTTCGGTAACAGTCCAGAATCAGTTTTCAGGCAGCACTTCCCCAAATATCATCTTCCTCTCATTAGAAAACCACTCAAACAAACAAAACAAGTATATACAAGTATCCAGCAATCATAATATACAAAGAATGAGTGATGCCGGTATACCTCCCCCCAAGCTTAGGCTTTTGGCCTAAGTGGAGTTCAACCCCAACGAGGGTCGCTGTTCCTTGCCGGTGGATAATGCATGGCGTAGTCATAGTAAGGTTCCTGTGCAGAAGAAAAGCGTGGAGGCTCCACATGCCCAAAATGTTGACGCGAGGAACTTGCTGCATCAGATGATGAGTCGAGGTGTTCCTCGGCCTCCTCCGTGTTGTCTCTTGCATGATGGCCTCCTCCCTCTATGTGTGCATTCAGTGCACCTTCCGTGACCGACCAATCTTCCCTGGAATCAAGGTTAAATAGAACAGGCGCAGGTAATCTTACTAGTTTCTCAGTTTTCTTAGTTATTCTCTAGACTTTCTTATAAAATGTCATCTTGTAAAGTAGGTTACCCAAATTAGATGAAGCAGAAACAAATTCATGTTTAATCATAGAGACTATGTCAAGTTTTTCTATAGAAAGTGGAATATCAGGATGATGAGGTTCTACATTATGCAAAGCTAGTAAACGGGAGGCGATGAGACCTCCACAAATTCCACCTTTCTCACGGTTGGTAGTAAGTCTATGAGCTATCAATGCCCCCAAATTATAAGTCCTACTACCTTGCAGTGCCGCAGCTAGAAAAGCTAAATCCTGGATAGAGAGTTTACCACCACTCTTTCTAGCAAGAACACATTTAGTAACGAAATAGGCAAAGTAGCGGATAGCTGGGAGTTGAATGCTAGTAATTTTACCACCATCCTCTGAGAAACTCCTTCCATAACAAATCATCTCGAAGAGGCTTACGAGCTCTCGCGGCGATCCCCTTATCTTCTCGCATGATCCCCATTGCGGTACTCTAATTGCTGCACAAAAATCACTGAATGGCAAGTTGACAGCTTTATTATAAATCTTATATTGAACCATGGGGTTAGATCGCGACCAATTAAACTTAAAGTCCTGCACAACAGACATAGTCAATTTTGCATATTGGCTAGGTTCACCATCAACAAAATCACTCAACCCTGCACGAGAAATTAGATTCTGAACATCTTCCAATATTCCTGCGCTTCTCATGAAATCTGCGCACGGGTAGTAGGAGGGGTATACTCCCTCTTCACGGTTCACTCTCATGACTTGTTGCACCTCCAATTCTTGTTGGTTTAGTTGATATCTATTCCATTCCATTTTCTGAATTTTTTCAACAAACAATATAAAATTTGATTTGGTGACATATAATCAAGGGGAACTACTATAGGAACTTGCTAGAGTACTAATCATGCATCAAAACTAGTTTATACAACTTAGAACAAGCATGCAAGCTCACTAAACATGTTACCTACAGCAGCAAAATATTCAAGATATACTCAACCAAACAAAATTCTACTTGGATGATCGGAGGAGTCACATACCGGAGAGCAAATGTGCCAAATTTCAGACAGAAATCTGGGCTGAGCAAAGAGATCGAAAAATCCTGAGCTCTTGAGCAAAAATGCAAGTGAGAGAAAGCTGGTGTCGATTTTTTCGGGAGAGAGAAGAGTCTGGGAGGAAGAGAGGCTAAAGTGGGGCAAAGGAGGGGCCCACACCACAGGGTGGCGCGCCCCCTCCTTGGCCGCGCCGGCTGGTGGGGTGGCCCCCTGGGGTGCCCCACAGGTCATCCTCTGGTGCTCCCAGGTGCCTCTTCGAAAAATAGGACCAACGGTATAATTTTTGTGAATTTTTGAAAACTTTGAAAAATGCACATTTCTGGGTATTAAGTTTATTATTACTGGCCAGGAAAAATCTTGAAATCTCTAATTAACTAAGGAATCTTGCAAATCAAATGTGCTACAGCAAATAGGACAAGTGGAGGAAGAAAGAGATGTTGTTTACCTCCTCTATGCATATAAAAGGTATTTGTTAACAAGGTTGATCAAGTCTTGCCACCAAATAAATTTTACATAGCATATGAAGAAATAAACCTCAAATCAATCATGTTACCTTGAATTGTATTGATATGGATCCAATCATAAGATTTTGATAACCTTCTTTAGGCTCATATATAGGACAATCAATAGTTCCAATTTTAATAGTTCTCACATTAGAAATAGTATTGATTCCACATACTTTATCAATCCTCTTGGGGAAATAGACGGTATGCTCCTTATCATCAACATTGAAAGTAACCTTTCCTTTATTGCAATCAATAACAGCCCCTGCAGTGTTAAGAAAAGGTCTCCCAATAATAATAGACATATTATCATCTTCAGGCATTTCCAACACAACAAAATCAGTTAATATCAAGCAGTTATTAGTAACTTGAACAGGAACATCCTCACATATACCAACAGGAATAGCAGTAGATTTATCAGCCATTTGCAAAGATATATCAGTAGGTATCAACTTATCTAGATAAAGCCTCTTACAAAGAGAAAAAGTCATAACACTAACACCGGCTCCCAAATCACATAGAGCAGTTTTAACATAATTATTCTTAATAGAACAAGGAATAGTAGGTATACCTGGGTCGCCCAACTTCTTTGGCACTTTGCCATTGAAAGAGTAATTAGCAAGCATAGTGGAAATTTCCTCATTGGGGATTTTCCTTTTGTTAGTAACAATATCTTTCATATACTTTGAATATGGAGGCAATTTAATAGCATCAGTCAAAGGGATTTGCAAGAATAAAGGTTTCATCCAATCGCGAAATTTATTATAGTGTTCTTCTTCCTTTGATTTTAGTTTCTTAGCAGGAAAAGGCATTTTCTTTCGCACCCAAGGTTCTCTTTCATTACCATGTTTCTTAGCAATAAAATCTTCTTTAGTATACTTTTTATTTTTATCATGTTTTTCAGGTTCATCTTCAACCTCTTCTTTATCAGAAGCATCATTCTTATCATTATCATTACCATTATCATGTTCATTACCACTTTCAGTTTCAGCATCGGAATTAGAAATACTATTAGGATCATTAACAGGTTCAGAGGATTCTACAACATTTTTATGTTTCTTCTTCTTTTTCTTCTTAGAATGAGCACTAGGTTCAATTCGTTGAGAATCTTGTTCAATTCTTTTGGGGTGCCCTTCAGGATATAGAGGATCCTGGGTAGAGACACCACCTCTAGTTGTTACTTCATAAGCATGTTTCTCTTTAGAATTATTATTTAGCAAGTCATTTTGCACTTTAGTGAGTTGATCAATTTGAGTTTGAATCATTTGAAAATGTTTGACAAGCATCTTAACATCATTGGAGGTTCTCTCCACAATATCGTGCAAATTGCTAATAGCTTGAGAATTTTCCATTAGATGATTCTCTACTCTCATATTAAAATTTTCTTGCTTAACAATATAATTATCAAACTCATCTAAGCATTGCGCAGGAGGTTTTGAATACGGAATATCTTCCCTAGTAAAGCGTTGAAGGGAGTTTACCTCAATCATGGATGAAGGGGGAATTATCTCACATATATCCTCTATGGGAGGTAGATTCTTCACATCTTCGGATTTAATACCTTTCTCCTTGAGAGACTTCTTAGCTTCCCGCATTTCATCATCATTCAATTCAATTAAACCCCTCTTCTTCAATATTGGCGTTGGAATTGGTTCCGGTGTATTCCAATCATCATGATTCCGGCTTATTCTAGCCAATAAATCTTCAGCTTCGTCTGGAGTTCTTTTCCTGAAAACACAACCAGCACAACTATCCAAATATGCTCTAGATTCAATGGTTAGTCGACTATAAAATATATCAAGTAGATCATTCTTTTCTAAATCATGTCCAGGTCGAGCTCTGATAAGAGAACAAAATCTTTCCCATGCCGCAGGCAATTTCTAATCATCTCCCTGGTCAAACCTATAAATTCTCTGTAAAGCAGCATGTTAAGCACTAGCAGGAAAGTATTTTCGAAAGAAAACATCACGCAAATCAGCTGGACTTTTAATAGAACCAGGAGGCAAATTATTATACCAAGTTTTAGCATCATCCTTTAATGAGAAAGGAAAAATCTTAATGACAAAGTAAGTACGCATCTTGTCATCATCAGAAAACAAGCTACTCATAGAAGAAAGTTCATTCATGTGTTCTACAGCACTTTCTTTTTCAGTACCACAAAAGGTTGCTTTCTCTACAATAGCTATATGAGATAGATCAAGAGAAAAATCATAATCTTTATCCTTAATGCATATAGGAGATGTGGCAAATTCAGGATCAGGAGATAGCTTATGTCTAACAGTATATTGTGTAATAAACTTTTTAATGTTTCTTGCATCAGCAGTAGCATTGCATCTATTAATAAGATCATCATTAAGCTCTACAAAATCTTCATCAGGATCATCACTAGAATAATCAAGTTCAGGTGAACTAACAGGTGTAGTGGCATTTTCATTAGGAGTTTCAGCATTTTCAATTTGTCTAGACCTAGCAATTGTAGCATCTAGAAAGGATCCCAACGAACCACTATCATCAAGCACAACAGAAACATTATCAATATTATGAGAGTTTTCAGATTCAGCAGAAGTACCACCAAGCGAAGCTTGTGGCGGTGAAACAAGTTGACTTATCACAGATGGTGAATCAAGTGTAGCAGAGGTACTCAGAGTTGTACCTTTTCTTGTAGTGGATGGTAATATGGCGAATTTAGAATCGCGAGCTTTACCCATGATGGAGAATTTGCAGCGAACAATATCAATCCAAGTGAACTTCCAAATAAAGCTATGCTCCCCGGCAACGGCGCCAGAAAACAGTCTTGATAACCCACAAGTATAGGGGATCGCAGCAGTCTTCGCGGGTAGTATAACCCAATTTATTGATTCGACACAAGGGGAGACAAAGAACACTTGGAAGCCTTAACAGCGGAGTTGTCAATTCAGCTGCACCTGGAAACAGACTTGCTCGCAAGAGTTTATCAGTAGTAACAGTTTTATAGCAGTAGCAGTAGTGAAATAACAGCAGCAGAGTAACAAAGACAGCAGTAGTGATTATAGTAAACAGCAGGATTAAAATACTGTAGGCACGGGGACGGATGACGGGCGTTGCATGGATGAGAGAAACTCATGTAACAATCATAGCAGGGCATTTGCAGATAATAATAAAACGGTGTCCAAGTACAAAGCAATCAATAGGCATGTGTTCCAATTATAGTCGTACGTGCTCACAATGAGAAACTTGCACAACATCTTTTGTCCTACCAACCGGTGGCAGCCGGGCCTCAAGGGAATCTACTGGATATTAAGGTACTCCTTTTAATAGAGTACCGGAGCAAAGCATTAACACTCCGTGAACACATGTGATCCTCACATCACTACCATCCCCTCCGGTTGTCCCGATTTCTGTCACTTCGGGGCCATTGGTTCCGGACAGCGACATGTGTATACAACTTGCAGGTAAGACCATAAACAATGAATATCATGATGAAATAATAACATGTTCAGATCTGAGATCATGGCACTCGGGCCCTAGTGACAAGCATTAAGCATAACAAGTTGCAACAATATCATCAAAGTACCAATTACGGACACTAGGCACTATGCCCTAACAATCTTATGCTATTACATGACCAATCTCATCCAATCCCTACCATCCCCTTCGGCCTACAGCGGGGGAATTACTCACACAAGGATGGGGGAAACATGGCTGGTTGATGGAGAGGCGTCGGTGGTGATGATGGCGATGATCTCCTCCAATTCCCCGTCCCGGCGGAGTGCCAGAACGGAGACTTCTGGCTCCCGAGACGGAGTTTCGCGATGTGGCGGCGTTCTGGAGGCTTTCTGGCGACTTCGACTTCTCCCCGTGCGTTTTTAGGTCGAAGGCAATATATAGTCCGAAGGAGGGCGTCGGAGGCCGGCCGAGGGGGCCACACCACATGGCCGCGCGGGCCCCCCTGGGCCGCACCGCCCTATGGTGTGGGGCCCTCGGGCCTCCACCTGGCGTGTCCTTCTGGCTCCGTCAGTATTATGGGAAAATAGGGCCTTCTGCATAAATTCCGAGGATTTTCCTGAAAGTTGGATTTCTGCACAAAAACGAGACACCAGAGCAGTTCTACTGAAAACAGCGTTAGTCCGTGTTAGTTGCATCCAAAATACACAAATTAGAGGCAAAACAATAGCAAAAGTGTTCGGGAAAGTAGATACGTTTTGGACGTATCACTACCATCTGTTTGCGTTGATATTTTATTACGTGATTACTTTTATCAATTTATTTACGGCAGTATTGGGCAATGATATCATAAAGCCTATGGCTCAGTAGCAACTGGATTAATGGACATAATATTCATAACAACAAAAGATATTGTGCAGTACCAAAAGGTTTTGATGCTCTTACCTGCTGTTGCTTGTATTTTTGATGATTACCAAGACAAGTACACACAAAAATTTAAATGCAAAAAGAAGAATTGAAAGTAGATAAGAAGGGTAGTCGAAGACTGCATATAAGTCCTGCACAAACGGAAGTCTTACAAGCTACTTACTACATAACAGCAGGCAGATCCATGGTACTTATGCTACATAAGCAGTTCCATACTAGATAGGCAGCTTTGCTTTGTTTATATGCAAAGCGAAAGTCGCGGGATTAGGTAGTTCCATGGTTCAGGCAATACATATTAGATACATATCGACCATCCAACAAAACATTGTGTCACTCAAGACACATTATCAAAGTTGATGTAGATGTTGCCATTGATCTTGTGAAATGTGATCGCATGAAGTTCACCAATCTCCACTTCATGAACATTTGTAAATTATGCCCAGCCATCCCTGAAACGGATCCTACCATCTGTTGAGGTGAAGTAGGAAGCTTCCACAGTATGTTCACCCCCTTCAATTTGCAGAGTAGCATGTCCACTGCGGAAGATATCCAGGCTTGTTGCAATGTACTAAGGGATGTGTTGTGCAAGAAACATTGTACCAGGATTACCAAACACATATTGTATTTGTGAAAACAAAACTTGAAAGTAACAACAACTACAAGTCCAAAAAAGGAGACATAAAACTAGTAAACTTGTAGGTGCCTGATGTCTACGGGTGCTTCTATTCTTGTAGCCAGTGTTGGGCCTCCAAGAGCAGAGGTTTGTAGAACAGCAGCAAGTTTCCCTTAAGTGGATCACCCAAGGTTTATCGAACTCAGGGAGGAAGAGGTCAAAGATATCCCTCTCATGCAACCCTGCAACCACAAAGCAAGAAGTCTCTTGTGTCCCCAACACAGCTAATAGGTGCACTAGTTCGGCGAAGAGATAGTGAAATACAGGTGGTATGAATAAATATGAGCAGTAGCAACGGCACCAGAAAAGTGCTTTGCTGTCCAGGACTGGCGTGTGGTTGATGGTGGTAATATTGCAGACAGTACAGATGCAGTAGAACAGTAAACAAGCAGCGATAGCAGTATTGGAAACAAGGCCTAGGGATCATACTTTCACTAGTGGACACTCTCAACATTGATCACATAACAGAATAAATAGATAGATGCTAGACTCTACACTCTCTTGTTGGATGATGAACACCGCTAACTGTGTAGGATTACACGAACCCTCAATGCCGGAGTTAACAAGCTCCACAATATTCGATGTTCATATTTAAATAACCTTAGAGTGCACGACAGATCAACACAACCAAACCAAGTACTAACATAGCATGCACACTGTCACCTTCACGCTACGAAAGGAGGAATAGATCACATCAATACTATCATAGCAATAGTTAACTTCATAATCTACAAGAGATCACAATCATAGCCTACGCCAAGTACTACACGATGCACACACTGTCACCATTACACCGTGCAGGAGGAATAAACTACTTTAATAACATCACTAGAGTAGCACACAGATAAATTGTGATACAAAACACATTGCAATCATAAAGAGATATAAATAAGCACTTCACTATGCCATTCATAACAGTGAATAAGTATTCTGTGAAATATAGCCTAAGTGACAAGGTATCAACTTGTCAATGCCTATGGATTGTAGGCTAGGGTTTAGTTGGAAGTAGAGGGTAAGTAGATCTCGAAGGTTTCAGCCGAAAAGTACTCGATGATTATGAAAACTAGGGTTTGCAGACAATGATTCGATTGATTCTTCGTCCCTCGACTCCCCCTTTATATAGGAGGTGGAGCCGAGGGATTCGTGCTATACAAGTTTACAAAGTCCAGGACGGTTTCTAACTCATCCCGCCAGATTACAAACAACACTTCCTATTACAACTCTATCTTTCCTTAGTAAATCTTGGGCTCCCGAATCTTCTTATTCTTCGGGTATTGGGCCTCCAGTAAACCCCGGGTACCATCTTCGGCAGGCCCATTTGGGATGCCTATGTCAGTAGCCCCCGAGATTTTGCTTGAATCGTAGAGTCAGGGAAAATCTCCACTGTTTATTTTTATTCGGAAGCTTTAACTTTTTATATTTCTTCACATAAAATTCTATATTGTACAGGGATAATGGTAGTTGGGGCTAGTTCATCTGACGGATCAGGTACTAGTTAACTGCTCTAGTGGCAATCCGCAAAAACCTACTTCAAAATCACGTCCCTGGACATGATCTCGGGATACTGGTGTAAACTTCGACAGGTGCCGCTTAAGGTCTTACCATTCTGTCGAGTCCCAGTCGAATTTATCGGGTACCTAACGCGTCCGTTAGGATTTTTCTTCGTATCTGTTGATACGGATAAAAGTAGCAGAGCGCAGTCTTTGGCGATGCCACGCCCAGCAGAACGGATCTAGGGTCTTACCTTCGCAAATTTGCGGCATTCAGAAATTGATCGCAACTTCGGCGTTCTGAGAATATATTGTCGAGTGCTTTTCTGGCTGTTGGAATGGCACATTTTATCGAGTCAAATATGACTTATATTGCTCTCCCGATGGGAGTATATG
Source organism: Lolium perenne (assembly GCF_019359855.2). Taxonomy (NCBI): domain Eukaryota; kingdom Viridiplantae; phylum Streptophyta; class Magnoliopsida; order Poales; family Poaceae; genus Lolium; species Lolium perenne. The sequence continues at coordinate 1,134,799 of NW_027248984.1, forward strand.
TAGAGTTAATTATAACTCGAAATATACTCTTTTGCTTTTCTATTTTTCCTTTGTTAATTTCATCGGGCACGCGAACAGCGTTCCCGATGGGAGTAGCCCCCGAGGCTACAACCAAGAACTTGTGCTTGGTTGTAGGCTCAACATTTTAGTCCACCTTGTCGCTATATTTTCATTACTTCCCAATATGATCTCTTTCTTCTTCTCTTTTTTTTTTATCTCTCGGGTGCGCGAACAGCGCTCCCGATGGGAGTAGCCCCCGAGGCTACAGCCAAGGACTTGTGCTTGGTTGTAGGCTCCCGCAATTTCTATATTTGTCATACTCGAAATTTTACTTTTTTCCGAAGTAGCCCCCGAGCATTTGGGAAAAAACTTGTATTTGATCAAAGGCTCCCGAAGTATTGAATAATTCTTGTTGTCGCCACTCTTCTTTTATTTTTCTTGTCGACATACTTCCCTTAATCAAATTTACTTCATCCTTCTCGAATAGTCGTGATTTTTCTGCCCTGTGGGTCCATAGGTTCTACCACGTTGACACGTCGTGCAAGTGGGGGACACACGTCCTCCGCTTTTCCTGGCGCACGTACGGTAACGCCTATCTCAGTAAAAATACTGTTTTGCCCTTGTATCTAGAAGATCCATTCTCACCACACGATTTCTTCATCCAACGGCACACTGCCTCACCCAATTCTTATATAAACCTTTCTTCAACCTCCGTTCATCCCCTCGCTTGCGCCGCTCATCTGTTCCTCTTCGCAGAACTTCCCCTGCGCCCAACTCTCTCCGATCTTCCGCACGCACATACATTGCTCTGCCCATTGCTGTTGATGCCACCACGCGCGCGTCTGACTCGCCACAGCACTCCGGAATCCAAGATGGCCGCCGAGGATCTTGAGTGGGAGAGATCCAAAATCTCCAACCAGGACACCAACACGCTGAAGAGGCTTGGCCTCATGAAGAAGGAGGGCGCCATCCGCTTTCCTAGCGAAGAAAGCTACCCCAATCCTCCAATGGAGTACCGGGTTAGTTTTGTTGATCATCTAATCCGTGGCCTTTCGACCCCAATCCACGATTTCCTCCGCGGCCTTCTTTTTGTTTATGGGATTCAACTGCACCAGTTGACCCCCAACTCACTCCTTCATATTTCTATTTTCATCACGCTTTGCGAATGTTTCCTCGGAATCCCTCCCAATTGGGCTCTGTGGAAACGCATTTTCTGCCTCCGCCGCAATGGCTCCCACAACGCCACTTATAACATAGGTGGCGTTGTTATCTGTGTTCGTACTGATGTCGACTATTTCGACGTCAAGTTTCCCGATTCTGTCCAAGGATGGCGCAAAAAGTGGCTCTACATTCACGAAGAAAGTGCCAACTCCGTTGAGCACAACATAATTCCTTTCGACGGAAGTGCCAAAATCCAGCGCCGCCGCTCCTGGGATGCCGAAGCTTCTGAGGAAGAGAAAAAGGCGACAGAGGCACTCATGTCTCGTATTCATCAGCTTCAAAACACTCGAGGCAAGGAGCTGTCTGGTGTTCAAATCACTGCCTACTTCCTTAAGATTAGAGTGCAGCCTCTTCAGGCTCGCAAAAATCCCCTTTGGACGTACTCTGGTAAAAATGACGCCAACAGAATCTCCGGTGATCTTTCCACCAAGGACTTCGAGAAGTTGCTTCGAAGACTTTCTCGTCTGGGCAAAGACCCAATTCCTTCCTCAAGTCGCGTGGAACCGTACAGCTCCACCAATCCACTCCCCGAGGTATTTTGTCTTCCCGAGTTTTTATCCTGTTCCGCACTTTCTCTGCATCTCATTGTATTGTCATCTCTTCAATTTCCCTTTTGTCACTATTTTTTACAGAACCATCCTACTATGACTTCCCTTCCTCCTCTTCCTGAGGGTGGAGAAGTCGAAGAAATGGCCATCGTTGCCGAAGATACTCAAGGCTCTTCTGTTCCTGAAAGTGAAGTCGCGGGTTCTCACAAATCTGCGGCTTCTCATGAAAAAGAAGTTGAGTCTGAAGCCAGTGAGTCGACGCAGTCCCTTCCTCCTGCTGTTTCTCCAAGGAACAAAAGGAAAAGAACTGATGCCGAGGATTCTGGCACCTCTAAGGCTGAAGAAGTTGTTCCTTCCCATCCGAAGGCAGCTTACGATCCTTATGTTGAATCCCTCGTCAGCTCGTAAGTCGTTTTTATCTCTCCCTTATTCTTGTACTCGAAATATTTATCTTGTCTTGCTTTTTATACTGCCGATTTTTTTGATCAACAGTGATGAGGAGGAAGAAGTACCAGTTACTGACGTGGCTCCTCGGACAAGCACGTCACGTGCTGTACTTGCCTCAGACACGCTAGTTGAAGGAGAAGAAACGTCGCCTCCTCAACAAAACGTCGTCACCACTACTCCGCCATCAAGCCCCCTTGCTCCTTCACCAAAAAGGGCAAGGGTTGAAAAGATTGTTGAACCTGCCCCTCAGTTGGGCAGTTCGTCGACGCTGCTCCTAGATGATGTAAGCTTGTCGACATCTATCTTTTCCTTATTTTGTTTGTTCACACCTTTTCTCTTTTTCATGCCGATGTTTTTCTTTCTGTGTTCACGTTGAACAGCCTATGATCAAGGATCTTCTCCGCATCGGTTCCCAATTTATTGGGTACCGTGAATATGCTAATAGAGCCGAAGGTAACGACTTTTGTACTTGCTGTTTTTCCTTGATTTTTTACTCCTGTTGCTTGTCACGATTTTTGATCTTTCTTCTCTCTTTTTTCCATATCTCGACAGAGAAACTTGCAGAGGCTAACGAACGCGCCGACGCACTTTCTCGAAAACTTGAGCAAAGTGAGGCGGCTCGCAAGAAAGCGGACCTCGCTGCTAGCAAAGCCAAGGCCGAAGCTGATGAAGCCAAGGCGAAAGCTGCTGGTGTCGAGGAACTGCAGAAAAAGCTTGAGGATGCTACAGCTGCTTTAGATGAGCACAAAGCTGCGAAAGCTTCTCGTGAAGAAGGAATCCTCAAGCGCCTGAGGACTCAGAGTCGCCGCACTTTCGGTAATTTTACTGCTCCCTTCTATTTTTATGAGAATCTTTGTTTCTTGTCTTTTCACTAATACTTTGTTTCCTTGACAGTTCAAACAAACCAGGAATTTGATCTGACGAATCCTGTCAATGACCCGGTCCTTGACGCACTTTCCTATCTGGAGCTTCATGGGTCCGAGATTCGTGAAGGTGTGTCGAATGCCAACGCAGTATTGTCGGCGTTGTTCCCCTACTTCTTCCCGAAGAAAGAGGAGCCCGCGACTTTCCTCAACCTTGCGAAGATGTTCAATACGTCGGAAGACCTTGGACTGAAAATGCGCCAAGAGAATATGAAGGTTGCTGTTGAAAACACTGTCGCTTTGGTTGCTGACAGTCGACAGACTATTGACTGGACGAAAGTCGGCGACACCGAGCAAATAGAGCAATCAAGGTGGAAGTCGCTGATCAAGGCAGCCAAGCCTAACACGAAGAAGATCTTGGCCTATCTCGGGATTAAGCCAGCGTCGACTCCTAGCTCGTCAAGGCCGGAGGTCTAGTTGCATGCCTCTGTTTTCCTTTCTGTTTCTTTTGCTCTTGTCGCCAAAGTAGTCATTTGGCGACACGTATTTCCTTAGCTCCACTGTAATGCCCTTGTAATTATTCCAAGAGATTAATGAAAAATTCTATCTTTGCTTGTCGTTTGATGTTGTCCTGTTTAAATTTCAGTTGATATTTGATAACTATACTCCAACTTCCGCTCCTTCCAATGTTTCGCCTTCTTCTTCTCGCGCGAGGAGAACTTTTGCTGATACTGCACCTGTCGACGATACCTTGTCGCAAGAACTGGATGAACTTCGACAGCAACTTCAGTATGCGAAGAAGCAAACACTTGTGATGATGGAACAATCTCGTAAGTCATCTGAAGCCGAAAAGGTTGCTCTCCAGCAAGCTCGCGAGGCCGTGGCTGCTAAGGAAATTGCTGCTTCCGAGGCTGAAAAGGCGGCCACTCGAGAAAATTTCATGCTCGAATTAATGAATGAAGCCAGTGCAGATATGTCGGGTATGCTTGTTTCCTTCTCCGATATCTTTCATACTCGTGCTAATGTCTCTTAAAGGTTTCCACTTCTTTATTTTGATAGGTGCCTTTACTGATGTTGCTGCCGAGGAAGAGAGGGTAAATGCCAGGACAACCCTCCTTGTTAATCTTTCCCTGGACCATGGTTCTTTGTTTTGGGCTACCCCAGAGAGGACCCGCCAAATTGTCAGATTTCAAGATCGCGCCTCTCAAACTCGCGATTTCCTTGACTTCTGTACCAAGACCTTGTCCATGGTTTACAACTCCATGTTTCCTCGGAACGTCCAACCAAAAACTCTTCCTGAATTGATGGAAAGGTTCAAGGATGCTCGCAGTATCCATGATTTTGTCAAAGCTCAACTAGTAGCTGGCGCCAGATTTGCTCTTATCATGCTCCAGATCTGCCACTCGAAGCTTGACCTTACCCAGGTTGTCGAGAAGGTTCACCAAAAGGTAAAACGTCGGAGAGTTGGTATTGACAGGATTAACACGAAGGTTACGCCTATAGCCGAAGAAATGATTGAGGACCTGCTTCGGATGGATGCCGACTTTTTTGCCGATGGCCATTACGCCGATTTTCTTGGTGCTGCTCCTGAGGAAAACAGAGTTACTCTTGATGACATACTGAATCAAGACTAGTTTTTTTTTCTTCTTGTAGATATTTCTTCTTTGTAATCCATGACTATATTGTAAAGCAATCATTATATTTCTCTGTTTGTCTAGCCCCCGAGTGTTTCGGTGATTCTTTAATATATTTGTATATTTGCGAGGTTTTGAACCAAGGCATTTATATATTTAAGGCGAATATGAGCCCCCGAGCTTTTTATTGAGTACTATTTTGTATTTTTATTGACTCACGAGGTATTTGAATACCAAGGCAAGGTTTTTCTTTTGTCGATGAACTATATTGAAATTCGTCGGAGCAAAGACTTTGGTCATGTCGATAAAGAAGAAAAGTTATATTGTCACTATCTTTATTATATTGCAGCACCGCGAGCCCGCCTCATTAAAAACCTTCTCCGGCCCCACTTGGTGCCCCGAAAAAGGAAAAGAGTGCGTCTGAAAACTCGCGGGCGTTTCAGTACATTGAAGTTTTACAAGGACTATATTTCGACTCTAGGCGTAGAACCGCCTAAGTTGCGCCACGTTCCAGGGGTTTGGCTCCTCCACCCCTGTCTTCTTGTCCTTTATCCTGTATGCTCCTCCTCCGATTACTTCCGTGACGATGTAAGGGCCAAGCCACGGTGACTCGAGTTTTTCATGACTTTTTTGCGTGAGCCGAAGAACTAGGTCTCCCACCTGAAAAGATCTTGGCCGCAAACGTCGACTGTGGTAATTCTTCAAGTCCTGCTGATATTTGGTTACCCGAGATAATACTTCATCTCGAGCTTCATCAAGTGCATCGACGTCGTCCTCTAGCGCTCTTCTCGATGTTTCTTCATCATATTCAGCGACACGTGGAGAGTTGTGCTCTATCTCGATTGGTAGTACTGCTTCTGCTCCATGAACCAGAAAAAACGGAGTTTCCTGCGTTGCTGTGTTTGGTGTTGTTCGGATGCTCCACAACACGCTTGGTAGTTCTTCTGGCCAGGTATGTCGAGCTTTTTCCAGTGGTCCTAATAAGCGCTTCTTGATGCCGTTGCAGATGATACCATTGGCTTTCTCGACTTGCCCATTGGTTTGAGGATGTGCAACTGACGCAAAGTTCAGCTTGATACCCACCTCTTCGCAATAATCTTTGAATTCATGGGATGTGAAATTACTGCCGTTGTCTGTGACGATGCTATGGGGTACTCCAAATCTGAAAACGAGGCCTTTTACGAATTTTACTGCGGATGCTCCATCTGGTGAATTTATCGGCTTCGCTTCTATCCACTTTGTAAACTTATCGACAGCTACTAGCATGTACTCCTTTCCTCCTGGCCAGGATTTGTGTAACTTACCCACCATATCAAGTCCCCATTGAGCAAAGGGCCATGACAATGGTATTGGTGCTAGCTCTGCTGCTGGAGAGTGAGGTTTTGCGGCAAACCTTTGACATGCGTCGCAAGTTCTTACTATGTCTTTGGCGTCCTCGATTGCTGTCAACCAGTAGAATCCTGCCCGAAAAACCTTTGCTGCGATAGCTCGACTACTTGCGTGGTGGCCACATATTCCTTCGTGTACATCCTTCAGAATTATTCTTCCTTCTTCTGGTGTGACGCATCTTTGCAAGACGCCTGAAATACTTCGCTTATACAGTTCTCCCTTGACCACCGTAAAAGCTTTGGAGCGTCGAATTACTCGCCTTGCCTCAACTGGATCGTCGGGTATTTCTTTCCTCAGGATGTATGATATGTACGGCTGCATCCACGGTATCTGTATCACCATGACCAGGTCCTGATCTTCTTCTTCGTCCTCTTGCTTTTCCTTGGTAGCCCCCGAGGGTTTCTTCTCCTTCTTTTTTGATTTTGTCGATTTAGTGGATCTCTCTGTTATCTCTTCCCAGAATACACCTGGCGGGACTGCAAGGCATTGCGACCCGATGTTTGCAAGAACATCGGCTTCGTCGTTGCTCCATCTGCTAATATGGTTTACTTCGCATCCATCGAACAACTTCTCGAGCTCGTTGTATACCTCCTTGTATGCCATCATGCTATCATTGACTGCGTCACATTGATTTATAACTTGCTGTGCCACCAGCTGTGAGTCGCCAAAGATTTTTAGTCGAGTTGCACCGCAGGCTTTCGCCATCTTCATCCCGTGTATGAGAGCCTCATATTCTGCTTCATTGTTAGATGCGTTAGGGAACGTCATCCGAAGGATGTACTTCAACTTGTCGCCTTCAGGTGATATGAGTACTACTCCTGCGCCAGCCCCTTCTAGTCTCTTGGACCCATCAAAGTTCATGGTCCAGGTTCTCGATAAGTCTGGGGGTCCTGTGTTTTGCAACTCCATCCACTCTGCGATGAAGTCCGGCAGAACTTGCGACTTGATTGCTTTTCTTTTTTCATACGTGATGTCCCGAGGGGAAAGTTCTATTCCCCAAAGGGAGACACGACCCGTAGCTTCTGGGTTGTTCAATATATTTGACAAAGGAGCTTCATTGACCACTATGATCGGGTGTACCGAAAAATAGTGGCGCAATTTTCGTGCTGTCGTGAACACTCCATATGCTATCTTTTGGTACTGAGGATACCTTTGTTTTGAGGGCGATAAAACTTCGCTAACGAAGTATACTGGCCTCTGCACGCCGTGGAGTTTTCCTTCTTCTTCCCTTTCGACAACTAGCACCGTGCTCACCACTTGGTGCGTGGCTGCGATATATAGCAGGAGAGGTTCCCTTTCCTTTGGCGCCACCAAAATTGGTGGTGTCGAAATTGTGCGCTTCAAATCCTCGAAAGCTCTGTCGGCTTCTTCGTTCCACTGAAATTTATCTCCTTGTTTTATCAAAGCGTAGAACGGCAGCGCTTTTTCTCCCAACCTCGCGACGAATCTGCTCAAAGCTGCGACTCGCCCAGTTAGCTGTTGTATTTCTTTCAACTTTGTTGGCTTCCTCATTGTTACGATAGCTTGTATTTTATCGGGATTTGCTTCAATCCCTCTTGCTGAGACTAGGAACCCTAGAAGTTCTCCTGCTGGGACGCCGAAAGAACACTTCGTCGGGTTCAGTTTTAGATAGAACTTATCAAGGTTGTCGAAGGTTTCCTTGAGATCCTCGATCAGCGTTGCCCCCTTTTTTGATGTTATGACGACATCATCAATGTATACTTGCACGTTCTTCCCAATCTGTGTCGCCAAACACTTCTGCATCATCCTCTGATATGTTGCTCCCGCATTTTTTAGACCAAAGGGCATTGTTCTGTAGCAAAACACGCCGTAAGGTGTAATAAACGCAGTTTTTACTTCATCTTCTTCTTTCAATCTGATCTGGTTATAACCAGAGTATGCATCCAGGAAGGAAAGACGTTCACATCCAGCCGTGGAGTCGATAATTTGATCGATCCTCGGGAGGGGAAAGTGATCCTTTGGACAATGTTTATTGAGACACGTAAAGTCGACGCACATGCGAAGGACCTTAGTGTTTTTCTTCGGCACCAGCACAGGATTTGCTACCCATGTGGCTTCTGTGAATATCTCTTTGATAAAACCAGCTTCTTGTAGTCGATTGATTTCTGACAGCATGGCTTTGCGGTTTGGTTCCGAAAAACGCCGCAAAGGTTGTTTGATTGGTCTCGCTAGTGGATCCAAGTTTAGGTGGTGCTCGGCAAGTTCCCTGGGTACTCCTGGCATGTCAGCTGGACACCATGCGAAGATTTTCCAGTGCTCACGGAGGAACTCGACGAGCGCGCTTTCCTATGCGATATCCATGTCGTTTGCGATAGATGTCGTCTTTTTTGGATCTGTCGGATGAATCTGCACCTCTTTTGAATTTTTCTCGGTACTGAAAGTTGATTCTTTGTTTGGCCTTCCAACGTCTGGCAGTACGTCGTAATCAGTCATGCTTTTTGACGCCAAGTACTCAGCTTGCATCCCGAAAGTTTCTGACAATCGGTGGAAATCCTTGTCGCACTTATCGGCTAAGGCAAAGCTTCCTTTGACTGTGATTGGTCCCTTTGGTCCAGGCAACCTCCACAACAAGTATGTATAGTGTGGCACTGCCATAAATCTAGCATATGCTGGTCGTCCCAACAGAGCGTGATATTGCGACGGAAAATCCACGACTTCAAACTCGAGCCTCTCGATTCTATAATTTTCTCGGGTCCCAAACTGAACGTCGAGATTGATCTTTCCCAATGGATAACTTGGTTTCTCCGGTGTGATGCCGTGGAACCTTGTGTCTGTTGGTTTCAAGTTTGCTAAGGATATGTTCATCTTCCTCAATGTATCTGCATACATAAGGTTTAAGCTGCTGCCGCCGTCTATGAACACTCGAGAGACATCAAATCCCGCGATAACTGCTGGCAGAATAAGTGCTGACTGCCCTGGTCGAGGAACTTGCTGCGGATGATCTGCTATTGTGAAGCCGATATCTTGTCCTGACCAATTAAGGTACTCAACTGTTGGTGGAGGCATTTTCTCTGCCATAAACACCTGTCGTGAGATTACTTTCTGAGCTCTATTGGACGGCCTTCCCTTCTGAATCATCGACACTGCTCCATTGGAGTTAGGATCAACATAAGGTGGTGGTGCAGGTGCTGCCGCTATTCTGAGCTGATGCCGATTGTCATCTGTAATCGCGGGAGGAGGCGGCAAGTGAATCTCGCTTCTGGGTTCTCGAGGATTTCTCTGTGCTGCCCGTGCATTAGCGTTCTCTGCATACCGCAACAGTGCTTGAAAATTTCGACAGTCCTTCTGCAAATGCCCTGACTGTCTTTTGCCGTTGCTGTCGAGGAAAAAGTGCATCTGGCACGGTCCGTTCATCATCTCTTCAGGGGACACGAAAGGTCTTGGGAACCTAGGCCCGCTATTTTGCCTGTTGCGTGAATCATCCCTGTTATCACCTCGCTGTTCACTGCTTCTCTGGTAATCATCTCTGTTGCTTCCTCCTGTATTTGTCCGAAATCCTGCCGAAATTTGTCCTGGAGCGTCGTAGTTCTGGTACGTCCGAGGAAATCTTCGCCTCGGTTGATAATTTCGACCACGGTCCTCCTCTGGCAACCTGTGTCGTTTGTTGTGGACAGCGTCTTCTCCATCTGCCCATTTATTTGCTATCTCCATTAACGCGGATACTGTCTTTGGATTGGTCCTTCCAAAGTCCTCGACAAAGTCTCCACGCCTGACTCCTGCGACAAACGCATCTATTGCTCTCTCGTCAGATATGTTTTCTGCCGAGTTTTTGATGATATTCCACCTCTGGATGTACTTTCTCATTGGCTCATCTGGCTTTTGTCGACACGCTCTCAACTCCTCTAACGACGCGGGTTTTTTGCATGTGGATCTGAAGTTCTTGACGAACACGTCCTCGAAACTTTCCCAACTGTCGATGGATCCTGGAGCGAGTTTCTTTATCCATGATCGTGCGGCTCCACTCAGGTGCACCTGGATGCTTTGCATGGCTGTTGCCCTAGTTCCTCCTGTCAGCTTCACCGTCTCCAGATAATCGACTAGCCAATCCTCTGGATCTTGAAGACCGTCAAACTTCTTGAAATTATCGGGTAACTTGAATCCTGAGGGGACTCGAGTTTTCCGGACTCTCCTCGTAAAACATGGCAAGCCACACATATCTTCGTCGGTCAATTCCGGAGATTGCCGATGATCCCTTCTGCTTTGCCGCGCTCTGTCGACTCTTGCTTGTGCTGCTGTGTCTCTTGCTCCACTTGGCCCTTCAGGTGCTGCCGCTGTTGCTGCTGCAGGTCGTGGACTATTTTGCCTTGCCGCTCCTTCGGGAGGCGTTGATACAAACGCTGTCCCCATAGCTCCAACTCCTGCTACCGCCATATTGTACAATGTTTCCCTTGGATCACCTGGAGGTGGTTTAGACGCAAGGATAAAAGCATGTGTCGCCATATACCCAGCCTCTGGTGTCTTAGGGATGATGTTTCCTCTTGTATCTATCGACATGAAGGACATGTCGAGGTTTTGGACCAAGTGCTCTCTTTCTGCTTCGGGTATGTGTTGCAGCCTTGATCTTGCTCTGTTCCGCGCCTCCCGATGGCTATCACCCGTAGTTCTAGATTGTCGACTTAGATCTGCCCTTCTCCTGCTGGATGCAGAAGCTGCCTCCTTTCTCCTGTTCAACTCAGCTGTCTGTTTTTCCAATTCCCTGGCAGCTCGTGCGAGCCTATATTGATATGCTTGCAGTTCTTCTGGTGTGGCCGTGGTAGCCATTGGTTCTGTGCCGTTCATAGCTCTCGCGGCTCTGTCCCACGCTGCTTGTGAAAGTTGAACTCTATCTCGCGGCTCTGGCCCGACGTATTTGTTGCCCAGGCCTTGTCGCAGATTGGAGGGATCGACGTATGGATTTCCCAGACTGTCGAAAGCCTCAGATGTCTCCTCTTGATCTTCAATGGCGTAAATCTGATGATACTTTGTACTCAGATCTACGTTGGGTTTGGTGACATCATCGTTGAGATTGATGAAGACCTTGCCCACTGTGAGAGATTTGTCGATGAAGTCGTAACTGTCGACATCGCTTGAGCCATCGCTTATATATGAGTCCGCAGATGACTCAAACGACATGTCGTTGAAGATCTTGGCGAGTTTCTCTCTTGCTCTGGTGCTAACGTAGCGTGTCGCCGAGATTTCTTCTTCTCCTGACTCGGTTGACGATGCATAGCTTAAAAAATCGGAATCGACCACCGACGATCCCGACGAAATCGGAATCTCGACACGATACGATCCTTCCTTCTCGACGCGAAAGTGAAACCTTCCGAACGTCATCTCCATGGGCTCCGCCAGATACGCATATGCATCCAAACGGGAGGGTGGGTGAGGAACAAAATCGACAAGACCAGCAGCGATCTGTTTACCTCGATCCATTGTGTTGCTTGCGGTTGACGATGTCGAAGATCTTGAGCGTGCCATCGAGATCAGCTCCTTACGCCTCTAGTTCCCACAGACGGCGCCAATTGACAAGGTATCAACTTGTCAATGCCTATGGATTGTAGGCTAGGGTTTAGTTGGAAGTAGAGGGTAAGTAGATCTCGAAGGTTTCAGCCGAAAAGTACTCGATGATTATGAAAACTAGGGTTTGCAGACAATGATTCGATTGATTCTTCGTCCCTCGACTCCCCCTTTATATAGGAGGTGGAGCCGAGGGATTCGTGCTATACAAGTTTACAAAGTCCAGGACGGTTTCTAACTCATCCCGCCAGATTACAAACAACACTTCCTATTACAACTCTATCTTTCCTTAGTAAATCTTGGGCTCCCGAATCTTCTTATTCTTCGGGTATTGGGCCTCCAGTAAACCCCGGGTACCATCTTCGGCAGGCCCATTTGGGATGCCTATGTCACTAAGAGACCCACACGGTGCACACACTGTCACCTTTACACACGTGGGACAAGGAGTCTCCGGAGATCACATAAGTAAAATCCACTTGACTAGCATAATGACATCTAGATTACAAGCATCATCATATGAATCTCAATCATGTAAGGCAGCTCATGTGATTATTGTATTGAAGTACATAGGGAGAGAGATGAACCACATAGCTACCGGTACAGCCCTTAGCCTCGATGGAGAACTACTCCCTCCTCATGGGAGACAGCAGCGTTGATGAAGATGGCGGTGGAGATGGCAGCGGTGTCGATGGAGAAGCCTTCCGGGGGCACTTCCCCGTCCCGGCGGCGTGCCGGAACAGAGACTCCTGTCCCCCAGATCTTGGCTTCACGATGGCGGCGGCTCTGGATGGTTTCTCGTACCGTGGCTTTTTCGTATCAAAGATTTAGGTCGAGGAGGCTTAAATAGGCGAAGAGGCGGAGTCGGAGGGTCGACGAGGCGGTGACACACTAGGGGGGCGCGACCAAGGCCTGGGTCGCGCCACCCTGGCGTCTGGTGGCCCAGTGGCCCCCCTCTAGCCTCTCTCGGGTGTTCTGGAAGCTTCGTGCAATCCTAAGATGCTGGCGTTGATTTCGTCCGATTCCGAGAATATTTCCTTACTAGGATTTCCGAAACCAAAAACAGCAGAAAACAACAACTGGCCCTTTGGCATCTTGTCAATAGGTTAGTTCCGGAAAACGCATAATAATGACATAAAGTATGCATAAAACATGTAGATATCATCAATAATGTGGCATGGAACATACGAAATTATCGATACGTCGGAGACGTATCAGCATCCCCAAGCTTAGTTTCTGCTCGTCCCGAGTAGGTAAACGATAACAAAGATAATTTCTGGAGTGACATGCCATCATAACCTTGATCATACTATTGTAAGCATATGTAATGAATGCAGCGATCAAAACAATGGTAATGACATGAGTAAACAAATGAATCATATAGCAAAGACATTTCATGAATAGTACTTTCAAGACAAGCAGCAATAAGTCTTGCATAAGAGTTAACTCATAAAGCAATAAATTCATAGTAGAGGCATTGAAGCAACACAATGGAAGATTAAGTTTCAGCGGTTGCTTTCAACTTGTAACATGTATATCTCATGGATAGTTGTCAATGAAAAGCAATATAACAAGTGCAATATGCAAGTATGTAGGAATCAATGCACAGTTAACACAAGTGTTTGCTTCTTGAGATGGAGAGAAATAGGTGAACTGACTAAAAGTAAAAGAATGGCCTTTCGACGAGGGAAGCATCGATTGCTATATTTGTGCTAGACCTTTGATTTTGAAAACAAGAAACAATTTTGTCAACGGTAGTAATAAAGCATATGTATCATGTAAATTATATCCTACAAGTTGCAAGCCTCATGCATAGTATACTAATAGTGCCCGCACCTTGTCCTAATTAGCTTGGATTACCTGGATTATCATCGCAATACATATGTTTTAACCAAGTGTCACAAAGGGGTACCTCTATGCCGCCTGTACAAAGGTCTAAGGAGAAAGCTCGCATCGGATTTCTCGCTATTGATTATTCTCAACTTAGACATCCATACCGGGACAACATAGACAACAGATAATGGACTCCTCTTTTATGCATAAGCATTCAACAACAATTAATTTTCTCATATGAGATTGAGGATATTTGTCCAAAACTGAAACTTCCACCATGGATCATGGCTTTAGTTAGCGGCCCAATGTTCTTCTCTAACATTATGCATGCTCTAACCATTTTAGTGGTAAATCTCCCTTACTTCAGACAAGACGGACATGCATAGCAACTCACATGATATTCAACAAAGAGTAGTTGATGGCGTCCCCAGGAACATGGTTATCGCACAACAAGCAACTTAATAAGAGATAAAGTGCGTAAGTACATATTCAATACCACGATAGTTTTTAGGCTATTTGTCCCATGAGCTATATATTGCAAAGGTAAAGGATAGAAATTTTAAAGGTAGCACTCAAGCAATTTACTTTGGAATGGAAGAGAAATACCATGTAGTAGGTAGGTATGGTGGACACAAATGGCATAGTGGTTGGCTCAAGGATTTTGGATGCATGAGAAGTATTCCCTCTCGATACAAGGTTTAGGCTAGCAAGGCAATTTGAAACAAACACAAGGATGAACCGGTGCAGCAAAACTCACATAAAAGACATATTGTAAACATTATAAGACTCTACACCGTCTTCCTTGTTGTTCAAACTCAATACTAGAAATTATCTAGACCTTAGAGAGACCAATTATGCAAACCAAAATTTAGCAAGCTCTATGTGTTTCTTCACTAATAGGTGCAAAGTACATGATGTAAGAGCTTAAACATGAGCACAACAATTGCCAAGTATCAAGTTATTCAAGACATCATACCAATTACTACATGTAGCATTTCCCGTTTCCAACCATATAACAATTAACGAAGCAGTTTCAAGCTTTGCCATGAACATTAAAAGCTAAGAACACATGTGTTCATACGAACCAGCGGAGCGTGTCTCTCTCCCACACAATCATTTATTCAAACAAAAACAAAAACAAACAGACGCTCCAAGTAAAGTACATAGGATGTGACCGAATAAAAATATAGTTTCAAGAGAAGGAACCTGATAATTTGTCGATGAAGAAGGGGATTCCTTGGGCATCCCCAAGCTTAGATGCTTGAGTCTTCTTGAAATATGCAGGGATGAAACACCGGGGCATCCCCAATCTTAGACTTTTCACTCTTCTTGATCGTAGTATATCATCCTCCTCTCTTGACCCTTGAAAACTTCCTTCACACCAAACTCGAAACAAACTCATTAGAGGGTTAGTGCATAATCAAAAACTCACATGTCAGAGGTGACACAATCATTCTTAACACTTCTGGACATTGCTCAAAGCTACTGGAAGTCAATGGAACAAAGAAATCCATCCCACATAGCAAAAGAGGCAATGCGAAATAAAAGGCAGAATCTGTCAAAACAGAACAGTCCGTAAAGACGAATTTTAAATAGGCACCAGACTTGCTCAAATAAAAATGCTCAAATTGAATGAAAGTTGCGTACATATCTGAGGATCACTCACAAAAATTTTCATAATTTTCTGAGTTACCTACAGAGAATTAGGCCCAAATTCGTGACAGCAAAGAAATCTGTTTCTGCGCAGTAATCCAAATCTAGTATCAACCTTTCTATCAAAGACTTTACTTGGCACAACAATGCAATAAAATAAAGATAAGAAGAGGTTGCTACAGTAGTAACAACTTCCAAGACTCAAATATAAAACAAAATTACTGTAGCAAAATAAACACATGGGTTATCTCCCAAGAAGTGCTTTCTTTATAGCCATTAAGATGGGCTCAGCAATTTTAATGATGCACTCGCAAGAAGTAAGCGTTGAAGCAAAAGAGAGCATCAAGAAGCAAATTCAAAACACATTTAATTCTAACATGCTTCCTATGAAAAGGAATCTTGTAAATAAACAAGTTCATGAAGAGTAAAGTGACAAGCATAGGAAGATAAAACAAGTGTAGCTTCAAAAATTTCAGCACATAGAGAGGTGTTTTAGTAACATGAGAATTTCTACAACCATATTTTCCTCTCTCATAATAACTTTCAGTAGTATCATGAGAAAACTCAACAATATAACTATCACATAAAGCATTCTTATCATGAGTCTCATGCATAAAATTATTACTCTCCACATAAGCATAATCAATTTTATTTGTTGTAGTGGGAGAAAATTCAACAAAGTAGCTATCATTATTATTCTCATCATCAAATATAGGAGGCATATTGTAATCATAATCAAATTTATCCTCCATAACAGGCGGCAACAAAAGACCACTATCATTATAATCATCATAAATAGGAGGCAAAGTATCATCAAAGTAAATTTTCTCCTCAATGCTTGGGGGACTAAAAATATCGTGCTCATCAAAGCCAGCTTCCCCAAGCTTAGAATTTTCCATAGCATTAGCAACAATAGTGTTCAAAGCATTCATATTAATAACATTCCCATTAGCATGCATATAAAGTTCCATGGGTTTTTTATTTCTCTCTTCAAACACATCATGTCCTAATTCAAGATAAAGTTCATAAAGATCTCTCATATTTTTGTGGTTTTCCATTATGCCTAACTAGTGTAAACAAGAAACAAAAAGATGCAATTGCAGGATCTAAAGGAAATAGCTTCGAGTACTTACAACGGCGCCGGAAAATAGCTTAGTAGCCGAGATCCGGAGTGTGAGTACCTTTTACCTTTCCTCCCCGGCAACGGTGCCAGAAAAGTGCTTGATGTCTACGGGTGCTTCTATTCTTGTAGACAGTGTTGGGCCTCCAAGAGCAGAGGTTTGTAGAACAGCAGCAAGTTTCCCTTAAGTGGATCACCCAAGGTTTATCGAACTCAGGGAGGAAGACTTCAAAGATATCCCTCTCATGCAACCCTGCAACCACAAAGCAAGAAGTCTCTTGTGTCCCCAACACACCTAATAGGTGCACTAGTTCGGCGAAGAGATAGTGAAATACAGGTGGTATGAATAAATATGAGCAGTAGCAATGGCACCAGAAAAGTGCTTTGCTGTCCGGGACTGGCGTGTGGTTGATGGTGGTAATATTGCAGACAGTACAAATGCAGTAGAACAGTAAACAAGCAGCGATAGCAGTATTGGAAACAAGGCCTAGGGATCATACTTTCACTAGTGGACACTCTCAACATTGATCACATAACAGAATAAATAGATATATGCTAGACTCTACACTCTCTTGTTGGATGATGAACACCGCTAACTGTGTAGGATTACACGAACCCTCAATGCCGGAGTTAACAAGCTCCACAATATTCGATGTTCATATTTAAATAACCTTAGAGTGCACGACAGATCAACACAACCAAACCAAGTACTAACATAGCATGCACACTGTCACCTTCACGCTACGAAAGGAGGAATAGATCACATCAATACTATCATAGCAATAGTTAACTTCATAATCTACAAGAGATCACAATCATAGCCTACGCCAAGTACTACACGATGCACACACTGTCACCATTACACCGTGCAGGAGGAATAAACTACTTTAATAACATCACTAGAGTAGCACACAGATAAATTGTGATACAAAACACATTGCAATCATAAAGAGATATAAATAAGCACTTCACTATGCCATTCATAACAGTGAATAAGTATTCTGTGAAATATAGCCTAAGAGACCCACACGGTGCACACACTGTCACCTTTACACACGTGGGACAAGGAGTCTCCGGAGATCACATAAGTAAAATCCACTTGACTAGCATAATGACATCTAGATTACAAGCATCATCATATGAATCTCAATCATGTAAGGCAGCTCATGAGATTATTGTATTGAAGTACATAGGGAGAGAGATGAACCACATAGCTACCGGTACAGCCCTTCGATGGAGAACTACTCCCTCCTCATGGGAGACAGCAGTGTTGATGAAGATGGCGGTGGTGATGGCAGCGGTGTCGATGGAGAAGCCTTCCGGGGGCACTTCCCCGTCCCGGCGGCCTGCCGGAATAGAGACTCCTGTCCCCCAGATCTTGGCTTCGCGATGGCGGCGGCTCTGGATGGTTTCTCGTACCGTGGCTTTTTCGTATCGAAGATTTAGGTCGAGGAGGCTTAAATAGGTGAAGAGGCGGAGTCGGAGGGTCGACGAGGCGGTGACACACTAGGGGGGTGCGGCCAAGGCCTGGGCCGCGCCACCCTGGCGTCTGGTGGCCCAGTGGCCCCCCTCTGGCCTCTCTCGGGTGTTCTGGAAGCTTCGTGCAATCCTAAGATGCTGGGCGTTGATTTCGTCCGATTCCGAGAATATTTCCTTACTAGGATTTCTGAAACCAAAAAAAGCAGAAAACAGCAACTGGCCCTTCGGCATCTCGTCAATAGGTTAGTTCTGGAAAACGCATAATAATGACATAAAGTATGCATAAAACATGTAGATATCATCAATAATGTGGCATGGAACATAAGAAATTATCGATACGTCGGAGACGTATCAGTGCCGGAGATTCGTGTCCGCGAAGGAACATGGGTATCACCAAACCCGAAAGGTTTGAACACAGGGGACTCAAGATCATGTCGTTGCCTTACCGAAGGCGGGCACTACAGCGAGAGACACGACAGTTACCCAGGTTCAGGGCCCTCGGAGAGGTAAAACCCCTATGTCCTGCTTTGGTGGATGTATTGCTGGTCACAATGGAGAACATGGCTGTACAAATGTCTAGGGTTTGTGATCACTCTAGATCGTCCCGTTCTACGGTAGCAAGGTTAGTCCTTATATAGAGGAGTTGGTCCTCTTCCCCCAAAATATCTTAAGGGGAAGGGTTGCCACATCTCCCAACTGAAGGCGGGAAACTCTCTGCCCTTTATAAGATGGACATAGTCCAAGTTTGATTAAAGTGCCGGTCCATGGCAGGTGATAAGGTCGTTGATGATGCCCCCTCTGGCAGCTTGTGCCATCCACCCAGCCTTGCACTAAAGAGGCAAGGGCAGGGTCTTGGTCTTCTGGTCCTCGTCGAGCCCGCTTTAATCATCAAAGAGGCAATGGAATCTCTCCTCCTCGGGAGCCCGCTTTAATCATCAAAGAGCCAATGGAATCATCAAAGATCCCACTTTTGAGCTCAACCATGACATGTGCGATGCCAGCCTTGCTTGTCTTATAGCCTGGGAGGCCACTCTGCCTATCCTTGATACAGGCTTTATGAGGGGGAAGCCAAGGCTCTTTAGTTGATCTTATCATCCCCGAAAGGGGCCTTCTGGCTCGTAGAAGACTTTGGCTTGGGAACCTCCGCGAGGTAGTTTCTTCCCGAGCCTATCTTCCTCTCCCGCCTGATGTCCCCGAGAGGGTTTTGAGCCTCGCCGAGCCTCACCCGAGAGTAATCTCGTCGAGTGATTGTTTGTTGTTGATTCTAAGGGGCCAGCGGCCGTAGGTCCATGGCACCCTGGTCGCCAGGGATCCCACAGTTGTCCCCGGGCGCCTGTCCTGCATGTGTCCGTCATGAGACAAAGGGGCAGGTGTCGAGGGTAGTCCTCGGCAATGCCCTTCGTAAGGGGCTTAGGGTAGATGGAATCCTGTAGGCTAACACGAGATATCGGTTATCAAACAAGCAGGAAGAGCGAGTTACCTAGGTTCGGTGCCCTCAATGAGGTAAATACCTTACGTCCTGCCTGTCGTAACTTGATTATGAAAATATCGGGTTACAATGGGGTGCCGAAGGTTTCGGCTGTGATCTCTTCGAGAGACTAAGTTCTGCAGGGACCTAGCTCTAGACTTGCGCTGGCTATGATTGCTAAGATTACGTGTGTCTTCGGCAGCCTCTCTCTTGGCCCTTATATTGGGGACCAGGTCTTGAGAGATCTGTCCGGGTACGACTAGGTTACATATAGTCCTAGTTCTAAACTTCCCTTGTATTCTTTGCCTCCTTGTCTTGTTTTTCAAGGATTCTTCTTTGGAACCGACGTAGTGTCCCACCTGGCCATCGACTGCCTTCATGGGCCCCTGGTTGGGTCGTAAGAGGTAGTGCAATATTAGTTACCCGAAGGGTATGCCCACATCAGTAGCCCCCGAGTGCTTGGACGAAGATACTCCAGGCAGGGACTAAAGCATGCCTTCTGTCGAATATTCACCTTAATCGATAGGTCTTGTCCTCCCTGTGACAGCAGCGTCTTCTTTTATCGCGTGCGCATTCAGCGCTCCCGGTGGGAGTAGCCCCCGAGTCTAGGTACGGATGCTTGCAACCGTGCATAGACTCAAGTTGTACTACTCGAATGTTTTTCTTCTGCCGAAGCTTTCATCAAACGGTCATCCAATATTTCCTTTTTTTATCGGGTCTTCATTTCTTCTAAGCAAGATTTAGTACGTAAGGGATACTGAGTAACGTGCCCATTTTTTATCGGTCTACCGATGGAAAAACAACATTACTCTACACAGAATCAAGTCCCCGGGCATGATTCTGGGCCGCGCAAAAAACCTTCGAATTCGTAACTTTTATCGGGTGTGCACTCAGTGCTCCTGATAGGAGTAGCCCCCGAGTCTGAGCTCGGATGCATGCAATCGAGTGCAGACTTTAGCCCAAATCACTTGAACCTTTCTTCAGATACTTCCGATGTAATTTCTCTTGCAATAATCTTCAAGCCCAAATGATGTCGGGTGCGCGTTCAGCGCTCCCGATGGGAGTAACCCCCGAGTCTAGGCACGGATGCTTGCATACGTGTGTAGACTCAAGTTGAACCACTCGATAGTTTTAATTCTCTTCGGATGCTCCTTGCGAAATCATACTTTTGATGACATCATGAGTGACGTAGCAACTATTGCGGTTTGATTGACAGGACATGACCTGATGGGCCCACCCTACTTCTGCGCGGTCAATTTAGGAAATGACTAGTACTTGCGCGGTTATCAAGGCGTCTCCTCGATTTTTGCGCACAATGATGAAAAGAAATCCTTTAATAAATCGAAGGCAGCAACGCGTGGCCACCCAATCTGAAACTCCACTTAGTTTATAATCTACAAAGGGCAGATTTTACCCTTTCCATGCTTTCTCCTCGCATCCTTTCTTCCTCGTTCATCCTCCTTGCTTACAACTGCTACGCCGCCACCGCCGCTTTTTAGACCTCCTTCAGATCTCATGATGGTGAAGAAGAGGAGTCTCACTCTTGCCGCCAGCGCTACGACTAGCGGCGCCGCCACCAAGGCTCCACCGAGCTCATCGAGGAAAGGCGCATCGGATGCTCCTCCCCCAGCTCCGGCGCCGCCCACGCCGAAAAGTTCCACAGCTGGGCCCGCGCCCGGCGATTGGCTGGTTTCTACGGCCACGAAACGCGACGAGAAGAGGGCTCGAAGCCTTGGCATAATCTCCACCGACGAGGGGAACGTCATTCTCCCAGGTGCGGCTTCGCGGCCCAATCCCCCTGCCGGTTTTACTGTGATGTTCTTATCCTTCCTGTATCGAGGTCTTTCGCTTCCTGCTCATGAATTCCTCCATCGCCTCCTTCTTGTGTATGAGATCCAATTGTGGCAGTTGACCCTGATGACCCACAAGTATAGGGGGTGTATCGTAGTATTTTCGATAAGTAAGAATGTCGATCCCAACGAGGAGCAGAAGGTGTTGACAAGCAGTTTCGATGAAGGATTCACTGTAAATGCTCACAGACAAGTATTCAAGGGGTTTTGATGTAGCAGATGAATAAAGTACGAGTAAGTAAAGTGCGAGAGTAATAATTGCAGCGAGTGGCCCAATCCTTTTTAGCACAAAGGACAAGCCGGTTTGTTTACTTATAATGACCAAACGTTCTCGAGGACACACGGGATTTTAGTCTAGTGCTTTCGCTACATATGGCTAATCAATCTTCATTGTTTTGATAAGTGTTGTGTGGGTGAACCTATGCTAATGCACCGCCCTTCCTAGGACTAATACATACTTGTGATTATACCCCTTGCAAGCATCCGCAACTACAAGAAAGTAATTAAGATAAATCTAACCACAGCCTTAAACTCTGAGATCCTGCTATCCCTCCTGCATCGATATACCAACGGGGGTTCAGGTTTCTGTCACGCCGGCAACCCCGCAATTGGCAAACAAGTACAAGATGCATTCCCCTAGGCCCATAAAGGTGAAGTGTCATGTAGTCGACGTTCACATGACACCACTAGAAGAATAACACCACAACTTAAATATCATAACATTGAATATTACTCAACCATAGTTCACTACTAACATTTAGACTTCACCCATGTCCTCAAGAACTAAACGAACTACTCATGAGACATCATATGGAACATGATCAGAGGTGATATGATGATGAATAAAAATCTGAACATAAACCTTGGTTCAATGGTTTCACTCAATAGCATCAATAACAAGTAGAAATCAACACCGGGAGAGTTTCCCCTATCAAACAATCAAGATCCAACCCGAATTGTTACAGCGGTGACGATGTGCAGCGGTGGAGACGGCGGTGATGATGATGTAGATGATGATGATAGTGATGGAGATGATGTCCAGCTCGATGACGGTGACGATGGCGTCGATTTCCCCCTCCGGGAGGGAATTTCCCCGGCGGATCTCAGCCTGCCGGAGATCTCTTATCTCTCTGGTGTTCTCCGCCCCGCAGAGGCGGCTGTGACTCTTCGCGACTATTCCCCTGGAGCTTAGGTTTTCGGGACGAAGAAATAAACGAAGGAGAGGAGGCCAGAGGGGGCTGTGGGCCCCCTCCCCACAAGGCGGCGCGGCCAGGGCAGGGCCCGCGCCGGCCTATGAGGGGGGCCCATGGTGGCCCTCCTCGGCTCCTCCTTCTGGCTCTCGTCATCTTCTGGAAAAATAAGATTTTTCATATAAATTCCGTCAATTGTTGATCTTCCGAAATATTGCATTCTGGCGGTGCTTTTTCCAGCAGAATCCTGACTCCGGTGCGCGATCCTCCAATAATCATGAAACATGCAAAATAGATGAAATAACATAAGTATCATCTCCAAATATGGAATATATCAATGAACATCAGCAAATTATGATATAGAATAGTGATGCAAATTGGACGTATCAACCCCCCAAGCTTAGACTTCGCTTGTCCCCAAGCGAAACTAAACTCGGTAAACAGGACCACATGTTTATGAAGTTAAGAGTCGATAAATAAAATACGGACAAGAAGCATCATATTCATTCACACAAGACATTCTAGTAAACAACTTCCTCATATAATTCAACTTGAAACAAGTAGAAGGTAATCACAAATAAAGGTGCATAAGAAATCATAGTTGGTGATGGCAAACTTCGTTCCTGGTCAGAGAACAATTAACAGGTTATACTTATCTATCGAGCAGCGCTCTCATGTTAAAGTTTCTATGGCACAACTTGCATACTCAATCATAATAATCTCCTCATAATCATTGATAACTTTCAAAGCTATATTCATTCGGATAAAACTTGTACTAAACAAGGAAGAGTAAAAGACATGATGAAGTAAATCACAATATAGATGGTTTGATCACAACAACTCGAATGCTTGCTTGAGATGGAGGGAAATAGGTTTACTGACTCAACATAAAGTAAAAGACAGGCCCTTCCAAGTAAATACTTCATGTGCTAGAGCTTTTTCAGTTTTGAAATCATATAAAGAGAATAAAAGTAACATTTTGAGAGGTGTTTGTTGTTGTCAACGACTGGTAGCGGGTACTCTAACCCCCTTGCCAGACAAACTCTCGAAGAGTGGCTCCCATAAAGTTTTATTTTGGGTTGGCACTCCTTCCAACCTTTGCTTTCACAAACCACGGCTAACCGAATCCTCGGGTGCCTGCCAACAATCTCATACCATGAAGGAGTGCCCTTTTATTTTAGTTTTATTTAGGTGACACTCCTCCCCTCCTTTGCTTTCTCAAGCCATGGATAACCGAATCCTCGGGTGCCTTCCAACAATCACATACCATGGAGGAGTGTCTATTTGTAAATTATGAAGGTTAATTAATCGGGGCTGGGAACCCCATTGCCAGCTCTTTTTGCAAAGTTATTCGATAAGTGGATGAAGCCACTAGTCCATTGGTGAAAGTTGCCCAACAAGATTGAAAGATAAAACACCACATACTTCCTCATGAGCTATAAAACATTGACACAAATAAGGGATAATAAATTTTGAATTGTTTAAAGGTAGCACACGAAGTATTTACTTGGAATGGCAGGAAATACCATGTAGTAGGTAGTTATGGTGGACACAAATGGCATAGGTTTGGGTTAAGGTTTGGATGAACGAGAAGCATTCCCTCTCAGTACAGGTTTTTGGCTAGCAAGGTTAATTAGCAAGCACGAGAGTTGAGGGAAACAAACAAATATACATGTGATAGAAACAATCATGCATCTTCCTTGTAAGCACAAACAATTTTAAATTCGGAATAATAAGCTATGAGCTAACAAGAAAGGAAGACAATGAAACAACTACATGTATTTCTCTTTTCTACTTAAACCTCAAAGTGTTGTTGCTATTTGACCAATGCTAAGTTTGCCAAAACCAAATAGATTACTCAATGCTCCCAAAGTGATACCAATACTAGTAACAAGATCAATCATATAATAGAGATTGCAAGCTAAAATAAGATGTGCAATATGTAAATGATAAGACTTCTCATTAATATTCCATAACGATAACTCACACCAAGGGACACATAGACAACCAACTAAAGGAGAGATACTTCCACACTGCAACCCATCTTATATGATAACTTCCCTACTCATCATATGACACTACTTGATAGTAAAAAGTAAAAGATAGTGATGATGTGATACCGCGGCACTCCCCCAAGCTTGCAACAAACCAAGGGGATGCCAATACCGATGATGAATTACTCCTTCGGCGATGGTGGTGATGAATTCCCATCATCAGACTTCCAAGGAAGAGGCTCTCCATCAACAAACGACATCTTGGTCTCGGGAATCCTGAAACTAGCAGCATAGCTTATGTGTTTAAACCTGTTTTCATACTCACAGTTCTGATTCTGAACGTCATAGAGTTGAGCTTGGAGTTTGTTGGTGGTGTCGTGAAGAGAGAGGATGTCGTCCCACAGCTTTGCAGTCTCCTTCTTGTGTGCATCAATAAGTTCAGACACAATCTTGTGGAAGATGTCCACTTCACGCTCAGCCATCTTCTTGTAGTTGAAAACCTCTTGTTCTAGCTTCTCCATCCTGTCTTCCAAGCTTCCTTCTCCTTTGGGACCTTGGACATCTTTGATCTGCAACTCTCCATCAACGAGCAGCAACTCCTTGGGGTGCATCTTCAGCTCGTTCATGTACAGGTCGACGAAGACATGATGGCTCTAGATCCGAAGCAGATCCTGGCAGAAACAGCTCGAAACAAAACACGTCGAGAAAACGATATACGGACCTCCAGGGGTCCGGGGGATTATATAGCAGGAATTTTTACGACAAAAGGAAAGTACCAGATCGAACCAGAGTCGGAGAGGGGCAACGAGGCGGCCAGCTCATAGGGCGGCGCGGCCAGGCTGGGGCACGCCCTCGTGCGTCTCCTCCACTCCGTTTCGATCTCGTAATTTTTCATATTTTCCAAAAAAAGCAAAACAATTGTTCGGAAAGTAAATCGCGAACTTTTTATTACCAGTACTGTTACCTATTGAAAGTCGAGTTCTGGTGGACTGTCAATTTGACCTTTGATGAAAGCCTCCGGTGTTTCCACTCGAATAACATCAACATCTTCATTATAAGAATCACCTGAGATATAATGCTTGAGTCTTTGTCCATTCACCACTTGTGTGGCATTGCCTTGGAGAGAGCTAATTTTAATTGCTCCTGAACGATACACCTCCTCAACGACATATGGTCCTTCCCATTTCGAGAGTAATTTCCCTGCAAAGAATCTGAGACGAGACCGATACAATAGGACTTTATCCCCAATATTAAATTCTCTTTTGATAATCCTTCTATCATGCCATTTCTTAACTTTCTCTTTAAATAATTTAGCATTTTCATCAGCTTCACTTCTCCATTCAACTAGAGAACTCAATTGTAGCAACCTCTTCTTACCGGCAAGTTTAGGATCTTTATTTAGTTCTCTTACAGCCCAATAAGCTTTGTGCTCTAGTTCTAAAGGTAAATGACAAGCTTTTCCATAAACCATTTTATACGGTGACATACCCATGGGATTTTTATAAGCAGTTCTATAAGCCCATAGTGCTTCCTTCAATTTACTAGCCCAATTCTTTCTAGTTTTATTAACAGTATTTTCCAAGATAGATTTAATCTCTCTATTTGATAGTTCTACCTGCCCACTAGTTTGAGGATGATAAGCGGAAGCAATTCTATGATTAATACCATATTTAGCAAGAGTTTTTCTAAAACCACCATGAATAAAATGAGAACCTCCATCAGTCATAATATATCTAGGAACTCCAAATCGAGGAAAAATAATATCTAAAAGCATTCTTAAAGAGGTCTCACGATCAGCACTTTTTGTAGGTATGGCTTCCACCCATTTAGTAACATAATCAACAGCGACAAGTATATGAGTGTTACCTTCTGAAGAGGGAAAAGGTCCCATGAAGTCAAATCCCCAACAATCGAATGGTTCAATAACAAGAGTATAATTCATAGGCATTTCATTGCGTCTAGAGATATTACCAACCCTTTGACATTCATCGCAAGACAAAATAAACTTCCTTGCATCTTTGAAGAGAGTCGGCCAATAAAAACCTGATTGTAGAACCTTTTGCGCAGTTCTATCCCCGGCGTGATGTCCTCCATAAGCACTACCATGACATTTACTTAATATCTCTTGCTGTTCATATTCGGGAACACATCTTCGCAGAATACCATCCACTCCTTCTTTATATAAGTGTGGGTCATCCCAAAAATATTGCCTCAAGTCATAAAAGAATTTCCTCCTTTGCTGGGCTGAAAAGGTTGGAGGCAAGTACTTGGAAACAATAAAGTTAGCATAATCAGCATACCAAGGGCTATCTCGCGAGCTCACCTTTATTACAGCCAATTGTTCATTTGGAAAACTAGCATTAACAGGAACAGGATCATAAGCAATATTTTCCAATCTAGACAAATTATCAGCAACAGGATTATCAGCACCTTTCCTATCTACATTATGCAAATCAAATTCTTGCAACAGAAGCACCCATCTAATAAGCCTTGGCTTAGCATCTTTCTTTTGCATAAGGTATCTAATTGCAGCATGATCAGTATGAATTGTAACTTTTGAATCAACAATATAGGATCTAAACTTACCACAAGCAAAGACTACGGCTAACAATTCTTTTTCAGTTGTAGCATAATTTTTTTGAGCAGCATCAAGAGTTTTACTAGCATAATGAATAACATTCAATTTTTTATTTACTCGCTGTCCAAGAACAGCGCCTACAGCAAAATCACTAGCATCACACATAATTTTAAAAGGTAAGTTCCAATCAGGAGGTTCAACTATAGGAGCAGTTGTTAAGGCTTTCTTTAGAGTTTCAAAAGCTTCCTTACAATCATCATAAAAAACAAAAGGTACATCTTTTTGACGAAGATTAGTAAGAGGCTTTGAAATCTTGGAAAAGTCTTTAATAAACCTCCTATAAAACCCAGCATGACCAAGAACACTACGAATACCTTTAACATCCCTAGGGTAGGGCATCTTCTCAATTGCTTCAACTTTAGCTCTATCAACTTCAATACCTCTCTTGGAAATTTTATGTCCCAATACAATTCCTTCATTAACCATAAAGTGGCATTTCTCCCAATTAAGAACAAGGTTAGTTTCTTCACATCTCTGCAAAACTTTATCAAGGTTCCGCAAGCAATTATCAAAAGAATTCCCATAGACGGAAAAATCATCCATGAATACCTCTACAATACTCTCGCAAAAGCCATGAAAAATAGCAGACATACATCTTTGAAAAGTAGCAGGAGCATTACATAAACCAAAAGGCATACGTCTATAAGCATAAGTTCCATAGGGACAAGTGAAAGTGGTTTTCTCTTGATCCTTAGTTTTAACAGCAATTTGTGAAAACCCAGAAGAACCATCAAGAAAGCAAAAAATGAGTATTTTTGGATAACCTTTCTAACATTTGATCAATAAAAGGTAAAGGGTAATGATCTTTCTTAGTAACCTTATTAACTTTTCGATAATCAATGCACATTCTATACCCTACAACTACTCTTTGAGGTATGAGCTCATCATTATCATTAGGCACAACAGTCATTCCTCCTTTCTTAGGAACACAATGCACAGGATTAACCCATCTACTATCAGCAATAGGATATATAATACCAGCTTCAAGAAGTCTTAATACCTCATTTCTTACCACATCCTTCATCTTAGGAATTAGATGACGCTGATGTTCAACAACAGGCTTTGCATCATCTTCCATATTAATGGCATGTTGGAAAATAGAGGGAGAAATCCCCTTCAAGTCATCAAGGGTGTAGCCAATAGCTCCTCGGTGCTTCTTCAGTATTTCCAATAACCTTTCTTCTTCAAACTCTGAAAGCTTAGAACTAATAATAACAGGATATATTTTCTTATCATCAATATGAGCATATTTAAGATTATCAGGCAATGGTTTTAAATCAAAGACAAGATCTTCCTTTGGTGGTGGTGTTGTTTCCAAATCTTCTACCGGTAAATCATGCTTAAGAATAGGTTGATGAAGCAAAATTTCATCAAGCTCATTTCTTTCTTCCCTAAAAACTTCACTCTCACTATTCTCCAAATGTTGCTGCAAAGGATTATTAGGAGCAAGAGCAATAGATGCACATTGTTCAACTCCAAAATCATTATTAGGCGAATCAGCTTTATAAGGAGTTTTGGCAAATTTAGAGAAATTAAACTCATAAGATTCACCAGCAAATTTAGTCAAAATTTTCTCTTTCTTGCAATCTATAACAGCTCCACAAGTATTTAGAAAAGGTCTACCAAAAATGATAGGACAATACTTACTAGCAGCAGAACCAAGTACCAAAAGTCAGCAGGATATTTAATCTTACCACATAGAACTTCCACATCTCGAACAATACCAATTGGAGAGATAGTTTCTCTATTAGCTAGCCGAATAACCACATCAATATCTTCAAGTTCACAAGAACCAATTTTGTGCATAATCTCCGTGTAAAGCTCATAAGGAATAGCACTAATACTTGCACAAATATCACATAAACCGTAATAACAATAATCTCCAATTCTAACAGATAGCATAGGAACACTAGCTTTCCTAGACTTATTAGGATGTGAAACAATATTAGAAGCATCTTCACAGAAAATAATATGACCATCTTCCACATTTTCAGTCACAAGATCTTTAACTATTGCAACAGCAGGTTCAACCTTTATTTGTTCTTCAGGTTCTATAGGTTTCTTTTCACTTTTATGAACCACACTATTTATAACAGAGTACTCCTTCATTTTAGCAGGGAAAGGAGTTTTTTCAATATAAGCTTCAGGAATAACATGATCAAAAGTTTCAACTACAACACATTTATTTATAGATGAATCAATTTTATCTTTATACGGTTCATGATACTTATCAAAGTTCTTCTTAGGCAATTAATAATGAGAGGCAAAAGCTTTATAAAGATTTGCAGCAACTTGAGAATCAAGACCATAAGTAGCACTCATATTACGAAATTTATCAGTATCCATAAAAGCTTCAATGCATTTATAATCATAATTTATACCTGATTCTCTATCCTTGTCATTGTCCCATCCTTCAGTATTTTCCTGGATCCGATTAAGAAGGTCCCTTTTAAACTCTTCTTTGTTGCGTGTGAATGATCCAGAACAAGAAGTATCCAGCAAGGTCTTGTCTTGAAAAGAAAGTCTTGCATAGAAATTATCAATAATAATATTACCAGGAAGCTCATGAATGGGGCATTTGAGCATTAAGGACTTCAATCTCCCCCATGCTTGGGAAATACTCTCTCCATCATGAGGCCAAAAATTATATATGCGGTTCCGATCTTTGTGAATTTCACTTGGAGGATAGAACTTAGAATAAAACTGGGGCACAATATCATTCCATTCAAGAGAATCCCCATTATCCAGTAATTTATACCAATGCGCCGCTTTACCAGACATCGATATAGAGAATAGTTTCTTCCTCACTTCATCCATAGCAATACCTGCACACTTGAATAAACCGCATAATTCATGTAAGAACAGTAAATGATCTCCAGGGTGGACAGTTCCATCCCCTGTATAACGGTTATCCACAACACGTTCAATAATTTTCACAGGTATTTTGTATTGTATTTCTTCCTCACCTGGCGCCTCATCCACTACCTTTGCAGTAGTAGTAGATTTTCCAACTAAAAATTCAAGAGAAGATCTCTCCATAATGAATTATAGCAGCAGGCAGAAATAAAATCAGCACAAACAGTAGAAGTTTCCCTTACCAATTCCACTTACCAATAGCGCTTCACTCCCCGGCAACGGCGCCAGAAAATAGTCTTGATGACCCACAAGTATAGGGGGTGTATCGTAGTATTTTCGATAAGTAAGAATGTCGATCCCAACGAGGAGCAGAAGGTGTTGACAAGCAGTTTCGACGAAGGATTCACTGTAAATGCTCACAGACAAGTATTCAAGGGGTTTTGATGTAGCAGATGAATAAAGTACGAGTAAGTAAAGTGCGAGAGTAATAATTGCAGCGAGTGGCCCAATCCTTTTTAGCACAAAGGACAAGCCGGTTAGTTTACTTATAATGACCAAACGTTCTCGAGGACACATGGGATTTTAGTCTAGTGCTTTCGCTACATATGGCTAATTAATCTTCATTGTTTTGATAAGTGTTGTGTGGGTGAACCTATGCTAATGTACCGCCCTTCCTAGGACTAATACATACTTGTGATTATACCCCTTGCAAGCATCCGCAACTACAAGAAAGTAATTAAGATAAATCTAAACACAGCCTTAAACTCTGAGATCCTGCTATCCCTCCTCCATCGATATACCAACGGGGGTTCAGGTTTCTGTCACTCCGGCAACCCCGCAATTGGCAAACGAGTACAAGATGCATTCCCCTAGGCCCATAAAGGTGAAGTGTCATGTAGTCGACGTTCACATGACACCACTAGAAGAATAACACCACAACTTAAATATCATAACATTGAATATTACTCAACCATAGTTCACTACTAACATTTAGACTTCACCCATGTCCTCAAGAACTAAATGAACTACTCACGAGACATCATATGGAACATGATCAGAGGTGATATGATGATGAATAACAATCTGAACATAAACCTTGGTTGAATGGTTTCACTCAATAGCATCAATAACAAGTAGAAATCAACACCGGGAGAGTTTCCCCTATCAAACAATCAAGATCCAACCCGAATTGTTACAGCGGTGACGATGTGCAGAGGTGGAGACGGCGGTGATGATGATGTAGATGATGATGATGGTGATGGAGATGATGTCCAGCTCGATGACGGTGACGATGGCGTCGATTTCCCCCTCCGGGAGGGAATTTCCCCGGCGGATCTCAGCCTGCCGGAGAGCTCTTTTCTCTCTGGTGTTCTCCGCCCCGCAGAGGCGGTTGTGACTCTTCGCGACTATTCCCCTGGAGCTTAGGTTTTCGGGACGAAGAAATACGCGAAGGAGAGGAGGCCATAGGGGGCTGTGGGCCCCCTCCCCACAAGGCGGCGCGGCCAAGGCAGGGCCCGCGCTGGCCTATGATGGGGCCCCATGGTGGCCCTCCTCGGCTCCTCCTTCTGGCTCTCGTCATCTTCTGGAAAAATAAGATTTTCATATAAATTCCGTCAATTGTTGATCTTCCGAAATATTGCATTCCGGCGGCGCTTTTTCCAGCAGAATCCTGACTCCGGTGCGCAATCCTCCAATAATCATGAAACATGCAAAATAGATGAAATAACATAAGTATCATCTCCAAATATGGAATATATCAATGAATATCAGCAAATTATGATATAAAATAGTGATGCAAATTGGACGTATCAGACCCCCAATTCGATCCTTCATCTTGCTATCTTTATCACTCTATGTGAGGCCTTCCTGGGCATCGAGCCCCATTTTGGCTTATGGAAGAAGATCTTCTTCATGAAGAGATATAACTGTAGTGGCGGGTCTTTCGTCATCGGCGGAGTTGGATTCGTCGTCCGCAAAGTGGTTAACTACTTCAACTTTCCAATGAGGGAATCTGTCCAAGGATGGAGGTTGAAGTGGTTCTACATCAGAGATTCATCATCAACCGACACCTAGCTTCCCCAACTCACTGATGTTCTGGAGGCTGTGCCTAAGAAGTCTAGGAAGAATATCCTTTCACCCAATGAAAAGCCAACAATTGATAGATTATTCGAGAGATTTCTTCGGATCAAGGAATCCGATGGCCAAACCATGATAGGTACCGAGGTAGCCGCCGTGTTCTTGAAACGTCGAGTCCAGCCAATCATGTCTAGGGCCCACCCGATGTGGTTGTATTCGGGCCCCAAGGACGAGACTAGAGTGAACTTTGCTGAATTATCAGAGAAGGAGCTTCTCGATGAAGTTAGGCGCCTTACTCTCTTTAGCCAAGAAGACTCGATTCCACTTATATCCCTTAATCTGCCTTTCGATGCTGACCATCCACCAACCGAGGTAATTTTTCCCTTTGAGTTTGTATTTAACTTGCTGCCTCCACCTTCATAATTTATGTTGTCCTTACTTGATTCTTTCGAAAGATCCTTATAGCTCCCGAACATTTTCAAGACTTGACGAATGACGCTTCTGAAGAAAGAGACTCTTCAGTCCCTGTAGAATCCCATACTGAAGGAAATATAAATCCAGAGGATGAACACGATGATCCGATGAATCCTGAAGCTTCTTCCATCGATCCTCAATCCCTTGCTGACGATATAAGTGATACGGCGGGGCCGATCCATGATGGCGATGCTGATCGCACTGCCTTTGTTGATGCTGCTGCGGAGAAAGCCGACGTGCTACCCTCAAAGAGATCATCCGGCGGCTTTGCCGATGAAGACGATCTTTTCGATATGTAAGTCCTCACTACTTACTCCAAAGTTAGATTCTGATGAAGTTCATCTGTCTTCATCTCTCTTTTTATCTAATTCATATTCCCTTAGTGTCGAGGGTTTCATCGAACCTCCTTCCAAGAAGGTCAAGCTGAGCACCAACAAGCCAATTCTAGCAGCCTCGGAGGCTTCGGCTCCTGCCACAGCCCCGACAGCTCAAGTTTCATCAGCTTCTTCCCTCTCCAAAGGGAAGGAGATTCCTTCGACTGCTGTAGCCACAACTTCTCCTCCTGAGAAACCTGTAAGCCTTTTCTGTTTTGATAATATGTTCATTTATGGTAGCTCCCGAGTGGAACTTCATCAGATTATAAACTTTCTGAGCATTAGTTCTTTATTTGATAATAGCCATCTTTTATCATTTTCCCAGGATTTTCGAGCTGTTATTTCTTCTCTGGAGGCCTTCGCCTCTCAATATTCTTCTCTTGAAACTGATAAAGCTCGACTGCAAAAAGAGGTCGAGTCTACATCTTCGAAGCTGGAAGGGGCAATTAAAATTGCTGCCGAAGCCCGCCAGAATGCCGATTCCTTGAAGGATGAATTTGAGAGGCTGAAGAGGAAGCTGAAGGGACGAAGAAACTTCGAGGCTTGCTGCCGAAGCTCAAATGAATGAGAAGGATGATCTTCTTCGCCAATCTATTTTGGCCTTGCTCGGTAATTCTCATTTGGCTTTTCTTTTCGACTATCCTTTTATTGAACCAATTTGTAGTTAACAAATTCTTCCTTTTTGCTCTTCGCAGAAGCTGCCACTATTCCTGCTGAGGCTTTGGACAAGCTCCCGAATAATTCTCTTGCCAATGCTTTGTCCCTGACCCTTGAATCTCACAAGCTTGTTCAAGCCCTTCTCCAGAAGAATAAAAGAGTCATGGCGAGGATGCACTCGATGATATTTCCCAAGGTCAACCAGAAGAAAACTCTGGAATAGCTAACTGATGCCTTTGCTGTCGACACGAAGGAAGTTATCGAGGTATTCAAACGCACTTCACGCACCTACGACGCCCTCCTAGCGTTTCAGCTTATGATGGGTCATGGTTTCAAAGCCGATATTGAACAAATGTCCAAGGAACTGCCGAAGGAACAAGATGGGCGACTTGTTGATTTGAGTGACTTTAAAATTCTAGCGCTTAAGTGTGCTCGCCAGCTTCTTGAGTTGGTCTCGTCAAAAAAATCATCCACTGGCCCAAGCTTGTCAAACCAGACCCAAGCTCCTTGACTTCATTTTTGTTGAATTGTAGTCTTGCTTGTTCAAAAGAATTTCTTGTCATAAGACCTTGTGATTGTAACGAATTTCGTACTGACAATGTTGCCAGTAAGCTCCTGTTATAATTCTTTTATTTGCACACTCCCGATGGGAATGAATTCCAATGATGAACCCATATAATCCATTGTGCTCTTAATAACTTTGCAGGTGTTTCCTGTACCCTCCTTTACCGAAGATTCTTCGAGTGCTTCTTCTGAGAGTGATCGCCTCCAACGCATGAAAGCTCGGATCGCCCAGATGGAGAAATATATGCGTGGCATTGATGCTTTGGCCGCTATTATCAAGAAGAAGGGCGAACTAGCCACCGACGCAGAGCGATATGCTCTTGCTGAGTTACATAAGGCCACATAAAGTTGGAACTGTAAGTGTCGTAACTTCCTGTTCCTTAACTACTGTAATAATAGAGGTATCCTCTTATCTTTACTTCCTTTACTACTTCTTGTATTCATATCTCTGAACCCAGCTGAAGAAAACAAGCGTATTCATGAACGCGTGAATGTGTTGACTTATCTAACATCTTTAGATGAGGTTTTCTGGAGGAGTCAATCTTCCACTGTCGCAAAGTTTCAAGATCGGGTACAACAGGTCCACCAATTATTTGACAAGTTCTATAGGGGATTAAGGATAATCTGGAAGATAATGTTCCCTTTGAACGAAGTTCCTCCTACGTTGTTGACTTTAATGTCAAAATTCAGCAATACCATGAAGATCCGAAGCTTGATTCGAGCGCAGCTTATTGTGGGAGCTAAAGCTCCTTTTGCTCTTGTTCTTGTATGACAACCTTCTGCAGATTTGATGATCTAGGAACCTCTACCCAAAGGTGGAGGTTCCTGCCACCATCGTTATCGAAATACTTGAAGATTCCTCAATAACAGCCGAAGAAGTGGAGGCTCCGCAAGAATAGTTCTGAGCTATGCTCCAGTTGTAAAGAAAATACACCAATACTTGTTGCATCCGACTGTTCGGATGCTTAGAATTAAACTGATTCGTTGACAGGTGTATATATGTACCTCCTTTTTTGTAATTACGTTTAATGCCATTGGCAAGGTTTTAGTATGAATGGAGTAAATCTTAATTACTCGTTTTACGTATGCTTGTCGTCAGCAAATTCCTTTGAGTGATCAGCTCATGTTGCGAGTTTGTAAAACCCGATGTAAGTGCAACTTTTCTTTCAACCGATGATGTATGTTTTGGTGGCAGCCCCCAAGCGAATTGATGGACCTGAGCCTGCCAGTGACTCCATCGCTCTTAAGTACTTCTGCAGTTTAAAGTACCGGTCATGGGTCTTTTCGTAAGTGTATAGTTGTTTCCCTTGCTATCTGCAGCGATCTTATATTTTTGAGGCTTTTCTAGCGAGGGGTAAAAGTCCCGTAAGTATTGCCTCGTAGGACTCGTAATTTCAGAGGCTTTTTAGATGACAATCTTAGGTGAATTTTCGAGTAAACCAATGTTCGCTGTAGTATACGAAAAAGGTTCTCAAAAAACTTTGTTCGGGTGACCCGAATCTCTGCAATACTTCAGATAAACAAAACTTAAGTCTTTATTAATAACGTAAGCTAAAAACGAAGTGGCTTGAAAGGCCTTATTGAAAGGGAAATATAATAGCGCATATTGCTGCCCATCTTCTTTAACCAAGAGGAGGGTTCTTCTTATCTTCGATCTTGTCTAGAGAGCCGGTGGCTTTGGTGACGCCGGTGTCTTTGGTGACTCCGGTGATTCCATCAGAAGTGCTTCCGGCGAGCGTGAGGTCTTTACTGTCGTCGACAGAGGCCTTGCTATCAGTTGCCGAAGGTCCAACTGTCGAAACTTTTGGTGTAGGATCATCCGGTTTCTTCTTTGATTTCCTGACGCATTCGTCCTCCTTAACGTCGAGTGCCAATGACTTGGAGAGGAAGTCGACAGGTTCTTGCTTCACTCCAAATTTTGCAGCAATCCTCTGAAACTCGCGATCACAGTTATCTGAGCGTGAGAAACTTTCAAAGACAGCGATGTTTGTTCCATTGTTTCCTGTCATCTTGAGCTTGAGATACGCATAATGTGGCACAACCATGAACTTGGCATAAGCTTGTCTCCCGAATATAGCGTGGTAATGTGATTCCCAATCTACTACCTCGAACTCTATGTTTTGCTTCCTGAAATATTCAGGCTTCCGAAAGACAACATTCAGGAAAACCTTGCCAAGAGAGTACGCTGGTGAGGTCGGGAGGATGCCGTGAAAACATGTGTCAGAATCTCATTGTAATTCCCATATTACTGACAGTGTTTGCGAATATCAGATTTAAGCCGCTTCCACCATCCATGAATACTTTGCTCATATTGTATCCTCCTACTTGCGCCTCGACTACCAAGGCAGCGTGTCCTGGTTTTAGGATTGTCATCAGGTGATCCGCTCTGCTGAACAGGATTCTCTGAGATGACCAATCGACATACTCTGGAACGTTTTCCATGGTACTTTCTGCCAGGGTGATTTCTTGAGTCAGCTTCTTCATTTCTCTTCTCGATAAACCAGTTTTGTGAATCATGCTCATTTGTCCCCGTGGTGGAGGGAAAGACTCATTAGAGTTACGAGGCTGTACATACTGAACTTGGTGCTGAGGTGGTGGTGGTGGCGGTGGTTGGCTTGGCTGCTGCTGCTGCTGAATAAACTTTTGCATCTCGATGAACTGCCGACAATCCCTGAGTAGGTGACTCGACTTTGTCTGGTTGTCTTTAGAGTCGACATAAGCGTGCAGGTAACAGGGAGCGTTCAACTTCTTGGCAAAAGGGAGTTCTGGGACCCTTGAGGGTCGTGATTCGTAATTACTGTGGTTCCCGCGATTCTTGTCCTGTCGATCATCTCGCATGTCATCGTATCGATCATCTCGTCAATCAGAATATCCTACAGGTACCATGTTGGTATCATCGTATCCGCGCTCTTTTCTTCTCTTACGGCGGTCTCTTCGACTACCTGAATCGTGCCTCGGCTGATCGTCATCTTCATCGTCACTGCGCGGTCGAGGCTTTCGTACATTATCTTCGCCATCAGCACAACTGTTGGCGATCTCCATTAATTTGGTTATGGTTTTCGGCTTTTTGCATCCAAGCTCCTCTATGTAAGATTCACGTCGGATGCCGTCGCTGAAAGCGTCGATTGCTCTGTCAATAGAGCTGTCTTCGGCAGCGTTCAGGAGCTTGGTAAACCTCCCGATGTACGCACACATTGAATCCTTTGGCTTCTGCTGGCAATGACGTAATTCCTCAATTCCGACTGGCCTTTTATACGTAGCCTGGAAATTTTTAACGAAAGCATCTACCAGCTTGTCCCATGATTTGATGGATCCCTTCGGCAGACCTCTTAACCAGGCTCGTGCTGAATCCTTCAAGTAGAGCTGCAGACACTGCATTGCCGCTATTTGGTTCCCCTTGTGTAGGATTACGGTCTGCAGATAATCATCTATCCAGGACCTCGGCTCCTGCTGCCCATCATACTTGGCGGCGTTAGTAGGAGTAGGTTTAAACCTTTTGGGTGGCATCGTCTCGCGGATCTTGTAACTTAAACAATCGGCTCCTCTCATCTCGCCGTCGTACTCCTGGCTTTCTTCAGAATCATCACTGTCGTATTCTTCCCTTGCTGCTCGTCGTCGCCTAGCTCTGTCGATCATGCTGTGAGTTATTTCATCTCGAGCGTCCCTCGAACGGTGCCTTGAGACGCTGGCTTGGAGCGCAAATTTTTCCTTTCGCGGAACCAGGTTATTTCCAAGGATTGCGAGGCTTTCCAAGGCGCTCCGATGAGCTTGGGCCATGGGGCCTTCGGGTGCTGGTTGCTGGTTAATTAAATATGCCGCGAGGTTCGCGGTTGCTCCTTCGACGGTCTTCGGCCTTAGCATACCCGCGGTGTCCGTGGTCATGAAAGACTTGGATAAGTTTGACGTTACTTCTCTTGCATCATTCTCTAAGAGCCTGGACAACCTTGAACGATGCCTCCCTACGCCATGACTGCTTCGAGAGGCGCTTCCGTGCGAGGCCCTGCGGCGTTCGCTAGACTGATCTGCTGCGAGTATGTGACGATTGAGAGTGGCTTGCTCATTCGACAATCGTTCCCGATTCTTCTCCAAGATTCTTGAGTATGCATTGAGAGTCCCAACCAAAGTTC
This sequence comes from Lolium perenne, assembly GCF_019359855.2. Classification (NCBI taxonomy): domain Eukaryota; kingdom Viridiplantae; phylum Streptophyta; class Magnoliopsida; order Poales; family Poaceae; genus Lolium; species Lolium perenne. The sequence continues at coordinate 1,172,768 of NW_027248984.1, forward strand.
CGGCGGGAAGTGGCGTTTTATTTGTTATGGCATCCTGAGCCGCTGCCCACTCTTCCTCCGCGATGGTGTAATCCCTATCGTCGTTGCTGGCGCTATTTTCAGAGTTACGCCGACTGCCGGATTGGGGGGTGCGATCTCCTTCTTCTCCTCTATTCCCCGCATTTCCTGCGTTGAGGGTAGCATAAACTTGGTGACGCGTTGTCCTCCAGGTAGTCATCCTGACGGCGCTGTCAATACTTTCCTCTCCCGATGCATATCTGGCGCTACAGATGAACGGTGTATCGCTTGACCCTAATCCGTGCCTGGTGTCGCAGTTCAAGCAGTAATACGAGGTCATGTCGGATGACATGGAGTCATCGGATCCAACCGACATCGAGGATACCGACCGAGGGGTCGATGGTGGGGATGAATTCATCGAGTCCGTTAAACCTGTCGACAGATCGATTGATAATGACATGATCGATCCTGCTGCCGATGGTGATGGGTTCCTTGCCGATCTGGGGACAAACGGCTCGATCAGCCGAAGGATCCCTTCCGCGTTGACGTTGCAATGAACACTCCCGAACATAGTGCCCAAGTTTCCTTGCAGATCCGAAAAGGTCGAACGGGACGAGTCGCTGTGCGGGGTGAACTCGAAGGAGCCGAATCGAATCGAACTCCCTGAGCTTGACGATGACGGTGCCGGTGGCGACGCCGGCGGTGTCGATGAAGCGGCCAATGACATGGCTGAATTTGCCAATGACGGATCTTGTGCCAACAGGTTCCCCACAGACGGCGCCAATTGTCGTGGGTACTCCTCAGCAATGCCCTCCGTAAGGGGCTTAGGGTAGATGAAATCTTGTAGGCTAACACGAGACATCGGTTATCAAACAAGCGGGGAGAGCGATTTACCCAGGTTCGGGGCCCTCGATGAGGTAAAACCCTTACGTCCTGCCTGTCTGATCTTGATTATGAAAATATCGGGTTACAATGGGGTGTCGAAGGTTTCGGCTGTGATCTCTTCGAGAGACTAAGTTCTGCAGGGACCTAGCTCTAGACTTGCGGTGGCTATGATTGCTAAGATTACGTGTGTCCTCGGCAGCCTCTCTCCTGACCCTTATATTGGGGACCAGGTCTCGAGAGATATGTCCGGGTACGACTAGGTTACATAGAGTCCTAGTTCTAAACTTCCCTTGTATTCTTCGCCTCCTTGTCTTGTTCTTCAAGGATTCTTCTTTGGAACCGACGTACTGGCCCACCTGGCCATCGATTGCCTTCATGGGCCCCTGGTTGGGCCACAAGAGGTAGTGCAACATTAGTTACCCGAAGAGTAATGCCCACATCAACAGGGGCCCTATCGTGGTTGGGCCTGACATGCGAGCCGAGTCAACCCAGGACTTAAGTGGTTGCCTCATGTGCCACTAGTTATGGGGTAAGTGCGTCATCTGGACCATTGGACCGGGAAGTGGGCTTAGTGGGGAGTGGCGCCTTCTTGGGAAAGCCTCCCATAAATAGGGATATGCTCTTCGCCGCCGGACGACTCACCCTTGCCCGCTCAGCTTACCAGACGACTTCAGGTCCAGCTTCTCAATCGCCTTCCCTTTGGCCATCGTAGCTTTCGCACCAACACATCGATGGCGGTCGAAGGATCTTTTTCTGTGGCGATCAGGGCTCCGCCGCCACCGATCCCACGGCTTGCTCTGGCGTAGTCATGGATCATCGATGCCACGAGCCTCCGGAAAACTCGACATATCGGCGCCTCCAAAACTAATGAGTGGGCGCCACCAAGATGTTCTCCACTGCCATCCTGGAGCACTATCAGGTTTCGGTGCTCCACCTTCATCCCAACAGTATCACCATCCTGGCAATCTTCACCTTCTTGTGTGAGGCCTTTGTCGGCATCTCACCATCTTTTGCCCTCTTTCGCTCCTACTACTCCCTGCACCTTACCGACTCAATGGAGAGTTTGGGGTGCCTTTCCTTAATCCATGTTCTCGGCCGAGCCTTTGCTCCCATGAGCTGGTCGCGGCTGCTCCCACAATTTTGGGGAGGCTGGCACTTTGTGGGCGTGAGGAGGAGGAGCCCCCACTACGCTATCCCCACCGCTCTTCTGGAGCGCGGGCGTAACTGGGAGAGCGTTCCTCTCTCCCCTGTTGGGATGGAGGCTCTGGAGGAGCGAATCTCTGACCTGGAGGCATTGGGGCTGACAGGTGAAATGGTGGCCACCGAGTTCCGGCGGCAGCGGGTCGCACCCTTTCAACAACACTCCGCATGTATGTGAGCGCTGAACAGTAGCAGTGCTTCGCTCCGCCTGGAGCTTGCCTTGCTGCCTCTGGATGCCGTAGTCGTGGCGGTTAGGCTCTTGCTAGGAGTGGAACAAGTGCCTCCTCTCCAGCTGATGGCCACTCCGCTGTATGATGTACCTGAAGAAGAGGATACCCTAGGGAGGATGCTCCACTTTGACTGGTGGGGGCCATGCCCGCAGGGTACAGTGAGAGACAACCCCTCCTCCCTTCATATGATTGTGGAGGAGGTCTCCGAACTTGAAGAAGAGGGGATTGACCCTCTTCAAACGAACGTGAATCCTCAGGCCGGGAGGAACCTTCTCGTGTTCCTATCCGGGTCTTCTTTGAAGGAGGGTCAATGCGTCGACCCCACCGTCGTTTGGATCGCTAGCAGCCCCCCTGTGGACCCAGCCCACTCCATCCTCGGGGAGGCCTCTCATAGGTCTAGGTGCGTCGCAGTGAGTGTGAGATGACTCCGACGTGGACAGGTGAGCCTCCTTACCCAGCCCCTCTTCCTTAGCTTCCCTTTCCAATACTTACCCGTCTTGCTTGCATGTCAGAGAAGAAGAAGCGTAAGAAGAGGAGTGATGTCTACGTTCCCCCTCCTTTCCTATAGACAGTGTTGGGCCTCCAAGAGCAGAGGTTTGTAGAACAGCAGCAAGTTTTCCCTTAAGTGGATACCCAAGGTTTATCGAACTCAGGGAGGAAGAGGTCAAAGATATCCCTCTCATGCAACCCTGCAACCACAAAGCAAGAAGTCTCTTGTGTCCCCAACACACCTAATAGGTGCACTAGTTCGGCGAAGAGATAGTGAAATACAGGTGGTATGAATATATATGAGCAGTAGCAACGGTGCCAGAAAATAGCTTGCTGGCGTATAGTTGATGGTGGTAGTATTGCAGCAGTAGTAACGCAGTGAAACAGTAAACAAGCAGTAGTAACTCAGCAGTATTTAGGAACAAGGCCTAGGGATTAGACTTTCACTAGTGGACACTCTCAACATTGATCACATAACAGAATAGATAAATGCACACTCTACACTTTTGTTGGATGATGAACATATTGCATAGGATTACACGAACCCTCAATGCCGGAGTTAACAAGCTCCACAATAATGCTCATGTTTAAGTAACCTTATAGTGTAAGATAGATCAATAGACTAAACCAAGTACTAACATAGCATGCACACTGTCACCTTCATGCATATGTAGGAGGAATAGATCACATCAATATTATCATAGCAATAGTTAACTTCGCAATCTACAAGAGATCATGATCATAGCATAAACCAAGTACTAACACGGTGCACACACTGTCACCTTTACACACGTGCAGGAGGAATAAAACTACTTTAATAACATTGCTAGAGTAGCACATAGATAAATTGTGATACAAACTCATATGAATCTCAATCATGTAAAGCAGCTCATGAGATCATTGTATTGAGGTACATGGGAGAGAGATGAACCACATAGCTACCGGTACAGCCCCGAGCCTCGATGGAGAACTACTCCCTCCTCATGGGAGCAGCAGCGGTGATGAAGATGGCGGTGGAGATGGCAGCGGTGTCGATGGAGAAGCCTTCCGGGGGCACTTCCCCGCTCCGGCAGCGTGCCGGAACAGAGACTCCTGTCCCCCAGATCTTGGCCTCGCGAAGGCGGCGGCTCTGGAAGGTTTCTGTGGTTTTCGTCGTACGCCTCAGGGTTTTCGATCCAGGGGCTTTATATAGGCGAAGAGGCGGCGCAGGAGGGTCGAAGGGGCGACGAAACCAAAGGGCGGCGCGGCCCCGGGTGTTCTGGATGCTTCCGGTGAAAATAGGAACTTGGGCGTTGATTTCGTCCGATTCCGAGAATATTTCGTTACTAGGATTTCTGAAACCAAAAACAGCAGAAAACAGGAACTGGCACTTCGGCATCTTGTTAATAGGTTAGTTCCAGAAAATGCACGAATATGACATAAAGTGTGCATAAAACATGTAGATAACATCAATAAGGTGGCATGGAACACAAGAAATTATCGATACGTCGGAGACGTATCAGCATCCCCAAGCTTAGTTCTGCTCGTCCCGAGCAGGTAAAACGATAACACAGATAATTTCTGGAGTGACATGCCATCATAACCTTGATCATACTATTTGTAAACATATGTAATGAATGCAGCGATCAAAACAATGTATATGACATGAGTAAACAAGTGAATCATAAAGCAAAGACTTTTCATGAATAGCACTTCAAGACAAGCATCAATAAGTCTTGCATAAGAGTTAACTCATAAACCAATAATTCAAAGTAAAAGCATTGAAGCAACACAAAAGAAGATTAAGTTTCAGTGGTTGCTTTCAACTTGTAACATGTATATCTCATGGATATTGTCAACATAGAGTAATATAATAAGTGCAATAAACAAATATGTAGGAATCAATGCACAGTTCACACAAGTGTTTGCTTCTTGAGGTGGAGAGAAATAGGTGAACTGACTCAACATTGAAAGTAAAAGAATGGTCCTCCATAGAGGAAAAGCATCGATTGCTATATTTTTGCTAGAGCTTTGATTTTGAAAACATGAAACAATTTTGTCAACGGTAGTAATAAAGCATATGCATCATGTAAATTATATCTTATAAGTTGCAAGCCTCATGCATAGTGTACCAATAGTGCCCGCACCTTGTCCTAATTAGCTTGGACTACCTGGATTATCACCGCAATACATATGCTTTAACCAAGTATCACAAAGGGGTACCTCTATGTCGCCTGTACAAAGGTCTAAGGAGAAAGCTCGCATTTGGATTTCTCGCTTTTGATTATTCTCAACTTAGACATCCATACCGGGACAACATAGACAACAGATAATGGACTCCTCTTTTAATGCTTAAGCATTCAACAACAATTAATTCTTTTCTCATTAGAGATTTGAGGATGTTTGTCCAAAACTGAAACTTCCACCATGGATCATAGCTTTAGTTAGCGGCCCAATGTTCTTCTCTAACAATATGCATGCTCAAACCATTCAACTCAGTGTAGATCGCCCTTACTTCAGACAAGACGAACATGCATAGCAACTCACATGAAATTCAACAATGAAAAGTTGATGGCGTCCCCAGTAAACATGGTTATCGCACAACAAGCAACTTAATAAGAGATAAAGTGCATAATTACATATTCAATACCACAATAGTTTTTAAGCTATTTGTCCCATGAGCTATATATTGCAAAGGTGAATGATGGAATTTTAAAGGTAGCACTCAAGCAATTTACTTTGGAATGGCAGGAAATACCATGTAGTAGGTAGGTATGGTGGACATAAATGGCATAGTGTTGGCTCAAGTATTTGGATGCATGAGAAGTATTCCCTCTCGATACAAGGCTTAGGCTAGCAAGGTTGTTTGGAACAAACACAAGGATGAACCGGTGCAGCAAAACTCACATAAAAGACATATTGTAAACATTATAAGACTCTACACCGTCTTCCTTGTTGTTCAAACTCAATACTAGAAATTATCTAGACCTTAGAGAGACCAATTATGCAAACCAAATTTTAGCATGCTCTATGTATTTCTTCATTAATGGGTGCAAAGCATATGATGCAAGAGCTTAAACATGAGCACAACATTTGCCAAGTATCACATTATCCAAGACATTATAGCAATTACTACATGTATCATTTTCCAATTCCAACCATATAACAATTTAACGAAGGAGTTTCAACCTTCGCCATGAATATTATGAGCTAAGAACACATGTGTTCATACGAACCAGCGGAGCGTGTCTCTCTCCCACACAAGCATTTATTCAAACAAAAACAAAAACAAGAAACATACAGACGCTCCAAGTAAAGCACATAAGATGTGACCGAATAAAAATATAGTTTCAAGAGAAGGAACCTGATAATTTGTCGATGAAGAAGGGGATGCCTTGGGCATCCCCAAGCTTAGACGCTTGAGTCTTCTTAGAATATGCAGGGGTGAACCACCGGGGCATCCCCAAGCTTAGAGCTTTCACTCTTCTTGATCATAGTATATCATCCTCCTCTCTTGACCCTTGAAAACTTCCTTCACACCAAACTCGAAACAACTCATTAGAGGGTTAGTGCACAATAAAAATTATCATATTCAGAGGTGACATAATCATTCTTAACACTTCTGGACATTGCATAAAGCTACTGGACATTAATGGATCAAAGAAATTCATCCAACATAGCAAAAGAGGCAATGCGAAATAAAAGGCAGAATCTATCAAAACAGAACAGTTCGTATTGACGAATTTTAAAATGGCACCAGACTTGCTCAAATGAAAATTCTCAAATTGAATGAAAGTTGCGTACATATCTGAGGATCATGCACGTAAATTGGCTTAATTTTCTGAGCTACCTACAGGGAGGTAAACTCAGATTCGTGACAGCAAAGAAATCTGGAACTGCGCAGTAATCCAAATCTAGTACTTACTTTTCTATCAACGGCTTTACTTGGCACAACAAAACAAAAAACTAAGATAAGGAGAGGTTGCTACAGTATTAAACAACTTCCAAGACACAAATATAAAACAAAGTACTGTAGCAAAATAACACATGGGTTATCTCCCAAGAAGTTCTTTCTTTTTAGCCATTAAGATGGGCTCAGCAGTTTTAATGATGCACTCGCGAGAAATAGTATTTGAAGCAAAAGAGAGCATCAAGAGGCAAATACAAAACACATTTAAGTCTAACATGCTTCCTATGCATAGGAATCTTGTAAAGAAACAAGTTCATGAAGAGCAAAGTAACAAGCATAGGAAGATAAAACAAGTGTAGCTTCAAAAATTTCAGCACATAGAGAGGTGTTTTAGTAACATGAAAATTTCCACAACCATATTTTCCTCTCTCATAATAACTTTCAGTAGCAACATGAGCAAACTCAACAATATAACTATCAAGTGAAACATTCTTATCATGAGTCTCATGCATAAAATTATTGCTACTCCCAACATAAGCATAGTCAATTTTATTAGTTGTAGTGGGAGCAAATTCAACAAAGTAGCTATCATTATTATTCTCATCAAGTGTAGGAGGCATAGTATTATCATCATAAAAATTACTCTCCATAGTAGGCGGCACTAAAAGACCAATATCATTATAATCATCATAAATAGGAGGCAAAGTATCATCAAAGAAAATTTTCTCCTCAATGCTTGGGGGACTAAAAATATCATGCTCATCAAAGCCAGCTTCCCCAAGCTTAGAATTTTCCATATCATTAGCAACAATGGTGTTCAAAGCGTTCATACTAATATCATTGCTACTAGCATGCAAATAAGATTCCATGGGTTTTTTAATTTTCGCATTAAACCATTCATGTCTTGACTCAGGAAATAGAATAAAGAGCTCATAGATGTTTTCCATTATGCCTTACTAGTGTAAACAAGAAACAAAAAGATGCAATTGCAGGATCTAAAGGAAATAGCTTTGAGTACTTACAACAGCGAAAATAGCTTAGTAGCCGGGATCCGTAGGGTGAGTACCTTTTACCTTTCCTCCCCGGCAACGGCGCCAGAAAATACTTGATGCTGTCCAGGACTGGCGCGTGGTTGACGAGGGAGGAAATTCCTGTTGTGTAGCTTTCTGGTCCCCGGCAACGGCGCCAGAAAAGTGCTTGATGTCTACGTTCCCCCTCCTTTCCTCAGAGATGTTGGGCCTCCAAGAGCAGAGGTTTGTAGAACAGCAGCAAGTTTTCCCTTAAGTGGATACCCAAGGTTTATCGAACTCAGGGAGGAAGAGGTCAAAGATATCCCTCTCATGCAACCCTGCAACCACAAAGCAAGAAGTCTCTTGTGTCCCCAACACACCTAATAGGTGCACTAGTTCGGCGAAGAGATAGTGAAATACAGGTGGTATGAATATATATGAGCAGTAGCAACGGTGCCAGAAAATAGCTTGCTGGCGTATAGTTGATGGTGGTAGTATTGCAGCAGTAGTAACGCAGTGAAACAGTAAACAAGCAGTAGTAACTCAGCAGTATTTAGGAACAAGGCCTAGGGATTAGACTTTCACTAGTGGACACTCTCAACATTGATCACATAACAGAATAGATAAATGCATACTCTACACTTTTGTTGGATGATGAACATATTGCGTAGGATTACACGAACCCTCAATGCCGGAGTTAACAAGCTCCACAATAATGCTCATGTTTAAGTAACCTTATAGTGTAAGATAGATCAATAGACTAAACCAAGTACTAACATAGCATGCACACTGTCACCTTCATGCATATGTAGGAGGAATAGATCACATCAATATTATCATAGCAATAGTTAACTTCGCAATCTACAAGAGATCATGATCATAGCATAAACCAAGTACTAACACGGTGCACACACTGTCACCTTTACACACGTGCAGGAGGAATAAAACTACTTTAATAACATTGCTAGAGTAGCACATAGATAAATTGTGATACAAACTCATATGAATCTCAATCATGTAAAGCAGCTCATGAGATCATTGTATTGAGGTACATGGGAGAGAGATGAACCACATAGCTACCGGTACAGCCCCGAGCCTCGATGGAGAACTACTCCCTCCTCATGGGAGCAGCAGCGGTGATGAAGATGGCGGTGGAGATGGCAGCGGTGTCGATGGAGAAGCCTTCCGGGGGCACTTCCCCGCTCCGGCAGCGTGCCGGAACAGAGACTCCTGTCCCCCAGATCTTGGCCTCGCGATGGCGGCGGCTCTGGAAGGTTTCTGTGGTTTTCGTCGTACGCCTCAGGGTTTTCGATCCAGGGGCTTTATATAGGCGAAGAGGCGGCGCAGGAGGGTCGAAGGGGCGACGAAACCATAGGGCGGCGCGGCCAGGGGGTGGGCCGCGCCACCCTATCATCTGGGGGCCCAGTGCCCCCCCTCTGGTCCTTCCCGGGTGTTCTGGATGCTTCCGGTGAAAATAGGAACTTGGGCGTTGATTTCGTCCGATTCCGAGAATATTTCGTTACTAGGATTTCTGAAACCAAAAACAGCAGAAAACAGGAACTGGCACTTCGGCATCTTGTTAATAGGTTAGTTCCAGAAAATGCACGAATATGACATAAAGTGTGCATAAAACATGTAGATAACATCAATAAGGTGGCATGGAACACAAGAAATTATCGATACGTCGGAGACGTATCAAGGAGCAACTCCAGCTCCACCATGGCTCGGAAACACTCGAAACGGGGAAGCGGTGCTGAGCATCCCCCAGCTAGTGGTTCTCCCATGCTGGGCCCGGCTCTTTCTTCAGCCGCCAGACGCCTTCCCGGACCTGCGTTGTCGCCTCGGCCTTCTGCTCCCGCAGATGACGCTGGCAAAGGGTCCGCGGAGGATTTGCGTGAAGCGTCTCCTACTCCAATGCAGGAGGCTCGCGAAGATGACACGATCCTCGTGGAGGACCCGACTGGAGGCCGGAAGTCAACACCTTCCTCGGATGCCCAGCCAGTCCAGGCGGATGGTTCCGGAGGGACTCCCATTCCTGCTCGGGAGGAGGCAGTAGTGTCGTCTGACACCGCCTCTGGGTGGTTGTGGCCCTTCTGCCCACCTTCACCCCCAGAGGTCTGGTAGGCCATGTGGCGGCTCGTGCAGACTCTCTCATCCAAGAGGCTGACCGCCTCTTCGAGGAGATGTCCCGAGCCAGCCGGGATCTTTCTCGGGGAACTGGCCAGGTGGTCGGGGCCATGGTACTGGGCGCATCTGATGCCCAAGCCGCGGCCCAGAGCATCCTGAGCGATGCCCAAAGAGAGGCGGTTGCCATCTTGGAATGTGCGCGCCACCAAGAGGAGGATGCATTATCAGCCGCATACCGCCAGGCGGATGACTTTCTGGGAGGTACCTCGATCCTAGAGGCCAGCGGCCTTCTAGTCCGCGAGTGCGCCATGGCCCTCTCCGAGCGCGAGGTGGAAGCAGATCGCCCAAGCATCCAGGAACGTGAGCGTGCCCTGGCAAAGAAGGAGGCTGATCTTGCCTCGCAAGAGACGGCTGTGGTGCTCCGGGAAGCGGAAGCTGCTCGAGAGCTCGAGCGCCTGGAGTCCATGGAGGCCAGATCACCTAGTCTCGGGAGCTCTTGGAGGCCCGCCAGGTCAAACTTGAGAGATTGAAGCTAGGTTCTCCAAACGGCTCGAGAAGGAGCACTACAACGCTACCAAGCAGCTTGTTGATGAGCACAAGGCGCTGCATGCGGAGTACTGCAAGCACACGCAGCAGTGTGGCGACCACTACCCCGAGGAGAAGAAGAAGCGCCATGCTCAGATGAAGGAGCTGGTGACCAAAGTCCAGGAGATTTGTGGTGACCTCAGCAGGGAGGTCGACACCAGGAAAGCTGCCCGCACTCGTGTCGAGGAGCTGAAGAAGGGCCTTGCTCAAGAATAGGAGCAAGTGGCCTCTCTCTGGAAGGAGGTGGATAACCTGTCCTTTGAGCTCCTGTAGAGGAAACACCTCAACAAACAGCGGGGTAAAATGTACCGCGCCCTATTTCTTCGCGCGAAGCAGTGTCTTCCCAGCTTCGGTGCATATCCCGTGGGCACTGAGGCTCTCTTGGCCTCCAATGAGCCTGGAGCCTTCCTCGGGCTCTTTGACCACATCGTGCGCTCGTTGGAGGAGGCCACTCCTAGGTGGGAAGAGTACGTCAACAACGTATGTCTTACACTCCTGGGGAAGGAAGCTACTCGCCTTTTCTCCAACATTGAATGCCTCGCACCGGGCCTGGAAGACAAGGAGCTCCTGGGAAACCCGGTTGCCCTGACAAAGGACATCGACCCATCTCAAGTCCGACTGAGCGAGGCGCAGGTTGCCAAGCGTACACAACTTTTCGTTGGGAAGTTCCGACGTGGGCCGGCGTCGGATGCCGCTGGAGAGGATGCTTCCTTGAAGAAGGAAGGCCCTAGAGATGAAGGTTCTTATAGCAGCGAATCTGGCGAGCCAGAATCCGATGAGTTGGAGTCCAAGGATAGCAGTGACTCCGGCGAGAGTGCCTCTGGTGATAGCGACTCTGCACCCTAAGTGAGGCTCCTTCTTTTGCTTGTATTAGATTATCCTTTGCAGTAAAAACGCCTTGTAGTGCCATTCCCTTAGCCTTTTTGTATTCAGTTTCTTAGGGCCATGCTGGCGTATAATATGTCCTGTAATGATACTTCTTGATCCCTTCGAGGGGCATCCGTGAGATAAACATGTAGGCTCCTTAGCAGGGCTTTGCCTGTTTCAGATAGGAATTTTCTACAAAAAACTGTCATGTATGCGTGTTCTTGTTGGTTCCTCGAGGAGGCAACCGTAAGACTCTGCATGTAGGCTCTGAACGTGTTCCTTGTTAGTTCCTCGGGGAGGTAACCTTAAGGCTTTCACGTGGGGAGTGTCATGTATGCCTGTTATTATTGGTTCCTCGAAGAGGTAACGTAAGACTTTACATGTAGGCTCTGAACGTGCCTCCTTGTTGGTCCCTCGGGAAGGCGGCCGTAAGGTTTGCACGCGAGGGGGTGTCATGTATGCCCGTTCTTGTTGGTTCCTCGAGGAGGTAACTGTAAGACTTTACATGTAGGCTCTGAATGTGACTCCTTGTTGGTCCCTTGGGGAGGCAACCGTAAGGATTGCACGCGAGGGGTGTCCTGTATGGGTTCTCTTGATGGTTCCTCGAGGAGGTTACCATAATATTCACATATAGGATCTGATGTGTCTCCTTGTAGGTCCCTCGGGGAGGTGACCATAAAGTTTGAAAATGTATAAAAATTGTCCCGGCAGTGGATTCTTTTGGTTCCTCGAGGATGTAACCGTAGACATGCGCCTTAGGCTCTTTTGCGCTCCTTACTGGTTCCTCGGGGAGGCAACCGAAGGGTTCGGCGTGTTGTTTTGCTCATGCGATGTGTTCCTCGAGTATGTTGTTGTGCGAGGAGATCAGATACCCAGATACCTGGTGAGGTGGCTTAGTGCGGGTAGCGACCCCACTGCTAGAGCCCAGTGCCCAAGTGTAGGACTGATGGGTTACCCCGACTAAGGCACGGTGCCCAGCCCCCGCTCGAGCGGTGCACACAATCGAGAACTCAGGGAACGCTTTGAGACAAGTGTTTGAATTATGTGAAGAACACTCCAGAAGTCCAGCTCGCGATCCTCGTAAGGGCCAATCTGAGAAACTCGTTTATGAGATTTATAGAGACCAATCTGAGAAACCAACTTGTGAACTTCATAGAGACCATTCTGAGAATAATAGGTGCATAGCACATTCTTGGAGGGTTGACAATTGTTCTGACTACCATGGTGCCTACAAAAGACCCTTCTAAAAAAAGCATGGCTTGAGGGAAACGCGTCAGAAAGGCCTTAGATGGGAAGCTCGACGCGCCCCTATTAGCTTTCTGCAGAAGAATTGCCGCTTCAGATTCCTTCGGGAGAAATAAGGCCTAGGGGGACTTGGTGCAGGTGTGCCTCGGGGTGGCATCCCTACACGTCCTCACTTATTATCAACAGAACACTTGATGTTGTCCAGGAAAGAGGCCCAATATCCTGCAAAAGAATGGGTGAGGGCGGCGTTGTGATGACGCAAGCCCCCGAGACCATCCTAATCTTGGCGTGCCAGGGAATCCTCCTCAGATGCATCCGGGACCCGCGTACTGTTGGGTTCCACAGAGGAGACTTCGACTTGGAGCGAGGGGGAGACCTTTCTTGCCGTGAGGGCTCTGATGTGGTATCCTCGCCTAGCTCCCTGTTGGCATGCTAATATGCTATGTAAAAGAGCCGGGCGACGGTGACCGGTCCTGGAGAGAGCATCCGATCTTCCACAACCTGCCAGTTGGTGGTGCCAGCGTCGAAGGCGTTCACCACTAGAGTGTCATTGACCTTTGGAAGCTGAAGGTAGAGGTCAGTGAGCCCTGTGTGGAAGTGCACAACGACTCCCCCGGGCTGCTCCAAAAGCAGAAGACCCTGTAGTGTAGGCAAATGCATAGTGTGCTCTGGTAGCTCCACTGAGGAAGATCCTTTCTTCCTTTTGATGCCTGAGCACTTGACGCGTCCGATGCCGCCGTGCTTCGCCTTAACTCACCCTCGAGAGAGGAGGAAGAAGGGATTCTCGGCAGGAGGAGCGCCTCTTGGTGCAGTGTCTGCCGAGCCCCCAGCAACCGCCGTAACCTCGGCCATCACGTGTGAGAGTCCGCAGATGCTGGCCAGCCACTGGTCGGAGCTCGTTCCTTCCAAACGGAGCCAGAGCAGCTCTTGCATCAGCCTCAGAGCAGTCTCAACGACCGGCGACGGTCAGCCAGCATTGCGGGCTCCGCCAGATTGGCCATGATGATATAGCCAAAGATCATCGGAGAAGAATGAAGACGGACTGAGTCCCCTACCCGGTGCGCCAAATGCCGGAGATTCGTGTCCGCGAAGGAACACGGGTATGACCGAACCCGAAAGGTTCGAACACAGGGGACTCAAGATCACGTCATCGCCTTACCGAAGGCGGGCACTGCAGAGAGAGACACGATAGTTACCCAGGTTCAGGGCCCTCGGAGAGGTAAGATCGCTACATCCTACTTTGGTGGATGTTATGCTTGTCACAATGGAGAAGATGAACGTACAGATGTCTGGGGTGTGTGATCACTCTGGATCATCCCCTTCTATGATAGCAAGGCTAGTCCTTTTAAAGACGAGCTAGTCCTCTTCCCCCGAAATATCCTGAGGGGGAAGGGTTGCCACATCTCCCAACTAAGGGCGGGAAACTCTCCGCCCTTTACAATATGGACACAATCCAAGGTTGATTAAGGTGCCGGTCCATGGCAGGTGATGAGGTCGTCGATGACGCCCCTCTGGCAGCTTGTGCCGTCCACCTAGCCTTGCACTAAAGAGGCAAGGGCACGGTCTTGGTCCTCTGGTCCTCGTCGAGCCCGCTTTAATCATCAAAGAGGCCATGGAATCTCTCCTCCTCGGGATGGAGCTTTTGAGCTCAGCCATGACGTGTACGACGCCAACCTTGCTTGTCTTCTAGCCTAGGAGCCCACTCTTCCTATCCTTGCTACAGGCTTTATGAGGGCAAATCCAAGGCTCCTCAGTTGATCTTATCGTCCCCGAAAGGGGCCTTCTGGCTTGTAGAATACGATGGCTTGGGAACCTTCGCGAGGGAGTTTCTTCTCGAGCCTATCTTCCGCTCCCGCCTGATGTCTTTGAGAGGGTTTTCAGCCTCGCGGAGCCTCACCCGAGAGTAATCTCCTCGAGTGATTGTTTGTTGTGGATTCTAAGGGCCCAGCGACCGTAGGTCCATGGCACCCTGGTCGCCAGGGATCCCACAGTAGGACTAAGAATATTTACCATGCTCTTATGGTCAACATCTGATTTACTCATGCCGTGAATCAAAACTGCGCCTAGACCTATTCCATAGAACTCAACATGACGATTAATGTTGCGAATCTGGTTGTTGGTTAGGTCAACACCATGGGTTACAGAAACAGCCCGAGCTATGTTCATGAACTCAGAATTTTCTGGAAAATAAAAACAATTGACAGAAAATAAAAGGATTAATATCACAGTTATGAAAAAAGAACATGGAATAGTAATGCAAAATCGATAAGCGGGTAAGAAAAAACAAATTGAGTAATTTACCATCAACTCTAATTTTCGAGAATCCTTTCCTGTTAACTGTAAGATATATTGGTCCATTGTTTGCAAGGTCAGCTTAACCTTGTCACAATACTTCATCCAAGTTATCATCCACACATTGATCAAAAGTCAAGGTTTCAGAAGATTTCAACCTCTTTAACAATTTTTTTGAAATTTCAAGTGTTTGGTCAAACCTATGTTGACCAGAGCCTACAAAGAGTTTGCGAATATTTTTTTGTAATCACACCTGCTTTTCTGGGCAATGTGGTGATGCCAAATCGAACCAGCATGTGCTCCTAATTCTTTGAGTATCCTACTTGGTTGTTGCTTCACAAATGGTAGCCTCCAGTTTGATTTTGAGTGTGACTTTTTTGAGTTTATCAAACCAAACTGGCTAGATAGCATGGTTTCATCATTACCCATCTGGTGATGCACCCATGTGCCAAATTTCACATCATTTGGAATTAGATATATCATTTTTTTATGAAATATGCAGTGTTTCACCCGAGTCTACCGAGAGCTTGTCAAAAAAATATTTAAATTCATGTGCTCCCTATTTTTTAAGTTTCCTAATTGCTACTTGCTTCACAAATGAAACCCTATCTTTAGTTTGAATTCGAAAATTTTGAAGCAGAGATTGTTTCGGGGAAAAAAATTCCTCCTAAAAAATGAATAAAAATTTGGGGTTCCCTCCCTTTCTATTTTCACCACCCCGCCAAATAGCACTCATGTAATTATCTCCTCCTACCATCTGCAAATATAAATACCTGCCCCCACCCATCCCTCGATTCCGTTCCACCACTGAAACCACGATCTACACTGCCGATAGGCGGCGGATCTCGAGTTCATCTTCGACGATATGGCCGGAGTACTTCGAACAGGGACCGTGCGAACCACTCTTAACCCTACTCCTAAGAGAAAGGCTAAAGTCACATGTAAATTCCATCTACTCTTCGTAGCTTCTGATTCATCTGGTACATCTACAGATTATGTGTGTGTTTTGTACATTCAGCATTGCATCGTTTCATGTTTTAGTATTAGTCCTAATCATCATTTTGTAACTGCCAGAGATCAATAATAAGAGAAAACCAGGAAAGTGGAAGAATTTGCAAAAACATCTAAGTCTCTGTCTCTCATTTTGTTCACTTCTATTAGTCATTTTCGACAGTTTAGTCAATTAAGTTTACAACATATTGTGCCTACATTCAGCCCAACTCCTTTTCTCAATTTTTACATAGGTCGTTTTCTTCTTAAGTCGTAGATCCGGCCAGGACAATGTGTTGGATATTTTTAGATCCTTTCTGAATTTACTAAACAAACATATCTACAAGTAAATGGATGGTACAATCCAATCTAGATATGTTGCACTGCTATTTCGATCCATGTTTTCATCATCTTATGAACCAAGTTAGTTGACACATGTTAGTTTTATTTATTTTCTCAGAGCATAATAAGTGTCGTGGTAGCCTTTTTAGTACGTATCACTGTAGTTTTTCATTCTGATGGCGTACAAATTATAACTGCATCTTTAACTACAATGTTTCAATTTGTATGCAACTACTTCACGCAAAGTTTCAGATTAGTACATCAGAATCAATGCTAATAAGATGACGGCAGAGGAAGTTGCTTCTCGGGTTGAGCAAAGCAAGAATTACGAGGCCCTTAGGAAAAAACTATGGAAGATACTTATGCTGCCATGACTGTCAAAATGCTAACTAAACCTTCCTTTAAGTCTACATCTAGGGAAGACATCTTGAAATCAGCGCATACCTATATCTTTGGTGCAGAAAATCTACCAGAGAAAACAAAAAACTCTAAACCTCAACAGGTAGAGTTACTACGAGCCAGATGCTGCAGAGATGGCCAATGCGGAGAAGGAAGAGATTGTTACTGATGAAGAGGGCCACATTGTTGAAAACTTGTCTAATAAGGTCATAATATCTTGCATTCCTATACATGCATATGTTTGATTCACAAATTAATTACATACTAATGTCTCCTTTTTTTGGAAGCAGGAATTGTTGTTTCTACATAACAGACACATCAACAGAAATCTACCACTATTGTACCTATGTCCATAATATCATCACGATCAAGAGCTAACACAGATGCTGGAAAAGAAGTACATCCTGTAGGGGAAACAAATGGAACAACAAATACCATGCAAATGGTATTAACTTCTAAAGATAGTAACTCACCAGATACCGACACAATCATAACAAATGACGACTGTATGCACTTATTATTTATTCCAACCTCTTCAGATATTCATTCTGTTTGTTTTCTCACTTAACAGAGCTGATCAGAACCTCTAACAGACCCAAGAGGAAGCGAGATGGACGTAGACCTACTATGGGTCATGGACTACACGAGTATACTAGAAGACATAGAGGTCTTAAGAAGCAGATTGATTTCTCTGACGACGCAAGAAGACCCAAAAATCCAGTTCAAGCTGCTAAACTAAGTTCTGAATGTGGTGTTCACATTCGCAACAGCATGATTGATACGTCTCAAACGTATCTATAATTTCTTATGTTCCATGCTACTTTTATGACAATACTCACATGTTTTATACATACTTTACATCATTTATATGCATTTTCCGGCACTAACCTATTGACGAGATGCCGAAGCGTCAGTTGCTGTTTTCTGCTGTTTTTGGTTTCAGAAATCCTACAAAGGAAATATTCTTGGAATTGGACGAAATCAACGCCCAGGGTCTTATTTTCCCACGGAGCTTCCAGAAGACCGAAGAGCATACGAAGTGGGGCCACGAGGGGCCGTAACCATAGGGCGGCGCGGCCAGCATGGGGCCCGCGCCGGCCTATGGTGTGGGGCCCCTGCGCCGCCTCCAACTCTGCCCTTCCGCCTACTTAAACTCTCCGTCGCGAAAACCCTATTACCGAGAGCCACGATACGGAAATAGTTCCAGAGACGCCGCCGCCGCCAATCCCATCTCGGGGGATTCAGGAGATCGCCTCCGGCACCCTGCCGGAGAGGGGAATCATCTCCCGGAGGACTCTTCATCACCATTATCGCCTCCGGATTGATGTGTGAGTAGTTCATCCTTGGACTATGGGTCCATAGCAGTAGCTAGATGGTTGTCTTCTCCTCATTGTGCTATCATGTTAGATCTTGTGAGCTGCCTATCATGATCAAGATCATCTATTTGTAATGCTACATGTTGTGTTTGTTGGGATCCGATGAATATGGAATACTATGTCAAGCTGATTATCAATCTATCATATATGTGTTGTTTATGTTCTTGCATGCTCTCCGTTGCTAGTAGAGGCTCTGGCCAAGTTGATACTTGTAACTCCAAGAGGGAGTATTTATGCTCGATAGTGGGTTCATGCCTCCATTGAATCTGGGACGATGACAAAGTTCTAAGGTTGTGGATGTGCTGTTGCCACTAGGGATAAAACATCGATGCTTTGTCTAAGGATATTTGTGTTGATTACATTACGCACCATACTTAATGCAATTGTCTGTTGTTTGCAACTTAATACTGGAAGGGGTGCGGATGCTAACCCGAAGGTGGACTTTTTAGGCATAGATGCATGCTGGATAGCGGTCTATGTACTTTGTCGTAATGCCCTAAATATATCTCATAGTAGTCATCATGATATGTATGTGCATTGTTATGCCCTCTCTATTTGTCAATTGCCCAACGGTAATTTGTTCACCCAACATGCTATTTCTTATCGGAGAGAAACCACTAGTGAACTGTGGACCCCGGTCCATTCTTTTACATCTGAATACAATCTACTGCAATAATTGTTCTCTACTGTTCTTCGCAAACAAACATCATTTTCCACACTATACATTTAATCCTTTGTTTACAGCAAGCCGCTGAGATTGACAACCTCACTGTTAAGTTGGGGCAAAGTATTTTGATTGTGTTGTGCAGGTTCCACGTTGGCGCCGGAATCCCTGGTGTTGCGCCGCACTACACTCCGTCACCAACGACCTTCACGTGGCCCTTGACTCCTACTGGTTCGATAAACCTTGGTTTCTTACTGAGGGAAACATGCTGTTGTACGCATCACACCTTCCATTTGGGGTTCCCAACGGGCGTGTGCTTTACGCGTCATCAATGATCCTAGCAACACACTGGAAAGAGTACAATCCTAAAGATGGTGCTCTGAAAACTGTTATTCCAATTGTTATTAGCACAGTTGCTGTGAGTAGGCTAATTTTAAATGTTTCCTATTTTCATACACGCATATATTGCTGACTTTGGTTTGCTTCAAATCTATTGTAGGGAAAAATTTAGATGGACAGACATGATGATGTAGCCAAAAAAGTATGCACTGACATTATTCAGAACGGTATTCGTCAACAACGGTACATGCTAAAGAAGGCTTACTGGAAAAAGGTACAACATCTCACTCCTGAGCAAGCTTACTTGATGAGGCCATGCAATGTATATGAGGAAAGCTGAAGAAGACTTGTGGACAATTGGTTCGATGAGCACTACCAGGTAAATAATTTTTTTTTGTCTAATTTACAATCTGCATTCAACTACATGTTTGATGAGCGACACAACACGTGACGCTTCTGTAAGTACATGTATATGCTTGCAACTACATTTAGTACAGTGTAATATAACTTATGTCTTCAAAAAATATTGAACAGTTTGTTATTTTCTAATTAGCACGCTAACATAGTGTTTTAATCTTACTGTGGGTGAAGATGGTGAACATGAAATGGGGCCACACATGGAACATGAGCCTGTCAATACCGACCTACAGATTGTTGAACAAGTTATTAAGGAACATAGTTCTTCACGATTGAGTACCTTCCTATCAAGCGTTGGAGTGTCAGCTAACTCCAGGAGGACTTCCACTTCTTACACACGGATTAAAGAGCTAGAAGCAAGGCTGGAAACTCAGGAGCAACAAGCTGTAGATGCAAGTGCAAAGTATCAACAAGAGATGGAGAAGAGAATGCAAGCACATGATGACAAATTTCAGGAACTGGAAAGGAAGCAGGCAGAACAGCTTGAAGCTGTCAACAAGGCCAGCGAACAGACTCGTCTAGCATTTGAAAAAGTGCAACAAGAAATGGATGCAATGCTCAGTTACCTCTTAAGGACATCGCAGCAATCCCGGGGCAAAGCCAATCCATGATCACCAGCAGACTGATGATATATTGTCCATCAAGAAGAAATTGCTACAATAATTAGTTGTCTATTTTTGTACTTTTTGTGCCAATTTTTATAACAGAATTATTGATTTGGGTTACAATATGATGATGTTGCAATCAAAATTAATTGTCATATTATTTTGTTTTATATTATTCGATGTAAATTATATTCACCATATTTTGCAACAGGACCCACTAGCCAGCACCTACTGGCCCCAAAATAACAAATTGTGTCCCACATGGACCCACATGTCAATAGCGACGTCAGATTGGTTGGCCCACATATCAATTGTCACGTCAGATTGCTTGGCCCACATGTCAATTGACACGTCAGATTGGTTGATCCACATGTCAATTGTCACGTAGACATTATTAACCCTAATTTCAGCAAGCACGTCACCATAAAAGGCCCCACATGTCTGTAATCATCATAGGACCCACATGTTAGGGGACACGTCAACACCTTTGACCAGTCCTAAATCTCACCGACTATCTGACAATCACGGTATATTTGTCATACACTAAGTTAGACAATGACATATTTTCCTATCTAACCTGACAAATATGTTTGTCATCCATGAACATCATAGATGCCGGATAAATAATCGTCGTCCATTGTAGGTTTAACCATGACAAACAAATGTAATATGTCACCAGAAAGTAATCTATGACGGGGCTTCCATGACGACCCTAATGACGGACACAATTTGTCATCGGAGAGTAATACATGAAAATTTTGGTATATTAGGTGACAAAATTTGTTTGTTGTTAAAATTATTTTTTGGCGCAGTGTTCTCTCGAGCCTATACCTTTTTTGAAGACCTGATAGATTTAAAAGCATCGGATTCCTCGAGTAGTACAACTTGAGTCTGCACACGGTTGCCAGCACCCGCCCATAGACTCGGGAGCTACTCCCATCGGGAGCGCTGGTCGCGCACCTGATACATCTCAAACGTATCTATAATTTTTGAGGCTACATGCTTGTTTTACACATATTCATATATGTTTGGTCATACTTCGTTGCACTTTTATACATTTTCCGGCACTAACCTATTAACAAGATGCCACAGTGTCAGTTCCCTATTTTCTGTTGTTTTGTATTTCAGAAAAGTTGTACAAGAAATATTCTCGGAATTGGACGAAACAAAAGCCGAATCAATATATTTCCGTACCGAAGACAGACTCTAGAGGGGAGTCGAAGGGGGGTAGCAG
The DNA here is from genome assembly GCF_019359855.2 of Lolium perenne. NCBI lineage: Eukaryota > Viridiplantae > Streptophyta > Magnoliopsida > Poales > Poaceae > Lolium > Lolium perenne. Next base: position 1,193,950 of record NW_027248984.1, read on the forward strand.
GGTGGCCACGCCAGCCCTAGGCGTGGCCTAGCCCTGGCCCACGCCTAGGGGTGGTGTGGGCCACCCTGGCCTCCACCGACATCACCCCTCCGCCTATTTATTCACGATCTCGGGAAAACCCTGAATACCCGAGCCTCCATCCACGAAAAGTTCTGTCGCGGCCGCCATTGCAGAACCCATCTCGGGAGGGTTTGAAGCTCTTCCCGGCACCCTGCCGGAGGGGGAAATCATCGCCGGAGGCATCTACATCGCCATGCCCGCCTCCGAAGTGCTGCGTGAGTAGTTCATCCCTGGACTATGGGTCCATAGCAGTAGCTAGATGGTTGCCTTCTCCAATTTGTGCATCATGTTTAGATATTGTGAGTTTCCCTACATGATCAAGATCATCCTTATGTAATGCTACATGTTGTGTTTGTTGGGATCCGATGAATATTGTATACTATGTTGATGTCGATTATATATTCATGTCATATGTTATTTGGGATCTTGCATGCTCTCTGTTGCTAGTAGATACTCTGGCCAAGTAGATGCTTGTGACTCCAAGAGGGGGTATTTATGCTCGATAGTAGGTTTATGCCTCTAGTTTTCTGGAAGAGTGAAAATAACTTATAATATTGTAGATGTGATGTTGCTACTAGGGAGAAAACAATAATGTTTTATACAAGGGTAATTCTATTATTTACTTTACACACATTGCTTAAGGTGATAATCTGTTGCTTGCAACTTAATATTGGAAGGGGTTCGGACGATAACCGGAAGGTGAATTATTATTCATAGACGTAGTTGTATTACAGTCTATGTATTATGTTGTAATGCCCAAACGAATCTCATAGTAATTATCTTGTCATGTATGTATGATATTCTGTCAATTGCCCAGCTGTAATTTGTTCACCCAGCATGTTATTTATCTTTATGGAGAGACACCTCTAGTGAACTGTGGACCCCGATCCTTTCCTTTACACTGATAAATTCATCCACTGCAATCCTGCTCTGCTTACTTATTGTAAGCTCTGTTCTCTTTTATTACTGCAAACATCTCTATCCACTCGATATCTCTAATCCTTTGTGTTTAGCAGACTGTTGAGATTGATAACCTCACTGTAAGTTGGGGCAAAGTACTTTGGTTGTGTTGTGTGCAGGTTCCACGTTGTTGCTGACGACGGTAGTGCGCCCTGCGGATACGTCCAATTTGCATCACTATTTTATATCATAATTTGCTGATATTCATTGATATATTCCATATTTGGAGATGATACTTATGTTATTTCATCTATTTTGCATGTTTCATGATTATTGGAGGATCGCGCAACGGAGTCAGGATTCTGCTGGAAAAAGCGCCGCCAGAATGCAATATTTCGGAAGATCAACAATTGACAGAATTTATATGAAAAATCTTATTTTTCCAGAAGATGACGAGAGCCAGAAGGAGGAGCCGAGGAGGGCCACCATGGGCCCCCCTCATAGGCCGGCGCGGGCCCTGCCCTGGCCGCGCCGCCTTGTGGGGAGGGGGCCCACAGCCCCCTCTGGCCTCCTCTCCTTCGCGTATTTCTTCGTCCCGAAAACCTAAGCTCCAGGGGGATAGTCGCTAAGAGTCACAGCCGCCTCTGCGGGGCGGAGAACACCAGAGAGAAAAGAGCTCTCCGGCAGGCTGAGATCCGCCGGGGAAATTCCCTCCCGGAGGGGGAAATCGACGCCATCGTCACCGTCATCGAGCTGGACATCATCTCCATCACCATCATCATCATCTACATCATCATCACCGCTGTCTCCACCGCTGCACATCGTCACCGCTGTAACAATTCGGGTTGGATCTTGATTGTTTGATAGGGGAAACTCTCCCGGTGTTGATTTCTACTTGTTATTGATGCTATTGAGTGAAACCATTGAACCAAGGTTTATGTTCAGATTGTTATTCATCATCATATCACCTCTGATCATGTTCCATATGATGTCTCGTGAGTAGTTCGTTTAGTTCTTGAGGACATGGGTGAAGTCTAAATGTTAGTAGTGAATTATGGTTGAGTAATATTCAATGTTATGATATTTAAGTTGTGGTGTTATTCTTCTAGTGGTGTCATGTGAACGTCGACTACATGACACTTCACCTTTATGGGCCTAGGGGAATGCATCTTGTACTCGTTTGCCCATTGCGGGGTTGCCGGAGTGACAGAAACCTGAACCCCCGTTGGTATATCGATGCAGGAGGGATAGCAGGATCTCAGAGTTTAAGGCTGTGGTTAGATTTATCTTAATTAGTTTCTTGTAGTTGCGGATGCTTGCAAGGGGTATAATCACAAGTATGTATTAGTCCTAGGAAGGGCGGTACATTAGCATAGGTTCACCCACACAACACTTATCAAAACAATGAAGATTAATTAGCCATATGTAGCGAAAGCACTAGACTAAAATCCCGTGTGTCCTCGAGAACGTTTGGTCATTATAAGTAAACAAACCGGCTTGTCCTTTGTGCTAAAAAGGATTGGGCCACTCGCTGCAATTATTACTCTCGCACTTTACTTACTCGTACTTTATTCATCTACTACATCAAAACCCCCTGAATACTTGTCTGTGAGCATTTACAGTGAATCCTTCATCGAAACTGCTTGTCAACACCTTCTGCTCCTCGTTGGGTTCGACACTCTTACTTATCGAAAATACTACGATACACCCCATATACTTGTGGGTCATCAAGACTATTTTCTGGCGCCGTTGCCGGGGAGTGAAGCGCTATTGGTAAGTGGAATTGGTAAGGCAAAATTCTGCTGTTTGTGCTGATTTTATTTCTGCCTGCTGCTATAATTCATTATGGAGAGATCTTCTCTTGAATTTTTATTTGGAAAATCTACTACTACTGCAAAGGTAGTGGATGAGGCGCCAGGTGAGGAAGAAATACCATACAAAATACCTATGAAAATTATTGAATGTGTTGTGGATAACCGTTATACAGGGGATGGAACTGTCCACCCTGGAGATCATTTATTGTTCTTACATGAATTATGCGGTTCATTCAAGTGTGCAGGTATTGCTATGGATGAAGTGAGCAAGAAACTATTCTCTATATCGTTGTCTGGTAAAGCGGCGCATTGGTATAAATTACTGGATAATGGGGATTCTCTTGAATGGAATGATATTGTGCCCCGGTTTTATTCTAAGTTCTATCCTCCAAGTGAAATTCACAAAGATCGGAACCGCATATATAATTTTTGGCCTCATGATGGAGAGAGTATTGCCCAAGCGTGGGGGAGATTGAAGTCCTTAATGCTCAAATACCCCATTCATGAGCTTCCTGGTCATATTATTATTGATAATTTCTATGCAAGACTTTCTTTTCAAGACAAGACCTTGCTGGATACTTCTTGTTCTGGATAATTCACACGCAACAAAGAAGAGTTTAAAAGGGACCTTCTTAATCGGATCCAGGAAAATACTGAAGGATGGGAGAATGACAAGGATAGAGAATCATGTATAAATTATGATTATAAATGCATTGAAGCTTTTATGGATACTGATAAATTTCGTAATATGAGTGCTACTTATGGTCTTGATTCTCAAGTTGATGCAAATCTTTATAAAGCTTTTGCCTCTCATTATGAATTGCCTAAGAAGAACTTTGATAAGTATCATTAACCGTATAAAGATAAAATTGATTCATCTATAAATAAATGTGTTGTAGTTGAAACTGTTGATCATGTTATTCCTGAAGCTTATATTGAAAAAACTCCTTTCCCTGCTAAAATGAAGGAGTACTCTGTTATAAATAGTGCGGTTCATAAAAGTGAAAAGAAACCTATAGAACCTGAAGAACAAATAAAGGTTGAACCTGCTGTTGCAATAGTTAAAGATCTTGTGACTGAAAATGTGGAAGATGGTCATATTATTTTCTGTGAAGATGCTTCTAATATTGTTTCACATGCTAATAAGTCTAGGAAAGCTAGTGTTCCTATGCTATCTGTTAGAATTGGAGATCATTGTTATTATGGTTTATGTGATATTGGTGCAAGTATTAGTGCTATTCCTTATGAGCTTTACACGGAGATTATGCACGAAATTGGTCCTTGTGAACTTGAAGATATTGATGTGGTTATTCGGCTGGCTAATAGAGAAACTATCTCTCCAATTGGTAATGTTCGAGACGTGGAAGTTCTATGTGGTAAGATTAAATATCCTGCTGACTTTTTGGTACTTGGTTCTGCTGCTAGTAAGTATTGTCCTATCATTTTTGGTAGACCTTTTCTAAATACTTGTGGAGCTATTATAGATTGCAAGAAAGAGAGAATTTTGACTAAATTTGCTGGTGAATCTTATGAGTTTAATTTCTCTAAATTTGCCAAAACTCCTTATAAAGCTGATTCACCTAATAATGATTTTAGAGTTGAACAATGTGCATCTATTGCTCTTGCTCCTAATAATCCTTTGCAGCAACATTTGGAGAATAGTGAGAGTGAAGTTTTTAGGGAAGAAAGAAATGAGCTTGATGAAATTTTCCTTCGTCAACCTATTCTTAAGCATGATTTACCGGTAGAAGATATGGGAACAACACCACCACCAAAGGAAGATCCTGTCTTTGAATTAAAACCATTGCCTGATAATCTTAAATATGCTCATATTGATGATAAGAAAATATATCCTGTTATTATTAGTTCTAAGCTTTCAGAGTTTGAAGAAGAAAGGTTATTGGAAATACTGAAGAAGCATCGAGGAGCTATTGGCTACACCCTTGATGACTTGAAGGGGATTTCTCCCTCTATTTGCGAACATGCCATTAATATGGAAGATGATGCAAAGCCTGTTGTTGAACATCAGCGTTGTCTAATTCCTAAGATGAAGGATGTGGTAAGAAATGAGGTATTAAGACTTCTTGAAGCAGGTATTATATATCCTATTGCTGATAGTAGATGGGTTAGTCCTGTGCATTGTGTTCCTAAGAAAGGAGGAATGACTGTTGTGCCTAATGATAATGATGAGCTCATACCTCAAAGAGTAGTTGTAGGGTATAGAATGTGCATTGATAAGGTTACTAAGAAAGATCATTACCCTTTACCTTTTATTGATCAAATGTTAGAAAGGTTATCCAAAAATACTCATTTTTGCTTTCTTGATGGTTATTCTGGGTTTTCACAAATTGTTGTTAAAACTAAGGATCAAGAGAAAACCACTTTCACTTGTCCCTATGGAACTTATGCTTATAGACGTATGCCTTTTGGTTTATGTAATGCTCCTGCTACTGTTCAAAGATGCATGTCTGCTATTTTTCATGGCTTTTGCGAGAGTATTGTAGAGGTATTCATGGATGATTTTTCCGTCTATGGGAATTCTTTTGATAATTGCTTGCGGAACCTTGATAAAGTTTTGCAGAGATGTGAAGAAACTAACCTTGTTCTTAATTGGGAGAAATGCCACTTTATGGTTAATGAAGGAATTGTATTGGGACATAAAATTTCCGAGAGAGGTATTGAAGTTGATAGTGCTAAAGTTGAAGCAATTGAGAAGATGCCCTACCCTAGGGATGTTAAAGGTATTCGTAGTGTTCTTGGTCATGCTGGGTTTTATAGGAGGTTTATTAAAGACTTTTCCAAGATTTCAAAGCCTCTTACTAATCTTCTTCAAAAAGATGTACCTTTTGTTTTTGATGATGATTGTAAGGAAGCTTTTGAAACTCTAAAGAAAGCCTTAACAACTGCTCCTATAGTTGAACCTCCTGATTGGAACTTACCTTTTGAAATTATGTGTGATGCTAGTGATTTTGCTGTAGGCGTTGTTCTTGGACAGCGAGTAAATAAAAAATTGAATGTTATTCATTATGCTAGTAAAACTCTTGATGCTGCCCAAAGAAATTATGCTACAACTGAAAAAGAATTGTTAGCCGTAGTCTTTGCTTGTGATAAGTTTAGATCCTATATTGTTGATTCAAAAGTTACAATTCATACTGATCATGCTGCAATTAGATACCTTATGCAAAAGAAAGATGCTAAGCCAAGGCTTATTAGATGGGTGCTTCTGTTGCAAGAATTTGATTTGCATATTGTAGATAGGAAAGGTGCTGATAATCCT